>NC_061774.1:10589811-11209461 GCF_022458985.1 Mugil cephalus | reverse complement strand
AAAATTGTGATGTGTTCAATACTTTATTTTTGCGTGCTGTATCTTGAAATGTCTTAACTGAACCAATGAGCAAGGGCTCACTCTTTTGATAGTTAAGTTTATACCAAGAGTATGTTCCAAAGCATTTGAAAAGTCACGATTATGTCTGTCTGTATCATGTTTTGCGTTTCCTGTTTTATTTTATTAACTTTCCTGGTTTCCTGTCTGTTGTGCCTCCTAGTGTTTTGGTAAGATTGCTTATTGGTTTCCTCCCTGTGTGATTGCCCTGATTTGTATCACCTGTGTCCCGTCATCCCTCTGCCCCTGTGTGTATATAGTTAACTTAGTTAACTTAAATTAAAGTTAACTTAAGTTGAAGTTAACTTAATTTACTAGAAGGGGGCAGCTGAGTGTTTTTTTGACCCAAGAGGGCAATTTAGCGTATTTTGCCAACCAGGAGGGCACTTCAGCACACTTTTTTGCCTCCCAATAGGAAACTTTAGCGAGTTTTGGCTCCCAAGACGGCACTTGAGCACGCGTTTGGGCTGGAACTGGATTTTTACACTTATTTTGTATTTTATTCAAATACCAATACAAATACTGGAATGTTTTGCACACTATTGTCACTATTATTTGTGCTTATATAACGTGTCTTGATTGAAACACTGTGATGGCAGTCTTGTGCACCATTTTGCATACAGAAAAGAAAAGGCTTTGATACTGACAAGTGGACTGTCCGCCATTTGCCACAAAAGTGGCTACATCCCCCTCTGATAAGGAGAGACTGCATCTTCTCAGGTGTAGAACATCTTCTATCTAGATGTTGCTATAGTCACTGCAATGTGTTCAATTACAACTTCTTAGCCTAGGCACAAAAGATGTGAAGCGACGTTGCAGGTAGCTCTTTGATGTCAGTTTGTTGTGTCCTTCAGAGGGGAAATGATATTTAAAAGGTCTATATGAAAGGCTCCGGCCAAGAGCAGGCACTTGGTACTTTGTGGATTGTAGTTGTCATAAACAATGTACTGAGATAAGCAAAGATTTAGATTATTGTATGTATTCCACTAAGGACAAGTGAAGCAAATCATTTTTGATGTTAGTGCATGAAAGAGTAGCACTAGGAGCACAGACTAGGAGCCCTGCTCCTAGTTAGTTGGATCAGTTAATGTGTGTATTTAGACCAAGGTCTAGTTGTCAAAGTGTCGATGTACGTGCGACTAAATAACTTTTACACAATTTTTATATGGAAAAAAACATTCTGCACTTTTTGGTTAACCAGCAAGGTGGAAATTCTAAAGAAACAAGAGATTACACGATAAAACAAATTCTGTAGAAGTACTGTGTCATTTTGGTCAGTTTGTGATGAACACATTTCATTTCTATGGTATTAATTTAAAGCAGAAGTAGCTTTTTCTAAACTATAAATGAAAACGTTAAAGTTAGGTTCATATATGTTTGGACACTGAGACTATTTTTCTTTCTTCTGTTTACCAAAAACTATTATATGTATGGTCATATAATGAATATGTACAGACTCAGCTTTAATGTGAACACATCCAATTTGGAGGAAATACTAGAGGTCCCACTTTCTTGTGAAGTCGTCTCAGGCAAATGCACCCAAGAAAAGGGGCCAGATTAGACTTTCTCAAAAAAACAAAAACAAACAAACAAACTATACAAAAGATGCCAATGCAGTTGTGGGGGGGAAAAAAAAAAAATTTATTTATTTATTTTTAATTTCACAGCATGTCCACTGTAGAGGATAACAGGACGACATCCGTGTGAAAATTAAACTGAATTTAGAAAATGAGAAAAAGGAGCAGATTATATCTTTCGAGTGATATTCACCCAAGAACAATAAACGTCTGTATCACTATTATGTTACTTGTTGCTTACAAGGACAAAAATGTATGTAATAAACTCCCAACCTTCTTCCAGTTTGTCAATTGTGCCACCCGTGACAATAAGACTTTAGATCTGATGTATGCAAATGTTAAGGGTGCGTACAGCTCCACTGCCCTGCCACCACTGGGCAGGTCAGACCACAACCTTGTCCTGCTCTCACCATCATATAAGCCTGTGGTTCAGTGGCACCCAGTCACAGTGAGGACAGTGATGAAATGGTCTCCTGAGGCCATGGATACACTGCGTGGAGCGCTGGAGGCCACAGACTGGGATGCTCTTTATGAGCCACATATTGAGGACATTGATGGCATGACTGACTGTGTCTCTGAGTGCATTGGGTTCTGCACTGACAACACCATCCCCACTAAAGAGGTCCGCTGCTACTCAAACAACAAACCATGGGTAATCAGCGACCTGAAGGCCCTTCTCAACAAGAAGAAGAGGGCCTTTAGATCAGGGGACCGAGCAGAACTCAAAAGAGTACAAAGGGAGCTCGAACGCAGCATCAGTGAGAGTAAGGACAACTATAGGAGGAAACTGGAGCACAAACTGGAAGAAAACAACACCAGGGACGTCTGGAGAGGGATGAGAGAGATCACCGGCTTCCAGAGGAGAGGTGGGGGAGCAGCAGAGGGGGATGAACAACGTGCGAACGAGCTGAACTTGTTCTTCAATAGGTTCAACTCCAACCTCAACACCTCTGTTGGCCTCTCTACTGCTTCTACTGCCTCTCCGAGCAACAACCCCCCCCCCCATCACTCCCTGCCCCGCACCACTCCCGTCTACCCCCACCCCCCCGCAAACTGGAGAACACGCAGGTCGGTGCTCCCTTCATCGCTTGGGTCGATGACTAACTGACGGGTGGACCGCAGTTTGTGAGATTACAGAACTGTGTGTCTGATCGTCTGATTAGTAACATCGGGGCCCCCCAGGGAACTGTACTGTCCCCCTTCCTCTTCACCACATACACTGCTGACTTTCAGTACTGCACTGAGTCGTGTCATCTGCAGAAATTCTCTGATGACACGGCCATTGTGGGGTGTGTTGAGGGGGGGAGGGAGGCTGAGTACAGGGACCTGGTTGACCGCTTTGTGAAGTGGTGTGGGGAGAACCACCTGCAGCTGAACGTGACGAAGGAGATGGTGGTGGACTTCAGGAGGAACAAGCCCCTGCCCTCTCCAGTCTGCATCGGTGGGACGGATGTGGAGATGGTTCCTGCGTATAAGTACTTGGGGGTCCCACTGGACAATAAACTGGACTGGTCCACTAACACAGAGGCCATCTACAAGAAGGGCCTGAGCCGGCTTTACTTCCTGAGGAGGCTCAGGTCCTTCAATATCTGCAACAAGATGCTGCAGATGTTCTATCAGTCTGTTGTGGCGAGCACCATCTTCTTTGCTGTGGTGTCCTGGGGTGCAGGCATCAAGTCAAAGGATGACAACGGACTGAAGAAACTCATCAGAAAGGCAGAGTCTGTTGTTGACTCTAAGCTTGTCACCCTGGAGGAGGTGGTGGAGGACAGGATGCTGGCAAAGCTGCTGGCAATCATGGACAATCCCTCTCACCCCCTCTACAAAACACTGGACAAGCTGAAGAGCAGCTTCAGAAACAGACTCATTCAACCCCGCTGCTCTAAGGAACGATACATTACATCGTTCCTCCCAACTGCAATAAGACTTCACAACTCATCCACCTCTGTCAGATCCACCATCACAGAACTGAATCTGCACTGAACTGTCACCCTTTACTTCATGTCACTTTTGCACTTCCAGTATATCTTACATATTCAAGTACTTATTTGCATTTATTATACCTATACGATATATATTGTATATTATATCCTCTTGTGTGTGTGTGTATATATATATAGATATATATGTACATGCATTAATACATGTCTACATAATATATATTGCAATTATGTTGCTGAAAGACCCTTTGAGAGCAAAGTCTCCACGAGGTCGATCGTTGTGAAATATCGATCAAAGAACACATAAGTTCCTGTAGGAACTGACTCGACCATTCGCAAGACTGCTGCAGCTCCAACTCCAACTCCCAGCCTTTGGCCCCCGAATGTGTTCTTGCTCTGAGACACCTTGAAATCCAGGACCAGGCCATTTGGGGAGGCAAGCACAAAAACCTATAGTGCTTTATATCTGTAGTTATATGTAATAAAGTTATAATAATGAATACATCTCCCTACAGCACACAGTTATTAACAGCTATGCAATAACATAAGTGCTATTTGTCAGCGCTAAGTAAAGTGACAAGAATATGACACTATTATTAACAGATATAAGTTACTATGAGTAATTAAAGGTGCAATGAACTAAGTACTGAGTCTGGTATCTTTACCCCATATGCACAATGTTAATATCATAGGTGTTATTTGTCAGCTTTAGGTAAATTAGTGCAAATGAGGTGTTGTGGATATAAGACTATCATAAACAAATATGAGGCACAATGAAATGAGAGCCGGGACAGTAAAGACAAAAGGAATGCATTTAGTTCACTTTATTTTCATTTAAACCAACACACATAATCAGAATGATTATCAATGCTCTGAGCACATTACACAAACACATGAAACATGTGAAACAGGCCACAAAAGTGTCCTAGAGATGTGGCTCTTAAAAGTGCCTTTGGGTTGGTGAGGTGATTCAGGGTCAGAGGTCAGGAGATGGTTTGACAGCAACTACAAGAAGAACAGAGGCAAATCTTTAGTGCTCTAGTTGGGTTTGTTTTTAATGCAGGTTTGATTGAAAACACATAAGTAGATCACGTTTTTTTGTTTAAAGCAGCCTAATGAGACATTGTGTTACCGCATATCATGCAGGCAGCGCAGATTACCCGTAGGTGGCTTAAGCTATCTACACGAAAGTTACCAGACACGGCTAGTTTTCCCTCACAAGTTAGATCGTTTTCATATTCTTGCGTTTAATGATTGAAACCATTCGAAATCATTGCTTTATTACGTAAACGATGTGCTTCATGTAAGCAATGTAAGGCATTAACTCACAAAACATTAGCAGGACAGAGAGACAACCTACCTTTACATTTGACCCTTGGATGCGCAATCTACCGATACCTACACTCTTCCACGAGTGGGTTTCAAAGGGTTGTAATATTTTCATATTCCAGATATTCCTCATAAAACATGTTTGTGACATGAGGCCATTTGCATTTTATTTATTTTTTCATTACTTAAAAAAAAATTGCAGTTTTGTATCACTACCCCACTCTTCCATAAGTGGTGTCAAAAATGACCCCAATTAAAATCAATGAGTTTTTGCAATAAATTAAAGACATTTCTCTCATTTTGGTTAGAGATGATATATTTTGTTCGAACAAAAGAGTCATTTCATTTTTGACATGCACATTTTTTACTTTTCATTCACATTTTAGCACTTAACAATCAATCAATCAGTTAAAACATTAAAACATGTTTGTGTGTCCCTATGTCCGGAGGACGAACAGAGAACATTGAACTAGTCCGGAGATCATAACACTGACTAAAGCTGTCTAACCCTAACCCTATTATCAGATATGAACAGCTTCCATGCATCTACCGGGGAGACAGTACTAAACCCAGGTGCGGGCCCTGGCCGACTACTTAGAATATTGTGGCTTGGTGTTTCAGCCTGGCTTGGAGGTAACTCTGCCCAGTAAGAGCCCTTGCGGCTCATTCTGTTGAACACAATATCCATTTCCTCTTCAGAGGACTCCTCTGTGTCTGATTGGCCTTGTACAGTGGGGGGACAATAGTCTGGGTCCTCTACATCTAAGATGTCAGATTCTGAGTCAATGCCTCCGATGGGCTCTTCGTCCTGTCCGTCCTGGATCATTTGAAGGACAAGGTCCACAGGAATCCTAGCCATGTTACTTTAGATAAAAAATAATAATAATAAAAACATTAGATAGGAAACAATGTTTGAAATGCACAGAAAACTATAAGTCATATACAAAAAACTAGCTAATATAACATTAGCCAATACTGTTAGCTAACACAACACTGTGTTACCTACCTAAATACAACACTGTTAGCTAACAACAAAGTAGGCTAATCTGATCACACATTTCATACATTTCATCACTAATTTGATCACACATTATAATGTGTCAATGAAAAACAGGTTCATAAATGGAGATAATACTCATGTGTATGTTGCTGTGTGAGGCTGCTGACAGCAGATGTATAAGTGGGACAGTCAGTTGCTAAGAATTGAAGGTTCATAGAAGATTCCACAGGAAATGCTTGGGGACATTTTTGACCCCGCTTGTGGAAGAGTGTGGGGTAGTGATACAAAACTGCAATTTCTTTTTAAAATTAATGAAAAAATAAATAAAAATGCAAATGGCCTTATGCCACAAACATGTTTTATGAAGAATACCTGCAATATGAATATATTACAACTTTTCATTTGAACAGTGAAAGACAGTGAAAGATACTAAAATATGTTGGATTCATGTTAATGTGCATTTAAAGAAATTTAAATTTGCGACCCTCTGCAGTACCCCCGCGGACCCCCTACGTTTCGCGAACCCCCTGTTGAAGAACTATGATTTAGACCGAATGAACCCATGCAAACCAGATGATGTCATTCTCACCTAGTTTCAGGTTCTGATCATCAGGATCCAATTATTCATCGTCACCAGGCGTGTCTGGACGGGGCAGGACCTGCGGTTTGGGCTGCGGCAGCAGCGCAGGAGCCACTTGTGCCCTGGGTAGTCTTATTCTATCTGCAGGTGAGTTGATGCTGACACTCGGTGGGGTAGGGGTGACCTCTGTTGAACACATGACAGATGTTTCAGGGGAGCTCTGCACTATTGTGCTATTTCTAAAAGCGGGTTTCTCACGAACCGATGCGAGTGTCATAGAGCTGAGACAACATGTAGGGGCGGAGAATGTTCTCATTTTTTTCCACGAAGTATTTAACCGCATCATTCAAGGTAGAGATTGTCACCTGGAGGAAGACACATGCAGGGAGAGAGATGAGGAAAGCTTCTTGACTTTACTGTACTTTGATTAAAGTAGTCTTTACAACAGGGATTATGTGAGAACTGCAAATTGATTCTTTTAAATGTTGAAACTATGATGTTGAGAACAAAAGAAAAACTTTAAGGTGTCACATTAGCTTCCTTAAATTGTTGTTAATTATTAAGAGTGTATTTCTTGATCCTGTCTGCAGGATCTGAAACGATTTTACATGTGATACAGCATTTAGGGATTTTAAATTAAGTGAAATGAAATGAGTCGCCTTCAGGTTGGTTTTTGTAAAGCGTCTTGAGACAATTTGTAGGGTTATTGACGCTATATAAGTAAATGTGAATGAATGAATGAATGAAATTTAATTAAATGGAATTACATAATTTCACATCTGGCAGATTTACGCTACTCTAAACACAGACCGTATAAAGAAGATTTATTCCAGATTTAGGATGGATAACTTAAGGGTGATAATAAAGCAAGCGAGTGACTTCATTTGTGCTCCAGTATATAGATGCAATGCGTGCAGGACTTACTGGCTTCTCCAGTTCAATGACGAACCCTGACTTTGTGGCGGCCACTCTGTAGTTCTTCATGACAGCCCCCCTGAAACATGAGGAGTGTTGCGATAATTAAATGACACTGAAATACAGTAACAACAGGCCTCCGAGACACTTTTAATTAAATAATTCATAGTTTTGTGTTGAGCGTTAACACATTCAGGTTATTGTTTTCATGCATGCCCCGTGGACCCTGACCATATGCAATAGTTTTCATAACCTCCTATACATCTAGGTGTCAGATAACTCTCTAGGCGCACATGTTATAGCGCTGGTTTAGAGGGAAAACTATGAAACTTTATGAAAATGTATATGTGTGTGATTCATTTTCCTATGTTCAATCCCATGTTCTCTTTCTTTAGCGGTACTTTTCAGAGGCTTGGTTGTGGATGGTCAGACCTGGGTGTCGGCTGCCTGAGGGTCAGCGCGTAGCTGTTGGCTATGGCGGATGGGCGCAGGATGATGCCTCCATACTCGGGGTTCGCCTCCAGCATCTGCTCAGCCTCCTGTCGGGTCACGTCAAAGAAACATCTGCAAGATTCAAAGACAAAAAATGACACTTTGTAACCAGTGTAAGGTATTAACACCTTATGTCTGTCACGTTTTTCATGCCTTGTTACAAACAAAGACGGAGTCGTTCTGTTTTAACGTACTCTGGCATCTCAAACGCTGGCTTGTCTGTGTTGGCCGTGGAGGAGACGCCACCTGAAGCGGAATTTCTTTTTCTCTCCTGAGCCAGAATGTCCTGCAGCAGACACATCTGGCCCGGCAACAGCTGCAGCTTAGCGGGAATCTCCTTCTACAGGGAGGCAGAGCTCCTCATCACTAATACCATCACACTCAGGTGATTCAGTTAAGAAAATATGACCTGGTACAGTTCAAGTAAATATGAATGTCTTTTTTGGTTCGGAGTCAAACCATTTGTATCTTTAACCCGTTAAATGTTATGTTGAATAAATACAACCTCTTTATTTAAACTGATTTAAACAATCTTGTTTGTAACATTTTGATAAATGATTTGTGTCCTTGGCACTTTAACTTTTAAGAGGTGTGTTCATCCCACAAAGCGACATAAGTCAAAATTTCATTTGATCATTAACCATGGTCCGTTTGCAGACAAGAATTAATTTCAAAGGGAATACAAATATTTTCTGGCAACCCGCAGAAGCACTGTAAAATGAGTGAGTAACTGAGCTGAGAGTCGTGCGTGTGTGCTTGCTTACCCTGACCACAGTCAGGATGTAACCCCTCCACTCCTCTCCTGTGTCAGCATCGTCCATCTGCACAGTCACACAGGACACAGAGTATGTAAAAGCTATTTTAGCGCTTGAAGTAACACGTCATTTAAAACAATGCTGCAGTATTTTTTTTATCAATTTGTATCTGTGGCTAAAATCGGGTGAGTGAGAGGTGGTGTAACAGACCTTTAGCTGCACCTCCTCCGTGGGCAGGATGAGAGTGAAGATGGTTGGTGTCTTCTGTTGGTACGGAGTATCCAACTCCATGGACTTGAGCTGCTCCAGGTCCAGCATCTCAGTGTACTGACAAAAAAACAAAAAACAAAACAAAAAGAAACGTCAGATTCACGTTTTCACCATTCAAACTACTTCCTCGTCTTAAATTCTCATCATTGTTACATTTATTTCAGGGCAAAAATTCATTTTCACATTTTCTTACAGTGTCCTGTGTGTCATCTTTGTACAGAAACAGCGTAGCTCCACGGAGCTCTCCGTAGTACCGCTCGAAATCCTGAAAACCAAAAATGCTCATTTGTATTTCTTTTAATTACTCAAGTACTAATATAGTTAATTCCCTTTTTGATTGACCTTTGCGGGTGAAAAATGTACATACGATTATATTAATTGTAAACTTCCTGCCAGTGTTAACACAGTTGCAACAACTAAACACATCCCTCGCAGAGGTCAGTCTCCATTAACAGAGCCCATTTGATACTTAATTATTTACTTTTTCGCCCCATCAGTTCTGCACTTCACTGCTCAGTACGCTCTCTGTTTTTGTCCTTACCCTCTCTTTGGAAAGCTTCTTCAGCAGGTGTCCAGAGTAGTAGAGAGGCAGACATGTGATGGTCTCCCTCCTCTTATGAACAACTCTGTGGTGTACAGACATTTTCCCAGCGTTTGGTCAGATCCGCGAGCTTCTTCTGGTCCGGTTTGCTTCCACTTTGACTCCGTTTACCTCCGTTTGTCCAGCAGCGTGCTCATCAACCTTGGGGCAAACTGCTTAGAGTCCTGCTGAGAATATTTCCTTGTGCGGTTCTTAATGAAGCAATAACTTAGTATGGGTCTGTAATATAAAAAGATAAGCTTTTCTTCCCTCCTTTGTTTCAGGTTTATTGTTGCTCCATCCCCTGAATAAACAAAAGATTTTGTACTTTGAACATGGGCAATACTCCAGGCAGACAGACAGTAAAACCTGCAGACACACACGCACACACACACACACACACACACACACACACACACACACACACACACACACACACACACACACACACACATACAGACACACACACTGACTTACTAACAGATTCATTATTTGCATTTCACATAAGATGTGTTTAGGTAAAGAAATTTAATGTGCTTAAACACAGCATCTGTTCAGCATCTGTAATTGGTAACATTCATTCATATCAAGGAAACAGGAATTCAATTCTATTATTGATATACAAGTTTACAAAAAAAAACTCACCAGTGCCATGTTTACACTGTGTTTACACATATGTTTACACTGAGCGTCGGTCAGCGTTGTTAAGTGCTGGACAAGGGCAAAATATATAATGTATTTTACAAGGTGGTAAAATACTAAAAAGGAAAATTAGAATCATTATCAGAAATATTTCATTGATCCCGAGGGGAAATTACTTCTCATTAAGAAGTAATTTGTCCAACCAACTGATTATCCTCTGATAATCAGATAATCAGACAGGAGGGGTTGTACAGGTTGATAGCCACAGTCAAGAATGATTTCCTTTGGCGTTCTTTAGTGCATGACCAGCACATCATGAAGTGGGCCTGGTGGATCAATCTGATCAGTCTACTGCCCCAGGACACAACAGCATAGGAGATGGCACTGGCTATCACACACTTGTAGAATATTCATAACACACATTGTCTAATGTGTCTTTAAAATCTTTAAAATAATTGCTTGTAGCTTCCATTATTGGTGTACATGCAAATTTGCAAATTCCTGAATGTAAAAAATAGGCTTTTGTTTTTTGTTTTTTAATGAAAAAAAGGACATCAACATTTTCAAAAAAAAAATAAAATAATGAAATTTATGTTTATTTTATATACCTGCTGCAAAAAAAAGCAAAACATTTTGTTTGTCTTGGGATGGACTATTTGATTTACTTACGCTTATACCAAAGTAGGACACACTCTTTCATTAAAGTGAATCCTTTTTAATGTCAATAAAGATTAAATCCTGTATGTGACCAGAATCACAGAATTGGATGCATTTAAGCTTTTAATTTTACTGTTGTTCGTACTTGACACTTAGTTGCCATCTACCAAGTAAAGGATTTTAAATGCTGTTTTGAAATCAGAGACACATTTCTGTTCGATTCTATTTGATATTGTATCAATGGTAGAAACTGTCAGCAGTCATTGTAAAAAAAGCTTGTTGTTGTTGAATCTACTCACCATCCACAAACAGCATCATAAAGAGTTTCTGTCACCTGTCAGGTTAATCAAAACAATTTCAACTTTAGACTCCGTGTCATGTTTTACAACTTCATTTAATTGGTGACCAAAGCTTTTAATATTTAACGTCAAGAGTTTTGCCCACGGGTTTCTCATTAAATTGCGCAGGCACATTACATCGTGTAGACAAATGAATGGGAAACACAGCCACAAATAAAATAGATTACATACTATCTGATTTAAAACGGCTGCATTTTATATTCAGTTAGGGGTAACACATAAAGTTGAAAAACTGAGGCAGGCTATGCCAAAATCTAGCTGTAAAAAATCACTATATCAGAGATAAGATAACAAAGAGTGAAGAATGAAGCGTGCACTTTTGAACTGTCCAAAGTTACCGCTACAGAGGTGGAATAAATATCGGTGTCCATAAAAAATGATAAGATAAGAGCTGATATGCCTTTATTCATCTAACAATGGAGACATTCTCATTGTTAACAGCAGCAGGGACATTTAGGGCAGATATGGTGAACCACCTGGTAGTGACAATATAGATGGTAAACTGATAAAGACAGTAGCTGCTCAAATCACCGCCCCAACAGCCACAGCACATACACAAGTGAGAGGAGACGGGTTGAGAGAAAGACAGGGGGAAAAAAAGGTGGGAGTGGTAGAAGTGGATTACAGTGGAGCCTTTGATATAATGGACCATGGACTGTGGTATATTTGGGCCAAATCACTCACTGAACAGTAAAGCCCAGTTACATTTAACAATGTTACTGTTGAGCAGGTTGAAGAAACAAAGCTCTTGGGTGTCATTTTAGAAAACAATCTGTTGTGGACGAGGCAGAGATGGGGAAGAACTTATCAATCATAAGGAGATGCTCCGTGTGTTCGACACCGTAACTGGTCAAACACGTAATTGATACACTAGTGTTGTCACTAGTAGATTAACTGCTCAATGATTTGGTCAGAAAAGAGCAGCTGGCACAAAACAGAGCAGCTCCACTTGCCCTTAAGTGAACAGTAAGGTCAAATGTAAATGAGATGCAGGCCAAGCTCTCCTGGACGAACATCACAGGGAGGCTGAAGGTATCACTCCTCCCCAAGCCAACAAATCTGATTCTGATACACCTTGAAACACTGTGATTTGTAACTTTGGGCTATATACAGAATATAAACTTGACTTGAGTTAAGTTAACAGGGCTCTCCTGTGAAAACAGATACATTATCAAGATCAGCTCTTTTTCTTGTAGAAATGAATGAGTCAGCTGTCTTGCCTGTACAAACTCCAGCAAGAGATGATATGGGTTCCTGGTGTTTTTCTCTAATGAGTTCTGAACAAGGATATGTTACAGTGTTTATTAAAGGATTATCTGTGGGATAGGTTACAAAGCAAACTACTGATCTTGTATAGCTACTGCCCCCTACTGGCGTCAAAACACCACGTACTGAACAACATGGACCCATTTCATTGTTTTCACTTAGCTTCCTCCAGGACTGAGCGACGAAGCCCATGTGCCAAAAACTGCAGTGCATCGAGTGGCCGCTTGAGGCTGATTCCAAAAGGGAGCAAATCCCCTTAGACCCCCAGGGCAAACTTTACAGAAATATTAATCAAATCAAATCAAATCAAACTTTATTCATATAGCACCTTTCAAGCAAAGAAATGCAACCCAAAGTGCTTCACACAAATAAGAACTTAAAACGTTATAAGCAACAAAGAACCCCCACCCCAACCTACCATCACCACACACACACACACACACCACAGCCTCCACATACACACAGACCCATATAAGTGGATATACTGACATGCAATTTAAATGCAGTTTAACTGTGTAATCTTGTAAATCTCTTATTATTTTTGCATTTTATGGTCGGATTATTTTTGGATTCTCCTTCAGTCCCCATCAAATTTACCTTTTTGTCTCTACTATTCATACATTTTTTTTTCATTTTGTTTATCTCATTTAACTTTTCACTTCTAATTTGCAGTCACATTTGAGTGCTGTCAGTACCTGCACATAAAAATATGTGACATATGTCCCATCCAACACAAACACTCCATAAAGAAAACGTTACATAGACACAGATGATAGCATAATGTGATGCATGCAAATGCGTGCATGCTTGTGGTTGTTGTGGAAAGACGAGACAATAATATGCCTCCTGTAGACCGATCTCCACTGCAGGACACATTTCTTTCTCAGTGGTGTTCCTTGACCCTGCTGGTGCCTCTAGTAGCAGCTCCCCTTTCTTTAATCCCTCATCCTGGAGGGGAGGCTGGAGAGACGCACACTAAGGAGAAGAAACCGTTGCTGTTCTCCACCATGGGGCCCTTAATGATGCCCCCCCTCAACCACTGACTGAGGAGAAAATGGCCACGGGGGTGGTAATATGCAGGACTGATGAAGCTGAATTTGTCTTCTTGAAGACAAGCATGTGCATGTTCTTTTCTCCAAACGATGTAAATAAACATGAACATGAGAGGCGTTTCATTTCAGTTTTATTTCATCAAGTTTGTGTCGGTGATAAATAGCGATGATGCTTTTCCTTCGCAGCATTGTTCAGTTATAATGACACGACAAAGGGCCTAAACAGGAGGACAGATGAGGATTATGATACGCTGCTAGGCTGGGGTGAAAGGTCAAGCGTGGGTGAGACTTTTCCCAGGCGTCATTACAGGAACATGGATGGTTGTGGCGCACACCGCAGGAGACGTCCCCTCCTGGAAAATAAACCAGCTTCAGCCAAGGTTCACATTTACTTCCCTTCCCACCTCCATTTCTGTCTTCGCTCATTCTAATTATGGGAATGATAAAATACATGTATGTATGCATTTCCAGGGGCAACCGAGCGCATTTATCTGTGCAATGTCCTGCTCTAATGCCTGCAGTGATGGAGGAGTGGAGGTGTAAGCGGGCCTGTAATGAGAGGCCGAGGAGAGGCACAGAGAGCCTGCTGATTTAGAGGACAGGAGCCTGGAGAGGTGAGGTGGGCTTCATGCTGCGGAGGTTGTTTCTGCCGGATTAATATTAACACAAGACAAACCGGCCTCACACATCACTCTGCTCTGGAACAGCAGAGACACTGCGGCGATCTCTGAGTTTACTCTCTAAATACATCCATCTTCACAAAATGTTTACAGACACTAACGTCTAAAGAAAAAATTATTAAAACAATGAATCGGAAAAGACATGGATTCAGAGCCAGTGACCGTGAAATACAATTAAATGAACCTTGTATTACCAGATATAAAATAAACATATTTTTAAGTAAAAGAACAAACATCCAGTCATTAACAAGTGCCTTGAAACACATTTAAATTGACACAAACTGCAATAAACCATTTTGGTCAACAAGCTGTGAGCGTATTTCATGCAACATTAATTTAATTATTTGAGTGTATCTACAAGAAAAGTAAAATACTTAACTGATTGTAGAAGAAAAGAATAAGTTTGGTCGACTTTTACAAAAAAAAAAAAGAGCTTTTCACATTAGTCAAACATTTAATTAGTTGTGGACATTATGAAATCAGCAGGAGTAAAGATTGAGCCAAACTAAAAATAACACATTAAGCGGAAACAAATAGAATTATTTTGCTGTGGCACTTTCAAACAAATAGAAATACTAATCACAGCCACGGATATTATTACCTTCTTTGTGTTTACTGCTGCATTTCTTGATTCCCAGAATCCCACTGATAGAAAAGCTGGATTCAGAGGCTGTTCCCACGGCAACAGGTGATGCTAGGGACAGAGATTATAGTCATGAAACATCAAAGTGAAGAAGATAAACAGATTTAGAGGAAATGGACAAAAGAAAGACGGACCCACTCCATAAGACTCGGCCTGGACTTTGTTCCTGATGATCCTGTAGAGGCAGAGGTTTAAACTCACTCAAAAGTCATTTTAAAAGTCTGTTGTTGTCGAGCACACAAATACACGTGGTCACCTGTTGATGGAGCTGATGCTGGGCACGCTGTTGCGGTTGCACACTTGCTCCAGCACCAGCCTGTCTCGGATCTCCCACGCGAACATGGTGGGGTTACTGTTTTTTAGATGCAAGATGGTTTGCACAACTCTGGGAGTGGCCACTTTGGGCTTCGACCCTCCAATCAGTCCGGGTCTAATGCTTCCAGTCTCATTGTACCTGGGTGAAGAATATGAATGTGATCAGAGTTTACATATGACCTGAGGACAAAGCTATGGCTGAGGTTCATTTCACGTTTGCGTCAAATGTGTAAAAATTTTAAGATGACAGGCCCTGAATCACTCAGGGTGTTCCTTTGGATACTGAGCTAATTTGATGCGCCTGTTAATTATTTTAACTAATTACATAGCTGTCATTAACACAAGTCAATTTTTCTTTTTTTCAAATAAACAGTTAAAAACACACCCAGTAGAGTTTGCCATCATCATCAACATGAAAACCAGCAAGGATTCAGGTCTAAGAAAGTATAAAAGAGTCTTTTGGAATATTTGAACGAACATTTGAATGCAAATTTCGATCAAAATTTTCTATCCAGCAACCAAACTTTTTTTCTGTTTAAATCCAGACATGTCTGAATGCTTTATACGTAAATGATTATACATTGTACGTTTGAATAAAAAGAGAAAGAGGAAAGACCTTCACCGTAAAGTCAAAAAAGAACAACTGCAATTTAAAAGATCTTAGCTTTACTTAAATCAACTAACAAAGACATGAATAAACTAAATAAATGACCAAACTCAGCCCCCTTTTACCTGGCCAGTATTTTGCTGACACAGCCGTGACTGACGCGCAGGCGGCGGGAGATCTCACAGGGACGAACGCCGCGCTCAGCGAGCTCCACGATCCGCTGCCTCACCAGGTGCGGTAACGGGCGCCCGTTGACGAAGACACCTCCGAGCTGGTTCACCCCACCGTGACCTGAGCACCAATCAAACGGGAAGTGCTATACCAACATTGACGCCTAATTCACTGCGTGGACAAAGACAGCGTGAAACTCATAAACGAGTTTACTTACTGTGCGTAATGGTGAGTGGAACCTGTCCAAAACGCACTTCCATCCCAAACCAGCCTTTTAAGGTTTGTAGCCCTGGAAAAGTCGTAGTCTCTACTCAGTTTGGAGGACGTAGCATTTCTTTTCAAAAACTGAAACGTCGTGCGTTGCAGGGCTGCAGGTGGCTGCGTCTGCTACTCACACAACCTGAGATGTGGACGGTGGCACAAGCTTTTGGATGTACACGCATGGGGCCAGACGCCGTGTTTACTTCAGAAGTGCTTAGAGCTAGGATTTTAGAAATAGGCTGCGAAGTCCGTCTTCCTCCCAAGACACCACACTCCTTTTCCACGCTAGTATCCCCGTATAGCCTAGTTAGGAATTTGTCCAGTTAATTGCGGACTATGCATCATTGTTGGCCCACAACACAAAGTTCTACCTGGTGTTTAAAAGTTGTCTCGTCTAGGAATCTATGATAGCTTTAAATTTGGATGGAATTAAAAAAAATAATAACATATCATCTCGTCATCAACTCGTGTTCTTGTTTAATTATAGATGACATGTGTATGAAGCTCCTCACGTGGACGAGCTGTGATCCATACTGCCTTATACTTTAAAAACCTGTAAAGAAGTAAATAAATGACACAGAATTTCATTTGTTCCCAGCACAGCAGTTTTAGAAACAGGCAGACGCAGAAGTGAATGTCAGTATTTTTGATGTATTTTAGCCCACAGAATTACACTGACACACATTTCCCTCTCAGAACATTTTGTCTTCGATGTGCCCCAGAAAAGTGATTTTTCTCTTAGCGCACCAAAATGTCAGCCTCTAAAGGCGAGTGGGCTGTTGCTCGTTTTGTAGTAATGTGCAAATGACACATCAATTCTTCGTAAGGCTCATAATCAAAGTTCACAGCTGCTCAGCAAAGAAATACGCGAATGAAGCAACCATGGTTTATTTAAAAAAAAAATGGAGTCGTGTTTTGGTAGTTTCCGCCCTCACCCACTGTAACTGAAAATAAATCAGACGCAAACAAAGAGCTGAAAGTGTTTGAAGAAGTGAAAAGAAAAAACCGAGCCAAGACACTTTTGCGTAATTAGTTTATAGCTCCATCATCTGGCCATGTATTATCATTTCACTCGACAGTTTTGAAAAAGCCTACATCATTAAGTTTATTCCATTGAGAAGTGGCACAAACAAGAATTTATCAGAGAGATATTAAGAGCATAAGAGGCACCAGGAGTGCTTCCTTTTGACTCGAAGTCTCTTTTGACGTTGCTGCTCTGGTGAAGTCAGGAGGAAGCTGAGGAAACTGACACAGGACCGGAAACACCGGCGGATAAATCGTCACACATGTAAACACAAGCGTGGAAGGAGCAACTTTTAGTTTGAGCTATACACGAGAGCCGTATTCATTTATATTAGTGCAAGAAATCTCAACCGAGGTATTGTGGATTAAGGCGATAAGTGACCAAAGGAGTGCCTTATTTTACTTGATTTCTAATTTAGCTACGTTGCTAACAGCTTCTTCTACTACTAGAGCTAGTTAGCATCGCGTTGGTTAGCCAGAAACCACGTGTATAAATATTAGAAATGTTTCCATAGGAACGCAACAAATTAACGTTTCTGAAAGAAACACTCAGAACAGTGCAGTTTTAAATCTATATGAGCAGGTTATTAGTAAAAAATGTTGCGATGAACGAGCCATTAGCCGCCGGTATGTGACTGCAGTTCAGATAGCGGGCGTTAGGTGGTGCTGTTCAGCTGCAGCGTTGGGTCATACTATGGACGGCGCTAAGGAAAATGAAGTTGGTGGTGGTGAGGAAGCTGCCGAAGACGACCTCTTCTTCATTGGGGACTCCAGTAGTTCAGAAGGAGAAATTAATTTCAGCCACCAGCACAATGACATGAGCTGCAAGCAAGCCACAAGACTCAGGAGGGAAAGCTCTCCACCTCTTCTCCTGGCCTTCTCCGTCCACTCAGCAAGATCTCTGCAGGACACCAGCCTGTCCTCCAGTGATGACTCACAGGAGGACGACGAGGAGGACGGTGACCAACCCATTGAGGAGTGGATGATCCTGGAGGAAGAGGAGCAGGTGGGGGACTCGAGCATCCAGCTCAACCTGAGCTACGGGAACAGCTCCGAGGATGACTCTGGAGATGAAGGTTAGACTTCACGTTTTCCTCCAAGTGATTGCCTTTTCACCTGCATTAGTGCAGGAAAGTAACTATTATAACTGTTATATTTTAATGCCGAACATCAGCAACCAAAAAGTAAAACCTGAGTGAAGAAGACAGGATGTGACATCAGGATCAGTCGAACTGATTTTAGTTCAGGGGTCACATTTGATCCCAAGCAGACAGGACCAGTAACATAACAGAATAATAACCTATAATTAACGACAGTGCCCTTTATTTTAGTTCACAGGTGTACATTAGGTAAATGTTTACATTTAACGAACTATCCTTTTAAAAAAACATTTTATAAACAACCTGAAATTTATATTTATTGTTTCAGTTTTATTGAAATATAATTGCTCTTAAGCTTAATTCTAATTTTCACACTTTGCACGTTGCTTTTCCCGCGGGCCAGATAGGCCCCTCTGGCGGGATGGTTGTGGCCCGAGGGCAGTATGTTTGACACCCCTGACCTAGAGGGTCCTGCTACATTTCGTGCAAGAATAAAGATGCAAGAATAAAGCCCGAGAGAGTTTCCACAGCCTGACAGTAATGGGCGTTTAGACTAAGAGTCATGGGTATGAGAAGATCTTAAATAGATTTTATGTGATTAAAAAATGATACTGTGTAATCTGCGCAATCTATTTTACTTGCTAGTATGTGACTGGAAGCACTTATCGTGTTGTGTAATTTATGAGAAAAACAGAGAAGAAATTATCCACGAAACTGGATCTGACTCTTGCTTTTATTTAACAATGTCGAAGTGGTCATGGGTGGATCTCATCTTTACTTAAAACTGGACGTTGTTCATCAAAGGACAGCTTGGTTTTGAAAGACAATGTTGTTGCAGCAGCAGACTGTTAAGTTTATTGATTTTACACCTTCCAATAAGGGACAGACAAGTCCTGATGTAAATACATTTTTGTAGATATATTGTGCTTTCTGGTGGGAGAACACCAGTTACAGTTTGCTCAGGATGCACAGAAATTCCTTTTTGTATAAACGCTTCACAGAAATGAAGATCCCCGTAGTCACACAGGTAGTTGCACTACACATTTTTTTTCTTGTCTTGTCTGCTAAATTGGTCTTCACTGGATGAGAGGTTTAAGGTTTTCTTTGCACATGGTTATACGTAATAATTGGATCATGTTAGAAAGGCCAGATATTATTCATCACATATTTAAGCCTTAAGAGGTAAAGCATTTACAAAACTGAAAACCTTCCACTAATATTATACTCTATTTACTGGGCTTGGTCTGTTTTTGCACATTTTTTTTTCTTTTAGAAGTTTGGGTTCTCGTTCAAGGACCATCGCTGAGAGCGACAAAGATCTTTCTCTGAACGTACTGTATTGGTGCCTGTGTGACAAATGCCTCATTTGTATTTTCTCAATCACAGATACAGATAGAACTGACAAGAATGTGAAACCATTAAAAGATATCTGGGATGTATCAGACAAAGACAAGGTAACCTTTGACATCTATTAGTTTTCACAGATACCGCAAGAGATCTTATTTGTATCGAATAAACCGTGGCTAGAGAAAGGAAAGAAACCATTTTTCTGCAGTCTTTGAGCGGCCTTTTAAAAATCTCTGTCTTGTCCTTTCGTCTTGCCTAGTACGGTGCCTATCAGTCTCTGACCAGCCGCTATTTCGCGCCCGGCCGCTTGACGATCTGTCACGTCTGCAACAGGACAGGACACCTGGCCAAAAGCTGCTACTTCCAAAAAGTAAAGGAACACACTTGTCTCTCCCTTCTCCGTGCAATCTCCAGTGCCCCCCATTCACCTGCAGAGGTTGGGTGACAGAGCATAGCCTAACATGTTCTTAAAAACTGTATGTCAGCAGAAATGTCCCACGTGTGTCCTTTGTGGGATCCAGGGCCACATCCGGAGGGACTGCCCGGGCCGCCCCTGCTCTAGCTGTGGACTGCCTTTCCATGGCCTCAGGCCCTGTGAAATGCCTCCAGTGTGGAACCAGCACTGCCAGCGCTGTGGGATTACAGGACACCTTTCTGACGTGAGTTTGTCGAGGCAGGTTCTGTAGCCTGAAGGAGTGTGTGGGGCCCAATTTGTGAAGCCCCTATGAGAGTTAAGTATTTTTTTTCCTGTTTCCTGGGTTTTTTTTTTTTCAGGCCTGCCCCGACACATGGAGACAGTACCACTTGACAGTGAGTTGATTTACCTACACTTTCCAACGTGCAACGTGCACACACCTTTCTGGTTTACTGTATAAACATAGTTACACATTTTAATTAATTTGACCATAATAATGCAATTTAATTGAGCTAGAAGCAAATACCAAGGTGCTATTGTAATCTATCGTACTTTTTTATTTACATGGTGAAATTAAGAAACCAAATTCATGTTTGTTTTTCAGAAAGACACAGAGTAATACAAACTTTTTTTCCTTCTGTCTAAAATAGCACTCGTTTCACCATTTTCCCCCCAGATCAGGTTAGAGGTTCCCCTCAGGCCACAGATTGTGCCCAACGTCAACCACAAGAGATTCCATGCTCATTGTTACAACTGCTCTAAAAAGGGACATTTTTGGCTATGTAAGTGATACATTTAATCAGCACTTCGCTTATTTCTACCACCTCTTTCAGCCTTCCTCACTAAAACTTGCAAATACTCTCTTTCTGTTGCTTCCCTTTCTTCACATCGTTCCTCCTCCATCCAACATGCCATTGTCTCTCTCTGTTTTGGATCATTCTTTAATAAATCATCTTGCTCCATCGCATCCACTCTTTCTCCCCCTCATTTCCTTGTGAGTTGTTCCTTTTTGATAGCAGCTTTCTCAGTTTTGTATTCATCTTTCAGCTTTTCTCTTCTTGTCCGATTCATCTGTCTTTTTGTTGGTATCAGGAGTGCACTAGCAGGAGGATGGTCAGTGGCACTTTCCCTTCAGTGCCTTATGTTTGCTGCTATGACACCGTGCAGGACATTCTCCAACGTCGTACCAAGAAAGGAGTCAAAGGTGACCAAACATATATTATTGTGTATTGTACGTGCATTATTGTACGCAAAATCACTTAAACTTGTTTCCCTGGAAACTACAAACTCTAAATTACCATAGTTTTTATGTAGTAGTCAGTGTTGGGCAGATACTGGTGTGTAGGTGTCGTATTGTGCATCTGACATGAAGGTACAGACATAACAGGGCAACATGAATAAACTACACCAGCATTGAAGGCAGATTGTTATGTCAAGTCCAAAACCAAAAAGTTGCACATATCTACAATGCAAAGACTACTTGTTGCAGTCATGTGCATTGTGCTCATGTGCAAAAAGGAATAACTTTTGCTTTTAGCCCAGATGCTAGGAAGCTAGTGAGAACTACAAATCGTCATGTTTTGTAATGTCTAGATCAGATGATGTAAAATAAGAAAAAAAAAAATAAGAAGAGCCTCCTGCGTGCCCTTTGAAGTATGTAGTTTTCTTTACTTTGGTCACCTATTAGGCGAGCTGGAGTAGCCAACACAACATGCTGAGTTGGCTGGAGTCTGACTGGTGTCACCGATGCAAGACACAATACAAAAACCGAGTCTGGTGGAAATGGTGGAACTTGACCTTGAGCTGATTGAAAATAAATATCTAGCCCTCAAAGAGTCACCTTTTACAGATACACAACACAATGGCTAGATTTTAGCAGAACATTTAATGGAGATGATAGTAAAAAATAGAGAGATGTGAGCAAATGAAAATAAAGGTCTTAATTTTTATCTGCTTGCATTAGCATCCATTCACTTAATTTAACAGACGTAAGTAACAACAGGTGGCCTCTTATTTTAATCTGTCTTTCAGTCTCCACCTGCTCTTAAGCAAAATATGTCTTGTTCACCTTGTTCATCTGTCTCAGGGAGCATTAAATTTGGCCTGCTGTTAATATATAACAGTAGTTATTCTACACAACAGGATCACACCATTGATCAAGGAAGTCTTTTCTGTGTGTTCCAGAGATTAAGAGTCCTAGACCGCCGCCCCCTTCAGATACGGACCAGTTGTCTGAAAAAACAGGGGAGAGTGGTGAGGACAAGGAAAGGAGCAAGACAAAGCAGGAGACATGGAGTACCAGAGCTGGCAGGAGGAAGACGTGGCCAGAGAGGCGCAGGGAGAGACGTGAGGTGAAGCGACTGAGGAGGGAGGCCCAGGCCATGCGAGAAGGGAGCCTACTGGGGAGAACTCGAGGTGACTCTGATGATGAAGGCCGCCACGCAGATCCCCTAAGACACCGCCTGCACAAACAGTGCACCCCCCCTCCACAAAAGAAGAAGAGGGAAGAGACAGGTGCCAGAAAGAGCAAGAAAAGCAGAGAGGCAGAGAGGTGGAAGAAAAGAGGTGGGACAAAACGTGGGGATTTGTATCCCCATGGTGACGTGGGCATAGGAAATGAAAATCTTCTTTCTCCAAGACAAAGAGTACGCCACAGAAGAAGATGATGTGTCTTTTCTAAATGTTTTTTTAATTTACTGATTTAAAAAGTGTCATTGTTCCTTGATGTCTTTATTTATTTTATGTACAAAAAAACGAGCAGGATACTAATTTGTACTTTTTGATTTTAACAATGTTCGGTTATTACATCCTCATTTTTAAACTGCAAAACTGATACTGACTGTTATCAAATTGTATGTCTTTTCTCAACATGTTTTGAATATAGATAGAAACCATGGGCCTTTTTGATTCTTATACATCATAATGTGGTGCAGGTGATTGTTTATCTTTCTAAATATAATGCTAGTCTTATGGTAATAATGATTTTCTTTGTTCAATTGCCCCAAATTTGTATAAAAGCTCCCTACAAAGGAGCATCGGAAATATTGTAAGGGTAATAATAACCTACTTTTGTGCACACGAAACAAGGCGATTTTGGGGACGTGTGATGAGTAGAAACGCGCTTATGTTTATATAGTATATAGGTGAGTATGTGTATGTAGTAAGTGACTGAGTATGTATGTGTAAGTGAAGCACATCTACCTGAGAAGCGTATGAAGCCAGCGGCTTTCAAAGCGTGGTCCTATAGTATTTCTGATATGAAGCTGCTGAATTATTAATGAGCGGGGCAGCTGCCTGGGGTTGTCCAGACAGAAGTAGTCAACTCTGATAACAAACGAATTAAAACCATCCTTAGACGGTGCTAATAAATTAAGTCCGACTCTGATATATATTGTACGTGTTTTAACGTTTCGACGCTCATGGGTTGCGATATTTTATTTGAAGGTTAGCACGTAATTGTCTCATGACGAACGTTATATGTGTCTGTTATCGATTAGTGTCGACTCGCCAGAGATGTGAACCTCCCATTGATTGATCTCCACTACACTCCCCGCTGACCAGAGACGACGCTCCTCAGCGACTGCGAGAGGGGATTTAAATTAGACAAATGTTATCCGTCTCACTTGACGGACAATGTAGCTTTCCACTTTCTCGCGTGGCCAGAGGTAATTCGCTATTTGCACTCCAAGAGACTAGCATAACATCGGTGCAGCGCGACGTTAGCTGGCTTGTAATGTCGGCGCGGTTGGACTTGTTTTCCCCTCTAGTCCCCGCTTCCTGTTAGCCTTGGGCTAGCTGGAAAATCGAAATTATGCTAATGAACGAGCATGTATAGTTAACCAACGCCAAGGGGTGTTACTTGAATACTTACAGTAGGCTAGTCGGCGCAGTTTAGTTGTAATTTATTCACGAACCCGTGCTAATAACTTAGTTTTACCACCAGTCATCGAGACGGCTTTGCTAACGCTCGCCAGCTAGCCCTCTTGCTTGTGTTGACGGATTCAAGTATTTAACTTGGCCAGCTTTTTAGAAGCCAAGAGCAATATTAACTTCAGTTGTTTGTTAACATAGGCGTCGACGTAGCGCTCGCTCGTAAACTACCCAAATGCATGCGAATAAAGCGGATAAAACACTTTATGTTACTGTGGGTAAAGACTGATGGTGTTCACTGTGAAAAGACAATAGAGAAGAAGACTTGTTCATCAGTCGTTGTTCTGGTAACGAGGACACCGCGGATAACCAAGAGAGACATTATACCTCTTGGGATATTGTTTTTTTTTTCATTATTATTCTTTTTTTTTTGATACTACGTGTTCACGTAGCTGTTTTATTTTTGAAGACTAAATTCTCGTACGTGGTCTGAAAAAAAATAATAAGAAAGACGCGGTTTCCGTCAAGTTAAGCCACACATATAAAGGGAGAGTGGATGGAGTCGATGCAGCTGGTGCTTGTGCGACAGATGAGGGCTGCGCTTCCCTGAACCCACCTCTTCCAGGTACCTCACCTCGTTATATTAAAACAGTAGCTTTAAATGCCCCTGAAAACACTCGCTGTGCCGGGCCGTCAGCAGAGGTAACCAGGGTAGGGGTGTAGAGAGGCAGAGGAAGCCGTCTGAAGAAGCGAGGTTCCTGGACGTGCGTCCCTCCAGCCTCTACCTCCATCACATCCATCCACCACCGCCCTCCTCATTCCCAGCCATGGACCCCCCGAGGACTCGGTCGCGGTCTCGGTCTGGTTTTTATCATTTCGCCATGAACGGCAGCGTCGGCAGCAACGGCGGCAGCAACGCCGTCGGTAACGGGAGCTTGATGACCGCCAGCGGAGGAGGGGTGAGCTACCCGCAGCAGAGCAACCCCGGCTGGGCGCCGCATCACGGAGGTCGCAGCTACCAGGAGAGCCAGCAGCAGCAGCACTCCCAGGGGAGCTACCTGTCCGCAGGGCCGCAGCGCCACTCTTCCCACGGAGCCCACAGGCACCCCGGAGCCGGTAAGCGAGCTGAAGTGAACAGGGCCTGCAGCCCGACTGGATGCATCATTGCACACACTCACACAGTGTGCACCCCACTGGGGATGCAGGCAGGCAGAGAGGCAGGCAGGCAGGCAGAGAGGCAGGCAAACCACTAGCAGCTCATCGGGCTTGGGGACATTGAAACTAAAAGACTTTCACTGACAGCTGTTGCTTGCAAAGCCAGCTGCATGCTATTAGAGATGCTTTACTGTAGAGGTCTTCCTGATAGGATCCAGGTAAACGGGGCAAACTAGGTTCACGAACTTTGTCCCGTATGTCACTGTCTGCCTTTATCCTCCGAGTGCAAGTTATCTTGGCTCACGGTAGGAATTTAACACTGCTGAATTTTCCTTAGCATGAGCCAAGTATTCTGATGAGTTGCAGGTCACATTATGTTACTTCTCTGGATGTAGGCGAGCGGTAAGAAAAGTTGTGCCACAGGTTATCCGTTAAGTGTCTTAAAATAGTATTCCAGCTGTATAGCCGGAGATTTCATAAGCAATGAGGTAAATCTTTTAATGAAACGCTTATGCTTCAGTCCTTTCTATATGGATGTATAAGATTTCTGATTAGAGCCTTGAAACAAGTCTTTGAACTGCTTTATCTTTTTTTCTGTTTTTTGTTTTTAAACCCAGATTTCTCACTTTTGGTAATTTTCTTTGCATCCTAAAGCCTTCATACTATTTAGTGAAAATGTCAACATGCGCAAGGCTTTGACTTGTCCCTGACTAGTCAGTCTGATTTTTCTTGGCAAAGTAGAGTAAATATTGCTGGTATTATTTCAAAACGCAAAGAAATTAACTGTAGAGTTATATTTGCACAGTGCTGGTTTCTTACTTTGTCAAGTCAGATTGATTCGTAACAACCACTATCAATCAGATAGTAGTTGAATTGGCTTTTCCTCATCATGAAATCAATAGTTCTTTACCCAATCCAGACTGAATATGGAGACAACGAAAAAAACTCCCCGTGCCTTCAAGACATAAGTGAAAGCAAAAAATGGAATTCAGTGTGAAACTGCTTTTTTTATTTGCTTCTTATTTTTTTTTAATTTTTTTTCCTGGTACTGACACTGCTTTTCATTGTTCAGCAGCTTTTTTTCATTGCTGACCATTAGAAAGCAACCAGAGAAACCTTCTGTTACACCAAAATGGGTTCCCTCAAAGGCAAAAAAAAAAAAAAGAAGAAGAGTGCCGGATTAATGAAAGCAGCCTTTTAATGGCACTGTGTAGTAATAGCGGCGCTGTTGCCAAACAGCCAAAATAAGCCACACAGAGTGGACACTTGCAGAAATGTATGCTTCCCAAACTGACAGACTACAGCCTGGTTCGTGCGAACGACTTAAAAAGTGCGTTTCCCATCTGTGTGAGCCGTGTCCTTATTGCTCCTAGCAGCTGCACATGCCTCATTCTTTGTGGCCAGGTTGTTGTGTGTCGATGAGTGTGAAATGTTTTCCGTGTCTAAGCAGAATAAAGACCGTGCATGTGTAAGTACATCACAGGTTCTGGTTAGCTGTTGCATGTTTGTACATGTCATTGTATTACGCCTCTTGTCTTCTCTTTATCCTGGATGTGTCAGGTTTGTGTTTAGGGGTGTTAAAAATGTGTCCCACTGTCTTGCCTCAGTTTAGCCACCTCCTATTTTCTCCTTTGCTTTTACTCCCCCAGTTTCAGGCATGTAGCTTTAACAGTGGGTGCACTCCCAACCTGACATCATTGCACCACTTTATGGACCTTCATTAATATTATTATGTGACATCTTTGCTGATTATGTGGCTAAAATATGTTTTTCTAATTACAGCTTGTCTCTGCTAAATATTAGTTTCAAGTTACTGCATGTCAAGTAAATAACATGAACAAATTGTGTCTTGATGACAGCTAATACCCTTAAGTTCACTTCTCTGTCTGACTCAGTCGTCTGTCGTGAAAGAAATGGTGTCAGTCTTCCCCAGCAACCGCGCTAGGAAGGAACGAGGCTGAGTCCGCTCGCCATCAGAACCCGTCCAGTCTGGTTCACCGTCCCCTGGGATGAATCAGCATTAACAGGCCTAGTTCTCCACAAAACGCATTGGCGATCTGAGCCCCAGGACCCTATGCGGTGTGAAGAAAAAGGGATCGTAAGATGAAATAAAGATGTAAACCAGTGCGCCGGCCCGACCGTCGTCCAGTCAGTCAGCCGCCCGTTCCTCTGTTCTCCGCAGCCACTAGCAGGGCGTCTTTGAGCCGTCACTATCGGCAGACTTCACATGGCTCTGGAGTGGCTTCGCAAAGACAAGAAAGGGGAAGAGGGCTGCTTTCAGATCTGTTGTTTCTGAGGAGGCAGAGTGGGGGGTGCGGGGGGGCTGCTTGGATGAGGGAGGCATAGAGGAAGAAACTGAAAGGCACAAAGGGGGAGTTTTCTCCCCTCTTTTTTTTTTGTGATTAAATGTTATTTGGGAGGGGGAACTGCTTAGAGGAAACTCTTGTCAGCGGAGTTCAAGGACATCCTTCTTAAGCTGTTGAAATGTCCGTGTGCACATGTTGCATCCAGACTGCACATGTGGGCTGTCAGATAAACAGATGGGAAAGCGCGTTTTTTTTTTTTTTTTTTTTTTTTTTTTTTTGTAAAGATTATGTTTATGACATTTGTGTTCCGCTCAGTAATGTTTCTTTTTTATTTTACCATTTTTTTCATATACTAATCTCATTATCATTAAGGAAGCTTTTGTTTGCGATGGTTGGTTGAGCTTAGGATCAGTTCATCTTTATCGCTTTTATCACCACCACATGGAAATAATAATAATAATAATAATAATAATAACAATAACAAAAAGAATGGAATAAGCACAGTGCTGAGCTGTTGTTGTGGAGATAATAGTGGTTGCCCTGCTCAAGGACACTTGAACATAGCACATGCTTGCAAACGGGGTTACTCCAATTTATGATGTTGTGCTGGGGTTCCAGTTGATTTGTTAAATATCTGTAAAGTGTCAGAAAATCCCACAAAAATCCATCATAATTTCCCAATTAGACATCTTCAAATTGTGTCTCGTGTCCCAAACTGGAACATATTCTGCTTACGATACTGGCAAACTGACAAATGTTTGTGTTGATAACTATTACAGTCATTATCAAAATAGATGCCAGTTGACCAATAAGTCGTTCCTCCTCAGGGCAGCACACAGTGGTGACAGAAATGAACGTGAACTGGTGACAGGAGACAAAAGTGGTTATCAGTATTCAAAAAATGTTACGTGCGCAGAGTCAACAAGATGGACTCTGGTGTGCTGGACGTGTTTGATTGTGGATTGTCTGTTTGTGTGCGTCTGCATAGGCTTTTCATGGCAGATCAGAGGGAGTGATTTGTCTGTGAGAGCCAGGGAGGATAAGTCCAGCGTGACATCTTCCAGAGATGGATTGCTTTCTTGTCTGCTTGCTTAAAGCAGGAAATTCAAAAGCCTGTTTGCAAGACGAAACCCTCGCTGAGGACACAGCGTTTCTCTAATAAGATGTCAGATGCGTGTTTTTATTATCACTGTTGGATTTTGCGGCATTAAGTCCGTGTAACTATTCTGGCAAATTAGAGAGGCTTCATCAAGATAACGTCTTTTTTTTTTGTTTTGTTTTGAGCGTCCCGTGTGGCGTTCGAATGGAAAATATAATCAAAGGAAACCAGCTGCTGTGTGTGTGTTGTTGTGTTTTTGTTGGCTTAACAAGTGCATGTCCATGTGTCTTGTGATGTTGATGTTTTTCTCAGCCCCATCTTATCTGATTATGTTTTTTTTTTTTTTTTTTCCCCTCTGTGGCCTGCAGGAGGAGTGTTACATTTTCATCCAGATAATGTCTGCAATGAGGATCGGGACAAAGTAAGTATGAGAGATGACCACGGCCTGTTGCCTCCTGGTTTGAATTGAATTTGTATGTCGTTGTTTTCTCTCATTTATTCATTCGCCTCCTTTTTTCCTGAACCGACCTTCCCCGTGGTTGTCTCTCCTCCTTCGCTTGTGCGTGCAGATGGAAGACAGCCCGAGCCCAAAAAGGCAGCGTCTTTCCCAGCAGTCCATGTTAGATCTAAGCTCCGCCCCTCCCTCCACTCCTTCCTCTCCCATTCGCCCGTGGGAGCTGCCTCCGAGCCGCAGACCACACCCCCACTACATGCCAGAGAGATGCCACACACCTGTTCGAAATCGTCGCAGGTATGATCTGACTATTCGTCTGCCAATAAAACACCACAGATGACAAGTAAACAACATAAAATCTTGAAATCGCTCACATTTTTTAAAAGGAGATGTTGATGTCTGTTCACTGAACAATGAAACAAGATAAAACAAGGGTTTAGAGAAAATGTAATAAAAAAAAAAAATGTTGTCCTAAGTCAGTAGATAACTGTTAACGAGTCAGTCTCACAATTGTGTACACTATACTGTATGTGTGTGTGTATATATATTTCTTTCTTCTTCTTTTTTTGGACTTAAAATAGGCCAGAAACAGTCCATTGCTATCGCTGACACTTTTAAGAAACGCTTGCCGCTTTATTCTTTTGTAATGCAATTGTGAATATAATATATTTGAGATTTAGACTGTTACATTTAAAGTCGTCACCTTGGGCCTCATTAAACGTTCATGGTCTTAGCATAAGTGATAAATTGAAAAACCAGGAAACTTACATATGTTTTGGTTCATGTTCTTAAACAAGGTAAGCACAGAAACACAAACTAAATGTATGACTCTATCGAACACAATCACGCAATGTTCACTGGGAGTGTAAGTGATGTTTGTGTAAATATATGTCACTTATATAGGAATGAATTTGATTTTCTACATTAAAGCTGAATGTCAGTAAGTGAAGAACTAATCTGCATGTTGAGTTAATTTCAAACACTTGTTTGGTTAAAACGTCTTTCTGTCTCTGTCACCATTAAGTTTTAGGTTCAGGAGTTTATTACTTAATATTTTGCTCTACATGGCAAAATATGTTTGATGCAAATGACGGCATGATTATTTCTGCCTTTCCTTTAGTTTTTCCTCCTTTCTTCCACCTCAGCCCTCCAATGAGACGCCAGCGTGGCCGAAGAGACCGCCTGACCCGCCACCACCACACGCACAACAACCACCACCCCTACAACAACAACAACAACCACCACCACCACCACCACCACCACCCCCCCAACGCCCACCACCACCACCACCACCACCACATGCACTCCCACCACGGCCCGTCGCCGGGCCATCAGGATGAAAACTACCGCCACCCGGCTCCTCCTCCTCCTCAGGGTTACCCGCCCTACAGCCAACAGCCTCCCAGGGGACCCGGGCCGGGACCCGGGCCCGACGAACGCCCGGGTTACCACCCCCCTAACCCCTCCCCGAGGCCTCTTCACCAGTCGCCCAACTTGTCTCCCAGGCTGCTGCACCCTGCGGCCCATCCGCAGCACCCGCACCCGTCCCAGCAACAGAGCAGCGTGATGCTGGACCTCCATGAGCAGGTGGGTCGGTGCAGCGGGTGAGGAAGGATTCAAGTGATTTCAGTAAGGTCCCTGAAGTCAGCACCTCTTTAAAAAACAATGAAATGGAAAGCCGGCTGTTTACATTAATGTTTTCGCAGCTTAAAATGTCCATTAACATTTTCTGTTACTTGTCAAGGAAACTTAATCTTTACCATCCAGTATCAAATCATTTATGGCTGTTGCTGTTGATGGTAGTAAAGTGTTTATTCTCTTGACAGTGATTCCATTTTTTGAAAGTGATTTAAATTTTCTATGAGTCTTCACTATCTGTGCTCAACAACAAGAACAAATAAGTCTGCGTGGATAAAGTTACGAGCCTCTTTGATTTCCGTATTTAGGGTTCAGCTCCAGTATCATATCCTGTGTCTCCTCCGGGGGCGCCGCCCGGCCTGCCGCCTCGCTCTGCCCCACAGCAGATCCCAGCATGCTCGGTGGTCTTCAGTGGACAGCACTATCCCGTCTGCAGTGTCCCTCCTCCTGTGAGTGTGTTTTATTTCTAGACGTTCATGACGTGAGTAGTTGGGTCAGGATATTTCCACTGATGAGTTTTCTTTCTATTCTGTACTTAATCCTTGTTGAATATTAAGTCCTGTGTCCTTGTGTTTCTCTGCCAGGTCCTTCAGACTTGTTCTGTGCAACACTTACCGATGCCCTACCCGTTTCCCTCGCTGCTCTCCAGTGACCCGGCCTTCCTCCTCCCCCCTCCCCACCTCACCCATCCTCCAGCACACCTTTCTCACCATCCACCTCACTTGCCGCAGCCGGGGCAGTTCGGACCCTATCCGGCGCAGCAGGCCAGATCGGTGAGTAGGAATTCACGTGTTACGACTGTTACAATAACAAATGCGTCTTTTGTGAATTGATCAGATTTGTTTCTTGTGTTTATCTACCGACACCTTAAATAACTAAGAGTCTATAATCTCCCTGGGTGACTTTCAGTATTTCTCCTGCCATTCAGAAGCAGTAGAGGTGGTTTAAAACGTTAAAGCAAAGAAGAATATTCTTCTGGTGAACTGTCTGAGTTGCTCTCCTGTGCTGTTTACTCAGGCAGGGTATTTTTAGTAATAACTCAGCACATGTACTTTTAACCTCCTGAGACCTGAGGTTTTGTTTGCAGTACATTTTTAATTTATCCAAGATATTTGGGATTAGTTGGACCCAAGGAGTATTAAAACCAAACATCGTCTTTGAACAGGAAGTCGTTTTTGAAGAAAAAGCAGTGTAATGTAACAAAATATAAAAATATATATTTCAATACCTGGACATTGTTGTGCAAAATCAGGATTGCAAACACTTAAGTCCCGATGTTCTTATACTTGCTAATTAGTGACGTTGTAGCTTGTTACCACTCGTAGAATTTGTTAAATCTTCGTGTCATATGTTAACTAGAGAAGTTAGTAATCATAAATAAACAAGTCACAACCATAAAAATTTGATGAGGTTTTGTATCTTATTTACGTTTGTCTCGTTAGCTGCTGCAGAATGAATCCGCTCAAACACCACTATCACGTTCTCACACCGACTGGTGCAGTGACCCTTTGCTGCCACTAGATGGCAGAATAAAACGTCCACTTATGAGGACAACAGGTCTAAATGAAGTTTAACATAATAAATGTTACATAATAACTGTTTGAAATAATTAGTATGAAGGCTAAAGTAGCTGGATGAATTGTGAGATTCTGTTTTATTCTTGTGATGCTGTGGTGTAACAACTCTCTTTCTTTAGCTATGTACACAATTGTTTTTAGGCTTAACTTTACTCCCAGTCACTTATCATGTATGACAAATAGTTACGATGAAGATACCTCCTCTACCTTCTTCAGATATTTCTCTTTTGCCTCCTCAGCCGTTACAGAGGATAGAGAATGACGTGGAGCTGCTTGGAGAGCATCTGTCTCTGGGTGCTGGGCTCCACTATCCCCCTGCCACCCACCCTGCCCTCACCCCACACTCCACACAGCTCCACTTCCTCTCCCACGACCCTCTGCCTCAGGAGTTCTTTGGAGTGGTGAGCATGCATAATAAATTGATGTAAAACACACAGATCGCAGTTGAGAAGTAAAAATGGAAACGGTCAACGATCTGATCCGTTGTGTACGTGTTGTCTGCCGCCCCACAGTCCTATCCAAACTTCATTCCTCGGCGTCTACCAGGGCGACGGTACCGCTCGCAACAGCTGCCACCTTCGCCTTATCACCCCAGCCTCCTGCCTTACTTCCTGTAAGTAGAACTGTTATTTTATAAAGCGAAATGGGTTTAATTGTTTTGGTCAAATATAGTGAATGATCTTTATCAAACAAATGTGAAATGCAGGGTGTTGATGATGTTTATGTAAACATTTCTCCAGAACCGTAAAGGAAACCACCAAAGAAATCCATAAGTCTGAAAACTTATTCATTTTTACACAGATGGATAGATTTTGTGGATTTTGTGTCAAATCAGATTACTTTTGCAAAGTTTTGGAGGAATGTTTGCAGCTCTGAAACTCGAGCTCAAAGTGTTTAAATGTCTCTCTCCATAGATCAATGCTGCCAGTCCAGCCCACCGGTCCTGCAATCAGTCTAGAGCTGGATGTAGACGATGGAGAAGTGGAAAATTACGAGGTCTGATACTTTCTGCTGTAATTATTTCGTCTGCATGTTTGATAGAAGCCGACGATCATGCGTGTGTTGTTGATGGCACGTTTTTCCCCGAAGGCCCTCCTGAACCTCGCGGAGCGCCTGGGAGAGGCCAAACTCCGAGGACTGACCAAGGGAGACATCGAACAGCTTCCTTCGTATCGATTCAATCCAAATAATCATCAGTCTGAACAAACACTGTGAGTGCTGCTTTTACACAACCACTTCGCTGGCTGGAGATTATGTCCTCATAGTGGCTAACTTTTATTAATCGCAGCTGTTGTGCAGTTTCCATATTCGTCTTTGTGAAACCGCAGTGAGGGCCACCAGTGCCAATCATAATCTCTCTCTGTGGGGTTGGGCTTTTTGCTAAACAAGCTCCATTTCTTGGTTACATTTATAAGCACATATCAAGAAGCAGTTGACTGCTGTTCTTTTTTTCTAATATAATATATTAGTATAATAATAATCTCTTTCCCAAACGCAATGACTGAACTCAACAGGCGAAGCTAAACTTTCCTCAGTGCCCTGGTTATTATATGGAGAGTGTGCTAAACAACGGGTTTGCGTTTCTGTGCTTTACCTGCTGATACATGTCGGCTTTCAGGTGTGTGGTATGTATGAGTGACTTTGAGTCCCGCCAACTGCTGCGAGTCCTGCCCTGCAGTCATGAGTTCCACGGGAAGTGTGTCGACAAGTGGTTGAGGGTAAGTATACCTAGTGTGGAGACCACTTAATTACACCTAGTTCGTATCCGTTTCAGTTGTTATAAGTGCACATTAATAGAATAAAAAACGGAAGCAAACATCTGTCCGCATGTGTCCAAATGTTCCTCAAGTCACCACGTGAGTCACTAAGAACCACACTAAACCCCAGGACAGAACCACCCGAAGATGCTTTATGCATATGTGACATGTGATTTACCACTGAAAATGATTAGAGGCTCCTAAACACCGAGTTCTGGTGTTAAACCACATCGTAGTCTTGTGATTTAGAGACGTGGAGCGTTGCCTAAACGATCAGTGTCAGTTTTTTGGAGCGGATTTACAGAAGTGTGCAGTGGTGAGTTTAGAACGGGGTGTCATAAGCAAAGACATAAACTTCCTGTAAAACCTAATTTGCCGTTTCCACTCTCAGGCCAACAGGACTTGCCCCATTTGTCGGGCCGATGCCTCAGAGGTCCAGAGAGACTCGGAGTGACCACATGAGGGAGCCAGACACTCCCCGTTGTCTGTCAGACACCATCAGCACTGCCTGCTCCTGATATATTGATACACGTGCTCAGACACACACACAAACACACACACACACACACACACACACACACACACCATTACCTTAAACCTCTGTGCAGCACTTTTTCTTCTTTTGTTATTTCATTCTTTTCTAAAATATTATACCCCCTCTAACACGTCATGTAATTTTATTTTTTGTTATCTTATTTCCTTCTCTCCGTTCTTTCCTGTACATGCATATTGGTCCTCACATTTTCCCAGCAATGACCCACCATCCTACAGTGGTGTGGGTGTGTGTGTGTGTGTGTGTGTGTGTGTGTGTGTACATGTGCATGCACCACAACTGTGCAAGCGTTGTTCGGTCACAACGTTGTTGGTACATGATTGTGTATTTTGCGTGTGCGTGCGAGAGAGAGATTTTTTGGTGTCCTGGAGCATGCCTGAGTTTCTGTTGTGTATCAGACAAAAGTAACGACATGTGAGAGCTTTTTTTCCTCTCATGAGTGACTGACTTTACTTCCTGTTTGTACGTTTATGCACTGTCTGTCTGTATGCATACTTTGTGTGTATGTATGTTATAGACTTAATCCTTTTCTCTAGTTTGACACTAAGGGGTCCATGCTGCCACTATAGTTCTCGGTTACCATTTTGATCCATTTATTCAGTAGATTATTATTATTATTATTATTATTATTATTATTATTGGACCATTATAAGTGATTGTTTTCCTGCCTGGCAGTTACCTCATTCATTCCGGTTTTGTTCTTCACTCGTTACAAGCGGTTCACTACTTGCGCTACTTGGATATTACGCACATGTATTTTTCTTTTCCTTTTTTTTCTTAGCAAAAATAAGTTTGTCTGTGACTTTGCAGTGGCACATGTTACATATATATATCTATATATAGATATATATACATACTGTATAAATCTATGAATATCTGTATACCAAATAAAAGGCTTGATAAGAACTTTTTAAATGTGGTATTTTGTTTATGCTTTTCCTGTTTTGATTGTACCGATTGTATAACATTGAGGGATAAATCAGGTCTACTTATTCTTGATTTTTATGGGATAAATAGTATTGAAACGTTTTGAAAGTTTGAAACAAGGTTATACGAAACTGAAACTTCTGAAGGCTTGCATAATGTTGCATAATGTTCTGAAACGATGTTTTAATCTTTTTTTTGTATAACAGAATATAATTTCTTCACATCTGCAGCATTATTTTTAGTGTTTCTCCAGCACATACCAGACAGGTCTATATTTGCGCTCGTATTGCACTGTTCTCGGCCTCACCATCTGTTTCACAGTTTTAAACTGGAGCAATGACAAAACCAGGCACAAAAAAAAACAATTGCAAGCGAACAATTGTCTGGTCAAACTTCTAGAAAGTGGCTTCAGCACAAATACAAATTTACAGTACACAGTTCAGAAGATTTCATCCACAAGAACCTTTTGACCCTTTAAACCCAAACAACGAACCAATAAACTAGGAGCACGGTGACACATTTTTAGTTTTAAAGAAACATCATAATTGTCAATTATAAAATATTTGTAGATTTTGCAAAACATTTTTTATTGGTGTCAAGCTTTCAACGTTTTGAAACACCCGCAATTTTGATGAATCTCGTATTTTTGAAGGGAAGATATTAACTTGTTTCCAAATTCTGTTTAAGTGGTGCAACCCCTTCAAGCGACCACTAGATGGTGCCACCGTTTCTTTTGTTTTGGTTTCTGTGATGCATACACTATGCTGCACTATTGTGGTATTATGCAACTGGAATTCCTTCATTGGAGGAATAATAATACCAACTAAACATTAACTGTCTTTTGTGTAACTCCAAATTCACTGCAAGTTGTATTCAATCTCTGCTGTTATACCTGTGACTTTACTGTAACACAGACTAGTCCACCTAGAGAAAAATGTAATTACGTAAATCAAACTCATGGCCTCTACCAATGTACCGAGGATGTATTATTAGTGATATTGTTTTAAGTTGACTATGTGAAACAAATGTATGCGTACAGACAGGCTGCCCTCTCCTCACGGCTGACATCTGTTGCCTTGGTAGCACTCCTGTTGTTTTGTGCCTTATGTCGATTAACAGAGCAGGAAACTGTGTTACAGTGCATACTAACAGACTGTATACAGCTGAATTCCAAAAGCCCGGCGTCACCTCCAGGCTCTGCAGCGCAAATGGCCACACTGCGTAAAGCTGCTTGAGGCTCAGACAACACAAATGTCATTGTTGCTTTACTGGACACACGATTTACGGAGCGCGTTTATGAAGGATGCGACGCGGGTCACAGGGACCTGAGGGCTGTGCTCGTCTTATGCATATTTTACCAGCTGATAGAAAAAGGCCTTTTATGTTGACATTTGCTTTTGTGTTTTCAAAAATAAGTTCCTGAGACAAATTCACATTCGCTTGCTGTTTGAAAGTCGCTGGAAGCAGAAAAAAGTTTAAAATTAGAAATGGAATATTATAATTTTAAACAACATTTAGTATTTAAAGTTTTACTCTGGAGAGCTTCTGCGATGGAGACGTTTCTTAAGGTTTTGCCGTTGTCCTTCACCCTTTCCCAATGTTAGCGTCTCCTCTCCTCTCTATATATTTTTCATCTTTCATCTCACGCCTTGTACCAGTTCTCTGCTTCAACGCCCCCTTTTTCTTTTGCATCCCTTCCTCTCTCGTCTTCCGCCCTATCACCTCCTTTTCTGCTCTTCTTCCCCTCTCCTCTACCGCTCCCGTCCTTTCCTTCAGTGACTCCTCTTCCTCCCCCCCCGTCCTCTCCGTGCACTCTCCTCTGTTTTCGTCCTCTCTCCTTCAGCTATCTGCCCTCGCCGCCCCGTTTTCCTCTCCGCTGTCTGTTTACTTATGCATCTTCTCTTCCACCCTGCTCCTTCTCTCCTTGTTTGCCTCTGCTGTGATCACCACCCACTCCTTTAACCTGCTTCCGCTGCAGTGAAGTGGAAGTGATGGGGGATTTCTGTCTAAAACCGTCTGCACATTTACTCCCAGGGAACACATAATTTGCCTTGTCTCGTTTTCTCTTTCCCGGGCTGGAAGTTGCCCAAACTTTCATGGCTGATGAGCCCATCTTCGAATATTTTATTTGAATTACCCGTGAAACATAAAAAATAACTATTTAGGACAGAAATCAAGCAGCTGTGGCTCCTTCTCATTTGTAAAGCTCAAGAATCATTACAGTTTGTACTTACATACAAAATAGTATCTAACTGCATGATATTGCTTTTACACATGGTATTAAGTTTAAGATGCCCAAAAAGAGCTCTGGTGTGGATGACCGCCTGCTCGGTTGGTTAGTTGCACTCCGGTCACTTGTGTGTGGCTGTCGTGCCCCGAGGCCGCGCCCGGACTGGTGACATGTTCCAGGCAGCTCGTCGTCCTACAGCGGCTGTGAGGAGGAGGAGGCTTCTCCAAGTGTGCTGCTATCAGATCAAACAGAGGGGAAGGGAGGAAAAAAGACATTTCTGAACACGGTGCCTGCTTTTGTTTCTTGACGTGAACTTTTTAAAGGCCATTGGTGTCGCTGGAAAAGCCTGTGCACACGGCTGCTTACTGTTTGTTATTATTTTTTATTTAACCCATTTCTTCCTGCAAGAAGTAAATCATCTATTTGATTATTCAGCGTCGCAGTGTTCAATAGAGAGGAGCAACATGCACAGTATTTGACCACTGGTTTAAGATAAACTGGAGCACTCGTTAGGTATTTATTGTGATGTTGGGCCTCTTCGTGATTTCTTATTTATCTATTTTGCTTCTTGCTTTGCTTAAATGTTTCAGATCATCAAATAAATTTATATATAAGACAGTTTTAAAATTAAGATTTTTCTTATGAAAGTCCAAATACATATTTGACCCCTCTGTTAAAACATAACCTACCTGTGGTCTATCACACCTGAGTTTAGTTTCTCCAGGCCTGATTACTACCTCACCTGTTCTCAGTCAAGAAATCACTTAAACAGGACCTGACAGACCAAGTGAACCCGAACAAAAGATCCTCAGAAGCTAAACATCATTCTGAGAGCCAAAGAAATTCGGGAACAAATGAGAAAAGGAAGTCATTGAAATCTATCTGTGGAAAATGTTATAAATCCATTTCTAAAACGTTGGGACTCTAGAACCACAGTGAGAGTCGTCGTCCACAAATGTTGAAAACATGGAACCATGGTGACCCATCCCAGGGGCGTCAGGTCGACCAAAATTAGGCCCAAGAGCTCAGCAATGTCTCATCCAAGAGGTCACAAAAGACCCCACAACAGCATCCAAAAAACTGCAGGCCTCACTTGGCTCAGTGAAGGTCAGTGTTCATGACTCCACCATCAGAAAGAGACTGGGCTAAAATGGCCCGGAGAGCTCAAAGACCAAAACCGCTGCCAAATAAGAAATCGGGAAGAGCGCCAACACTCTTTCACACCTCTGTAAAACCACCACAGGTCGCTGTGAGCACAGACTGGCCTATTATCATACCAACAGATATATTATTTGGGCCGTTTGTGATCAGATTAGTTTGGGGTTGGGCAAACTGAACTGGTTGGTATATCTGTACAGTCTCAATGATGCACTCATTGTGTGTGAGTTAGTACAGTTGGAAGAAACTGATATATTTTAATGATATATTACAGTCTTTCTTATTCATTCACCAATAGTGGAAGTTGCCGTGCAAGGTGAAAGTCGGTGCTTTAGGCCCAGAGTTATTATGGCAGATTTCTACATATTTAAATACGATGCAACACATCGTTCATTCTGCACTCAGACAGAATGATTTCTTCCTTCACTTTACCTCTGTCGTCATTGTGCTGTCTAAACAAAGAGAGGGGCAGGTTTACGTCTCAGCTGTCTCCACGGCTCTCCTGCAGGCAGTCAACATTTCTAATGTGCGAATGCAAAACAGTATTTGTGTGTGTGTGTGCGTGTGTGTGTGTGTGCATGCAGGCTGTCCCAAGCTGACAGGGTACACGGATTCTCCATCCTCCTCGAATATAAAAAGAAAGTGAACACATCATACTCTGCCCGCTTTACTTAGAGTCACACAAGCATGTACACGGCAGCGTGCGCTGCATCCCCCTTCCTTCATTTCTCCTCCGCACTTCTGCGCTCAGGAGTGTGAGGGTTAAATGTGAACCCGCCAGCAGGGGAGGTTGTTCCCTGCTCATCTCCCTAGGTGAAGTGTGTGTGTGTGTGAGTGTGTGTGTAACATTTATTTCATCGGGATTTCCCTCTCTGCGTGTGGGCCGGCTGCCGGCCGTGTCATCATGTTCTGAGTTGTCACATGCCGTCACTGTCACAGAGCATGAGAGGTGTGTGTGTGTGTGTGTGTGTGTGGGAGACAGACAAGACAGCACTCTGTGAATGTGTGTGTGTGTGTGTGTGTGGCTTTCAATTACACACGGTCGACGAAAGGCCGTGCTCGGAGGCAGAGGCATCATACATGTTTGTAACGTATACACACTGTTTTGTGTAGAGCACAGAGTGTGCATGGATGGCAGGACCCTCGGGGGTCGTCTTCCCACTCTGCTGTGGGATGAGGTCGTCTGAGATAGTATGAATGCTGACATCATTGTTTGCTGCTGTTGGAAGATATTAGGAGTTTAAGTCCAACACAGGAAAACAATAAAGTCCTGCCTCTTTCAAAGAAATAAGAACTCGGTGTGTAAAGCAATGACAGTGTTTGTATCGGGCTCTTGGTGTCACAGTTTTTAAATAATAACACTTGAGATGCATTTTACTCTGAAAATAGATGTGGACTTTTCATTTTTATCTTGTCACATAACGTATGTGGAGTATTGAAAATCAGAAATGAACAAGCAGATGAAAAAACTGGAGATTTTTATGTGCATAAAGTTGCATTGCAATAAAAAGCATTTAATGAGTTTTTATTTTTCAAGTACCGGGCAGTTCATGATTAATGCATTTTGTGGTAGACTTAAAGTTCTTAAAATCTGACCATGCATATTGGCTGAATTGGTTTTCTCCATTTTTATTTTTTATTTGAAAATGTGTTCACTACATAGTATGTTCGACGCAATAATGTAATTTCCATCCATTCATTTCGTTAAAGGCCATGCTTGATTATTTCTTTCTGACGGGAATAACATTTAACAAAATTATTTATTTATTCAACACAATTTTAAAAACTAACTTTATGATTTTAACCCAACTTTGAACCCAGTACCAGTCCTTTCGTCTGATTTTGATGGTCACATAAATATCCACATGCTGTATTAATAAATCACACAGATATTATTCGTCTCGGTGCTGTTGTCCCCTCTCTGTCCCTTTGGCCGACACTCTAAAGTCTCTGAGGATCTGTTGCATCAGTCTGATGGTCTGATATTATTTCAAATGCCAGCAAGCACATCTGGTTCCAGCTGTCTCTTTGTGACTTTCCTGCTGTTCATGTCTGCACAGGCCAATATGTCAGACCACAGAAATACAATTTAGCACCATGTTCAAGTGATGGTTCCCAGGCTGAGTCTGAGACAGTGAAACAAATGGAAAAGCATTGGCTTCAACCTCACCTGATGTCGCCTACAGTTTGTACCTAATGGAAATCTGTCTGTTCTTGGTGGAACACGACCAAAACACAGTACTAAAATTCAAACTATCAGCCACGAACGGTAACACAGAAGAGAGATTTGAAGAGTACTTAATATCTTTGTTAACCAATGAGTACGAGGGGCTATAGATTCAATATTTGGAGAAAAGATTGATTTTCTGTGTCCTTGTGTGTCCTCTTCACCTATTTGTATGCAACCTTATCATTCGTCTGCTTGTTATTCTGTGTCTGTGGTCGTGTTATTTCAGGTTGAGGTATTGACTGCAGGCCCAGCAGCAGCCTGAGTAAGGTGTGCTGAGGTCAGCCACAGACTGAGTCATGTTGGCGTAACAGTGTCCAGGATGCAAAACTCTCCATCAGTGCACTCACACGTCCCAGCATTTTGCCCCACACTTAACCTTAGATGACATTTTAATCATATTTTTGTGTCTCTTCTCATCTCATCTTCTACTGCCGCTTATCCTCAAAAGGGTTGCGGGGGTTGCTGGAGCCTATCCCAGCTGGCATCGGGCGAGAGGTGGTCTGGTCAGGTCGCCGGTCTATGTCAGGGCTAACACAGAGACAAACAACCATTCGCACTAGCACTCACACCTAGGGTCAATTTGGAGTCACCAATTAACTTCTCTGGAGGTGGGAGGAAACCGGAGTACCCTGAGCAAACTCCACCCAGAAAGGCCCAAGCTGAGAGGCATCAATGCTAAACACAGCCCCAATTTTTATGCATAATGCATATATAAAATATATAAAATATTATATATATATATTTATATATATCACATCAGATTAAAGGCTGGAAAGTGACCCAAAACCAATTGCCGTTACTACATCTTACCATGAAGCTGGACAAAAGCTTGACAGTGACAATAACTCATCTATTTTGTTTTTTGTGTGTTGTATGTTGTGTTATTTACTTTCCTATGGCGTCAGTCACTTCATTCCAGATTTGAATGAAGACTGATAACTAACCTTTTGCTCGCTCGGTTGACTAAAAACTGTTCCCTCAAGGACACATTTCTAAATGAAGTTTCTCCATTCACGCTCCAACGTTTTTCCCACTTTTGAATTATCCGGGAGTTGGGTGACCTCAATTAGTGAGTGTCTGTTGAGTCAATGTGTCCCTCATATGTTAAGGCTGCTTGCCTCGTCTTATCAGTGGTGTGAATTTGTGGATCTTCTGTTAAAAACATATGCACAAGTCAATTAAAATACCAAAAGATAGCGAGTGCTATTTGAGATGATTTTATACATTTCTCAGCAAACACGATAAACTGATTTAACAGAAAATCTATGACATTTAAAATGCTTTAGTGAACAAGACATGCTCATCTCCTGTGCAGAATTAAAGCAACAGCTTGCTGACTTTAAATATGGGACTACACAAATAACCTCTTTACGCATCATCAACATCCCTGATATCATAAAACCCCTCAAGCCAGGCACCATCAGGCTTCCCTGCTGGTTTTCAGTGGGGACTTGGACTGCAGCAGCAAGCTTTCCAAGAAGCTCATGTGTTTGCCTTTACTCTGAATGTGTTGCCCCAGATAATTACGTCGACTCTCATTCGTTATGTCGGTTAACCCCTAAAAGCTCATTTGTTTACCTATAAAGTAGCTTTAATAACAGGAGTTCAGATGCTGCTCTGTTTCCATTTAGCTTCAGAAGACAGACTAATGGCAGAGAGTGAAATGAAAAGGACTTATTCTGTCTCCTTACTTTGTAAAAACAGACATATTAAACATTTATCACAGGAGACCTTTGACAACTTACCAAATTGGCTATTTCAGAAATGTTTCGTGTGAGGATGTGTCTTCGGTTCAGTATTAACCTTCTGTTTAATTCAGTCCATCGTGAGCCAGTAAGCAGTCAGATATGGATCCACCTGTACTGTCACGTTAAAATGAACCAGAGCCATTCAGAGAGAAGAGCTGCAGTATGAATCAGTTTATTATTCATGAGTGTTCCCGGTCATGTAAAGGCACCTGAAGACACTAAATGTAAAGCCAAACCTCCATCCCAACCCAACTAAGAGTAAGGATTTCCCACATCACACCTGAAACAATAATGCACTTTTAGTGCACCTTTAGATAAATGGACACGTCTACTCACACATAGTGACAGATCATTGGGGTTGTGTCATGATGAAGAAAATGAAACCTCGAACCCTGATCACCTAATGCAAACATGGAAATGTAATCACTATAATAAACCAGGCCAGCGATTTTAACCTTTTTATTGTCCTCTGTGTCAAACGTGACCCATCTGAAATGTTTCTGTGTCACATAATTTGATATAAACGTGGTCACTGCCCATGGATTCTGAAAAGAAGTTTTCAGTATGGTGTAATTAGCTGAGTCATAATGTGTTAGGCTTTTTAAATAATCAGACAGACCAGGTCATTTTTGGACAAAAGTTGCATGGTTGACAGGGAGAAAATACAGTCTCCTGCTTTGAATGGTCTCACGTTTTCATCCATGTATGCATCTGTTTTCCCCTTACAAATTTTTTTCCCCAGCAGCTGAATGGAGTTGCTGTCATATTTTTCTTTCCACAGCATGTGTGTGGTCCATGGCCTCATGTCAGAGTTTTGTTGGACTGCAGGCGGCACTTCGTGGCCTGCAGTAAAGATGGAGGTTTATGTGGAGGACGGCCACAGTAGGCACTACATATCCATCAATGTACACCACCCTGCACATCTAGAGACCTGTAAGAACGTGTTTCAAATGTGATACACTTATCCCGTATTCCTATATACTTTTTAATTACTGGCTCCAGACTTTCAGATCACAAAAAGGTGAACAGGGGGTCCTTTATTCAGTTGGATTTACTCACTTCCCAGACTTTCAGATTGTCTTTTTAGAGCAAAATCCCATGAACCACCTTCCTCTTTCACAGAAAACAAAATCACGCAATATGTGGCAGAGCAGCAGAGACACCCATTCGAAGATATGCTGTAAGTCCGAAGGCCTAGATAATATTCCTAGGATGTTTTCAACATTTTTCTCCCACCCACTAACAGCTAAGCAGGGGTTTCTATGTCAGTTTGGTTAAAGAGAAATGAGAGTAGGGTAAGAAGAAACCTCAATAAGAATAAGCAAAAGTCGGAAGAGGAGGCGACAGAAAGAGGTGAAAAGGTTAGCAGGCACATGAATGGGCCAAAAAGACACGGAGTACAAGGGACAAACAGTGACAGACGGCTATTGCTGATGATGAGGAGCTTAAAGCAGCAGCAGGGAAAACAGATGAGATGCATTCATCACCACGTGTTCAAGAGTTCCCATCATACTTACTCTGTCCCACCTGAGCAAGGCAAGGACCCAAAGTGACAGGGCACCAAGCTAGAATTTAGAAAGTCTCATATTATACTGCCTGTCCAAGATACGAATTTATGACGACATTAATTCAGCAGGGGGAATCGGCCACCTCGCCAGACCCCGCTGTTACTGCCTGAGCAGCCTGGAGGCAAACAAACACACCGTTAGATGACGGAGGAGCTGGCGAGGAGGAGGCTCTTTAGGACGGGAGGACACGAAACAAACTTAATCCACTCAAATGATATACGAAATGAAAACACAGCCGTAGGGAAATAGATGCAGATGTTTGCCGTAACTCAGGTGTGGAGTGTGTGTTTCTGTGCGGAGAGGATGCATTACATGCACATAAGGAGCTGTATGCAGTATTGGTTAACTGGATTATGATGTCAGAGTGGTTTGGTTATGGCATATCAGAGGATCATCGCTGTGGGAACGGAGCTGGTGAATGATTATGCAAATAGCACTTTGAGGACCGGACTGAACCAAAAATGTGTGTTAAATATGTTCTCATGATTTTAAATGGGTTCATAAAAGGCAAAATAGTTTTGGTTTAAATATCATGTGAATGTGTTTATTTTCCCAGTTTATCCACAGTCTATTTTTATGTTGATGATTTACCTTATTTCATGTTTATGTCTGTCAAATGTCCATTATGGCAGAAACAATTTTGTGGTATAATGACACTTTTTACTTGCGTGAACATAAAAAAAAAAAAAAACATTGCAACTCACCAATATCACTGAGCTGTTTTTCCTGTAACAACATGGATCCCTTCTTATTTCTAGGCATGTTGGGACAAAGTTTAGGGGTCACCCATGAAAATGGACTAGACACACCTATGATGTTAGAAATAGGTCCTACTGTATGTGACTTTCTCAGGATATCCAGCCTTTACTTTGAGGAGCTGATCTTGTTCCTGGACTAACATGAAAGGTTCGTCGACACGGGGAGATTCACAGATCAGTCATGGATACATAGCTTTGCATTTCTTCCGTCATCTGGTGCTCTTCAGTAAAGACAGATGACTGCATACCAGCTGGTATTACAGAATAGTCCAGCCTCAGTGTGTCACAGAATCTATCGTAATCTTGTGGACATGTCACATATGCTCCTTTCCACTCAAATTCATCACAAGTTCAGCTTTGAATACAGACTGGAGAGAACAGACTGTTTTTCTTCAAAGAAATGTCTGTGATGCTCTGAAAACTCTATCTGATGGGCCGTCCTTGTGGGGAGGCTGGACAAACCCACAGCCTGTTATGTTGTTGTGGTTTTTGCAGAGTCATATTTTTCTTAAGCCCCTGAAGCAAATGCTAAGCAACGTCCATGGCCCTGTGGTTGGGGACCCCGCTCTAAAACGAACACATCCCTTCTTGCCAGTAGCCTATCTTTCAACAAAATACATTTTCACCTCAACCACAACCACAAACTGTTTTCCTGTGAGTTGCATACAAAGTGTTCAATCCGAGGGTCCTCATTTGCACTTTGATGAAGACTTGCTTTTAATGATGATTAATCTCCCATATATTTTAGTTACAGCCTACAACAAACATGGGAACAAGGATTTAATCTCTATATTGCACGTATGTTTGTGTCTTTGCTGGCTGTCTCTGCAGAGACCCAGCAGACCCCACAGCGAGCTTAAGTAGCTCTGATTAAATCTGGCCTCCCTCTGCTCCTCTCCATTGCTTTTAGGATGCAGAGATAATGCTCATTAGGCGAGACGGTGAGGACTTTGAGAGGCGGATGCTCGCATGTTGCTAAAGTGAGGGCGTAATGAGACGTGATGGTGGGGTAATACAGTTTGGTTGAATTTGGAGCTGTGAGCCGGGGGTTGATTTTATGGAGTGTGTGAATGCATAGGCAGTACAATGCCTCCATCGTATGAGGATGAGGGATGAGGATAAGGTTCCGACGAGAGTGCTCCATGTCCACGCACCTTCACTCGAATGGTGAAGAGTAACATATTACAGAAGCTTGTTTCTCTGCTCTCAGGATCATTGTTTGTGTGAGGCTTAAAGGAATAGTATGAAATACACTTATTAACATTTTGACCATGATTTATATGAAAAATTAACACCACTCTTATTTATATATATAAATATATAAAGCGTTATAGCTATATATAGCTATATTTAGCATATAGCTAAAGTTACAAAATCTGTTGATCAGCATCTTTAGTCGGGTGGGGAACACACCAAACACCAAAACTCCTATGACTGTATCCACAGCAACTGGTTTCATTATAAGTAAGGTATATCTATATATATATATATATATATCATATGACGTTTTGTGTAGTAATTGTGTGGTTATGCCTTCAAAGCATGTCAGAAACCTGCAGGGGCAAATACTTTAATGACAAACTGTGAAATTCCCTCTCTAGATCCAGTGTTTGGTTCATCTTTTCTCAGCCAGAAAGATGGTGGTGATACATGGTGTTCTCTGAGGAAACTTGTTAATTGATCCTTCTATATGTTCCTTAATATTCCTGGTAAGAAAGCTCACATTTTTATCCATATGGAATATGTTTAATCCATCTTTGTAAGAGCTTACCTTTTTATTTTCTTTACTTTTTTTTACTCCTCTTCTTCATGTCCCTCTCCTCTCCCATTTCTCCATCCACGAGGTGAAAAGATTAGAAGGAGTCATTTTGTGAAGCACACTTTGGGTCACGTCTTCCTGCGTGCCCTCACCTCTTCTCACATCATCGAGGACCTCTGGGGGGCTTTTACCACACTGATGAGCGCAGACTGAGGAAGCCTGCAGCTTTTCCGTTCTGACAAGCTTGCGCACACAGACGCAGACACACTAGACCTGTAACGGGCTGCCTCTCCGCATGCTAAGTGTGCAATAAAAGGCCTGTCATGTTCCCCGTGTTGATCGATCTATGTCAAGCTGCGATTAGAAGTCAAATATGAAGGTTTCATAAAGAGTTACAGGGGTTTGCTGGTGTTGCTGTTATGATGCACGCCTTTGGCTGATGTAGTGATTCGCTGAATTGATATTATTCCAAACGCTGGGCTGTGAGGATCCAAAGGTTTTAATGATTCCTGTACAAAAAATAAATAAATAAATAAATCAAAAAGCCCTCACCTAAAGATCAGTCTCCACACCTCATTTTTTCTCAACCTCAGTAGCAACAATGTGCTCACTGCAGATAACAGCTCTTTATTTTGCTTCTGGGAACCTGCTTCAGTCTCTGAATTATTGGCATTTGGCTATTTTCCTAATTTGGTAGATTATAAAATAGATTATGAGATAAAGTCTACTTTTAATCGTTCCAGCAAAACTTGGGCTTCATGAGTGTGTCTTCTCATTAACTTGAAGAGGAACTCCAGGTTCCCGAGAGATGCTCGTTTAATTCGAGGCCATAAGGTTGGTTTTTACTGGCTCCTGGGGGTATCAAAGCTCTTCCCTGGGGGGGACTTCTAACCGTTATCGCTTCCTGTTTGCTGTCGCACATGTCAGACTGTGTCAAAAAGAGTGAAACTGACGCCCGGCCGGGGAGCGTGCTGGGTGGGCAGATCGAAGTGAGGACCAGGGCGCTTAAATCTTTTATCGGAAGAATGGGCGCTTTGGCGATAACGGGACTGGCGTATCCCCACTAGCTCCTGGCCCGCGTTCCCCTGGATAACCTTGTTTGCATTGCTCAAGAAGAAGTAAGGGTCACTCTGTTCTCTGCAGCCGGTTTCCGCTGTGCGCAATCACAGCTCCAGAACCAGCGGTGGAGTCGGTGCGCTCTGGCAGAAAGCGTCCAGCCTCCTCATCTCTCGGCTCAGACAGCAGTCAGCGTTCATCTCCATGCGTACCAGCGTCAGCTACCGGCTGTCATCTGTGGCACCCTTCGCAATGGAACCGCTATAATTCTATTTTCGGTCTTTTTCTTTGCACCCCACACCACATTTTACTCACTAGAAATCGAGCACAGAAAGGAAGTCAAAGCGACAAGCACACCATCTTCAAGTTTTCTCGTGTGGTTCGCACTGGAGGGGAGGAAGCGATGGCAGCCCCGGTGAAAGCAGTGTTGGCTCTCCTGGTTCTCACCGTGGCAAGTAAGTAATCCGTTTAAATAATCCTGGAGTGGGACGGGTTCTGCTGTGGGGGTTTAATCACCAAGTATTGTGCTGTCCATTATAAAATGACAAACTCTCTCTTAGACATATGCACTTAACGTATTGCACCCGGTAAGTAATGTAGATTTATTAGTATTATTATTATTATTCACTAAAACATCACAGTGTCACAGTAGGGCAAACGCATAATGATATCTGCTAGCATTTACCATTTTAGGGAAATGTTAAAGTCATACGTTTACCTTGCACACACATAGCATGCCAGTGGTGAAAAGTAGTGGTGCGCGTCAGACACATCAGCACGTGATTTTTCAGCGCGCCTCAATTAACCAACTTGCTCCTCTTTCCACAGCAAACCCATGGAGTCATAGCGAAATCGAATTTGGACGGTCATGGGTGTCAGATTTGAGACGGGGGCATTTATTTTGCTCACATTTACCTTTACTTCCTCTGCATTAAGTCCCAGCCCGGAATTTGATCAACACATTTAGCAATGTGTTCTTCTCCTTACTCACTGAGCAGCTGGTGCTTCTAAATGCAGACACAACTTGAGTTTTCAATCCACATCAGAAATCCGGGGATGTCATCCTGTGGCTCTTGCTGTACCTAATTGCATGCACATTACAGTTTGCAGTTTTGCTGTTTCAAATGCTAGATAGATAGATAGATAGATAGATAGATAGATAGATAGATAGATAGATAGATAGATAGATAGATAGATAAACTGTGTTAATCTCTGTTCAAGGAGAACAACATTGTAGAATCACTACATTTAGTTCAATTCAATTCAACTCCCCCATGGACATTGTTTTTGTTCAGTTTAATTAAAATCAGTGATTTGAGATTTAATTTGAGGTTGAGTCTGTGTAGGTTAGACTATAATTAGAGCAAGTGCTGTGCAGATAATGTAAAAATGTGTGTTGTTATTCTAGAAACAGTAACTTCCACAGAAACCAGTTTCAGTTTATTTAGTAAAAACCACATTAAATTCATTAAGTAACTCTCTACTTTCACAAACTGGACACGTGTATCCATTATTAAGTGAAACAGGACAAACATGAAGTTTATGGATCCAACTTCATCTGTGAATCATTCATTACCACCTGTGCTCCATCTGCAGCTGAGACAGTGTGTATCTGTGGCGCTGTCACTCCTGTCAGACTTCCCCCTCCCCGCAACCATAAAAAAAAGACTAAATCCAGTCAGTGACTCTGTTGGGATTTATTTGCTCCACATCGCATTGTGTCTACTGTTTGCTCCTGCACCCTTTTCACTGTCTGTGCCGTTCCCTGTCTGGTCCTGTTTGCTGTGTTTTCACTTTGACTCTGTATTTCCAGACTCATACTCTTGTGCTATAACCTTTCTGACACACAGTCTTCTGATGCCCCTGCTTTGTGTCTCTCTTATGCTCATTAAATTCTTAAAAAATGACTTTCAGTGCAATACGGAGTCACACAACACCCACTGTGTAATCCAGGCCATAATTTATATTGGGTATATGTAAAGAAACATGCAGTTGTGAGTTTTGGCATTTGTTTCCCGGGACTTTTTAAACTGCTTTCTCATAACTGCTGATGTGAGTCCGGTCAACCGAGCTCAGCGTCAGTGAGTCAACACCTGATAGTAAACTATTAGTCACTGTGTTGGCACACTTGTTTGGATGCAGCTCTTTGAAGGAGAGAAACAGGCAGACAAAGAGGGGGATCAGTGCACTGTGCAGGCTACATCAGGTGGTGCCAGCCCAAGCAGCAGTTACCCTTAAAAGTGACGTTGAGTGAGCTAAGAGCAGAAGAAAGACACTTTTTGTCTGCGCTTCTGTCCTAAATATGCGCTTGTTCCTGTCACTATGCAAAAAGGAAAAGAGCAAAGAAGGATGAGAAAGACACAAGGGAGGAGTTGCGACAGATAAAAAAAAATCTTTGTAGTAAGAGCTCTTTTTATCCTTAGACAGAAAGAGTCTGCGTTGAGGAAAATCCCACGAGATGCTAAAAACACAAAAGCCTCTCAGGCAGTTGATTCACCGGGAACAATGCTTCATGTGGCTGCATGTAAATGGTACTTGGGAGTCTTTTATAACGTAACCGTTTTGGCCTGTGTAGTGAAGAGAGCCAAAGACAGCTCAACTGTTTTGGCCTCGGAAAGACCACCCGAGATGCTAACACAACAAATAATTCATTATCCTAAAAAGAAACCTACAAGGTTGCAGAATTTCTCTGTGCTCTGGACTGATGAGACAGTCTATCCAACCATATGGAGACACTGCAGCTTTTCGGAGCGTTTCTTTTGTGTGTTTATTTGATTTTACATTTAGCGCGTGCCGTGATGGACATTGTGTCGATTTCACGTGGGCGAAAAAGACTCGGAGAATAATCTCTGATTGTGTTTGAGTCTCTGTGCATGTAGGATGATGGCATTTTTATTTTAGCGGCAATGAATTATTGAGGTGTGGAGAGTGCAGTGGGCCGGACAGGAGTGTGTGTGTGTGTGTGTGTGTGTGTCTGTGCATACATGTGTGATGAGACCTGCTGGTAGACTCCCTAATGCGCCATCTCTACTTACGTCAACCTCATCTCATTTTAGCCTCTTCTGCCATTTTAGCATTTCCTGTCAAACCCATTACCTTACATCTCTCTTAATAATCTTTACCTCCGCTTGATCCTTTTCAGTGGGATTTGTTGGGTTTATTTTTACGCTGGCCCCTTTACATTTTTAAGGCAGTGTGACACGTCGTCTTTCTCTCAGGCTGAAATCAGAGAGCAGCCTCCAAAGACCAAAGGCTGAAGCCATGACACAAGGAAACGCACTGCAGGGTCAAACCGCAATTTGTGTTTAACATTATATATAAATATATTCTGATTTGTGTGATATTGAAGCTGACAACTGGAACACAATACTGAGGTTATATGTCTTTGTAATCCATCCTTTCCTAAAGTGACATTCAAGCTCAAATTTCCCACTTTTTAAGCAAAATAAAATAAAATACAAATAAAAATCATCTTTTTTTCCTCTAGAACTTGAACTGTCGTAAACTGGGATTTTACAGTGTATGTTGTTTGAAGAGGGATTTCCCAAAACTGTAATACCGTGGATTCTGCAGTGACTGAATATGTATCGTTATAATTGAAATGCAGTTTCTTTCTGTTAGAGACAGATTAAAATGGATAATGCCTGGATTTAATGCAGCAGAGGTGGAAATATCTTAATCTTTAGACCCCACTGGATCCCATATTTCATGTAATTCAACCTCTGGCATCTTGTTTGACCCTGTCGTCCTGCCAATGTCTCTCACACTCAAGATGAGTTATTACGCAACTGTTTCCGAGGCCGAGTTAAAGTTCTTGTGACGAGTGAACTGAGCTTAATGTGTTAAACTTGTGAAGTGTCCCTTTAGCTGAATGGGAGTATGCCTCTTGCTTTTTAAGATAGCTTTAATCCACTTAACCAAAGCCTGATGACTACCAACAGTGAGCAGACACAACAGGATTCCTAGAGAGGCTTGTCTCAGCTCCCAGTGCAACCTTAATCTGAAAACCAGTTGCTTTTAATTAGAACCCAGCGTTCCCTTCATGCATCGGTTTGCCCTCATATTGCACATAAACGACATATTGTTGCCGAGCTGTAATCCCATTAAGCAAATTTACGAATCGCTGCCATTTCCCATGAATCATCAACGTAATACGACATGATGCCGTTTCTTTTTATCAGATGATTATCCCCCAATCAGGGAATTGTTTCGCATCACGCTCCGTGTATTGTAGTGCGTTTGTGTGCATTGTCCTTTTCTCCTTGTCTCCGTCTCCTCTCTCCGTCTAATCCTGACAGACAGAGCTTTCTGTCTCTAAACCCTCAGGGTTTAGTGTCATGTCATGACTGCTCAGACTGCTCCTGTCTCTTTTTCAGATGGAGGGCTGCTGGAGGTTAATGTGGAGTGACCAAGTGTAGAGTATACCTCCCTACCCCTGCACCTGTCTTTAAAGCGCAGCGCCTCTCCTCCTCAGTTCACGGACGCGCCTCAAAACACATTGTTATCAATGAAAGTGTCAAAACCAACAATATTCCAAAGGTTCACAGTCCTGACATGCCTGGACAAAATATGCTGCTGGTTTTTGTTTGCACAACTAAAAATGTAGATGCATCAAAAGAGGATACAGCTCTCGTGTATCATATAGCCAGCTGTTTAAGTCAAATGTGACATCCCTGATGTTTCTCAACCAGAAACTTGTTTTCTTGACTCATGTCTTAGAATCAGATTAGGTATTAAATTCTGTATCTGTAAACTTTGCCTGGCAACGGCAGATCGCAGTTTTCTCTCTGCCTACTGGCAAATCCATGGCTGATTCATCTCAAAACAGATGACACCAGGTTTTGTAATAATAGACAGAATAGAGGACTGACAGAATTGTAACTCACTAAGAAGTCATATTAGTTACTTTTGTAGCTCTATTGGTTTTTGATTGTGTTCCTAAAATAACAAGTTGTGAGGTTAAGATTAAGCTTCATTCAGTTTCATACTTAAGTAAAATGCTCGTCACTCCAAATTTAATCCACCTTTCTCTTGTCTTTATTGACACCCCATAGTTTGCACTCTCCTTAAAGCAGGAAATCCAAGAATCATTTCAGGGAACTAAGCTGTCAGAAAAGGCTCGCAAAAACCATGCAACATAAAAACAGACAAGGCAAACATGAGATACAAGCTGATACTAAACTGAAGACGTGAGCAAATGTTTATTTAGACAGCAAGAAAACACGCCAGCTACTGTAAGAATCCATCTCAATATTTCCTTTCTTAAATATTAATTCTTTCACAAGGATCCTCGATCCCTGATCCTTCTCCATGAACAGCAAACTGATTGAAACTTTTGTTGAAGTTAAGTATCATTTGTCCAGCTGACTGCCTCACAATCAGGTTAGGGCCTAATGGTTTCTAAGTTTAAAAATGTATTAAAGTCTGGGAGGGCTCGTGTTTTAAACCACTCAATGTCACTGAAGCTCTGTGATCCAGACAGATGTTCTGTGTCGTGGGGTGATGTTCTCCCTGAGGTGCTCTGCCTCCCTCTCTGTATTTCTGATTAAATGTGACCGATATGAAGCGCATATTGCATGCAGCGTTGACATGCAACATGCAACATGCAGCATGCGAGGTATGTGATTAAAGGCCTGTGAAGGAGGCACGTACGTATAGAGCATGTTTGTGTGTTTATGTTTGTTGGACTGTCACTAAATATGATGTTACATCTGATCAGTGTGTTAGATGTGGATAGTCCGCTCCTTCCCTCTCTCACACTCATTGCACACTCATTACATTCGGGCACATGCAGCATGCTGCATCGCTACAGCACTTGGCACGAGATTTAATCATCACTTCACCAGCTAAAGCTCTGAGAATGTGCACGTGAAGATCAAGTGTTTGTCAGTGATGATCAGGAATTTTAGATTTGGCGTGAGTTGTGTTTCTATTTATTAGTTGTTTGTGGACATCACATGAGAATGTAATGCCTGAAATAAAGCGAATGCAGTTAAGAATAAGCAAAATATGTTCAAATGAGGAACAATGAAGTTTTTAAAAGCATTTTAACTATCCATTAATGTAATAGCTTGATTTTAGCATATTTTTTCTTACTCAGCGAAGAAAAAAACAACTAAATGCTTTTTGATCTCATCAAACTCAAGGTTAAAATCAGATTAAGTCCTACAAAATCCAGCGTGAGGCACCACCAGTGTCTGCATTTAGGTTATTTTTCTGCTATTTTATCCAGTTTACTTTCTGCTTCTGTTGTTTAATTTCAGGAATCAATCATCCTGTATCTTTTAGTTTCATTGTTTTCATTCGTGTCTTGTTAGCTGTGCCTTCTGTTCATGCTGGATGCGTTCACCTGTGATGTCTTCTCTCAGGTTCCTGTGGCTCTTCTTCCCATTTCCTGCATTTGGGTTCATCTACGTAGACGATTTCTTTTTTTAACCCCCATCAGGTTTTAACAGTGTGCCGAAGAAATGTAGGATTTACTGCTGTTATTCAAGCAGTAATGATGATGGGATTTATTCTCAACATAACATAAAGCGTAACACAGATATTTATTAGTTGAACTTACATTCATTGTGTGTTTATTTCTGTGTATGTGCAGCTGCCCGCTGTGCGGAGGTTGAGGAGCGTCTGGTGAGTCACCTGCTGTCGTCGGAGCGCTACAACAAGCTGATCAGGCCAGCTGTCAACAACAGCCAGCAGGTTACCATCTACATCCAGGTGTCTCTAGCTCAGCTGATCAACGTGGTACGAAAACACCCACGCACACTAATCCAAAACCACATAAGCTGCTAACGTAAAGGCCTGCTCTGCTCATTTAAAATTTATTGAAGAATATAGTTGGTTGTTGGTATTAAGAGTGAGTTTGGGGTTTTCAGTGATACATTAACCTCGTGTCTGTGTTTTAGAACGAGAGGGAGCAGATCATGACAACCAACTGCTGGCTCTCTCAGGTTTGTGTCCTCCTTATTTGACTATACTTCATGTGTGTATTTTTACTGCATGTCTGTGGGTCAAACCATAGACTGTATATAAACATGGACAATGCATCCCCACTCCCTCGCATATGCCAAACTGATGCTAGTTTCTCAGGGATATGGGTGGCGCCATCTTGGCGAGTTTTACACATGGAGCTGTGTTAACAATCCTCCGGCTGCACTCCCGCCAGACTCACCAATGTTTTCGCTACATTACTGCATTCTGCTTTACCTCCACCAGTTACAAGTTGGATTATACACTGTATTTTTTTCCTACTCTATCAGCCTACAAGACAGAGCGGTTGGCATGGTGACTGGTAGTCAACCTGTTTTTATAGTGTTAAATAGTTAACTAAAATGCAACTAAAAATTGACACTTGAACATACACTTGCTGGCCACTTTATTAGGTACACCTTGCTAATAAAAGGTTGGATCCCTTTTGCCCTCAGAACTGCCTTAATTCTTCGTGACATACTTTCAACAAGGTGTTGAAAAATCAGAGATTTTGTTCCATATTGACATGATAGCATCACACAGTCACTGCAGATTTGTCGGCTGCACATCTATAATGTGAATCTCCCGTTCCACCACATCCCAAAGGAGCTCTATTGGATTGAGATCTGGTGACTGTGGAGGCCATTGGAGTACAGTGAACTCACTGTCATGTTCAAGAAACCAGTTTGAGATGATATGAGCTTTGTGACATGGTGCATTATCCTGCTGGAAGTAGCCGTCAGAAGATGGTACACTGTGGTCATAAAGGGATGGACATGATCAGCAACAATACTCAGGTAGGCTGAGGCATTTAATCCATGCTCAATTTGTACTACTGGGCCCAAAGTGTGCCAAGAAAATATCCCCCACACCATTACACCACCACCAGCCTGAGCCATTGATACAACGCAGGATGGATCCATGCTCTCATGTTGTTTATGCCAAATTCTGACCCTGCCATCTGAATGTTGCAGCTGAAATCGAGACTTGTCAGACCAGGAAATGTTGGTCCTTATACTTATATTGTCCAATTTTGTTGAGCCTGTGTGAACTGTAGTCTCAGTTTCCTGTTCTTAGCTGACAGGAGTGACACCTGGTGTGGTCTTCTGCTGCTGTAGCCCATCTTCTTTAAGATTCAACGTGTTGTGTGTTTTTAGAGACGGTATTCTGCATTCCTTGGTTGTAACGAGTGGTTATTTGAGTTACTGTTGCCTTTCTATCATCTCCAACCAGTCTGCCCATTCTCCTCTGACCTGTCACATTAACACTGGATATTTTCCCTTTTTCGGACCATTGTCTGTAAACCCTAGAGATGGTTGTGGGTGTAAATCCCAGTAGATCAACTGTTTCTGAAATACTCAGACCAGCCCGTCTGGCACCAACAACCATATCACGTTCAAAGTCACTTAAATCCCCTTTCTTCCTCATCCTGATGCTCTGTTTGACCTTCACCACGTTGTCTTGATCACCTCTAGATGTCTAAATGCATTGAACTGCAGCAATGTGATTGGTTGATTAGCTATTTGTGTTAACAAGCAATTGAACAGGTGTACCTAATAAAGCGGCCAGTGAGTGTACATCAGCATTACATTATCTACATAAATTGAGAGAATCCATTCTTGTGTTTGGCCAAGTACACTTATGACCTATACTGCAGCCAGACACCAGGGGGAGCTGTGTTTACTTTGACTTCACTTTTGGGGAGGCGTTCCACTGCCCATCTTTATTTACAGTCTTTGGTTAAAACACTGTCTCCAAGGGATGCAACAGGTGTGTGAGTTGCATTAGTCACTGACCGGCACACACCTATGCAGGTACACAGATGTAGACATCCACCTGGTTCACTGGGCAGGCAAGCCCTTGGCATGTAAGTTAAATATGTCAGTGTAGTGCTGTTTGAAATGCATTTTGCCAGACAGGTATGACTCAGCCAGTGTGTGTCTTGGTTTGTTTATCTATGGTCTCCAAATTCTTCTGTTTTATTTTGGCCCTGTTATTTGTATGTGTTCTTGTGTTTGGGTGCAAATGAATCCTAATCGTTGTTCCTATTTGAGCGCGGGACCACTGAACGCATTGATGTGCTTCTACATGTGTTGTCCACTTTTATGTTAGGGGTGGAACGACTACAGATTAATGTGGGACCCTGAAGAGTATGAGGGAATCAAGAAAATCAGGCTCCCGTCGCAGCACATCTGGCTGCCAGACATCGTCCTCTATAACAAGTATGTGACCGACATAATGAGCGCGCGCGCGTGTGTGTGTAAAACTAAGTAATGAAAGTGGGAACAAAGACTGAGCAACTTCATTGCAATAGTTACAAAATCCCCCATTTTCCTAAAAGGTTTGTTTTTGTTTTGTTTTTATTATTTTATCCTCTTATGCCATCCATCCTCGTACGTGTCCCTTTTAAACCCACTTGTCAGATCTTTTGACATAATGAATTCCACCAAATACATTTATTTAACACCACTGGGAACCTTGTGATGACACAAAGTGAGATTGGGAGAGAGTGAGATTAAAAATCTGGTGAAAAGCTTAAACAAGTAGGGCCATAGTAGACATTGTTAAGTATTAATCCTGAAGATTAACGGTTCTAGTGAATTTGGTCACATTTTAATTATTAGTGTCCTTGTCAAGAAACTAGTAGCTAGCAATAGCAATTGACTTTAGCATTAACTGTAATACACATGGCATCAAAAATATCTGCCTTGCAGCCACTTTAACTCCATTAACCAATCAAGGGATTCTCCTGATGTCCCAGTAGGGTTGATCTTTGACTTTTTACACATAAAATGTTATCACTAAATAATTTTATCCTGTTAGACATGTGTGGGAAATTTGATCCTTATTAGCATATGACCAAAAATGTGTTTTCTGAGGATACAGGGACCAGAGATTTGACCTTTGAACACTTAATTTAAATCGGTTCATCCATGACTCCAAGTGTTTGGAACAAATCTGTAGAAATTTCTTCAAGCCACTCGAGAGATGTCAAGATGAACAAACCAAAGGACACCCTGAACACATAATATTATAGCCCATGATTACTGCTGCTGTGAAGGCTATATATTATAATGTTTAGCTTCTAATCGTGCTTGAGATAATTTTAACCAGAATAAGGCCACCAGACGATCACACATGACAGGGTTTATTTTCCCACACATACAGAGTGAAATACCTTAAATTAAAAAAAAGTATTCTTGTGTATTTGTACTGCACACTACAGACCTGGAGGTGGATCAATACAATATATACACAGGACCACATCATGGCCTTCACTGGCCATTAATGTTTTGACAAAAATCAGTGTGCTATAACACACTTACACTAACTTACCGACTAATACGGTTACAAGCTGAACAGGACTGAAACAGGACAAATCCCTGTGCAATTTCGTGCGTGTTTCTTCTTACTGAGCAGCACAAAATATTGATCGAAGATCATTTTCATGTTGTGTTCACATCTAAAATCTGCATAAAATTGTTACAGAAGATCAATACAGGAGAAACTCGGTGCTGTTGTGAGTTGAGTCAAGGACAAATTAGTCATGCTGCCCATATTCACTGGAGTATTATGGTATGGTAACAGATACGAAGGCTTTTGGACCTCACTTCATCTGTCATACATACAGATGAACACATTGGTCTGATGTTGATGTGTTGTATAACATTAACTGCTCATTTAAACCTTGATGTATCCATGAAGCCTTTAGTCTTATGATCAGAGTTCAATCTAGTTTTGACTGTACTGTTTTTTATGTTTTTTGTTTTCTGTGAAGTTTCACCTACCTTATATTATCATCACTTCACACACTATCACATCTGCTGAGACCTGAGAAAGCTGTCATATTGTTTCCTTAAACTGTGCATTGAATGCCATCTATGCTCTCAGCCTGAGGCTGAGGTGACTCACAGTTGTTTGGACTTGTAGCTTTTGTGTTTGGGTCAGCGAAGTCATTGCACCGTTAACAGGCCGTGAAGGCGTTAAACTTTTATGAACATAGATTGCTGGTCAGCTAAGGAACACATTACAAAAGTGTAATGATTTTGCCTACACAAAATGATAAGAGATGATCAGCACTACTTTATACCTTCAGGTTGAGCTTTCTGACCAAGTCTGACAGGTCACAGTGAGCAGGTGTGGTCTCTGCATTTTTAATTAGCCTACGCTGCAGCACCAAAGAGGTCAAGTGTGATGGTTGAATTCCTAAGTTGCTTTATAATTGATGTGCGCTGTATTCATAATGCATCAACTGCAGACTTGGTGGGACGAAGAAAAGTCTCAGCAGGTTCGATGTTGCTCTTCTCTGGAGATGATGAACACATCGTCGTTAAAGGTTAAAGGTGTGGAAGAATCTGTCAATGAGCAGTCTGATGAAGCAGAGTGTCAATTTGCAGCCATGGCAGGAATATTTGATATGAATAAATAAAAGCATAGCTAATGGTATAAATCATCTGCCAGGGTTGGCGGCTGGGTGAGGTAGTATTGAGGCAAATACAGGGTCAGGTTTAACTGTAGTTCAACACCTCTATTACATCAGCGCTACCCCGACCACATCACATTAACGTGTGATAAGGGTTGTAAGGTTTCCCAGAGGAATATGTGTTCAGATTATTTGAAAACTCCCTCAGACAGAGTCTTACTTTCCATAATCTTATACAGAAAAGTGTTCATTATTGACATATCTCAAGGGGTTGGTTAGATTTTAACAAGCTAAGCAGAATAATCAGTGGTTTTTGATTAACCTATTTTTTTTTGAAGATTTACCCAGGCTAGACAAGGTATGTATATAAGGCCTGTTTGAAGCACCTGCCTTAAAAGCAAATAAGCATTATCAATACTATCACTATTATCTTCTACAGTATCATCTGTGTTTGAAGTGTAGATAGGTTGGAATGAATTATTAGATAGCCTCAATATGATTTGCCATGCTCCTTGCCGTTATCATCCTTTATTTCACAGCTTAACTTTTCTTCCTCTTTTCTTTTGATCCCTACATTTTTTCCTCAGTGCCGATGGCACCTATGAAGTCTCTTTCTACTCAAACGCTCTGGTCTCCAACAATGGCGAGGTGACTTGGCTCCCACCAGCCATCTACAAGTCAGCCTGCAAAATCGAGGTCCGCGATTTCCCCTTTGACCAGCAGAACTGCACCCTCAAATTCCGTTCTTGGACCTACGACCACACGGAGATCGACCTCATCCTCCTCAGTGACTATGCCTCACGCGACGACTTCAAACCCAGTGGTGAGTGGGATATTGTGTCACTGCCTGGGCGCAAGAATGAAGACCCCAATGATATCCGATACCTGGATATCACCTATGACTTTATCATAAAGAGGAAACCTCTGTTCTACACCATCAACCTCATCATCCCCTGCATCCTCATCACATCTCTAGCTATTCTGGTGTTCTACCTCCCGTCAGACTGTGGCGAGAAGATGACTCTTTGCATCTCTGTCCTCCTGGCCCTGACTGTGTTTCTACTCCTAATCTCTAAGATTGTGCCACCCACGTCTTTAGCAGTGCCTCTGATTGGGAAGTACCTAATGTTTGCGATGGTGCTGGTCACCTTCTCCATCGTCACCAGTGTTTGCGTGCTCAACGTGCACCACCGATCCCCAAGCACGCACACCATGCCCCTCTGGGTCAAGCGCGTCTTCCTGTACCGGCTCCCCTCCTTCCTCTTCATGCGGAGGCCCGGCAGCTCCAACATCCGTGAAAGGTTCCGAAAAAAACACCAGAAACAAAAGTACTCGGAGCAGAAGCTGCGCGGCGCGGAGGGCGGGGCTGGAAGCGGCGCAGGGATGGCGGATTCCTCCTCGTCCTTCTACGTCAACGAGGAGTCCGCCAAGCGCTACGGCTGGAAGGTCAGCGACTTGTCGGAGAACACGGAGTTCAGGAAGAGGATGACGCTCAAGAGCAACATTGACGTGGAGGATGCAGTGGATGGAGTGCGCTACATTGCAGAGAAAATGAAGAGCGAGGATGATGATGAGGGGGTGAGTGTCTGTAGACAAAATAACAACAGGGTAGGATTAAATAAGGCTTCTTCCTACTCCTTTTCAGCAAATATTGTTCAAATGTTCTATTCTTTGTTTTGTTTTTTGGTATTACATGTTCGAAATAAAGCATTCATTTATCAGAGCAGGTCTTTGGTAGGTTTAATTCAGTGAGTTGCGAGTTGCTGAAGACCTATGCTATATATAAAAAATAAGAACCAGAGACAATAATATATTATAAAAGATAATGGTTCAGTTCAAACACATTCACAAAACAGAGGCTGCATTGCACATCTAGTTTCTCTCTCTCCCTGCAGATCATTGAAGATTGGAAGTATGTGGCCATGGTGATCGACCGCCTCTTCCTGTGGATCTTTGTGTGCGTGTGTGTGGTCGGGACATTGGGCCTCTTCATGCAGCCTCTGTTCCAGAACTACACCACCCCCATCCTCGACGACGTGGAGCATAACTGAAGTCCGAGCTTCGCTCCTGAACTTTTTACTCCCCCCTCCTAGAAACAGAGCTCTGCAAAACATTTTCTCACATGAACTCACACGTCCGCCTCTCACCGCACTCTGACTGGGAATTTATATCAGTGCACTTCAGCGTACTTCCAACACCTGCTCCCCGTCTGCCATCGTCATCCTCTGCATGTTATTTACAACAGGAGCTGGGAATCGTGCATTTTAACGAACCTGAAAACCTCAAATTTGCTTAACTTATTTCAGTGAGGAAGATAAAGGAAGGTTTTTGTTATAGCATCAGTCGCAATATTTACTACTATATTTCTTTTTTTTTTTTTTCAGGAACTCCTGGGCAAGCCATAGTTAACCATATTTACATCTGAATTCAAAACATGAAGTGAAACCTGAAAGTGTATTGACCTTTATCACTGTTAAGATTAACCTGACCAGCAGCAACTCAGGACCGTAATTTTTTCCTGTGCAGGACTTTCAAGTCTAATGGGTAAAACATGACATAATTGGGGCTAGCATGGACACAGCATTACATCTGATTTTTGTTTACTCAAGGACAGACGTAGCCCAAAGACGAACAGAACCACTGACTCTCACAAGCAGGCTCATCGCGTCAATAAGGGCCTCACATCGCCATCACTGGCCCTGAAGAGAAGAAGACGAATCTCTTCTGTGGCAGACGCATGGAAGATCACTCCCCCCTTTTGGCCACACATGCTGCAAGAACTTTTTGATATTTGCCTTGAAAATGAGACTGAGAGAGGACGCAGAACGGCCGACAGCTGGACTGCTCAAATGAAAAAATGGAGCGCGGGGGAGTTGGAGTCTGTTTTTATGCTCACTCGGACTGTGGCCTGATTTATTTCATAGACAAATTAAATCTATGACTTTTGTGAAGTTTAAAAGCAGATTTGCTTTAAGTGAATGAGGGTAGTGCTAAAAATACAGCTGTTGCTGCTCACTGTGCTTTTTTTTTTAGAGGTACAGTATGCTGGCTTTGTCAAACCAATGCTTGATAGCATCCATCACCAAGGAAACCAGCAGAAATAATATTGTATAGTATTTTATATGCACTAAGCTGAAACAAACCGACCATCTCTTCACTCGCATTATATTCCGTTATGCTGTACCCTCGATTATCGCGATTTGTTATCTGAGATCTTACTTGAATCTGTGTCCAGTAATTATTTCTGAGAGGTGTCACTGTCATGATGCACTCATCTGTCACTGCTGCCAACGGCGGAACAGTGTATGAACTGATTTCTTCCATCTTTGTTTTCTCGGCGGTTGATAGAATTAAACACGCCTTTTCTTTTTCTTCCCACTTGCCAGTCTTGTTGCGTGACTTGTTGAATCTTGTCTTTGAGGAGGGGACGGTGATGAGACCTGGCATCCTGCTAAGTTGATCGTGAAATAAATTGAAAGCAACCATCAGACTTGATCAGTCGCATCTCTTCTCTTTTTTTTCGGTGTGGTCAAGGACACTGTATCATTTTGTTGAGGTCATGGCAAAGTGAAATGTGCTTTAAAGTTAAGTTTCTTAATTGCAGCTGCTGACAGTCTGACACCCTCGAGGCGTCCAGCTTCACCTTCCGTTCGCTGAAGACGACAGCGAGGTTGTGCGGTTGCTGAAGAGCAGCCTGCGAATAAAAATGTGCATGCACACAATCATAAATCTGGAAGTGTGTGTTGAGATGCTTCCCCTCCTTATCTCATAACAGCTGAATTATGATGTAGCACTAAAAAAGAATAAGTAGAGCTGACTGACTGTTGGTGCTATGTCAATCAATTTAAAAAAAGCTCTTGTTAAGCTCTTTTAATACTTTTTTTTCAAATGAGAAGTGTCTACAGTGTCTGAAAGACACCCCATAACGGACAAGAACACACGCTTCTGTTTTCCAGCGACTGACGGTGCTTCCAACTAATTCTCCAGCAAACATCTTGTCGGCCACACACACGCACACGGTTGTGTTCACTTCAGAGGACATTACATTGACTTGCCTTCACTTCCTGGAGGCTTACTCCAACCCTGTGTGTAAACACCCCTTGCCCAACCATTGCTTTATTAGATCTACACGTCAGTACATTATTTAGTCTAACGCGAACATAAACCTGATTCTATCCCCGACCCTAAAATCAGGCGACAGCTCTTGCGAAGTCGTGCGGGCAAGCCCAAATCCCCCTCGGTGCACAACTCTGGTTTGTAATTAAAAACTGTGCATGCAAAAAAAAAAAAAAAAAAAACACAAAAAGAGAGGCACAGACACACGCACAGCGTCGTAATCCTGCAGATGTAGTGACAGCCACTGAACTGGAATTGGGCTCAGCAATTATAGCTCGTATTTGTTCAACCATCCTCGCCCTGTTTGACACATAAATTAGATACTTGACATCTGCATCAATTTCCATTAGGAGAGCAGCCACATGAGTGTGGCTGGGATGGAGGGACTGAGGGGTGACTAGGTGTTGTGTTGTTGGGCCATATCGCTGCAGGGCAAGACTGTCGCATCATATTGTGGGTTCTAAACGTCACTTGACCTTTATTGCTTTTTTTTGTTGCTTTTTTGGTATATTATATTATTTCTTCTTCTTCGTTTTCTTGTGAGCCAATGTTGCACACGATTTGTCCCTCCGTGTGTGCAGCAAAAATAACGCAAAACATTAGAAGAACATGGATAGGTGCCAATTTATAATTGCATTATCTGAATAAAAACTCAAGCGTGAAGATTAATCCCACCGAGGTGTTTGCATATGGTTGCAGGTGTCTCCAATAATAGTTACACAGCAGGTTTTATTGTATAAGCAAAGCAAAAATGTCAAATGTCAGAGGTTGAACACTGATGGATTAAAAAAGGAGAGCAGGTCACTCTCCATGTCTGACAAAAGAGATAAAACTGGATGGGTGTGTAGAGCGGGAGGAAAGAGGAGTAACAAGCAGGGTGAGAGGGAAAAGGAGAAGGGGAGGTACAACGGAAGATGACAGAGATGACAAATCTCGGCCATAAACAAGAGACACAAGACTTTTGCAGTCTGTTAGACCGGCAGGGAGCCAACAGTAAAGAGCATTTCATGCTGCAGTCAACAATCAATAAGCATTTATTCTTCTTTGCGAGACAAACCCACACACAGATAATATGCATACGCACACTGTATGTATTTCACCTTGTGGTTCGTTTTTTTTATATTTGATTGTAGGTACAAGCTTTTTGAGCATCATCATGATTGACCGATTTAACCGAGTCTCAATCTGACTCTACTTTGATGCAGCACGGTGGTGAGCGTCAGCAGTTTGATCTCTTTCCTGTAGCTGCCCGTCGCCTTCCATCTCCCCCATTATCCTGCACAGGACATTCCTCTAGGATTTATACCTGCCATACCAGCCCAGTGGTCGATATTTATGAACTACATTACACCATTACAGAATCTGTAGCTGCCGTGCAGTTGAGTCAGGGGGGAGGGGGAAGGAGGGGGGGCATCGATCCTCATCCCTGAGCTGCTGAGCACCTGGGCAGAGGGAAAAACACAGGAGCGCTTTACAGGGTTTTAAACTGGGCTCAGGGGTCGCTCTGTGATGTCCCAGCCAGAGAAATAAATATCTCCTCAAGTCTGTAACCTGCTGACAGATAGAGTGCGTGCTGCTGCTTGCTAGTGGCCAAAAGAGACACTGCAGAGTTCAGCGTTCGACTCAGCGGAGCTTCTCAGGTCACGCTTAAAGTCTAAAATAACACACATATTTTAAACAAGAATAAAAAGGTCAGGACAATGTACACTTTTTACAACAGCCTGGTCACAATACAACAAGTTTGTGCCAGGAAATGGCTCCAGGAGCCTTGCAATGCTGATAAGAGTCATAACAGTTAATTTGATCAGCAAGCTGGACTCCAAAAGCTTGTAATTAAAATGCTCGCTGCGCATTTCAAACTGCTTGGGCATCACTTGCAGCCACGATGAGGACATCATCTGCGGAAGCGGGGAAAAGTAAGAGTTCAGATTTCATCTCAGGACAAATATGAGTGCATGGTATAATGAGTAAGCTTGGCATGACACTGTTTAACCCCTCTGGCTGCAGCTGTTTAGCTGAAAATGACACTGTTGGTCAATCAGAGAACGGGAGGGGCAGAGACGACACAACAGGAAGTCAGATGGAGGATGGAGGAAATTAACTTATTGTGAGATAACATAAAATAATCCTTTAATTTATCCCACGGTGTATATGTGAGAAAAAAAACAGAAGAGTAAAGAAGGGAGGGTTTGTGGGAAAGAAATGGCAGGGAGATGGCAGTTTAATTAGCAGCAAAGGACAAATGTGATTTGACCAGTGAAGGGACTTTAATTAGTTGCTGATGGCTGGCACTGGCCACAACATGACCAAGCAGGCTGCACACAGTGGTCGGTGGATGAGTGAGAAATAAGACGTAAACTCTGTGGCGTTGATGGGTTGGGAGCAAAGGGGGGAGGAGGAGGAGGAGGAGGGAGCAGTGGTTAAGAGGGGCTGGAGGATGCTGCGAGGATGAGAGGGGTCACGGAGTGTAGCGTGACTGGCACATCAGGATGAGCTGCGGGAGAGAATGGGGGGGATGCTCTTAAAAATGATCTGTCAGAGGGTGGTGATAGTGGAGCCCTGGGATTAGACAGAGCACAAGGAAGAAGGGGATTATGGGAAGATGGCTAAACTTTTTAGAGTAGGGTTGAAGGGTGCGGGGGGAAAATGATGAGATTTGAAATCTTATTTATATCATATTTATTCTTTTTAAATGTTATAAATAGATGAAAAGTGGAAGCTTTTGGCTAGATATCGAACATGCATATCACTGTTTGTATATCAAGACACAGCGGAAACATTCACCGTATGTACCTGATGAGTGGCACATAAAAAGATGAATGGGTGTGTTGTAGTTAAAAGAGGTTGAAAAGAGAAATATTGCCAGTAGGATTGTATTAGAGTTAATGTTATGTTGTCAAAATGTAGAAAGTTTGCCCACTTTTTGCTTTTTCTCTTGGTCTTTTATATGAGAGCAGGAACAGCAGCCTGCTTCAGTGCTTTCAGCCTGTGGGAGTAAACCAAAACTGTAAACTGAAACTGAAGGGCTGAGCTGAAAGCTGCTAAGTGCTGAGTGGGATTGAGGACTAATAAAATAAATAAATAAACTAAAAGTAACTGTTTTAATACATCATTTTTAATACATGCAAAAATGTGTAAAAATTTAACTGTGCAGTGCTGTCCTTTTCTTCCAAGTCGTATAGTTATGTTTATTTGAATTTAGATATTTCACTTGAATTTCAGTTTGCATTTGTTGGTGCATCTCTAAATGTAGTTACTGTACAGCTGATTACAAGTGTAATCCAAGTGGAAGCTAAATTTGCCTCAGACACAACCTGATCAATAATACAGGTTTGGAATCAGACGTGCTGTAACATCAGACTGCAGGTTGTTTAAATGTAGACGCCTCGTTAAAGTGACTGACAGGTAATGAAATGGGACAGTGACCAGCTAAGGGCGAGAACTAACAATGCACTCAATTAGGCATGGGAAGCCACTTGTGTCCTCGTCTCTTATGTCCCTCGGTCTTAACCTCTCCCAGTAGATCCACTCTGTCATGAGCTTTGCCTCACGCGCCTTAGTGGCCTTTTTACCGTTCACTTGTAAACACACCAGTAAAAAGACTGAACCAATTACATGAACAACAGGGCTGTAACAGCAGTTTGTGCAGCAGTTAATAATATTATTACTTACACTTGTGTTTGTCATTTTAGTCAGTTGTGAAAAAGGCATGAGGCAAAAGCAGCACTTTCAAAAAAAAAAAAAAAAAAAAAAAAAGCAGAGTCTGAGCTGGAGGGATGTGTGAACCTGAAAACCACAGATGGGTGTGGAAAGCAACAAAACCAGATATATTCAGCCAAGGAGAAAGAAACAGTGGAAAGTTGATGTGAATGAGCTGGGACAGTCCTGTCTGATACACACACCGGTACTACACTTTTCCTTTTGGCTGAATACAAATGTTTGGACTTCACTTATGGGCCAGCTGTACTCAGAGCCACTTTGAGATCTGAAAACATTCTCTCTTTTTCATCGTCACCTACATCATCAAGGTTTCACAGAAAATGTGAATAGGCTGAACTAGACAGCCAGTGGCTGATGAAGGAGGAAGGATTTGTAGTTTAATGTCGTCTGTGCTGGTTTCTCATGTAGATGATTATCTGTTTTTCTGTGCATTCTGCGTACTGGTCGACTCTGGGTGATGGATTCAGCCTTTCCTTTTTCTTTTCCCTTTCAGAAACACAAAAAAAAGTCACACAGTGATTAAAAGTGGTACTCAGAAACAGGACGAGAATGTTTCCATTGTTTGCTTTCCTTTTTGTGGGGGGATAACACAGGCATGTCCCTTTGGTTTGAGACGGTACCCAAACACCAACACTGTGGGGCAATAGTCTCCTCTTGTGAACCTGACTAATTCCTGCATCACTGGAGATTTTCTGTCTCTTTGATTTTTTTCTTTCCTTCTCTCCATCCGACGTTTCCTCCCTGCTGGATCTAAGCCACTGCAAGTGAATATAAAATCTTTGTGTGATCAAGCGCTTATTTATCTTATAACGGCGTGGTGGTGGTTCAGATTGGTATTGTTTTGCTGTTGCTTATTTTAATACTGTTGTTAGTGTTCATATTATTATTATTATTTGCATATAAGTGCAAAACATCCTAAACATTTCCCGACTGCTGTAGATGATACACATTCTTAGTCACTTGCTCTTTTCCTTTAAGGGATTTGAAAGTTTTTAATTGGAAACTAATCTCAAACTAATCTCAAAGGTAGGAAGCAGATAAGACGCAGATGTGTCTATGCTTTAGACACAATCAATTGTGATCATGGCACATTCTCAGCATCTCTTTCATTAAATGCTTCTAAAGTAAGGACCTAGATCATTACTGAAAACCTACACCTTCATTACTCCCTCCTTTAAAACACACAGTTAAAGGTAATTGCAGGAAAAATAATCAATATTCAATAATTGAGAAAGGCCAAAAGTTGACCTTTTGTCTTTAAAGCTGAGCGCCATAGGAAAATAAGACAAATGTTTGTTTCCTCACTTTAAATGTCATGGCCGTTTCAAATGCTCGCGTCTTGCTCACGGCACGTCTCTGGGAATGAACTTACTGCATTTTAAGCTGTCAGTGAAAAGGCTGTTGTCGCAGAAGAACAGACTTGTTAAAAACAAATCTGGAAAACAAAGAAGAGGACTGAAAGAATAAAGTGGTGTTTCTCCCCACCCTGGGCCGGTGGGTGGAGACTCCTCCTCAGTTTTTCCTCTGCAGCTTGCTAATTCAGAATAAAAAAAAATAAATAATAAAAAAAAGAATTTCTGCAAATAGATTCACTGGCTCTGTCAAACTGAAGAACATCAAGTAGCTTTTCTGTTCTGTTCTCCCTCACCACTAAATGTCAGTCATGAGGAGCTTTTTCATTTCTCATGTTGTTGTTTTTTTTTATTTTATTTTAAGGGCTTCCATGTAAGACATTTAATCAATCCATGCTTTACCCCTCAAAGCCCCAAGAACAACCTCAGTTGACTTCCCAACGACAAAGCTAATTGAGCTTAAAATTGAAGGGTTCTGCTTGTCTTCAGCCTTGTGGCTCTTGACCTGCAAGCTTCCAACATGTGAGGTAGTTTTTTTGCTTTGCAACTAACAGCCACACATTAAGTTGCATCACATTGCATTAAAAAAAATGTTAAAAACGTCCTAATCTTCTCAAATATGCACCCACACAACAAAAATACTTTAGATGCGTGTCTGTTGTGTGTTATTTTCAGTGTCAGAGTAACTAGTGTTCTCACAGATGAAGTTGAAAGATTTAAGTAAAACATAAATTAAACATCTTTCAGTAAAAGTTAATTCATTTCGAGGTTCACTTTCTATCTGAAATCCCTTTAAGATGAGTCAGTAGTCATGCAGCCTGGACGTCCTGAAAGCTCCGGTGCAGTTCCATGCAGTGCTGCTGAGCATTAATAGCTTTCCATTATGTGAATTAGGTAGACTCTGCAGCCTTCAAGGCTCTATTATAGAGCAGCTAATGCTTTAAGCTGCATGGTCATTGTTATGCGTACAAAATCAATTAAGTGCCTAAATAGGTCATTTACAACTCACTACTGAAAATACGCCATCTGACTGTGTGTGTGAAGGTTTGTGTGCTACATCTTCCTCCAGAGCTGCATGAATAAATGTTTGAATAACTGTGTGCGTGGAGACGTTTGTCCTTTCATTTTCTTTTCATTCCAGAAATATGTTGACAGTTTTAGATGAATCCACCTCAGTGTTCAGACACATAGACAGACAAATTAGAGTACAAATGGATTGTTAATATTGATATTTTTTTTTTTTGCAGAGAGACATGCAAGAGCCATATTTGAAAACCATGTAATTATTCACAACCTATAACCTCTGAGTCACCGTGAGTCAGGTCGTCAGGTTTGGCCTTTGGGTGCGTGTGTGTATGTGTGTGTGTGTGGGACACAGGGAGTGGGGGATGTCTAGGGGAGGCGGGACGTGCAGAAGTTGTTCATGTCGGCAGAGCGCACCGCGACTCCAACCTCTCCAATCTCGGGAGCGCAAATGACAATGTCGATCTAATTTTGCGACCCCGTAAACGTCTGCAGCGGGTTGCCGAAAAGAATTTATTGCTCAAGCATTAAGAATCAACTTTTGTCCACCGAAAGCAACGCCAGGCGCCGATGTATCGATGAATTTCGCCGGGAAACTAACGAACGTCCTCCTGCTGGTGCTCCTCGCAGCGCAAGGTAAGGCGCAGCGCGCTTGAACTGGTGCCTGCAGCCCGCAACACAAAATGTACCGTTACATTACTTGTGTTAACCATCAGTGTACCTTGGTTGTCACTACAGCTTTAAGCACATCCAAACTCCAGCTCAAGTTAAGTCCTTTGTGCGCTTTTATTTCCGAACTGCAAATAATGTCGATATATTTCCATCAAGAGAGAGGAGGTTAAACTTTGTTTTATTTTATTATGCGAGATGGATTGTACCGATTTAGTGCATTTGAGACGATGACAAATATGACAGTTGATGGAAAAAAAAACCAAACACATTTGTCTTTTCAAATTACTCTGGGAGTTAAAGTGCGCACATCCAGCAGCAGGGCTGTTCTCGACATTTCACTGTAACAATATCCCAGAATCTGCATTACGTTAAAGTGAGAGAGACAGCTAATAGCAACATGCGCGTGAAACATAATATCTTATTCGCTCCCCAAACTTATAGACCCGTTGTTACGCAGTACAGAGCTCCCAGTGGGATCTTGGCGCACGAAATAATTCAGTTGTGATTATCTGACATGCACGATGGATTTAGTTTCCCCAGGTGATTATGATCTGGATCATGACATGTTGCACTATTCCTGGTGCATCAGCTCTGGAGCTTCTGCGAGGCTGTTATATATGGAGAGAAAAAAAGAGCCAACGCATGAATGACATACGTTTCTACATTTCGCAGCTCAATAAATGCCAGTTGTGATTTCACCCTTGAGTTCACCAGGTGTGGAAGTCTGGCATCGTTCATCCTTAGGTCAGAGGTCAGGGTTAGGTACATTTGATCATGGTAGACCTGAGGCTGTACAACTCAGCAAGCAGGTGTTTACAGCACAGTATCTACCACCTAGTGAGCAGAGGTGCTGTAGGAAAAATGAGTGCAAGTTGTTAAGATAATAATAAAAGTCCTTTATAAAAGTGCCTCCCTAGTGATTCACAACAAGACAAAGCCAAATTCTTTAAAACTTAACTTTGTGCTGCATGCCCTTATCCGCATGCTTATTTTAATCCCCATTTTCATCTCACTCACCTGCACAGACACAGACAACACAGGTTTCTTGGCGTCTTGAGTTCGTGCAGGACAAAATAACTCCCTTCAAAGTGTAAATATATATTTTGGCATCCACTTTGCTCTAAGTGCTTGCTGGTGGTTTTGCTCTTTAACGCCTGTCAGTTCAACATTTCAAAATGTGCTGTTGCATCCTTTTTTAATGGATATTCTGAAGTTTAACCCTTTCCCGCCATATCATGATGGAGAGATCAGTAACTACAGAGGCAGCTACGATGCACAAAACTCACTGCACAATATGGCTATTGGTATAAAAGGCAGGCCCACCACAACAGCAGTATTCAACATTTGGTTAAATATAGCGTATGCTTATAATTTAAGCATCTATTTTTTTGTGACTGCTGTTCATTTGAACGAGTTGATTAACTAGTTGCTTTGTTTACAGGCCATAATTTAAATTAAATGTATTTTTGCTTTGCAGTTTCCTGGTCCATTTTCCTTTTTATAATAAAATTAATTAATGAATCAATTTACCATAGGACACAATTAAATATGAACATTTTAATGGTAGCTTTGCTAACCAAACCAAATCAGTTCCATTTGAGTCATGAACTATGACAGCTCAGTGTGTTACAAACGTAATTTAGCTTTCTTTTCAAATTACTGCCTCATTAAATTTGGTGTTCAGTGGAATAACAAACTGAACTATCAACATATTTAATAAATATCAAAGGAAAAGGGGGAAACATTTTACATTTCAGAAAGTCAGATGTAATGTCTTTAATAGTAATATGAAGGCTAGATACTGTGTTTGCATTTTTTAGGGAGGTTTAGTTGAGTTTGTTCAGTCATGAACACCCAACCCAACTCTCCTTTGGTTTATCCCAAATAAACCAAATGTTTTCCTGGAAACGCCCGACTGGTAAGACTGTAGAAGGAGAAATTAAACGATCTATGGGTTAAACCAATGTTGTGATTACTTTCACACAAACCTTGAGTGAAACAGAGAGTGCTTCCCTTATGTGGTACTTAGCACGCTGCACTAAGTGCCTTTGTACTGTCACACTCCAGTCATCATGTGAAAGACACAGCCTTCGATCATCCTGAAACCTGACACAGAGTCAGAGTCGAGGGGAAGCGATGATGTGTTTCTGTACAACACGTGGGCGCATGGACACCCCTCAGTTCTCTGTCATTCTCTTCAGCTGGAGAGATTTGCTACAGCCAACTGCTTTGCCCTTGAACTGGGGGGAATTTCAAAAGGAAACTGTGACTTGAAAGGCTGAGTGTGAGCGCTCTCACAGCAGAACAGATTTTAGTGAGAGGAAATCCAGTCTGGGTTTTTTCTGGTTAGATGTGGTCAGCTTGGCTCTTTAGGGGGGGGAAACTGAAAAAGGAGAGGATTTTGCTCTTACCTTCTTCTTTTACCCCCACTCTCTCCCCTCATCCCCTCCATTTCTCAATCCCTCCGTTAACTGCATTTGCATGATTTCGAACAGGGGCTGTGCATGCAGATAACACACACACACGCACACGGAAATACACCCACACTCCCAGTGGTGGTCCGATTAGTGGGCTTCAGAAGGTATTGTCTCCTGCCATCCAGGATTGGACGATTTGTGCCCATAACTGAGGAAATGCTGATCCTGCAGTTCATGGGATTGGGGTATTTCAGTCCAAAATAGAATCTGGTTGGAGTAGCTTGGAGGTAAGGATTGAGAGATCTGTACAGCATGGGGGTTTTTAGATGTGACATTCAAAATGAAGTCCAAACCCTGTGGAACAGATTGCAGTGCACGTGAGCATATTTTAGGAAAGATAAGGGGAGGGAAAGAGTGCACGATGCATTTCCTCGCAGCAACCTGCCTGCACCATCTCTAGCAGAAATGTCCCGCCAAGCCTGCATCACACTGATCTGATCTGCATTATGTGTCAGCTTTGACCCTTTGTTTCACTTCATGGTGCGTTTTAATGGGCTGCAGCTGTGTGATGGCCGTGTGATGATGTTCAATAGCAGGCTGGTAATATGTCAAAAAACACCAAAAGTTAGCCCAACTATGTCTCAGATCAATAGAAGTTGTAGTGTGGCAACAATCAACTCATTTTTTTCCATGAGCAGCATGAGAAATGGTTTATATTAAGCTGTTGGCGTTATCTAAGTCTGCATGGATGGAGTTGTCACTGCAGCATCATGAAGCATATTTGCCCCTCTTCCAGACTTAAACGCTTATCTGAGATTTGCTCAGAACTGGATCGTAGCTCTCTGGTTTCGTTCCTAGAGGCAATACGGTTGTATTAAAGCCTGACAGCCACTCTATACACTATGCGTGTGTGTGTTGCTTTGTGGCTTATGAAATGTGTGGAAGCCTGAGGATCATTTGACGTGATTGTCATGTGATTATTTCAACTGACTTCAACCAGCTGTGTAACCACCACATTCATAGGTCTTATTCCCCTTGTACACACGGTCCACACAGCCCTGCTGCTTGATCCCTCTGGGATATTCCAGGCTTCTGAGCTGGCAATGAACTTAGTCACACTTCAGGATGGTGGTAGAAAGGGTGAGAAACAAAATGTAAGAGGTGAGGTTGAGCAAGAGATTGGCGATGGCTCACTGTTTTCCAGTGACCGGCCTCTGTCTCTCTTGTGATTTGGTGTTTTCATGAACTATGCGGAGGTGAAGGTGAGAGCACATGACCCGTGAGCTTTTACAGGTCACAACAATGTATTTCATTCTATATTTTAAGGATCTCAAGATGTTAAATTGGATGCTCAGCGCATCTGTTGCCTGCATTATCAACAGATGTGTAGGATTAGCAACTTAAATGAGTTTGCAAACTACAAATATGTTCATCTCATTCTAAGTAATATTGTTTCAGCATCTCGTGACATGATGGTCCTTTAGTTGTCTGCAGATATCAAATTTTCTCTTCTTTAAACTTCATGTCCTTGATATATGCCTTGACATCCAGCTATTCATTCATTTTCCATTCACTTATTCACGTCTAAGGCTTGGAAATCCACACTGTGGACGGGGAGACACATAGAAGCAGCAGTTGCAGTAGGTACTCTGAATGGAAATTTGGCTTTGAAGCCCTTAAGTTCTTTGATTCATTTCATCAGTTGTAAATTGTGCATGATAGACAGGACTGCTCCAGTATAACTGCAGAAGAACGTAGTACTGATTACTCAGTTATCTGAAGCTGTATCTGCAGTGCTGCAAACAAACACGCCACAGACCTCCTGCTCCAGACGGTACGCTGTTACTCGACACCCTTTTCCAGTCTGTCTGGCAGCTCCAGCCACCAACTGAGACCTGGTTGATAGAAGTGGTTTATATCAGTCATAGTTTCCTGTCCGACTTCAACATTCATCTGGACTCAGGGATGCATTCAGAGATCATTCCTTCTTCTCTTTTAAACCTCTGTGTCACTGAAGTGTTCCATGCTCCTCATCCCAGAACAAGTCCTGGAAGATGTCAAAAAGGAGTCAGGGCGGCTTTCCACTCACGCCACGCGATCACACAAAATAAATTGAGCTGGTTATTTGCCTGAAGCTCATTTTCATTGCCAACGATCCGTGTCTGTTTACCGAGCTTTGTTCTGAGCATTGATTGTAAACGTAGTATTGGACTGATTCACTTAAATGTATTGTCGACTTGTTAGATTATCTATGCAGTCCTTTGTGTAAAAATGTGAACAAATGTCTCCAAATATCTGCGGAGAATCTGACCTCAAATTTAACACATCTTCTCCTATGAAAGCGCCACTGAATTTCACGCACCAGTGGAAAACAAATCATATGCTGCACAGAGTGAGTCAAATCAAAGGTGAATGGACATACTGTATATAAATAGGAACATGTTCCTACACATGGGAACGCATGGCTACATGTACGGTGAAGGCTCATACATGAAGACACATATATGTAGGTTAAGGCAAATTTGCTTAATGGGATGGTCACGGCCAACGCAGTAATCACTGCGGATCCTCTTGTGCGTCATTCAGCGTGTCACAGTCGGGCCATCACAAACCCTGGAGAGCAAAGACACTTTATCTAGCTTTTCTCCGCTCGTTCCTACTGTCAGTTTTCCTCCCCCTATCTCTTCTCTCCCCCCGTCTCTCTCTCTCTTTCTTTGTGTCTCTTTTCGATGCACTCGCACACTGTCAGTGGTGTATTTTTGGAGGGTAATTAGTTCCTTCAGAGTGTCCACCACTGGCTCCCAGGCTCAGCGTGTTAAGCACATGTCTGATCAAAGAGCTCTCCCACAGGCCAAGGTTCTTTCTGCAGCTTCAGGCTCCTGTAGTCACGAGGGACCGATTCACTGTTTGGCTTGCTAATTCTAAATCAATGTGGCTTTTTAAGGGGGAAATGACTGCTTGACTTGGCTTCATCTGCATCAGTACAAAGGCTTGTCACTTTGATGCCACGTCACAAAGACGGGGGAACAGAGGAGCACATGCCTGGTAAAATGAAACACGACTGTGAAGCTGATTTCCCGTGATTTTCATCATCAGGGGCCGAGACAGTTTTGTCTGCTTTGATTAGATTCTTTCCTTTAAAGTTGTATGTGTGCTGGTAAAAGACGGGGGTATATTTTGAAGGTGATGAGTCCTGGTAAAAATATTTTTTTATGATGGTAAGTATGGCCATGCCAAAGATTTTACACAGACATTTTTGTTTCCTAGATGATGCCTCCCAGTGACTGTGGTGATTTTTTGTCTCACCTCGTCATTTTAACTCCACCATTATTTGATCAGTAGGTTCCAATCAAAATTTATCATCAAGCACCTGATGAAACCAATGCCATTTTCAGCCGTACTTTGAATTTACTGCTGAATAGTCATGATTTGCTACGGCAACTCTGGCGAATAAATGATGAACAATCAAATTGTTTGAGTGTAGTAGCGATGTAGTCATCCACATTATCCGAGCACTGTGGACTTGAGTTTATTAACAACAAAATGGCTCTGACTGGATATAGGACGACACAATGGCATGCAGCGCTCTTACTTTCTCTGTGTGGGTTGAAACATGACACCTAATGCAATCCCAATGGTGCGTAATTCTTAGCATGCTAACGTGCTAAACTGAGATGATGAACATGGCAACTGTCAACTAGTCAGCATTTTTTCCGTGGCATGTTAGCATGCTGACATAAGCATTTAGCTCAAAAGCACCGGTGTGCACGCATAACTACAGAGGACTGTTTGCTAGCTGATGCATCATTTTAATATTTAGTTTGATCTGAAACCTATAAGTGATCAAATTTCGCAAACATATTATGTTGAAAATTTAATTTTACAGTCGAATCAGTTTGAGTCAGAACTACATGTGCTCTGGATTTTCATTTTAACTCGATCTCTATACGAGACACGCCGCTTATTTACTTCTTGAGGAGAGGTCTTAATGAATGTTTCTTGATAAGCCCTGCCTTTAGATTCACGTGCGCACTTACAAATTAACCGTGGCAGCACGCAAATTAAGTCCTTAAGTTAAATACCGAGGGTGTGTGGCGAGCAGCAGAAGTGGAATAAACTGAGGTGAAGGTGCAAAGGTTATAATTAAGTTCCCTTAAACTGAGGCTGCTTAAAATCTTCAGTGGCATAACAAAAAAAAAATGAAGTGAGTCACTGTTCCAACAGAGGAAGAAAAAAATATTGTCTCAATTAATTATTTTTTTTTTGGTCACAATGAACAAAAGGTCCAATTAATTGACTGATTATAATTGCCCTGGTTTTCCCTCGGCCAATTAGAGGCTTAAACAAGGTTCTGACCGCGCAGTGAATCATTCAGCAGACGCGGTTTTAAAGGCAGGTACCAAGAGCTGAAATTACACAAGTGTCTCTAGAGAAAAGCCTTTTCATTAAGCTTTAAGACTCGGTGACCTCAGGAAATTTCTTAAGAGTTTTGAAGTCGCTACATAAAGGAACCTCCTCTGCACTGGAACTTGTAGATGTAGTTGTGTTGCAGATTTGTAGCAGTGTTGAGTTTTGTCGCCTTGGTTCAAATTTATGGAGTTACTTAATAATATGTAATATTTAATTTCTTTGCCTATTTGTCTGTCCTTATTGATTTCACCTGTTCCTAGTTTCCCTGTTGGCTCTCAGTTTAATCTGTGTTCTTGTCTGTACTTGCTTCTTGTGGACTTTTGTGAAAAAATCATCACCTGCTGCCAGAGTCCTCTTCCAATTTAAAGTACGCAACTGACCAAGTACAGTATAAATACCTGGATGTGTACTTGCCCCACCTGTTTTATCAAGGATGCATTGGGAGGTAACTTGTGTGGCCTTGGTGCTGCCAGGTATCCCAGGATGCATTTCATGTATGCCGCTGTTCAAATCCTAGAAGGAGTGTCCTGCGTCCTCTTATCCTCCAGAGTCCACCTTTTAAAACGAAACTTGTGAAGCACGAGCCAACGTATATGAAAGTAGAGTCACTTGCTATTGCCAAACGTCTCACAAGCTCGTTACCTTGTGTGTCTTTCACACATCGCTGCGTGTACTTTACCTAAAGTTTAGAAAGGATGATACCTCACCACAATCTGAGTGGAATTATGTAAATTCAGTGTTGTGTGTAAATTATGGGAACACATCCAGTCGTGGCGCATGCCCCATTTTTGCTGCAGCATGCGCATTTTAACCTTTGTGTCCTGTCACTCCGTGCACCAGATGTTGTGATTACATAAGTGTTGTGTTTTAGTGACTGAAATCTGAAAGCTCAATCGACTGTCTTTACCGTAGTTGTACTAGTCCTCTTTGAGGTTAAAACTAAATTTAAAATGTCTGGCTTAAGCACTGTGTTCACCGTGTTTCTAAAATATAGTTTTTAGATTCGAATAAGGCCTCAGATAAATTAACTTGGCATCAAAATAAGTGCCCTGACGTGCCTAAATAAATCTTGTGAGCTTGAGTAAACGTATTAGTCTCCCAAAATGAGAATTCAGGCAGACTGTGAGCTGGAATGTCTGGAAGACACTCATTAAAGTTTACTCTCAATGGTAATAAATGGAACAGCTACATGACTGTGCTGTATGAACAGTGAATATGAGATATTTGTTTCAATATGTAGCTTATTAAAAAAGTGTTTATTAAAGTACCAGCCTCACTGAAAGCAAATCTTTACAAAATGAATGTGTTTTGTGTCTTGTGACAGTTGAAAACATCATTCATAATATCCAAGTTTATATTAGACGTACAAAAATAATAAAGTTGACACCATTGGGAAAAGGAGGGGCGGTCAGAAAACTCACCTCTTTATTGCAAAAAACCTTTTGATCAACAAAGCAAACAGATAAATCTCCACCTTGTTGGTAGGAATGCATGTAACGTGTCAGTATACTGGACTGTAACATAATGTATATATAATATTTTTTATATATATATTTTCTGAGACAGTGAAGAAAAAAGGACAAACTGAAAGGATAAAAAGTGTCTTATCTAAAAGTGAACCAGTTTCCGGTGCCTTTTGGTTAGCAGGGGGTTCACTGACTTGATCCATCCATCCATTAAGGGTCCATGTTTTATTTATTGTTGTCAAGGAAACAAACCTTTTTCAGCAAATGTGGCTTTTTTTGTGTTCGTATGGACTGTGTTCAACTTGCCCTTTTTTTTGATGCACATCCGCTCTAAGACGCGGCTCACTAAGTGCAGGTTTGATGGTTTCATACTATCGAATAACGTCACTTCTTGACTTTAAAAGCTGGGATGGAAGACATTTGCTTCTGCTCTTTTGCAGCTATTTGCCTCAGCGCTGGAGCTGGAACAAAACGAATCAGTCACAGTGAAATCTGAGAGAACAGAAACGATTCGTGTTTAGTTAGGATCCAATGGAAAAAACTGGAATAAAGAAAGTAAAAATAAGAGATTAGGTCCATTTCCATTACGTGCAGAGGATATGGAGCTCATTAAAGTCACTACAGTGGTGTTTCTGAGGCTGGTGGCGTGAGCGTCTGCTGTCGCATGTGAGGCAACATTTTCTGCTTGGACAGGCGTGGATCTGCACGTGACCGTAGGCACTGGAGTTACTAGTGGCATTTTCCCCAACATAACCTTGAGTCAAATCTTACACTTCTGCAGTCACGCTGGCCGAAGACACATCATTCTTTGTTGCTTCATTGTGTTGATAGCTTTCTAACAAAGTATGCTCAATGAAAAATTAAAAGCAGAGTAAAGCGAATTCAGTTTGGCTTCATATTTGTCTATATTACGTTCTTATTTGCTGGTAAACGTGGCTCCAACATTCAGAACTGTGTCCCTGAAATATTTGCTCTAACAGACACTAATGTTGAATGACTGCTACTTGTAGTAATATTGGAGTTAAATTCAATTTACCACCATTTATTATCTTGGAGGACTTACCAAGGCCTACATATTTCAATGTAATAAATGCACATAGTTTTCCATACTCTCAGTGTGTTATGTCATTGTATTGGCTTATTTTCCTCTAATACGTCGTACCCTTTCTCCTCTATTTCATCAGGTTGTTTTTCATCGAAGGGCGAGGACAGATTATTTCGGAGGTTGTTCCGAAGGTACAACCAGTTCATCCGACCAGTGGAGAATGTTTCTGATCCGGTTACTGTGGAGTTTGAGGTGTCCATATCTCAGCTCGTCAAAGTGGTAAGAAGAGGGAAACAGTGTCATTAATATCTGTGTTTAAATAAAGAAAATATTCATTATTCTGAGATGACTGGTCCTGTCTGACGTTTTCAGGATGAGGTGAATCAGATTATGGAAACCAACCTGTGGCTGAGACATGTGAGTGCTGGTCACGTCTTCTTTCTTGAGTTGTGTTTTATAACATGTTCATAATAAATGTAAAGTAATATCTGATTGTTTTAGGTATGGAACGACTACAAACTGAGATGGGCTCCTGTTGAGTATGATGGGATTGAGTTCATACGAGTCCCGTCCAACAAGATCTGGAGACCAGATATCGTCCTGTACAACAAGTAAGGTTTAGTGTGTAAAAGCTAAAGGTGTTTGCACAACAACTCAGCATAACAGTCACATGCAAAGAAACCTTTCACAGTCCAGTGCATTTTATTTCTCTGTTTGTTGCAAAAATCTGCAAGAATTTGAAGGATTATGTGGTCCTGTCACTTTTACAAGGAGAAAGTAAAGGGATAATTTAAACTTTAGAAGAAGAAGTTAACACCACAGAGTTTTAGCTTCGGATTGTTTCCAGGTCTATTTGAGGAAGTCAGTGCGTGTAAAAGAGGCTTTTGACTGATGCATAAAATTGAACCTGAAACTTTAAAGGCTTACCAAAGCATCAAAGTTGGTGTGTTAACAGGATAGACACATCCTGTCACAGTTCTGGATGCTACATACGTAGCTTGTGAGCAAATTGTGATCTGTTGGAGTCCATGTTGAGCTTCCCTGATGCTGAGCTCTTCTTCAAGCTTAATTCTAAGATAATTAAAGTGACAATTTATTTTCTGCTTTCTCTTTTGCCTGAGAGGCTATTTATACACTTAAAATATTGCATCATGTGTGCTCTGCATATTTCTCTAACATAGTTTGCTGTAATTAGCCATCTGATGACTCTCCTATCTTACTAACTCTTAACCTATCATTATTAATTCTCTCCTAACATTCGACCTATCACAGTGCTGTGGGAGATTTCCTTGTAGAGGACAAGACCAAGGCTCTGCTGAAGTTTGATGGTACAATCACTTGGGTTCCTCCAGCTATCTTCAAATCCTCCTGCCCCATGGACATCACCTACTTCCCCTTTGACTACCAGAACTGCTCCATGAAGTTTGGCTCCTGGACCTATGACAAAGCCAAAATCGACCTGGTGCTCATTGGCTCAAAGGTCAGATAAAGAGAGATTCTGGCTGTCTGCTTTGTAGCACATGGCATTTTTTTTTTTTTTTTTTTTTTTACTATACTTTGAAATATTTATAGAGCGCATCTTTTTTGAAGGTTGTAAACTTATCCTGGTTAAAATGGGTCCCTGATTAATTTTTTAAAACAGAGTCTTTTAACTATCAAGAATAATTTACAACCAGGTTTGTATTTTTAAACTGCCTGGATTTTAAATTTCACGCACTAAAAATAACTTTTCTCTTCATCAGGTCAACCTAAAAGACTTCTGGGAAAGCGGCGAGTGGGAGATCATTGACGCACCGGGCTACAAGCACGACATCAAGTATAACTGCTGTGAGGAGATCTACCCTGACATCACCTACTCCTTCTACATCCGCCGCCTGCCCCTCTTCTACACCATCAACCTAATCATCCCCTGCCTCCTCATATCCTTCCTCACGGTGCTGGTCTTCTACCTTCCATCTGACTGCGGGGAAAAGGTCACCCTGTGCATCTCTGTCCTCCTCTCCCTCACTGTGTTCCTCCTGGTCATCACTGAGACCATCCCGTCGACGTCGCTCGTCATCCCTCTGATCGGCGAGTATCTCCTCTTCACTATGATATTTGTCACGCTCAGCATTGTCATCACGGTCTTTGTGCTTAATGTCCACTACCGCACCCCGATGACTCACACAATGCCAGAGTGGGTGAGGTCCGTGTTCCTCGGGGTGTTGCCCAGGGTCATGCTGATGAGGAGGCCTATTGACCAGGGCTGCTCCTCGCCTCCTAGTATTACAGGAGGCATGGTGGGAGGGAGCGCTGGAGGAAACAAGAAGAGGAAGAACAGCATAGGAAGTGGGTCAGGAAGCGTAAGTATTGGAGGCATAACTGGAGGCGTGGCATGTCCGCCGCTGGAGAGCGGTGCGGGAGGAGGAGGGACCTCCTCGGCTGGTGGCTCCATGAACTGTGTGGAGTATGGCGAGATGAATCGTGACTTGAACAGGGACATAAACAGGAGGTGTCCCTACAGAGGCAAGGAGGTGCCAACTCCTGTTCCTCCCCCAATGGTGCCGCCGCCACCGCCACCGCCACCTCCTCCCCCGGCTCCTCCGACCCAAGGGCCCCAGGAGTCAGAGCTTCCCAAGCTGCCCAGACCCCTCAATGCTTCGTCCCCAGTCAATGCCGTCGTCGCTTTTTCCGTGGTGTCCCCGGAGATAAAGCAGGCCATAGAGAGCGTGAAGTACATCGCAGAGAACATGAGGACACGGAACAAGGCCAAAGAGGTATATAAGCAAGCATACACTCTGTGTTGTGTGTTAGTGCTGTAATAAAGTATTTGTTGAAGAATGAATGATTTATGGAGGCTTGTAAAAAGCAGACTGTGTAAAGGTCAATTATTTGGTGAAGCTTTAAATTGCATCTTCACTTTAGGTTTAAGATATTTTTCAGCACATGGTTGAATGCCGTTGAAGAATGATTCAGTATCTCACTGAAAAGACTCGCGTGTGTGTAATGGGAAATAAACTCATTTTGCACACTTTTTCGTTATGTAATAAAAAACGACCATGAAAGACCTCATCCCCAACTCCACAGACTCTGCAGTCTATTTACAGGTCTTTGGGTTTAGCACATTAAATGGGAGAAATGGTTTGTGACTTTAGAAAGAGCTGCGCTATATCTGGATTGCTTTAAGCGACTTCTCTTGAGGAAACTTGGTTTAGGGCCACAGGTTTAAAAATAAAAATAATCTGGTGGGGTGAGTCAGAAAAAAGTGAATGTCTGTCGTCCGCGCTTCATGTCTCTTTGCCTGCGGTTCTTATAGCACCACTACTCACTACTACACCTAATACGATCCCCACTGAATCTCTGACCAACATGTCAGTGTTTGTGTTTCATGGTTGGCATTACAGGCACCAAGTTGTCTTTCAAACTGCAGAAACACAAACCCGCTTTAGTTGTGAAGACATTGTACAGACTTGGATTAACAATGTCTGGCACAAAAACTGAGTCTGTTTTCCCCAAAGGACGTGTACTAAAATGAACATACAAGTGCAGATAACCTAAACACAACCAAACAAAAGCAACTGGCAGAGCCAATTGAGGAATGAAAGAATGGAGCTTTAGACAGTTACACCTAAGGGGGCATTTATGCACATACTGGCTATGTGTAACTAATACAGAGTACTGAGAGCACCTTCAGGGAAATGCAAACACGAGCACATAATGAGGGTAATGAGGCACCATCTCCTGGCAAATGGCATAACCAGACACAGTGCTATTGCAGAGGCTCACACAAATGTTCACTAAACCGTGTTAGATTGCAGCCTTACCTTATCCAAACTTAATCACATCCTCATCCCAAAACAAAGCCTTAATCCACAAAACACATTTAATTTGGTGAAAAGATCTTGTCCTCACATTATAGCTGGCGCACAAATCAGCATGCACACGTAACAAAGCTGCAGTGCACGTGTTATCTCTGCAGAGTAGGTGAATTTCCACCAGGGTCTCGTCGGTGCCATAGAAGCCATTCACACGGGGCTATAAAGGGAGTGTAAAGCTGCTTGTTTGCCACAGACGGAGGGCTTTGTGTACTCCCCTCACTCCCACACTCTGGATGGTCCTGATATGTTTGTTGCTTTTGCCTCCATCTTTTCTTAGCAACGCTTGGATCTTGGTGCGTGCAGAACAGCCCCGCCGCCTCCTCTGTGTGCACAGTAGCATAATGGTCACTGCAGCCATTGTCCACACCTGACTGATCAAGGAACACTCATACTGTACAGTGTGTGTGGTTTTGGAACTATTAGGATGAATGGGTGCTTTCAAACCAATGACATGACTAGTTATTATTCATAAATTAAAATGAAGCCCTGGTTTTATTATTATGGTTGTTCCCTGCAGATTTATCATTGCTGGCTGGTCACAAACCTCCATGACTGTTAAGTTTCTAAACATCTGAAGAGCTTAAATATTTGCACAGCATTATGTTTTTGTTGCAGAAACTACTTCCAGCATTAAACCTTTGAACCTCTCTTACAGAAACACACTTAGCCATACAGCCAAAGTGTTGACACAATGACATGCAATTATCATTCAGCAAAATTCTCCAGAAGGTTTTGTGGAGGATTGTTTATGGATGCACAAACCAAAATTCCCGTCTTCTCTCTCCTCAGGTGGAGGACGACTGGAAGTACGTCGCCATGGTCATCGACAGGATTTTCCTGTGGGTTTTTGTGACAGTGTGCGTGCTGGGGACTCTGGGACTCTTCCTCCAGCCGCTCATCAGCTTCTTCAAATGACGCCTTTTGTCTTTGTCCTCACTCTTCCTCCCTGTCTTTTCGTCTGCATCCGTCTCCCCCTGCACTCCACGCGACTTACTGTGGGAATTATCCATCTTGCCGCTCCTTCACGTCAAACACCAGAGTCTAGTTGTCCTGCTTTCTTGGCTTTCTTGTCCCCTATATCTGTCTTTTGCTCTTCTGTGGGACTCCATCATCAGCCATCACTCGCAGCCTTCAGCTGTCTGTTTTTCTCATGTGACTCACCCAGATTTCCTCGTTCCTCTCCATCAATGTGCAAGCAATGCTGTTAGCCTGTCTCCTTCACTCTGTCAATGTTTTTTTTTTTTTTTTTCAGATCTCGTTATCACATCTGTTCTCTTTTCTTTGTTTTTTTTTTTTTTTCCAAGTCTGCGCCATGGTCTGACCCACCACTGCTGAAAGCATATCTTTTAAGAGTTGTCTTGCCATTGTGGCTTAATTTCCTTTGTGTGTGTGTTTTAACTGAAGATGTTGACTCGGCCACTGTGTGTTAACGCTGTCGGGCTCTTGTTTCAGTTGTACAGTAGAAGAAGCTCTTAAAATAAACAAGTCACTAAAGAAGAAGAACATGAATAACTTTAAAGAAGCACATTGTCATTGTAAGTCAGTGCAATAAAAACAGTGCACTTTGGAGAGCTGTAGCACAGTCTGTCTTTTTGAGGTTAACGACGTATAAAACCCAGCAGTTTTTGAAAGCTGACGCCGACTGTGTGTTTCGTTGTCATCAGTTATCTGTTTGTCTCCTTGTAAATACATTTGTAAAATATAAGCATGGCTTCTAAGAAGGACGCTGGCTATGCCGGCGCATCCTTACAGATCATGTGTGTCTTAAAATACTATGCACCACACAAACTGTACATCCACATCAGTGTAAGCTAACAATGTGTAGAAACACTTCTGAGCACACAACGTAGATTAAGCTAAACAAGATAATGCCTCTTTTCATTTCTGGCACACTATCACTGCCAGCAATTTACAATTTACTGCGCAGAGGTTTGCAGAGGCACGGCCATCTGTTGTAGCTGTCCACTGCCACTTGGTAACAGTGTCAATAAATATGCAGAACAACTGGAAATGAAGGCGACTCTCTGTCCACGTTCGTGCTGTTGTCGGTCTTTTAGTTTTGACCCTGCGACAGAGTTTTAAGATGTTTAAGATCATTGTCTGTGACTCTTGTGAGTTTTCTTATTTTAATTTTCTTTTGCGCCCCTTCCTATCAACTTTCAATTTAAAGCCAAACTTCCAGCCAACTGTATGCATAGTGTTAACATTGACTGGCAGCAAGATGTACCAAACAACTTTTACAGTACAGTGACCTTCAGCTCTTAAAATAAATAAATAAATACAAATAACTGATGACTGTGTGGACAATGAAAATGTTCCTAAGACAACGAATGTCTGCAAAGATTATTGCACCTAAGTGAAGCTGGTGATATAACCCAAGAAATCATATTCTCGTAGAAAAACAGAAAATATTTGTGGATTGAAATTTGACGTTGTTTAATTTCTGCATGTTTTAATGAGCTTTTCTACTTCTTTGCTCTCCTACGAGTCCTACAAAATTTTATATGAGGGACTCACACATATTTCTAGTTGCGAGACCACAGGAGGATTTTGCATTAGGTGCAACTCAACGAGTTTGTTGATGCTAGACACTAAACTATGTGTTCGCAGAGAAGCAGGAATGGAGGATTGGATTAAAAAAAAGGCAGAAAAAAAACAGGTGTCAGAAAGATATATGGAAATATTTGAGGCAACTTGACTTTGTGTGACTATTCCTGCAGTTTCTGTGTGAATCCAGGCCGGCGAGGTAATGAGGTGAGAGTTATTTCCACAAACAGGCGTCGGGTCTGATATGGTAAAGTATAACCACGGAAAACAGCATGGGACTTTCCTTTGAAGCTCCCTCTTCCCTCAACTCATCCCCCTTTGCCTCCCTCTATCAAAGGGCATGGGCGAGTGTGAATGTGCCTGTCAACGTAAGGCACAACATACAGCCCTTCCTCCCTCGAGTCGAATCGGAGTGAGGCTGTGGCTTTGAGTCGGCCCTCTCTGTGGCTCCCAGCTACTCAGCCGCTCACACTTAATCCCTTCTTGTTCGCGCTCAAGGAGCGCATACGCACTTGTGTTTGTTCACGAGTGTGTCCACGATGACGAGAGGACGGCGATTGCACATGTCACCTGAGGAAGTGAGAGCGAGGGAGAGGTTGATGTAGTCGTGACAGTGTGTGCGAATCCGTGGCTCCATACATGCGCTCAGCAGCACTGCTGTCACTACATGCGGATTATAGACTAGATGGAGACTAGCTATAAATATGGGGAGTTTGCAGCAGCAGCAGCAGCTCTACCACAGATACACAGTATCCCTTCATTCTCAGGCTGCAGCTTGACAGGGTCACATCATTGCCTGGCAGCCACAGAATGAAGAGACGAGCTCAATATCCACTCCAGCTATACTTGGATACTATTTGTGTGAGGAATGCAATTTCCCTAACTTGAACGTAATAAATTGCCCTTTCAAACTTTTAATAAGGAGCGGACCAGTAAATAAGCCTGACAACGCTGTGTTCCTTAATAATCAGTTTCATATTATATGACTCCCTTTGCTCCCAAACAAACATGCTTCTGTTGGATGACATTTTGAGAAAGACTCACTAATTGCCTGCTTCGAGAAAGAGGCCTAATGGTGTAAGTTTGATGTTTTAAAGCTGAGGATCTTTCTTGAATGATTGGACTTCAAGGACTTGGTGGCAGTCAGAGCAAAGCAAAGCACAGCAAAGCTCCGGGTGGCAAATTGAGGGATAATACATTATTAAGCTGGCCTCACGGATGAATATTTTACGTGGTTTTTCTCCGTTGATGCAGAATGTTAGCATCCAGCTCCTGGATAGCAAGACTCCAGGATGGGACAGTTGTCTTCTTTTTAGGCATTAAACCCTTGAAAAATAAAAAACGCTGCTCTAACATGGTTTGTTTTCCTTTTTTTTTTTTTTTTTACTCTATGGTGAAAAGTCTTACTCCACGTAAGTCTCATATTGTCTTCTTTGTCGTTTCATCCGTGTCTGGCTTTTTTTACAGTCAGTTTTGGGAACGTTGTCCGCGGAGTTGCATGGACTTGAGGAGGGGGACATCTGCAGCAGACCCATCGAGCTTCTTGCTGGGGAAAGTTAGGGTGGAGTTGAAGGGTGAGATTGGGTCATGCTGCAGATGGTGAATTAGGGTTGTCTCTTGTGTCGTCGGGAGCAGAACGGTACACGCCTGCAGCCAGTCGACCATGGATAACTAAAGGAGACTCTTTGCTAAATAATTCATTCCAAAGGGAGCCTTCTGAACGCACACAAACACACACAATGAGGGTCCCTCTCTCACACACAAGTGGCTGCTTCTCGAAGTAGAATACTACACACACTCACATATGCTCGCAAAGAACAGAGTTCTAATTTTACTCTTTGATGAATATTTATACATGGTAGAAGAAACACTGCCTTGGAATTAAAAGAGTGCCTCTTAGCGAACTGGAAAACATTAAAAATGTAAGAGAAATGCATACAATAGTTTGATAAATAAGCAAAAACACCTGCCTTCATCGTCCTAAAATAGTTGTTAGTGGGATTCTTATGCATTTATTCCACCTTGTGTTTTTTTTTTCTTTTTTAACAGGAGTTATTTACAGCAACAGAAAATAGTGAACTGCTTTTCATGACTCTACCGTCAAAGAAGGATCCTCATGGCTGTGGGAGATGTACCTGCTGAGAGCTGAGGCAATTAAACACAACCAGATAGACGAGCACCCACCTGTAGGCTCCGATATTTGACAACACGGGTGAAACAGAAGGAGGAAAGACAGAAAGACTGGATTTTTAAAAGGACTGTTTGAGGTTTTGCCATTGAATTAATGGTGCATATCATTAGCCTGATAGCATAATTCCCTAAGCCATTTTTTAAAACTTTTGAACTTTTGTCAGAAAGAATAAGAAGAGAAAGAAGACAATATAAACTAATTTTAATAATACTGGCCCTTTTTATGTTGTTGTTGTTGTTGTTGTTATTATTATTATTAACAACAACAGCAGCAATATTAATAGTAATAACAATGATACTAACAATATGGAGGGAGGAAATTTAGATTTTTTTTCCTCCCCTTTTTATTAAGTTTAGTTAAATATAAGGATGCCTTAAGCATTCACAGACCCATGGGGGACCAGCCTGCAAAATAATATTAAAATAAAGCAAAGGGAAAGATAACATTTACTGTGAAAACCTTAAGAAAGGGAAAAGCTTAAGGAATAAGCACCTTGGACAGCAGCAGCTCTAACTGCCATTTCAGCCCCTCACACTGTAAAGAGTAGCATAACCTTGACATTTCACTTGTGAGAACTTTGTCACAGCTGCTTCACTATAAATGGCACTCTGTGAGGGCAGCTTCGGTACAGGAAACCACTATTGATATCACACCTCTCACCGACACACACACGACTTGAGACTTTTGGCACATCTGAGTTGTTTGTGTGATTATGTTAAAGGCGTATCAAGCTGTTTCCTTTTCAAAGGTCTCTGCTGTGATCAGCTGGAATTCAAGTGCATTTCTAATTTATTGCACAGTGGATTTCATGCTTTGTGAACTGGGAGAGATTGACAGTGATAAACAGGATTCGTTGGCATTTTAATTCAGATTTATGGCTCTGTGCCATTAAGATATCCACTGGCGCACAATATTTCAAGCTTTGAGGATGTGCACACAATGTCAGCTCCTCTGTCACAAACTCAGACAAGTCAAGGCTCCTGTGACGCCATCACTTAGAGTTTCTGTGAGTGTGACACACCGCATATGTGGCCGCGTGACAGAAGACTCCTCATTATTTTCCCATCTTGTCCAGAGTCAACTGAAGGTTGCGCCACATTTCTGCAACTCCAGATGAGAAATGGAGATTGATTTTTTCCCAGGACAGCAGGCACTGTGAACTCATCATTGGCACACGGAGTGGCGAAACCCAGACGCCCTCTCTGTTCTGACTCCCCAAGGTGCTGAACCCTGAGGAGTAACTGCGTCAGGGGAGAACATGTGCTGTACAGATACACAAAAGCCATGGAAAGATACAGACACACACATTCATGATTTCACAGCATGTGGAGGCTCATGAAGCAAACACTGACAAGAATATTTGGAAATTCAGATTTGCACACATGCATTCTGACACTCACACCAACACAGGTGGGCACACACATGTATATACACACACGCACGCTCTCTTAAAGTCATACATCTATGTATAAATACAGGTGAGAAGCATGCACAAATACACAAATCTGACTCACATTGGATGACAGCAAGTGTTAATTTACTCTTCTCCAACTGGTTCTGGATGGACGCGCCTCCTGAGGCATGGTATTTAAAGGTGTAAATATACATTAAAATGTCACAGTTAAATTACCATCATCAGTGTCAGGGCTGAAGTACATTTGACTGTTTGATTCAAACGTTCAGTTTAAAATCAGGCTCTAATTATCCCGTTTAAATTCTGAACATCTGTCAAACTTCCTTCAGATTTCAAGATCCCATCTAAACTCTGAATCCTCATTTTTGATACAGAAAAAAAAAAGATACTGAATATACTGAATATACTGAAATACTTGATACTGAAAAAGCAAATTAGTTTAAACCTTCAACTTTCTCAACTCATTCATTCCATACGTATGAAACCTGATTATGTCTAAAGCTCTGAATATTTCTGCCAGACACAGCAAATCTTCATCTCATCTCATCTTCTACTTCTACCTCGATACTAGGCTTGTGAGGGTTGCGGGAGCCTATTCCAGCTGTCACTGGGCGAGAGGCAGGGTACGACCCCAGACAGGTCGCAAACCTTTATATTTACTAAAAGAAAACATTAGACTCATTACATTTAACATTAGAACCACATTTTAAACATTCTTAATATTTTAAATCTCAACATTCAATTTTAACATTACAGATTACACCCAAACTCACCGCATTCATAATATTTTAATGTGAACATCAAGTCCAAACACTGTATTTAAACTCTGAACATTTTAAACATGTTCAGCTCTTTAGTTTAAATCTGGACTCTGAACTTTCTATTTAAATTCTAAACAACACTCTTTGTTTTATCTGCAGCAAAGCCTTCTATAGCCCATATAAGTCCATTTAAAGTTTAAACACATTATCCAAATTATTCAGATGATATTTGATTTAAAATGTTTAAACTAAGTTTAAAGTGATCGTTCTGTTTCAGACTCTGAATTCTGGGATCAAACATTCTGTTAAAACTTAAAGGGATTTTTCAAAGCTTAAATAACTTAATTTCCATTTTATTGCCAGCATCCATCCAGTTATGTTTCACTCAGATCATATTTTATCATGGCAGTGCTTTAAGGATCTCCACTGTCACTGGGATTCATCCAGTGGAGACTATGGATGTATTCAGGGCCGTGCACTCACTGATGTATTTCAGTGTGAAGCAGCAGATTCAAGAGACCAAAAACGTAACTGCCACCTCGTTTAGCTTTGACCTTAAGGTGTCACCCTAAAATGTAATGATTTATTTAACAGGGTCACAATATTGTTCTCCAGAAGGGGCTGAGGTCCTTCCAAGATGACCATGTGACTAGAGCACACATGGACACACACGTCCCAATAAATATTTCACCTTTGTGCTGCTCATGATTATTGCTCCATTACAAGTTATCTGAAGGAGACAGTATTGTAACACAGTCTGACAGGCTTGGGTTTCAAACAGTCAGCGGCCTTTTCTTTTTTTTTTTTTTTTCACGTCACTCAGATGAAAACAAAAGGAAAATCAGTGTGAGCTTTCTGGACTGAAGTATCGTGTTCAAGGTCAATGAATATTTAGTGTGTGTGTGTGCGTGTGTGTGTGTGTGTGTGTCTACTGATTGAGAAAGCTCACCCTGCTGCTAATCTTTTCCGGGCTGATTGTTGAACTTGTTGAACTTGTTCACACTGGAGCACAAAGTCCTGCGTCTATCCCAGAATGCAGTGGGAAATGTCCTTAATTAATCCTTTCACTTTTTTTTTCTCCTCCATTGGGAGTTTTAACATAAAGTTAGCAATCATTGCAGATCTGCAGTCACTTGGTTCTTCAGAAGATTAAAATATTAAATTTACTCATTATTTATTTATCACTTAATCGAGATCTTTTTAAAGATTGGCCGACAAAAGTTTTCAAAAGGGTGTGCGTTCCACCGATAAAGCAAAATGTATGAGATTATCAGGTTCAAATTGAAAGTGCTGGTGCTAGCACATGTGCGCTTATAGTATTAGCATGTGTGAGAACACTGACGTTGTGTTTTCCTTCTAAGCTCGTGTGATGTTTGATTATCTTTGCTGTTTCTCCTTCCTGCCTCCATCTCCAGTACTTTAAAAAAAAAAGCCTTAAAATAACAAACAGATTAAGATTAAACCCCCTCAGGCCTTGAGAGACAGAGCTTTTTCGCTGTATATATTAAATATTTCTGCATCAAGTGAATTTATGCAGACTTTAATTATGAGCTCAACAACGGCTGAGAAAACAAGAACAACACCAAATGGAGGCGAGAGGAGAACACACAGGCACACGAAGAAGCTCCGAGATTTCGGTAAACACACAGCAAATGTATTCGCTTTGGACACACACACACACTCAGAGTCATCAGCTGCCCACAGTCATCTGGGAAGAGACCGGCAGGTTCCAAGCCCATGAGAATTTCTGCTTCCAAATGATTAGAGGCCAGGCGGACGGGACGGTTTTGGAGGCAGCAGCTGCCCGCCCGGCGGCTCCAAGTGGAGCAGAAAATCGGGATAATTTCATTGTGATAATCAGCCTCGCGTTATCCCTGTCACTGTCACCCGTGGAAGAGTAAAGAGGAGGGGGGGCGAGGGAGAGGGTGTGAGCGTGAGTGATCTATAAACAGAGACGGACAGGATGGAGAGGAAGGAATTAAAATACATGCTTCATGCCTGGTTAGCTGGTGACTACACAGGCGTCTCTGTGAGTGAGTGGTGGAGTGAAAAATCCCTTGATCCTGTTTCTTTATTGTCTTCTCCCCTGACTCTATATCCTTAGTCGTGTAGATACAGCAATTTTGGTTTTACTTGTCCAGATTTTGAGATATCAAAACAGCTAATTTCTCATCTTTAAATATATTATTCCCTTCTAGACGTCAGCTGGCGAAGCACATATTTCATATCACACTTCATTTCTTCATGAATTTCTTTGTTGTTGCCCTCCACTGTGGTTCACAAACCATCTCACCATCAGTGTTTATTAGGAAAGTGTTCTGTGCTAATGAGTTTATTCTCTCACTCTTATTCCCATCTTCTATTTTTATTCTATGTCTCTTTCTTAGTGTGTGAAACAGACCTTCTGTTCTGGTTTTCTTGTCCTTTATATTTCGTTCTTTCCTTCAAACTCTCTTTTTCACTGATGATCCCTGAAGGTCAGGCAACCCGCTGGTCACCCTTACTACCGTTGGTCTGTCTACACATGTGCAACGCACACATACAAACATCTTGTGAGGACAAAGCCACTCTGGATGACAGTCTGACACTGGAAAGACCTGAAAATAACACACAACTTTGTGCGTAATGTCTGAGTCTCCATGTGTTCAATCGGAGTAAGAAACTGTCAGCTCGGCTGCTTTGCTGAAATAACCAGGCTTCCAACAATGGAGACACCTACACTGTCAAGAAAGGAGGGAGGACATAAATACGAGGCAAGGGAGGCAAGGAACACAATGACTTTAGTAAAAACTCAATAAACAAAACTTAAGGCACTGGCACCAAACACACAAATCCAAAAGAAACTGGTGAAAACCAAAGACAAACCACATGGAAAAATCCAATGAGCCAACAACACGGGGGAAAAATAACAGGCGACTTGACAAGAATAACATCAAAGACAACTTGACAAAGAACAAAGTGAGAGGCAGGATTATATATACACTCATTATATACACACTCACACATAAAGGAGCTGATGGAATAAATGAGAGACAGGTGAGAACAATGAGGGCAGGAGGCAGGAACAGACGGTACAAGTTAAATCCAACAAAATAAAACACCAGAAAAACCAAACATGGTAACACAAAACATTCAAAACTCAAAAAAACACACTTGACGTGTAAATAAAATGTTCACTGTAATTTAGAATGAAATACTGAATTGAGTTTTAAGTGAAGGAGACATCTAGTTAAACTATTAACTGTCCAGTGGGTGAGAATGAATAGATGTTAGTTTAAGAAGAAGTCGTAACAAGATACATTTTGTATTTTAAAAATAACTGGGGGCATACAAGGTAGCAAAACATCCTATCTTTTCACGTAATTACTGCACAACCCAGTCTTATCATAAAAGTTAAAGCAGATGGAGGTTACAAATGTTCAGAAATTGAGCAAATACTGTCGTACAGTCACTGCCTCATGAAGACTATTCCTGAACCACACTTCTCGGCTTCACTTCCCGGGCATCCCTCCTCCTCCTTCTCCTCCTCCTCCTCCTCCCCTCACTCCCCCTCTTCCCCCTCCTCTTCCAGAGAGCCTCCCCAACCTGACCGACGCTCCCCGTGACGCCTCGACCGGAATCACAGTACGCGAAAACCGGCCACATGCGCTCTCACATCGTGCCCATGCCCCCTGGAAAACGGCAGCAGTGTTGTTGTTTTACGCACCGTGTCGACCACCGCCGTTGATGGGCTCCTGGGTGTCTTTACCAAATCCTTGTGTGTTTATAGTCCTCTCCAGCTGAGCAGCACTTAGTAACGGGAGGCTGCAAGAAGCGGGACAACACCATGAAGTTGTCCGTCCACCTCCTCCTCTTCCTGTCGGTGTCTTGTCCGCTGTCCGACTTCAGCATCGCCGGTGAGAAAACTCTTCGTGTGTGTGTGTTTTTTTTTTTTTTTTCTAAATATTTATTTGGATAAACACCCGACGCATGTGTATCGTTTATGCAGAGAATGTTAGCGAGGTTAACGACATGACAAAGGGCCCATGTGGTTCAACATCTGCCGGTGAAGGTTTACATCAACGCCTCTGATGACCTAAACGAAAAACAAGTTTACGATTTCCTTTAATGTCTCTCTACGGCAACTGTTAAAATATTTAACGTTTGCTTCATGGAAACTGACTCTGGGATGTAGATTTAAAGAGTTCAGTGTGCTGCTCAACTTTAGCTCAACAGTTACAGAGAAAATCATTTCAGTTTTCCTGGGTATACAGTTGTAGAGTGACGGTAATTAAATTGCGATATTTATTCGGAGATTAAAAGATACAATGAGTCATATTTGCAGAGTGAGTTATTCTCCTACACTCCTGCTCATAACCGTGATGTATTGGCCTCACAGCTCTGTGTCTGCTGAACTTGATTGGTCATCAGAGAACAGGAACACAGGTGTTGGATATCAGTGTCCATCTCTCTTTGTCGCACCTGCCCTTGGAAGTACAACCACAGCTTGTGACATTGAACAGTCTAGCGGTGTTTTATGTTTGCTCGCTGGGTGGTAGTCAGACAGTCAGACAGATATGAGATCTGGTGAGAGGGTGAATGCAGGTCAGAGGCGAACAATCCTCCTCCCTCTCCCTCAGCACAAACATGACATGTGTCTAACATCATAGCTGTCTCTTATCGGCGTTACTGTCTCTGTCTCTCTCCTGTCATATCAGCTCAGTCTAACTGATGTGCTGGCTGCCCAGTTTCTGTCCTCCATACTGTATTATCCATGATTTGTCTCTATTTTCTGACAAACCTGAAGCTTTATTATTCACTTGTCATTCTGTTTGAATGTTCCTGAGAAACCCAACTCCGTATAAAGTGTTCTCTGATTTCCCAAAGGAAGCTCATGTTACAGATATAACATAATACACTGTATATTTTCCAAGCTTTCCTAAGTTAATGATACTTGTTAGACCTCTCTGTGCCATCCTGAGTGTGAACATTTCATTACTACAACAAATCATCAATCAAATCTTGTTATATTCCAGTGGTGTGGTGTCCAGCAAAATTATTTTAAAGTGAAATTCATTTGAGCTTTCACAGGATGCTGCCGTCAGTGCAGTGTCTTTCAAGCTGAAAAATGTCTCCAAACAGCAACTTAATGTAAATTGCAGCAGCATTATAATTTTTGTTTATATGATGTTTATCATTTTAAATTATGATAGAAATCATGATTTTACTGGAATTACAGAGACAGTTGTAATTATCTACTTTCTACTCATCTATTGATACGGCACAGTGGACGTGCTGGAGGAGATTTATGGAGGAAGGACAGTTGTTAATCCTTTTTGTTCCTCATTGTTCCAGCTCAGAATGAGTTCGTGTCCTTGGCGGAGATGGAGGACGCCCTGCTCAAGAACCTTTTCCAAGGATACCAGCGCTGGGTGAGGCCCATCCAGCGTGCCAACGACACCATAAGAGTGCGCTTTGGACTCAAGATCTCTCAGCTGGTTGACGTGGTGAGATGACGCCTGCACAAACAAACATATTTTCTGTTTGCCTCATCTTATTTTTTCTGAGGCTTCGGCCTTAACTTAATCTAAACCAAATTCAAACATTCGCCACATGAACTTTCAACAAAACTCCACATATCAAAGTTATTTTTTGTCAAGGTCAAAGGTTGTTGTTTTCTAAGTATTTTAAAGCTTCGAATTAGCAGAATCACGTGAAAGATGTCACACTTGATGACATGATCTTGTAACTTGTGTACTTCACAGCAAAAGACTAATCACTTAGGGACCAAGTCCATGGCTTTAAGTGTTATTTTTGAAAACTAATTCTATATTTAGTTTGTCATGAATTCAATGAACAGAAGAGTTTCATTCAAACGAAGAGAACAAATTAACACCTGAAATATACTGTACCAATCTAAATGTAGCCCTGTCTTAGCTTGGTTGAGCGTTGTCGCTGTCCATGGTGCTGCAGCCAAACGAACCACTGGCCGCTACTCAGCGTGGAGCTTTCCATGGCCCTTAAATAGATCTGAACCACTCTGCTCATATCTACAACTACACTGCCCCTCTCTGGAGTGTTCCTTTAATATTTCAGAGGCTGACTGTGATAGGTTGAGATGGTTTAGGTGTTCAGGAGGGGAACACTGAGGATGCTAATGGACGGGCCGCTCTTCACGTCGTGAAATATTCATTTCAACCTGTTTAGATTTCGTCTTCATCTCTCCTCTCTCTGCCAAAGACAAATAAGAAATAATTAAATAAGTCCCCTTCATATTTTTGTCCAGCAGAAAGACTTACCTCGATCCGTTGGATTTCGGAAAAGAGAAACAGAGCTAACTGTAAACAAAACAGCCTCTGTGCATGTCTCCTGAGTCTTTCTGGGCTGCTGCATGGCTCTATATTAGATTATTGTTCACCTCTGGTCTATGTGATCACCAAAACATCCAATTCACTCTGACAGCTGAGGCCTGGCTGGAAACATTGAACGGCTGCAGCTCCGAATACGTCTCTTTCTTTGTTGGTGCGTTTATTTTTGTCTTTTCTGTTCATTTTTCTTTCAAACTTGCCTCCGGTGATGTGGAAATAAGTTAATTGCTCCCTCTATCTATTCTGGTCTTCTTCTACTTAACTGTTGATGTATTTATATACAGCCCTGTCTTGGTCCACTGGACCCACCTTTAGGTTTATGTTTATTTTTCTAGTTTGTTAAGTAGCTTAAAGTGAATCTATGGCTTAGTTTACGTTCCATTAAGTTTCTCGGGTAGTCTGCTCTTTAATTTAGCTTACATGATGCGATGGCCAGACTAGAGAGTTTATATTTCACAGATGTTGACTTGAATCAGAAAAGTATGACACAAAGTCTGGACATTTAACCTCAACAAATAAGTCTAAACGTGGTCCTGAATATCTTTAGTGTGCAAACAATGAACAACATTACACAAATGATCACAAATGAACAAATATGGAATGTTAGCACTTATTCGCTTTTTTCCCTTTCTTCATATCAATATTTTCTCTGTTTCTGCTGTGTGTGTTTTAGGATGAGAAAAACCAACTAATGACAACTAATGTGTGGCTGTGCCAGGTAAGACACAAAAATGAAAGTTACATGCCCACCGTGAATGTTATTATTCCTAACACTGGCATCTTGTATCAAAGAAATACTGTAGTATTGTAAATATTGTAAATCAAACACTAGTTCTAGGTCTTAAAGAGGATCTCTTCAAGTTCTATAAATAAAAAAAATAAAAAAAGAAGCTGCTGACAATGTGTCCTGTGCATTTATGTCGACCAGGAGTGGATTGATTACAAGCTGCGATGGAATCCAGATAAATATGGAGGAATCACCTCCATCAGAGTTCCCTCAGAGAACATCTGGCTCCCAGACATCGTCCTGTATGAGAAGTAAGACTGATCATGTGTTCAGCATGCCAGCTGACTTATGTTACTTCACGTGAAGCTTAGACACTCAAAAACTGCACTAAGAAAAAGTAAATATTTATATGATCTTTATCTGATTTTGTGTGGATTTTAGAATTCAATGTGTAACCAGAGTTTAGTACGTTAATCTGAGTAGCTAGTTGCAGTTATGAAATGTCGAGCTATGATCAAAAGTTATTAAATTACTATTCTGTGAATGCCGTTGTGATCGGTCTAACTTTGTCTCTTTCTCCAGCGCTGACGGGCGGTTTGAAGGATCCCTGATGACCAAAGCTATTGTCAAGTTCAATGGTGCCATCACCTGGACGCCGCCTGCCAGTTACAAATCCGCTTGCACCATGGACGTCACCTTTTTCCCCTTCGACCGCCAGAACTGCTCCATGAAGTTTGGGTCCTGGACCTACGACGGCAACATGGTGGATTTGGTTCTGATGGACAATCAGGTTGATCGGAAAGACTTCTTCGATAACGGAGAGTGGGAAATACTCAGTGCCACGGGCGCAAAGGGAAACAGGAAGGATGGCTTGTATTCCTACCCCTTCATCACATACTCCTTCATCCTGAAGAGGCTGCCGTTGTTCTACACGCTCTTCCTGATCATCCCATGTCTGGGTTTGTCCTTCCTGACCGTCCTGGTGTTTTACCTCCCGTCTGATGAGGGAGAGAAGCTGTCGCTCTCCACCTCCGTACTCGTGTCGCTCACTGTGTTCCTCCTGGTCATTGAAGAAATCATTCCCTCTTCTTCCAAGGTGATCCCGCTCATCGGAGAGTACCTGCTCTTCATCATGATCTTCGTCACCCTCTCCATCATCGTGACCGTCTTTGTCATAAACGTGCACCACCGCTCGTCGGCCACCTACCACCCCATGTCGCCGTGGGTCCGGAACCTTTTCCTTCAGACGCTGCCTAGATTGCTGTGCATGCGAGGACACATCGACCGCTACCACTACCCGGAGCTGGCTCCCGAAAGCCCCGAGCTGAAGTCTCGCTCTGGAGGTAGGAGAGGAGGAGGCCAGAGGACAAACAGTGGAGCCCATGGGCAAATGACTTCTGAGGGGAAGGAGGACGAGGCCTGGGCCACCATGCTGGAGAAAGCTATCTATTCAGTGCGCTACATCAGCAGACATATCCGCAAAGAGCACTTCATCCGCGAGGTGTGTATAGCATTAACTAACAAAAGATTCGCAAGAAATTATCACAATCTGTCGTGACATCTCGTTTCTGCTTCTTACCAGGTGGTACAAGACTGGAAGTTTGTGGCGCAGGTGTTAGACAGGATCTTCCTGTGGGCTTTCCTCACCGTCTCAGTACTAGGCACCATCCTGATCTTCACCCCAGCTCTGCACATGTTCCTGAAAATCCCTCCACCAACTACTAGCGAGGATCCACCATCAAACTAGGAGCCAAACCCAGACGCTTTCACAGGCAATCAATGGCCTGCCTGTAAAACACGTTACCACGGAGCAGGAGGACGCCATCACGCCATGTGCGTTTGACTGGAGCACTTTGTCTTCTTCTCTCGATTCACTGTGTAAAATGTTGTGTACATCAAGTCACACCATTACATGTATATTTCTGTGCATATAATGTTTCAGATTGTCTTCACGACATACCATTTGGTTTGTGGGCCAGGAGACAGTCTCGGTGAAAGTTGGCATCAAAGAAATACAAATGTCTAAATTTAGAATTCTACAGAAAATAGCAGCGAGCTCAGAGTGCACATGCTTGTCGTATTCAATCTGAAACTAAATGAAACTTGGAAGTAAAGCATAAAAAACAACCAGCTTTTTCAGCGTCCAATCAGACTATGAACACACTACAGACTTTACTAAGTCGAAGTCCTCATTACTGTTTGTTTTTTTGACATTTTCTAACTTTATTTTGATGCATGTTGTTTTTTAGAAAATCACAGTGCTGCAAAATAATCCCATTGTCTCAACTGTTACAATATGTTTATATAATTATTCTGTCCCTATCACCTGCCATTTAAATGAAGCACACATGCAACTTATTGTAATCACTTTTTCGAAGTGTCTAAATATTCTCCAATGAAGTACCTCTAAAGGTACCAACAGGTTTCAAACTACCTGACACTTTTATTAGAAATCGTTTGCAAAATATCTGAAGAATACACATTAGTCATCCTTTGCAAATGCGAAATTTAAAGTTAAATTACAAAGTGTCTCAAAACTACGATATTTGCATTGTTCAGCCATGCTTCTTCACAGTCATAAATGATGATATGCTACTACTTATCTTTACTGTAATTGTGCATAATATTATACAAAAACCAGTTACAGATTTTGCATAGCAAGTGCTACAAATATATGGAGGAAATGAGATCCATAAAGGAATATATGCAGCTGACAGCACCACCCAGTGGTAAACTTGAGAGAACACTTTTTTATTTTCCACAGCAATTTCTGAAATCCATGCATTAAATAACTGTCATTTCAATCAGTTTACCAAAAGCAATAGAGCAGTAAAAGCAATAAAATCTGTAATAAAGGCTACTTCTGTGTGGATCCTTATTACACTGTTATATATTTTGTATTAATTGTATTATAAGTTTATTAATCCTTTATATCATTATTATACACTCTCTTCATAAATCTTCAGCATTATTTTAACATCATGACATACAGTAGAAGTGATTTTTATGTTCTATCAAGGCCTCATTATCTGCACATTGTTTAGAAACACTTAGATTATACAGTTATAGGATCTTATGTAATTGCAAAGCTAACACATTTCAAGTTCAATTGGACACAATGTGAACCTGGTCAACATATAAATCATTTTAGGATATATAATGATAAATGTCTGAGCTTGGCTGTAGTATTACTTTTTCTTGATCTAATATCCTTCAGGTCTTAATCGTCTCTGTCTTCTACCTGCGTTGACCCGTTTGACTGTCCAGGTGAGCCCGTGCATTACGCAGCATCTCCATGTAGAGCCTGTTGTTTTCACTGTAACATAACCAGATAAAAGAAGATGACTTGAAAACAATTTATATAACATTTGACATTTGGGGACATAAACATTTTTGATAAATGATAAATACAAGGTATGAGTAATGAACTAGGTGGAAACTCTCCCATGTTAGTGTGAATATGGCAAAATAAAACATTCTAATGTCATACACCTCATGTAAAAGTGGATTATCTTACTCAGCCACAGAACGGTCAAACATCAGGTTACCCATGTCCATATAGTACTGAGCATCTGTTCGAATGGCTGTCCAGTATTCATTAGCCTGCAGACAAAAGATAAACCTTTTTTTTTTTTTGAATCGCTTTCAAGAGATTATGCTGAAACTGCCATATTTTCTGAAACCAGACCACAGTGTCACCTGTTCCTGAATGGTGTAACCCCACTGGTTCTGAGAGTGGTATGGATCCCAGTATCCAGACTGTCTCTTCAGCCTGATGAAATGCTTTGCCTCCTCTTCCTGCGTGAAAGGGGCGGCAAGAACCCCTGAAAACAATGTAAATTAATAAAGAGTTATTATTAAAGCAGAGGGAACACGCTTCCCTGGTTGAACTACAAGATTAAAAGAAATGACTCACCGCTCAAAAGGGCCCACAGAATCAGAAACTGCATGTCTATGAAACGTTTACACTGTAAATAATTAGCAGAAATATTGACACACGTGCACATAATGTATGACTACCTGAGTTTGTTTCAGCTCAGTGAAAAAGCGGCACACCTAAAGAAGAAATCTTAAAAACAGCCAGAAAGTGAGCTTTACCTGCAGCCAGTGGTGAATTGCTGATCAGCTGAAAGTTTGTCCTCAGACCTCAGAATCTTTCATCCGAATGTGAAAGTGAACAAGAGATTCTTTCACATTTTCTTTATTTATTTTTTTCCTTTTCCTGGGAACCAGAGAGGAATGAATAGACTCAATCAAGCCAGACCGCTCAGTCAAAGTAACCACTCTTCTGGATGCAGACGCTGCAGCAGACTATCCAAACACACGTAAAGCGCAAACACTGTGGTCACAGTCAGGCTGTGAGATTCGGCATAAGGAGGCTGCAGTATGGACTAATAGTCAGTAAACAAACGCAGTGCAGGATCTTGATTTGCACAAACCAAGTTCTACTCAGTATTTTAAAGCCCTGACAGCCTCATGATAGGCTATTAAATCTTTCATTAGGTTTCTTGTGACCTTATTTGAAATAAATTAGGTTGATGATGTGGAGATTTGGAAATGTGTCTTTTTTCATGTGTTTTTGTTGGGGTGCCATTGATTTGAGTTGCAATTTGCGCTTTGTTGTGATATAACCTTTGTAATTTTATACTTTAAATATAAGAGAGAGGACGGGTATGTTGAACATTGTTCAAAAAAATAGCATGACTACACGAAATGTGTTAATGAATTCTGTTTTTGTTGACACTGTAGAAAAATTACTTTAAAAAAATGCATTTTTAACATATACACAGTGTGTTGTGTTGCAAACTTCTCTGACTATATTTCTGTGAAATTCATATAAAACTCTATTAATAAATTCTTCATGTTTTATTGCATGGGTTTAAAATAATTCTTCATTTTAATAAACACATGATTTTATGACGTGGTTTTGTTAAACTATATCTTAATATGTGTATTATTAAATAGATGAATTGAGTGTACATCCACATAACTTCCACTGGGTGGAGTCCTAAGCCTGGATAGACAATTAACTAAAGATTTAATAGAAGTGTGTTCACTGTTTAGGAACCAGGCATTGACCTCTTTTGAAACAAAATGTTCAAAAGTATCTTATTTAACTCATGCAAACTGTTTCAATAAATCATAAGTAGAGGAAAGCGCCATCATCAGGACTTTTCAAAAAAAAAAAAAAAAAGAACATAATGAAAACGTGTGATCACATATGCAGTAAATCAATGACATAAAATCAGGAATAAAACAATAAAATGTTACAACTAACTTAAACAATGCAATTCATCAAGAAGGGAAATATTATAGTTACCTAAGGGAATGTAATTTAAACCAGTTTCTGAATTGAAGAAAGGTCGACTGAGTCCTCAAATATTTCAAAGCAGCCCTCTAGAGTGTTAATTTCAGCTCCTGATTGTTAAGGTGCTGCATGAGGCCTCTTATCCTTTATAGCATGAGCAGGAGACTCCAAGTGAATTTCTTAAAGTGATGTAATATTTAATAAGATAAGATAAGATAAGATAAGATAAGATAAGATAAGATAAGATAAGATAAGATAAGATAAGATAAGATAAGATAAGATAAGAAAACTAGTGACCAAATAGAAATTAAATAGGACAGAGACAACAGACAACAAAAGTTATAGATCTTGCTCGGATGCAGTCATGTGAAAAATGACCACATAAAAGCTGAAGCGGGGCTTATTCCCAGAGAAAATGAACAAAAAGATCAATAATCATTAATAATTTAAATCATTTATGAACACTAGCACTTCTACGTTTCTGTGAGAATACTTTTGTGCATAATTGTTTGTGCCCCTCTCGATGTTTTAAAGTTTTTCTTTGATCATACCTCATTTTTGTTCTCCCACACAGTGCTCAAACCCTCGAAGGCCTTTTTGCTGTTTTCCAGACTATCTGACCTTGTGTGCCCTGCTGACCTTTTCCACTGTAAACTCCCAAGTGTGTGTGAGAGTTCTGACCTTTCTGTGACATACTATGATAAAGAGCCCATGAGTAAAGTGTAACAGAGATACATGGCAAGTTGGCAGCAGCACAACAGAGGAAAAGTCGTCCCAGGAGGGATAAGACGCACTTTGCTGTGTGGGATGGATGTTCACACACACAAAAACACAGTGCAAAAACAATTTCAAAAACTGCAATAATTGTTCTTTTAGTACATGTCATGTATATATTGTTAGAGAATTACACGCACCAACCATGTGCACTCTCGCTTTCATGGACTCGCACACCTTGGCGTCTTCTGCGCTTAAAAAGGAAGCAACTCAGACAAAAAGCTCATCTGACCTCATTCCATCACACACATGCACACATATGCAAGCACCGTGCTGGGATATTTGTAATATTTAATTTAAAAACAGGGGAAATAGATGAGACAAATGTTGGACAAAATGCAGTCTTCTGTTGAAAATTTCATGCAAGTAATAATTTAAAAGCGTCAACTGAGATGAGAAAACATCTGTCTACTGTTTCTGACTTTATAGGCTTTTGCTTTGCACCGCGGTGTTCACATACATCGCCATATGAGCGGAATAACGTGCCGCAGCTCTGATTCTGTTGCTGGTAATTATCCACGCTGGGTTTGCTTTATGTACTAGAAAAATACCACGGAGATATGGCAGGGGGAAAAAGACAAAGAGAGGAGGAAGAAGCAGAGGCGACTGCACAACATTAAGTCCATTAACAGAACACTCCTCATTTATAAAAGATAGAGAATTAATAGCTCCCACTGGCCTTAACGCTCCTTTCTGTGCTTACCGTTTCCTCTCAATCGTTCAACTCTTACTGGGAGATTTGTGCATTGAGCGGCCCTCACAGTCCTGGAGATCTTCAACCTGCAAAATTTAAATGTTGGGCCTTGAAGTCTCGGGTCCTAAAGATGCTTTCACCAACGCAGACAAAGCAGAAATACAATTATATCAGGAAAAATCCAGATTTAACCTTTTTTGGTTGTTGTTCAAATCAGCAATAAGACACCATAACCACAATAAAGTGTTGGTTTGTGACAGATCTTCTTCAGCTGTGCTTTAGTGAAAGAAAGGGATGGGATCATGAATCGGTCCAAGTATCAGTCAGGTTTGATAAAGAGTCTTCTACACGAAGAGAACTTTGACTTTTCAGCATGACGGCAGCCGAGAGCACATCTGAAACCAACAAAAGAATGGGTTAAGCAATAAAAGATTAATGTTTTAGAATGGCCCAGCCAGAGCCCAGATCTGTTTCCTATAAAAAGAAATCTGCGTGCGCAGATTGTGGCACAGTGTTAACAATTGAGACAATCAGTGTGAGTAGGGTTAGACACACCTGTATAGGTAGGTGAGCCAAATGGATTTATGGCCTTACTCCTGAAGCAAAGTTCTAATAATGTCATAAATCTCTAGGGTGCTGCTAAAAAAAAGAGACATTTGCTTTAACTAATAAATGCCAGGTGTGTTTATAAAGAGCCAGGGGCCAAGATTTAAGTCCCTGTTTCTGACGTTGTAATGCTTTGCTAAAAGAGTCTCAACAGGTAAAAGTTTGCTGAGGGCCAGACTCCCTCAGTTTGTTTGTGCAGATCTGGTCTAAGAAAAAATATCAAGATAATTGATATTTAAGATATAGGATTTAAGATATAAGTACAACTGAGATCCATCTTCAGACAATACGAACAACTTTTTATATTTCATGCTATCAGACTTTTGTAGTTCCTGGCTTTTTTTTTTCAGCTTTGAAATGGATTTGGCGTTATTTATCTTAGATGTTTTCTTGTTACGGGTGTCATTTTGTGGCACAGATCAAACAGATCAGATCCTTATAACCATGAACTGCCAGATAAGGTCGGCCCCGAATAGGCCGACTTTCATCACAAGTTTTTATTGTTACTGAAATATTGTCACTTGAGAACTAACATTTTAACATCCAAACGCCACATGTTGGTCAAGTGGCACTGCTGGTTTATTTCAGCACTCTGGACAGCTCTGCCCTAAACCTCTATAGCAACACTTTTAGTTCTAAGTTCACAGCTGGCTCAGTATTTCTATGCCAAAATGTCACTGTCTTCTGTGACTGGAAGTTTTCCAGTGGGAGCGTAACTGAGGATGAAGAGCATAATCAGAGGTTTTGTGGAGCCCACACTATCACTGACACATATGCAACGAGGTATCAAGTCTGACAGAATAATCTTCTCTGAAGAAGCTTCATGGGACAAACACACGTGGAGCATGAAAAAGAGCACAAGCTGCTCTAACGCCGTTGGCACAGGACGGATATTTGGAAATGTGCAGCAGTGTCCCCCCTCATTGCCTGTCCGATTCCATTTCCAAACGAAATCATTTATGTCATGGAATAAATCGGTCATTTGATTATGAGCCAGCCTGGCACAAAGAGGAGACAAATATGACAAAATGCAGTTGATGAACCTCTTTGTGGTGCTGGGAAGGGGGAAATTGCAGTGTGACACAGGGCGCATTCATAAATGATAGTCTACAGCTGCTGGAGAAGTGGAGGGTGATCTGCGCTTGTTTTATGGCCCAGAGCAGTTACTCCTGTCCAGCACAGAGACAAATGGTGAGATGAACGACGTGAGTGTTTAAAGCTGCAACTCTCTGGTTTTGATTTAAACCTACACTAATCTAGTTTTATTGGGCCTCCTGGGGTAGCTAACAAGTCTTCTTGTAGTGCATAGAAATTAGACATTAGATAGATTAGATTAGATTAGAAATGTTGACATAACCATTTGGAAAGTATTGTTAAGACTTCGGTGATCGCTGAGTCCCTTGAGGGAAACAAACGCAGCTGCACCATTTGAGATGTTTGTTAAAAGAATAGCCTGACATTATGTGAAATACACTTTTTTAATCATTATAATTGTTATTATTGTTTTTGCAGGCTACATGAGAACATACTGATTCTGCTACAAACAATTTGGGTAGTTTAGCTTAAATGGACTAATGAACGCGCATGTCATTTATTAACTCTGTCAGAGCATTGAAGTACAAAAACACACATTTTTCTTACGGTTACCTACCAGACTATTTCATGGCCAAGTGCACTGATAAATAAACTACTGATTTAAGTCGATAAACTTACTGTCACTGATTTTTTCCTCACTAAGAGACACACTGTAGTCTGTGAACAGATCAGTATGTTGTAGCGTCCACTGGATATAAATGTGCGTGGGGTGACAATCTTCTTACATACAGAGTCTTATTCCCATGGTTTTGCCATGATTCTCCCTCCCCAATGTTTTGTCTTTTATTTGTTCATGTGCTTGTGTTTCTGTTTGTGTGCCTGGACGAGGCTCAGTTGCCTATCCTACCTGCACACCTGAGGCTCATCTATCACTCCAGCTTCTGCAGTATCCTAGTCTACGTACAGTACACAGTTTGTTTTGTGATTCCATGCGTTGTCTGCACTTTGGCTTACATGTAGTTTCTCTGTCCAGAATATGCCTCTCCTACCAACAGCCGCCCTCTTGCAACCTCCATAAAATATTCAGTAAATCAGGCTATCATTCAGTAATGTACGTCTGAGTTCTGATTTTGGAGAAAGCAAACCTAACACAGACCCCAACCATGAACATGGCATCATTCTCAACCTAGCATCAAACCAAGTCTCAAGGATTCAGGAAAGAAGTTGTACTTTTTTGTCCCCCAAAGTTAGGTGCCCCCACAATGAGACTGTGTTTTCACGTCCTATGTAATATAAGTACAATATAGTATTAAATTTAAAGCACTTATCTAAGTGGATTCACATCTAAATTAACCCCATTCGTGTCGACACTCCAGACCCGACATGATTCAGTCGTGCTCCTCCGTGCAGCGCTGTGTGTGTGTGTGGTACAGAGAGAGGGGGGAATTGTGATACGTGAACGCGCCAATCTCAACTCTTGTCTGTCTGTCTTTTCATCTCTCACACAGCTGCCCCCCTCCTCTCTTTCCCTCTCCAGCCTCATGTTCATTCCGCCGCCGAGCCGGAGCAGAGTCGCTGTCTTTAGCCCACACTGAGAGCCCACAGCCGGGCACCGGCGGAGTTCACTGAGCGGTGCCAGGATGCGGTGCCACAAGTTTTGGGGACCGTGGTCGGTTGGATTTTATATTTGGACAGCTATTCTTTTCAGAGGTAGGCTTGGGTCCCTTTTGATCAAGTTATTCGTTTATTTATTTATTTTGCAGCTTCTTCAGCGAGATGATAAATGAACAGGATGAGGGTTGATAAGGCTGCAAGGAGGAATAATTTAATTAACTGAGTCACAGCGTAAAGTTTAAATCTCATATTCCTAAAGAGACTGTGGAGGTTTAGGAAACATTTATTTCTACCTTCATAGAAGTTCTCTAACATTAGACACATCATATGCAAATATTTAAACCTAAATTTGAGATTTTTTTTCTCATGCTTTACTACAGTTTGTATGTCCCGGTGGAATGACAGAGATGGAACTTTTTGATATTTTATTTATAAATTTTATGTGAAGCTCACAAAAGTGGAGTAAATAGCTGTAATTTATTTGATGACAATAAATTAGCTGCTTAATCTTTGAATGGCCAATATGAGGAGGTTTAAAGACTCCAATCATGGTCGTGCATCCGTGTTCTCCTTGACATGTAATGCGTCACTTTATCACCAAAATACTTAAAACACCATGCACATGTCTGCATGCATTTATGTGTATATGTGTTATAACGATAACAGTGCGCGCGTTAATGTTTGCCTATTCGTGTGCAATGAATGAAGCCTTCAAACCCTCTTCCTGCGTGTGTCTGCGTGCGTGTATGTGCATGAGCTACATGTGTGTATGTCCGCCTTGTACTCAAACCTGCCACCTTCCATTCCCCATTCACCTCACCATGCTGAATCAGTCAATGGTCACCTTGTAGTGAAGAATGGATGGGTGGGGGGATGGGAATACTGAGTGGATGGATAGGAAGAGGATGGATTACATGCAGGTCCATGACAGGAGGCCTTCACGGTCTTTTATGGACATTGTTGTTGTTGGTGTTGAATGTGTTTCCTGTCTCCAGACAAAAAATAAAATAAAAAATAACAAACCAAAGATCCACTATAAATAAAACAAGTTGAGCCCAACTTTCTCCATTTGACAGTTTTCATAAATGTACCAACAAGACGAGAACTTGGTAGTCTTTGAAAACAAACATCTGTCAATTAATTACTGTGGACTTTCTAATGTTGAGACTGTGATCTAGTGACACAGACAGCCACACACCACTGCAAGCTTTTCAGACGGGTTATCTGTTGGGTTTCCTCATTATTTAGTGTCGTGATGTGTCACGGCTGACTGTTGGAAGCAGAATAGAGGCTTTGTGCGTGGAGATTAAAGAACGAGCTAGCCGCTGTTGAGCTCAGTGTGTGAGCATTCACTGTGCCACTGATAAGCAGCTTTAATTTGTCAAGTGAAACCCAAGACAACAGCCAAAATAGGGGATGTAGAACTTGTTGGCTTCCTTGAGATGTTTGTTACGACTGCATGCAGCCACACGTAGCGTGGAGACGTAGGACAGATCTCACTCAGGTTATTCTTTTTCCTGCAAGTTGCAAGGGGGACTGAATAAATTCACTCTATAGTAATTGAAAGATTTAAAAGCATTTTAGCCCTATGTTTAACAGTACCCACTAAAAATACAATAATAATAATAATAATCTCACTCTATGTCTTTCACTTTATTTCTCTCCTCATGTCTTTTGCATCATCAACATTTTCTTAATGCTCTTTAATTGCTGACTTTATGTAAAACTGACTTTCAGCGCCCCAACAGGTTGTGCAGCCTTCAAGTTAATTCACAAGTTTTGAGATTTTAATTCAAATTGTAAACCAGTATAAACAATAAGCAGTTTCAGTTCTATCCCAGTGGGCTGTGTGTTCAACATGGTTGAAAAATGGCAGACATGCACTCCAGCAGAAGTCTTAGCCCTTGGATTAGGATTAAACATCCGGCTGATATAGGACTCGGAGCCTCCGAATATAGATTATAAATCTCTCCTATATGAATCCGTTCATTCGAAACATGACACGCCCTGATCCCTGCTCACAACTCTGGTCAGTCACATGAAGAAAATTATGTGTTAATGAAGGAGTTCATCAGTTGATTTAAGCATCTCACACACTGAGCGCGTGCTCATGCCCTTTGGAAGTGTATCCTTTAAAGTTTCTCATTTGTCCCGTTTTCATCCTCTCTCCTACCCCTACCATTATCCTCATCATTACTCATTTTACACGTTATTTCTTGTTGCAGACATATTGCCCTTCTTACACATGTTTGTCTGCTTAAGTTTGGGAGATTCTACTCTTTTTTTTTTATTGCCAACTGGAACTGTGTCGACGGCATAACTACAAATGGGAACATAACAGATGTTGCAAGAGTAGGATAAATTGTGTCTAAATATTTAGAAAGTAACATGTCTCTGTGTCAAACTGACTGGAAGCACGGAAAAAAATAAAGAACAAAATAAAAAAGTTACTGTCAATTTAATCATTTCGTAGAAATAAGACATTTCATCCCCCTTTGCAGCATTTTCACCTCCGTGTAGCTCCACTTTTCCACCCATCCTTACTTAAATGTTTGGCCTCCCTCTTTTTTTTTTGTGCCTCCAGTAATTCCACTCATTTCCCTGACTCTAATCTCTTCTCTGTGTCTCTCCATCTGTGTTCTGAAACAGGTTAGGTAATGGGCTAACCACCTGGGTTAAGATGTAGGTTTAGAACAGCTGAACATCTGGATGCTTCACTGCCGAGCCCCCCCCCCCACCCATCCCCCCACCCCCGACTGACTCGTTCCACTGCCAAATGATTGATGGTGAAATAATGCGGCGCTAGACCATTGCCAATGAAGATGTGACCTTAATTTAAATCAATTCACACACTTGGTTAGTGTTGGAGGCAGAACTGTGTGTCAGCTGTGCACACATGTGAGTGCACATTGAAATTAATCCACAATAACTTCATGGCCAGACTAAAGAGGTGCTTACTGAAGATTAAGTGTCCTAGTCTGCCACCTCTTGGAGGACACTCGCTACGCGCATCAATACAAGACGGTGCATTTTCACGCACATGTTCACTTCCGTCCACGCGGTCACACACTTTGTTCGTCGCAGCCCTTCAAACATTATAGTGCTCAGAGCTCGTAATTTCTTCACAGTGGGGTTTTCAAGGTTGGCCGTAACCTAAAGGAGAGATAGATTGCCCGTGCTCGTGCGGGCGTCCATTTGCAAGCGCATGGACGTGTTAGAATTTGGCAGGGAGTTGTTGGCACACACCAACGTGAGGTCGCTGTGACACATGTAATTGATCGATATCTGAAAGATTTATTGTTGACCGTGACATTTGGCGAGTGAAAATTCAGAAGAGTGCCGATTGGGGATTGGCTCTGATTTGATTGATACCAACGCCATTATCGATTCTGCTTATGCTTTCTTTCAGAAATTTTATTGAGTTTCAAAACAAGAAATAAGAAAAAATAGGGAATTGGCCCCTGGGTCCTGACCAGCAATGCTCTTCTGAGACTTGTTGACCAGAGATGTCGAACCCATGGCGTGTGTCATCAACAAATACCTCAGCATGTTATGTTGGAGATGTTGTCGCCCTTGCTTGAAATTACGGTGCTGCATAAATTGGACCTTGCACTGCTACAATTACTTCCTGGTGAAGTGAAGCCACACAAGAGCAGTTTTGAAGGTCTGAATGGTGGCAGTGTCTGATTTCACCTAGATAATCCATATGCAGTCGGTGGTTAACACCCAGGTAGACTGCTGGTAATCTGTGACAAAACGAATCACACGTATTAATTATGCATCACTTTGAGCGTTGGTGCAATGTCGTGCTAGACTGTTTACCAAACTGTGAAGCATGGGGGTCTTTGGGGATTGATACGGTTTGAAACCAGCCAAAAGTTGTCCTAGTTGTCAATTTCTTGGTATTTCTCAGACTGGATTCATTTTTCCGAATCGTTGTCGCTTATTTATGTTGTTTTTTTAATCTTGCTTTGTTTCATTATGTCAGCGCTTTTGCACTATTTCCTGATTTCATCACAGTCGGTTAGAATTCGTAACCAGAATGCTTGTTCTTCACCCAGCCTTTTCTAGTTTATAATCTCAAGGTTTAAACTCATCAAATGCATCGGGAAAACATTTGTCTCTATTATAGTTCTCCCCGTACAATATCATTCGATCTGCATCAGAAAGGCCCTAGACTTGTCGTGGTGTTGACTCTCCAGGCCTTCAGGGAGCGGTGGTCTGTCTGTGGTTTCTTTGTGCAGCTCAGTCAGTACCCCCTCAGGTTCATAACTCTGGTCTCTCTGTCTCATTCCGGGATCAGTGCCCTTTTTGTGTTTCAGACCTGACAACAGAGTTAGCTTTTAGAGATTATGATAGCATTTTGGATGAAATTAGATTACGCTATGCAATGAAGGATCCATTTCAGTGCAATGGAATCTAATATTAGCGTTTTAAATTCTTTCTTTCAAATACAAGTCTCAAAAGAAAGAACCAGCCGGCAGCATGTTATTTAATGTTCAGTTAAAGTGAAGTGGTTGTCTTTTTCACATCTGTTCTAATATTCCCAGTCCTTTTGTCGCCACTGCCCATTATTTATTCCTCGGGATTTGCATTACGTAATTCAGAAGAGCCTCCAGTGTAGCTGGGGCCCTTTTAAATTACGTAATGCGAATCCACTTCCTGCAGTATGTCTAGCATCAAGATCACTGGTGTGAACAACAGTTGGTGAAGCCTGTTACACTCAATTCGATGTGTGGTGACATCATTTTTGGATTTCCCAAAAGCACAGGAGTACTATGACGATGTTTGATTTAACGAGTAAGGCAGATTACCTTGGCAGAAAGAGACCGATGAACAAAGCTGTGATCGTTCCTCCGCCTCTGATATGTGAGCTGGGAAGCAGCTGAGCCTGGACGGGTTTAGCTGGCCACGTCAGGGGCACTAAAACACCCTGATGTAAGAGGTGGTCATTTAGTGCTCGGCCAAAAATAGCAATCCTGTTTTGTTTTTGTTTTTTTTGTTTGGGTGGATGTCTGAGAAGTGTGTGTGAGAGAGTCACGATGATACCTCAGGCTGTCTTTTTGTGGATAGTCTCATCTGAATGCAATGACCCAGTAAAGCTACTTCAAATGGGGCACCATTGCATAGCTAAATTTCCGAGCATTCATTATTCCGAGTGTGATGCCGAAAGAGAAGAAGGTAAACGTGCTTAGATGCCAGCCCAAACAAATATATTTTGGGCTGCACAGTTGGAACAGATCAGTTTGCACCAATCACCTTCTACCTGTTTATTTGGCCTCACTTGCCCTCTACCAAAGTTACACGAATCCCACCATTTGTTTACCAACTCAGAGCTGAGTTAGTTTTGAGACTTATTTCTCTACAATTCTCTCTTTCACTGCAGCTCAGAACCAAAATGCTGAAAGTAGCAGACAAGAGGGGGGCTAGAATATATGTGGAGGTTTGGAAAGGCTTGTAAAGGGATAAAGGCATTATTTGAGGATAAGAGGTGCAGCGATACAGAGAAGAAAAAGGCAGGATAGAGGCGTGCAGCAATAAAGACGCTGAAAGGGAGGAAATATGGGAATGATCTACTTTTGACTTTCACTTTATAGATTTGCACATGACATTTAAAACTGCCTCTGTCCTTGCAACATGTAAGTGTGTCTATGACGCTCTGTCCTCCCCATTGACAAAGGATGATGAATTGCATCACACAGATTACAGATTATTATGACCACACCGATGATGGTTTTAGGTGCATGTTTTACCTGTGAAGTTGAACATTTAACCGGTTTGTCCTCCTGGACTACCTGCTCTACAGTCATACTTCTGCCAATATGGAATTTAATTTATTTAACAGATTTTTTTCAATTTGACAAAAAACTCTGTTTGTCTCTAATAAAGAAGCTTGGGAGTTGACTAATTTGTTGGACTTGAAATCTTTGAGTGATACAAAATTTTCTGGGATTCTGTCTGGTTTATATAGAGCTCTGGTGTGTCTGTGTCATTTTCTTCCTACCTTGCAAACACTAAGTAATTTCCTTGACAATTATGCTGAGCAAAATTATCCCTAATCCTATCCTAGGTAGCTACATCTACGTGATACGAAGGCATTACTGTTGTTGTCAGGCAGTTTCTCAAACCATCTCTCTGTCCTGATGCTGTCAATTCTTAATTGTTCTTCCAGTACAACAAAAATCTACGAGTCCCGTCCACATAAATTTAACATTTTTCTCCATGAATTCATTCAAAACTTTTACATCCTAGTCTAGACTTTCTCCCGTTACAGATTGAAATGATGACACATTCGTGGACAGGCTGTCTCTCCACCAGTTTATGCAAAGACGAGATTATACGGACAAAATTTACATCTGTATGTGTCTCACATTTTTTAATTTCCTGCCCATTCATATTCACAAGTATCTGCCACATGGCGCACCTGTCCAATATTCTTCTGATAAATGACGATGTCAAGGAAACACAGATGGAATTAGCCCGATCTCAAAGGAGACATTGTGAATATGTAAACTGTATTAATTTTAGTCCCTCGGGGACACTGAGGTGCACAGAAGCAGCCTTGGTCTGGTTATTACTGTGAGCTAGGACTAATTCTATATGCAGACATCCTGTGATCCTGCTGGAGAACAACGTTCTCGTGAAGTTTGAGAGGAAACACTCTCAATGACCTGTTAGAAAAAAAAGGAGTGTGCAATGCCACATCCTTTATTATGCACACCGGCTAGTGTGGGAGCTGTGGTCTTACTCTCCACTTACAGGTCTGTCGTTTTTATAGAGGTGCACAACTATTTGAAGCATTTTTTAAAAATATCTTTTGTCTGAGCTTTTTAGCCAAGCTGTTATTTCTGTGAATAACGTCAGTGGCAAAGATTGTATAGTGTATAAATGGTAGTAAAGGCACATACAGGGTAAGCAGGTGGTCAGAGCCATGGGACAGAGCTGAACACATTTAGCTGGGAGGGGGTACAGATGAAACACAGAACCAGTCTGGCCCCTGAGCCTGTGAGATGGGTCTGATCATCACAACACACCTATCCATCTCAGTATCTCACGCTGATGTTTTATTTTCCTCATTGAGCCGCTGGCTTAGTTTGTGTAATGGCCCGTTGAGCAAAACTTCAGGTTCTCCTGATGACCTCTCTCACACTGTGTACGTGTTTGTGGCTCTGTTTTGTACGAGCCCCAGTCATATTTGCACTGAGTAAAAAAGTGCAAGTCACAGTGATTATTTTTAATCATGAATATTAATGGGCCGGCTGCAATTAATGGATGCAAAGGTTAAGGCGTGACATTAAAACTTTGCCTTCAGTGCGTCAGCTTCTTTCATTCATGCTTAACTGACACATTCACCAGCTCCGCGCTTTTCAGCTCCTAACCTCCAGTCAAATCCATCTGCAGGTGAACAGCAAGGCCATTAAAGTTTCACTCACTACCGATGAACCCAAATAACTGGATCCCAGCGTGCTCCCTATCATCTATTGCAATGTCACCACAGATGAGTTTGTCAAGGGGACGTTTCATATACCCAACAAAATCTGTGCTGCTAATCGGATTCTTTCAGAACATAAAGAGTGAGGAAGGATTTATAAAGAAAAAAAGGTTGAATTGGAGAGAATGACTTAGTTCTTTGTTTTCCTTTTGTTTTTTTTTTGTTTTTCCAGCAATGCTGTCATCTGCAACCATCTACATTTATGGACTGTGACACTGCCTTCGAGCTGTGTGTGGGCTGTTGGTTTGTGTGTTTTGTGTGACCTTCTGAAGGAGGCTGGATAATCATATTTTACTGTATTTTATTTTGATGATGCCCACAGCGTTAGATACCAGTTTGAGTTGGGCAGCTCATATTAGGATGAATTGTTCTTTGACCTTCTCTCTATTTATGGATATTACCTTTAAATGTTTGACCTTAACACATGAAGACGTATACAGTACAATCCCTGTTTTACCTGTTTTTTTTTTTTTTTTAGTGCTGATCAATAGTTTGTTTAATTCCACTAACACACCTGACCTGGACACAGTGATGACCTCTGACATTTCCTCTAATGACCCACATTATGTTAGAATTGGATGTATTGATCTGTGTTTGTTAATCTTCATTAGCGTGTCAGTTCAACATGCACACACATGTTACACTGTTATTCACACTAATTTTCTTCTCTTTAGCAGGAAACTAAGATCAATACTAGCAAAGTTTGCAGGTGAAAGGTGAAATGCCTAAAGTGACATTAAGAATAAACATACGGTTTAGTGCAAGGATGTCAAACTCGTTTTAGTTCAGGGGTCACATACATCTGAAGTGGTCTCAAGTGGAGCGCACCAGTAACGTAATGGCATAATAACGTATAAATAACGACAGTTGTGAATGTTTCCCTTTATTTTAGCGCAAAGAAGAACATAGATTATAAAAATGTCATTTCACAAAACATTATTTGAACAACCCGTCATTTTTTAAGAAGCATAAGCTCAATTTCAGCTCTTTGCTGCCATCTGCTGTTTAGTTCTGGTCTCTATGTTGCGTTATATTATGTCCTCAACATTTACTAAAACAATGTGAACCCTAGTGGACAAAATAGTAACAGCAGTTACTTTTATTGAAAAACTGCAGTTAATGCTTTTTTAATGTAGTTTTCGCACTTCCTACGTCTCCCTCCTTCCCCTTATCCATTTCAAATTCCTCCCATGGGGCCGGGTTGGACACTCTGGCGATCTGGTACTGGTCCACAGGCTGCATGTTTGGCACCTCTTGTTTAGCGTCAAAATCAACATAATTGTTTTATATTTTTGATCCTACTGGCGTGAATGTGCTTTAGATTAACAGCAACTATGGGAAAAGACAGAGAAGCTACATCATTAATCCTCTAGACCAGACGTCATCAACATTTTTCAGGCCAAGGACCCGCAAACTGATGGAGGGATTAAGTGCAACCTCTATTTATCCCTTTACTAAAATATGTTCATATTCATGTTCATGTTGATTAAAGTAATTTAAAATTGTGGGGGGAAATTTAAAAAAAAAGAAAAAAAAAATGCACTACCTCCACGGACCCCGTAGGGGTCACGGACCTCCTGTTGAAGACCTGTGCTCTAGATTCTACCCAGTTCATCTGTTGGTGCCAGTATAGTGAATGGGTAAGAAAGACGATTCTAATAAAATAATGGAACAGCAAGTGTTTACCCTGAATTAAAACATCCAGCGTAAAGAGTAGGACTATAAATAAACATCTGCTATATTTGAGCCCTTACTAAATAAGTTCACAAACAACAATCAACAAGAGGCAAACTTTTTTCTTCTTCAAAGTATACCAGAGCTTTACCAACATCTTTTATATCCTGTTCCTTGAATAAAAAGACATTTTTGGAAAACAGGGATAAAAACCGAATTTGTGATGAACAAATGACAGATCTTGTATTCGTCCCACTCCCTTTAATTCCCTTTTTCATTCCCCCTGCTGGAGTTTCTTCATGGTGCCTCCCGTGGTGTTTGAAAGATGATACCTTCATGCCAGCTTCTCATATTAGCTTCATTAGAGAGATGATTAAAAAAAAAATCAACAACTCACGAATCCATCCCTCCTTCCCTAGCGTACGCCACACACGGTCTGTTTATGAATTCAAGTTGGCACAGTGGTTTATTTCATTTGAGTATCTGATTCCTTCTGAACACGGTTTTATGAGACGAGCAGCAACAGAGAGTGAGCTTTCAATTCTTCTTCACTGACTTTATTAGTTTAGTTGTGTTTGTTCAGCCCCAGTTCACATTTCACAGTAATAAAACGCAGGAAAGATGCAGGAGGGAGGCTGGCAGGGCAGAAGCTGTAGTAGAGGCTGTCTCACAGTTTGTGTGCACGTCCATATTTGTGCAAATATGAGATTTACGGCTCGGCCGTTCTGCCTCTTGATTTATTAAGACTGTGTAGAAACAATTGGACAAACAGCCTTTACAACACTTACACCGTGTCCGTTCACGTCTGTTTACAAACAGAAAGACAATATAGTGCAAAATGTGTCTGTGGATATGAATGTGTCTGTGGAAAGCAGTGAATCACTCAGTGGTCCACAGAAGGACGTGGAGGATGGATGGGTGGATGCACTGGTGGGGAGAATAAACTAATGATCTATTAATCAGAGCGCTTGTGGCTCCTCGGGAGGCGTGCGTGTATTTTGCTGCGCTGAGCAGCTTCTTGCGACTCCTCTTTCTCTGACCTCGGGCTCAGTCCTGCCATAACTCTCCTCATTACAGCCTTAATGGGCCAATCAGCACCACGCTAGGCCAAAGGCGTACTCCTCTCCTCTTCACAGCTTTACAAGGCTGTGTCTGTAATACTCGCCTCTCATTTCTTATTCATACTATACATCTTCGATTCTTACCTCGATCCATCATTTCCCAGTAGATTATTTACTAAGTGTTTAAATGTGGAAGGTGACTTTATCAGCTAAATTCGTGTGCATTAACGCGACCGCAGATGCTCCAGGGGCACTATATGCCAACGGCTCTGTTATAGACATTAGCATACAGGTGACAACATTCTGTTATAATTTATGACTTAATGAAGTTTAAGTTTAAAAAGACTTGTTGAGCCTGTGAAACTCTTTCTAAAATCTATGAATTTTTTAAGAAAAACCCTTTAATTTGGCTGATTTAGTCCATAAGGATTCAGTTTGTCTTGGCCTCTATGTGCATTTCAAATAAGCAAATGGAAAACCATAAGTTGCAAATGTAATAACTTTATGATCCAATATATTTTTTGTCTGTTAATCACATTTTACTTAATCGAAAAATTGATACCTTTTATTCGTTTGCTTGTGTTTTTTTGTTTTGTTGAGGTAAGAAGGCTCAATATAGCTACAGCTAAAGAGCTAAAGTTAATTTCCTGCATTTTGTTGCCCCGCCTGCAGCCTGTAACCATCAACGGGGAGTGTGTAGTACCTGGGTCTACAGCTGGTCAGCTAACATAGACTCAGTACATAAAAATAGGTCAGAGCCATCTCTATTTCCTCAGGAGATTAAGATTGTTTAATACCTGCTAAGAACGTGACATAGATGACCTGCTGTGACATCAGATTTGTGCTGCGACGGTTTGAACTTGTTGCACTCTTTGTCCAAAAGACTCTCAACGCTGGAGTGCGACAGAGATTCTGTCTCTTTAGCTGTCCCTTCATTTTGGCATAAATGGACCGTTCTACCTGTGTGCTGCGAGTGATGTAGAGGATCAATAATGGTGATGAGAGCTGGGCCAACAAACACATTATCCTAATTACCCAAGACCTTAAAACTACACCAATTCACAGTCCCGCTGCTCTTTCTGTGTGTGTGTCACAGTCAGCAGACGAATACGCAGATGTCAGCACATGTTTATTTATTCATTATTCTTCAAAACTTCTGCCTCAACACATACTCACCTTCCCCTTACATTATACTGTGTTTATACCGAACTTTACAGGGTGAACTGTAGAAACTTTTCGGGCCAGCCTCAGCAGAGGGAGTGTGTGCAGTGTGCGGTGCGTGTGCTTAAAACTCTCCCAGGTAAATTATAATCTGGCTACCAGCTGGTGCCAGCAAGGGAAGGGTAAAAGGTTAGGGAGACCATTAAAGCTACTCTCTGGATTAGAAGGATACATGAAAACGTTCCAAGGAAACGGATAGCGAAAGCCAATACACTGATGGCGTTTTAAAAATACCTTGTCTGGAACACCGGAGCTAGATTTACGGTTTAAAATGAAAGAAGAAAACCTCCATTCTCAGTCCATACGTCAAGCACTGACCTTCAGAAACGGTTATGGCTGGAAGGGTCTCACATACAGTATGTGCTAACCGTGGGTGGGAGACAGTGTAATATCAATTCTTTATTTTGTCACACAAACCTCTGTGCTTAAATATTGGTTGTTGTTTTTTTTTAATTTTTATACAGATGTTGCAAATTTAATTTAATAAAATACTGTATCACACAAACCACATCTGTTTTTTCTGCTTTCTCTCCAGGCTCCCTGCAGGGGGAGTACCAGCGGAGGCTTTACAAGGAGCTGCTGGCGAACTACAATCGATTAGAGAGGCCTGTGGTCAATGACTCAGCGTCAATCCTGGTGGAGCTGGGCCTCACGCTGCTGCAGATCATAGACGTGGTGAGGAAACTGAATTCATTCGAGTTCTTTGCACGTATGTGGCTCGGTTTGGACAGTGCAGAGTAGAGAAGGTTTACCACATGATCACACGATGGCGGCTTAAAGTCCCACAACACAATCATCACAACTTATCACAACCAGTGGAATAGTGCAGTGAGTCGGCCAGATATGGTAACTGTTTCCTGGGTCTGGAGGATGTTTGCACAAAAAATGTGGAAGAAATTAAGTTTGACAAATAAAAACCGTTAAAGTCTTAAGTAGATCTCTAAGCTGTGTGTGTGTTTAACGCTGTGGGTATCCATGCAGTGAGTAATACATCCAGCGGCAGGGCTGTACTTATGAAACATGTTAAATGGTGGCGTGATGCACTTCTTCCGTTTAACTTCTGTTACATAAGGACCCACTGGACCGAGGCGCATACTGCAATAAACACTTCACTATCACACGCATGCACACACCGATGGCTTTGAGATGTTTATACATTACATTTAGTGCTATAATTTAGCCGCTGTCTGCCTCAACTCACACCTTTCAGGCCATAATTCCTCCCTCTCTGACATTTCATTGTAAGAATCCAGTTGTTTTGCATACCTACAGTCCTATTGAAGTACTTTTGGGTTAAATGTTTAATTCATTTTTCCCATTCACATTTTTTCTCACGTCTAGACTGTAGACAAAACAAAAGCTCAACAAAAGCTGATGTCTTGCTAGAATTTCTGAGAGTTTTACACATTACCTTCCTCTGTCCTTCAGATTGTGGCCCAGAGATTAGTCCTGGTCTAGTATCTGTAGAGACTTTTTAAACTAGGTGTGATTTAAAAAAAAAAAAAAAAAAAGGACTTTGGAAAACCAAACACAGGCTCTGTGCGCATTTGCGAGTCAGTTCGTCTCCAGAGAGGAAACAGTTCAGGGAAATGTTAACGAGTTAACTGAGCTGCGTTTTCTACCAGCCAGATGTCTGCTCTCATTTGTCAGAACAGACAGATAAGACGGTCTGTGTGTGTTGTGTGCTCTTCCCCCAGGGCTACATGGTTTTCACAGACGGGCAGTTTGTGAAATGTTTGTCTGTGTTGTTTTTAGTTGTTGCCTTCTCATCTGTCGGAAGAAGACAATAGAGTTTATTTGCAGATTTACTTCCATCCAGCAGTTTAGGTAAAAACTGAAGTGAAAGGTCAACTAGATTTCTGAAGTGGATCACAGTTGTTGTCCCTTAGTTAGTTAGTTACTTAGTAGAACCTTTCAGTCCACCCAGATGTGGGCTAGTGTGCTGCAGTTTTACTTTTCAGCTATTCCTGAGAACCCTGGTGTTAATTCAACAAATTTATGCATTAAATTTAGAGTAAACAGAGTTGACTGACTGGATCTTGTATGTTTCTAGGTCAGGCGTCTCTAGGTATACTTTGTTCGTACGGAGACTCACAGGAATACACAGGCTCACTGTAGATAGCAGGCGTGCTCGCACAAAAATAGTATCAAGGAAGAGCTGTTTGCAGATTAGCAAACATGTTTATTCCTGTTTATTTAATTGCATTCAGAGGAATCTGCGTTAATGTACATCAGCTCACTTTTCCTTTCGTTGCTGTCAGTTTATTTGGAACACTATGAGGATGAATTCCTCTCTATAACCAGGCAGCTTTTTTTTTGGGTTGCAAGGCTTTATTTCAAGCCGGCTGGTCTCAGAGCACCAACCTTTTCAGCAGCACTGCATGGATGTGCAGTAGCCACAAATCCTCAAATATGTGAGCGTGGTAACTTCAGTGATCACCACAGTCTTCTGACTGGAGTATCTTAAAGTGGCTGCTATTTCTGGGAATATATTTGTCGGGCCCGGCATCTTTGACTGTACTGCTGCCTGGGTCAATTACCCTTTATGATAAGAAGATTTCTTGTTGATCTGAGACTTGATTTGCAAGATGAATAGATGAGTGTTTTCAACACTGGTTCACATTTCTGAGAGTTGGAAGCTCATCTTAGACGGCTCTCACACAGAAGCTAACTTTATTTATTCTCTTGTCCTATAGCTTTAATGAGCTGACTTTCCTACAGTCACTTTCCAGTCTTGTTCAGTGTCTCCGGTGTGACTGGGACACTGCTTTAGCGCACACAATCTTTTCCTTTTGCTGCAGTCTCTCCCATTTACTGCCAGAAGTGGACCTTTGGACCTACGCCAGGAAACTCTCATCCATATTGTGCCATCCCAATTATGCCAATGCATACTTGAGTGCAGCTTCTGCCTGTCGTCACTGGATATCATTGGACATTCAGTTCTCAAAATGTATCCTAGTACTCAGTCTTCAGTCATTTCTAAGAGAGGCAGTTTAACATTTGATACACAAGTAGGTGCTGTTTTAGATATCTTGGCTGTTTGAGATGGTTTCTAATAAAGGAACTGAGCACGTACCACAGTTTTATTGACCTTTAATGATTTGGCCTTCATATGGCAGCAGGGGCGTCGCTAGGTTTGAAGGACAGGGGAGGCTTAGGCCCCAGGAGATGCACAGGATGTGAGCGAACAAACTGTTAACAAAGACTGAGAATTTATGTGTGTGTGCTTAAACACATTGCAACAACAAACACAGGTTCCAACACAAGTTCCAACAAAATCTTTCTTAAGTACTTGAATTAAATTAATATTAATGAGTGGAATGGATCGGATAAAGACACAGTGGAGGAGGAATTTGTCTGCAGCTTTCTGCAAAAAAATATTATTTTTTTTTAAATAAAACAGCACCAAATTATTTAGGGAGGTCTAACCTAACAACATCAGTGACTGGCAGCAAGAGCTGAATCCTGCAACAAGTTTTCATTGATATCTTTTAACAAGCTTCGTATAACTGACATTTGCATTATTCCAGCACCTTAAGCTCTCAAGCAGCACTTTAAAGACAGTTGAAGTTTGTTGCCTGTGTAGAGCTTGTCACAGCTGTCGCTGGGCGAGAGGCAGGGTACACCCTGGGCAGGTCTCCATTCACATTCATACTCACATGCACACCTAGAGCCAACTGAAAATCACCAATTACCCTAACAAGCATGTCTTTTTGCGCTGTGGGAGAAAACCAGAGAGAACCCATGCAGACACAGGGAGAAAATGCAAACTCCACGCAGAAAGGCCCCAGTCGGCCTGGATTCGAGCCCTGGAAACTTCTTTCTCTGAGGCATCAGTGCCAACCACCAATCCTAATTTGTGTTTTCACTGAATTACACATGCGCATCTACACACTCGCACACAGACTACTTGGGGATTTTAAATCTCTGAAGAGACATACATTTCAAACTACTTTGAGTTGCAACTTTAGTTCTGGCATCTGGGTCATCAGCTTCCAGAGAAGTCATCACAGAGGGGTTTGCCATATGTGTCCAACTCCAGTGGACTCATATGTGGCTCAAGCGGCAAAAGGGTGAAGAGAGAAAGAATAAATAAACAGATAAAAGCGGAGTATTTTTTTTTAAGGGAAACTTTTTTGGTCCCTTTCAACCCCCCTCACGACTCCTTTTAGTCAAAGAATCCTCGCCAGCTCTCCTGATGTTTTCCCTCTGCACTGAGAGCAAAAATTCTGATGCTTGCAGAAATGCTAATTTCAGCCTGCAGCAAGAATATGCGCAACGTCATTTCCCAAATGCAATAAATGCACTTCAAATGCATATCTCAAGGTCATTATTCGCTGAAGACAAAGGCTTCATTCTGAAGCGTTTAATCCTTATTTTTATTTTTTGGGGATTTTTTTGGAAAATGATTCATATGAAGTACGAAGTAACTGTTCGCATTCACCTGTTTTTGTGTGCATGTTAAAAAAGAAAATAAATTAAATTTCATATATCTCAATGTTCATTGTGCATCAGTTGGTTGAGGAATGAGGCACTCAGAGCCAGCCCGACAGTTTATTGCCACAGCTTCAGACCCGCTGTGTTTAGCTGTCGTAAAATTGTTGTGCACTTTATTAAATGGTCCCACTGTGCAGCCTTTCAACAGCACTACACTTGGTTACATACAGCAAGAACATTTATTTGTCACCGCTTACATAAAAGCAAACTTATCTCTTTGTTCTTTTCCTTCTTCCGTCCTCAGGATGAGAAGAACCAAGTGCTGATGACCAACGCCTGGCTGCAGCTGGTGAGACAAACTTTCAGAAGGGAACATTAACACCAACTTGACGGGATTTAATTATACTTTTATTGCACAATTATCTTCGCAGCACCGTGACCGCGTTTCTCAAATTACTAGTGCCACAAGATTAAGTGCATATAGATGACGCTGAATTAACAGCACACAACCGGTGAAACGATGAATCTTAGAGTGTACTGCTGTACTGTACGACCACATAGCCTAATTTAAGCTATGCGAAATTATTTTCACAGCTCACGTTGTCATCTTTGTCACACTTTGTCTGAATAACAACAATGGATCTGAACCTCACATGTGCACGGCCCACGGTGTGACTCTGCATGTCATTCCGTCTTCGCCGCTTATCCGAAGAAGGCGAAATGCAAAAAATATAAAAACCCTTGACTCGTTGCATTTATGTGTGCATGTTCAAGCCTCGCATCAGCACACTCAGGACTGCATCCCTTCAGGCAGACTGTCAAGCAGAAAGGAGAAAGAGTGGGGGAATAATTCAGCATATTTAAGCAGCAGTCAACTTGATTGTGAGCAGACTTAATGCCATGGGGTGAAACATTTCACACACAGATTCATAGCCTCCAGCCAAATTAGTTTGTGCATCAGTTACAGTTCCCCCGGGGCTCAAATGGTGCTAGGTACGTCTAAATAAATAGGTGAGTTCTCATGAAGCGGAGAGGAGAACCATCACTTGCTTTTTATATAACATGTAACAATTTTAAGGCGCTTTTCTGAAGGAATCACTATTCAGATACATTGTACGTACTGTATTTCTGATAAGAAACATGTTTCCAGGAAAATAAATTTTTCTTTGCTTCTTTTAAGCTTTTGAAAACTTTAATAACAGTAGCGTCATTCATATCTCTCCATTTTCATTTCCTTTGTGGCACAGTGCAGCCCCTTTTTTACTAGATTTTCCTGTATAAATTCACTTGGATTATGGCCATTGCAAGTTAAATTCCTTTTAAAAAGCATAAGGATTATAAAAACGCCACATGATCTCATAGTCACTTGTTGAAGTGCATTTATCTATTTATTTATTTCTCTTTTGTGTCAGCACTGGACAGACATCTACCTGAGCTGGAATCCAGAAAACTACCCCGGTGTCCAGAACCTGCGTTTCCCTTCAGACCAGATCTGGACGCCTGACATCCTCCTCTACAACAGGTTGGAGCTGCCTTCCTCTACTCACTATAGGGTCATTGAAAAAGGTTATGATTTAGTTTGAAAAGTCTTTTTCTTGAGAAAATAGGGGTTTGTGTTTGTGTATTCTCGGGCTGCACCAAATAAACATGTCTGTTTTGATACGGGGAAAAAAAATCTGTAAATGCTTCTGGTTATTATTCATCGAATTCAAACAAAAACAAATATTCTTTAATGAGCAAGTTGATAATCAGAATGAGCTGAGGTCAAAGTCTTTATATTTTTACAAATGAGACTCATTTCATTTTGTGATTCCAGTCAGACCTGCGCTGCACTGTTTGATTGTGCTCTGTTCTTCACGCTCTTGGGTCAATTAGAGACGTAGGCCGGTTGTTTTTCTCCAACACAACTAATTGCGTTTCTGCATGCTCGGGACAGACACGGATGTTTGAGTCTGAAAGTAAGGGGAACGAAAACATAAGACGAGATGGATTTGCTCAGTCACAAAGAAATACATATATATACCATGACACAGACATAATGTGATCTGACCAATGCACAACAGATGTTTGGATTGGCTCGAAAACAGAAAACAAACTTAAGATAACACTGAGTGGGTGACAGAGGAGCCTCAGATGCTTCCCTTGATGCCTGCATTTGCCTGCAGCAAACACATTAACACAAACAACACACACATTACAGGGAACACGAGGACAAGACAAAGGTCTGGGAGTATTAACCCAAATTTTAAAAGCTCAGCTTTTAGACCAGCCAGGATTACCGACACTAATCTCGGTGCTCTCACCCCTCTCTTTCCCCGTCTCTTTGCCTTTTATCCTCTCCCTGTGTGCGTCCCCTCTCCCTCCACTTCGTCATCTCTCTTTTCATCTCATGCTATTTGTGTCTCCCTCCACCTCTCTTTCATAACTCACTGTCCCACTGTAATTCACTCTATTCAATCAACTCTTTTCCTCTTCATATTTTATTGTCCCCAGCCTTGGTGGTCTCCCCGTTATAAATCATTCCACCTACCTGGCTCTGTCTGTCAAAGTGTCGTCACCGTTGTCCTCCGCTCAGAGTCCACCTGTCGTGCTTCTCATGCATGCTTCTCTCAAATCTGCGAAAATACCAGCCCATTCTCTTAAAACACCTTTAATCATTTTTTTTTTAATCTGGGAGATGTACCAGAAAGCATGCATTGCACAGAAATCATTCCGTAGAGGTCATAGTGAATTGGTAGTACAGACAACCATAGTGTAGGTTTTTCGTACAAAACACGGGACTTTGACACTGGAGACGGAAGACAGGACGTCCTGTGTGAAACCATACAGCTGCAATAAAAGACTGGAGCTGGACACAGCAGCAGTGCTTTGGCTAAATGCTAATATCAGCATGCTAACATGCTCACAGAAACAGCGCTAACATCGAACTTTAGCAAACAGCTTTGCTATTCTCATCTTCTTAGTTTAGTATTTCAGCCTTGCCTACATTTTCCAATAAGTGAATGAGTAAATTACATCCGAGTCTGATAAGAATAAATTTGTTTTTGAAGATATCTGTTATAAACTAACATGGAGGGCAGTGTTGTATGCACTCAAGAATGGCATGGGAAAAAGGACGCAAAATATATAATATATATAAAAACTAACTTTTTGTGTGTCTTTTGTAGATTTCACTTGACAAGGTGACTGAGGAGGCGCACGTACCAAATTTATTAACAATGCATAGTTATTCAAGATTTTCTAAATGGTGATGACTCACAGATCGACACAGACAAATATTCCCAGAGACCACTCAACACAATGATCTAATCCCTTTTGTACATTTGGGTTATTTTACTGATATTGTACTGATATAGCTGAAAAGGAAATACTTCACAAAATGCATTCACAAATAATTTCATTCATAACAGAGCCCAAGACCATAATAGGTATCAAATAGAGTGCAAATATAGAAACGTACATTGTAAGGTGGATTTTATGGGACTGGGACTGGATGGCCTCGGGAAAGAAACTGTTCAGTAGTCTGGTGGTGCAAGTTTTTATGGACGTCTCAGAGAACAGGAGTACAAACAGTGGCTGGTGACAACAGAATGATATTAGTGGGGGTCTTTGGGTCCTAAAGGTTGAGGGGACTCAGACTTATCCCAGTGTATCCCACAGATACTTGATCAGTTTGGGATCTAGTGAATCTGGAGGCCAGGTCAACACCTTGTACTGTTCTTCATATTTTTTTAGTTGTTCCCAAACCATTTGTGTGTGTGTGTGTCAGACTGCATCCTGCTGGGGGTGGCTGCTGTATAATTGTAGCTTCACAATGTTTTGGTAAAGAAATACAATTACAATTACGTGTATCTGGTTTCCAGCCTTTGCCTCAGTGAAGTTGAAAAAATCAACACTGATGTGAAGCTGAACACGAAGTCTCACTTCACAGCTGAGCAGGAAGCTTTACGTTCCCACTGAGAGAGGAAAATTTACAGTTCCCACCAATGATATGGATCACTGCTGGAAACACACACACGCCTAGTAACTAATTACTCCACACGCCTCCGAGCGCTCGCCACAATAATTCTCAGTAAACAGCCGTGCTTGCACATGTATGTACACCGGTTGCAAGAAGGAGCACAAAAATAACTTGGCATGGGGGATTCGATCTTATCAGAGCACCACATGAACACACTGTCATACAGTCACAGGCAGTAATGGCACAACACACACCATTACACAGATGGTTATCAGTGCACAGCCAATAACACGCTACTCTTACTGCACCAAAAGGCAGGTGTATTCAGACTAATTAGCACAAGACAAGATGTCCCAATAAATCACTATTTATTTTTTTATATATGAAGTCAGTGATGTTAATGAGTGCTGAGGTCAGATGTCATCACGATATGGAGAAAATTCAGTCAAAAAAATTAAGTTAAAAAAGTTTGATGTTGTCTGTTTCTTTCATATTTCAGATCATTGTGCTCACACGGTCTCATACTGTCTTCATGCTAAGATGTCTTCACTGTGATTGATGGATTTACCATCCGTAGCGTGTCTGTGCATAGTACTGCACAGGGAAAAATTCACCGTCTTTGCAACAGCTTTGTTCTGTAATCGGCAAACGACATCATCCAGTTAATTAATCACCGCTTGTCTAATTACACCCCAGCATAGATCTGAATAATAATAATTTGTTTTCCAATCTTTTTCTGTAACTGAGCACAAAAATCTAACTTTTCTTAATTATGATCTTAATTATCACAGTATTGATTTAGACTTGTTTTTTTCTTTTTTTCAGAATAACATAAAAGTCGAGACTAAATCCAATTTAATGATAAAAACTAACTATAAACTTAATGTTTGCTCCCTAGTGTGTGGCAATGAGTGCATGTTGGCAGACAGTTTGTGTGTTTGTTTGCGTGTATGGCGTGTGTCTTGTTATATATAGATAAAAAGAAAAGCTATGTAAGCTGTTGACCTCCTCTCTCATTAGAAGTAAAAGCCAGTGGTCTCGGTTGACGGGGGATCGATGAGGCACATAAAGGACGTACAACTCAGGTGAACCACAGACTGAATCCTAATTCTGTCGGCGGGGAAGGAACATGTACAACAAAGACAGAACATAGTGACGGGCCATAAAGAGAAAAGGATAGTTAATTCAATAAATTATGGGTATGGATTTGTTATTGAATGAATGGAGTAGATGTGAAGACTGTTCTGTAAACCTTTAGGTTTAGATAAACATCACAAAATATATATATATATATATATATATATATATATATATATATATATATATATATATATATATATATATATATATTTAGTCGTTTGCGCTGACAGTAGTGGACAAAGTGTTTACATCTGTTACTTATGTTAAAGTAATAATACCACACCATAAAACAAAGTATTACAAAAACAATATACTCAAAATATTAAGTAAATGTACTCAAGTCATTGAAGGAAAATATCACCCGTATCAGGGGATTGTTACTTCTGCAAAAGTAGTCGTTTGATTTGATCATTTTTATTCTGAATTCATTAACAAGTCATTTTCGCCATTAATCAGTTTAAGGCTCAGTTTGTAAAGTGTCTGCTGTCACAGGAGCTCTAAATGATTAACAGAACTGCACTTGTCTGAAGTGTAGTTGTAGTAGTTTTATTTATAACAAACCATGATATATTGTTTGTCCTTTATATGTCCTGAGTCCAAAAACTCGTATTTGTACATTCATTTCTAACTTAAGATATCTGATCAATTTAAGTGCAATATTTCCCTCTTCTTTGAAAAGACTCAAGTGACATAATATTCCATTAACGGTTTGTTTGGAAACCAAGAAAAATAACTGATTCACAGGGTAAATGACAAACTTGGTAGCAAAACCATGTGGCATGTGTATAAAAATGTACTGAAGTGTCGAGCAGTGGTACAGTACCATGAATATTATTGAGGGGACGAGCACACACTGGAGATCAAAAAAAAAAAGGCAGACGTTGTGCTAATCAGCAGCGAGGAGGCTGCACAAGACGTTTCAACTGAAATCAGTAACTTTTTTTTTCATCTTATCTTTTTTTTTATCAGTTATATAACATTATCATGATCTATTTAGCTCAAAACTCCAACCCTTCTTTTTTCTGTTTCCATCCTGACTTGGTGAAAATGTTTAGAAGTAAGCTCAGATGTCTCTGTAGGCGCCTCTCCCACGCAACTGGAAATCTGTTTTAGCTCTTGCAGTTTTCTTGTCCGGCCAGTTAACTGCAGCACCTCGAGGCTGTCTAACAGAATGCCTAATGTCAGGAGCCCCTGAGGCTGATTAGTTGACTGCTACATTCCTGGGATGTGACATAACATGCATGAATGGGTAGGTGTCTCCTTAATGCAGTTTGAGTCTGAAGCACCGAGCAGAAGCATTACAGTAGTAGTACAGTAGCAGTACATTGTTACAAGCTTCAGAGATGTTAATCTTCTCCACTTAAGAAAAACATTCTTCATCTCTTTTATAGTTTGTGGCTTTGTGGCCAAAGTGACAGTTTCATGTAGTTTCATGACTAGCTACAAACAAAGGCATTTTAATTTTATTTTACTGCGACACCTTCTCATTTAATGTTGAATTTTACTCATTTCTAATGTTATGTGACTTTTTATTTCACTTTACATTATTTTCCTTCTTTCAAATCCTTGTGCCTTTCATCTGTTTGTCATGGTGGCTTTGTGGGGACAGCAGCAGGTGCTGAGCGAGCGAGAGGGAAGCTTGTTGACTCACGTCCCATGGCGCAGGAACTTGTCACTGCCTCCATTGTCACTGTCGGTCAGACTCCGTTTCCCGCTTGACTCCACTCTGACAAATCCACAGTGTTCTTTCTAGAGTCTGTCTGCGGTATGTGTGTGTGTGTGTGTGAAGGTGCGTGGCACGAAGGCAACCACTCTCCATTCTCCCAAGAATATCACCTTTCCTGTTGGATGCACATTTTAACATAATTCCAAAGGGTTTTGTTGCAGAATCTTAAATTACGTTTAAGGTAGAATCTATCTTCTATAAGACACAGCTGTTTTCATATAATGCAAAAACATTTTAAGTTGATTAACAAAACTGACTTAACATTTTTAAAGGGAGGCTCCTTGGCCTTGTCCTTTGGGCCTGATCTGATTTATGTGTTTCAGATTAACTTAAATAACCATATATCATTCAGTATATCTCTTATGATACCACTCAGCTTGAGGCCCATGACATGAAGTGGGGACACGTCACATGAGTTACAAAACTAAGGGTATATTTCATCCCTTACACAAATCAGGGTTTGTATCCTTTCCTTTTATTCCACCCCTTCCCTTTCTGGGGAAGGAGGTCGTTCGGACACCCGACTGGCACAATTGTGTATTTTATTGAGTAGCAGTTAAAAAGGGCTGAGCTAATCTCTCGGTGGTTGAAAGTAACATGGTTTTGCGGTGGCAGAATGGAAGGGGGGTGACTCCGGGGTGCTGGAGTTCACTATTAAGCCTTCTTCAGGTGTCGTGCACCTAACTTAACCAAACATCGCTTAAGGTAGGTGCCCACTCGAAAACCCCAATGATGTGTCGCACACTGCCTACAGCTGTTCACTAGGCTAGTTAGCTGGTGTCTTCTTGTTGGTTGCTAGCTGCTAGCTTGCCGCTAGCCTGCTGGTCAGTTTTCAGTTATAACATCTTATCCTGTGTGGTAATTAATGCATTAAAAAGAAAACAAAAAGGCCACCGTTGAGACATGGTGAGCTTCTGCAGCTGAAAGGTCACCATGCTCAACGACGCCCTTTATTCACAGGTGTGACTGGTTAAGGTAACTACCACTTCAAGGCCAGTGGAGGTGCAGAGGGGCATAAACACTTATGTTCTGTACTGTCTAGAAGGAAAATGTTTTTCTGCTTTTGATTGATGCATGACAGAAGAAGATGTGCCACAAAACCACAAGCTAAATATTCATCCAAGTGTCTTCAATGGGAATGAGAAGGTTGCTATAAGACAAACCATTGGTATAGTTTTAACACGTATGTGAAAACAGAGGACATTCTTTGCTGTGGGGTGGTTAAGCTGTGGGGTGGTTAAGCACTGATTGCATTAAAGCTAATACATTCAAATGAAGCAAGGCCGACCTTGAATAACACATTGCACAGCCCCACCGTGGCACGTCACACACATTCCTCGGCCTCTACCTGGAACAACAGTAGATGGCAACAGACACAGCGAAGAAATAAATTACATTGCTTAACCCTCCAGAAAAATGCAAATTGTTCTGACAAAAGAGAGGCAAAAATAAAATGGGTCCATCTACAGTCTCTGTTAAGATGTACAGCACGTTCTTTTGTCAAGGCAGAATGAGACTCCAGGATGTTTCAGATGTTATCTCCCCCGCTGAGGACTGGATTGTGTGTGTGTTGATTTTCATGGCTGTGTTGTGTGTGCCATGATAATGTCCATGCAAAGTTCGGTGAGAAGTTTTAGGATTTTAGTTAGTGTGTGCTGTGAAGTACTCCAGAAAGCTTTTTTATATCAATACATACAATCATAAATATATGACTTTACACTAATATTTATTACAGTGAAAAATAAAAGAGATCAACCATTCAGTTTCCTTTATTAATTATTACATTTTCATCAACTATATGAGTGGTTTCCTTTTCTTGCAGTGTGTGACCAGAGTCGTTATGTGTGACATAAGTTACCTGCCTGTGAATGCAATATCTGAATGAATGAATATGAAAGAATTTCCTTGTATCTTCTTTTGTAATTTGGTGATCAAAGGCCTTTCTTACATTTAAAAATGTGCTTTGAATTAGGCAAAAATTTAAGAATTCATTCACTATTTATGACAAAATGTCTAATAAAAAATGTTGAATAGGATAAAATAATTATCACAAGGTCAAAGGTCAGCTTCGACATTATAAAGTCAAAACAAATAATTCTGATTGGTGTTAATCACATGTTATTATTAGTTTAAGTTCAATAATACTTTGTTTAAGAGAAAAAGATGATCTGAAACAGATAAGTCACAATGGCAAATAGTATTTTGTAAATGTTACATAGGTTTTAAAGTTTTGTTGACTCAAATCTTATATTCTCTGTTGCCCACATTTAATAATAGAAAGTAGCGCTGAAGAAGGAAATACAGCTCTGTTATTCCTACTTGCTGCTACAGTGGAAAATTAGTTTGTCTCGTAACACTGACCCTAAACCATAAGTTATTTAAAAATTCACTCTGCTTAGAGCACTTTTCTAAGGAGTTCACAATCTTCACTACACAAGTTCAACAACTTGATTTATATTATGTGCAGGTATTGTTTCTACTGTATCTTACACAAAGACTTTGTTTTATTTTTTATAGATTCCTTTTTTTTGTGCTTTTTGGGGGAATCTTGAAACTGAAACCAAATCTATCTCAAACTTCAGATATTTCAGATTCGACTGAACAAGGCTTGCCCTTCAATTATTCCAAGCTCACTGTGAGTTTCAGAACCTTGAGTGAGGCATCTGTTTTGTTTTCTCGTGTCACTGATTTGGTTCCTGTCACTGCATTTTTGGCATGGTGATGGCTTTGAATATTTCATTTCACTCCAAGCTGCATTTCAATTGGGTTTTAACTATGTGTGTGCGATGTGAAGGACAGGAGCAGCGGGCTGCTTGGTCCACAGATGGCTGAGTAGATATATCACTTCACTGCTCGCCGCTGTGACAGGTTAAGGCTCAAACAGCAGAGAGACAAACAAATGTTAACAATAGTGAAGCTGTGGGCTGACGTAATGTGACCCTTTTCCTTCTTCTGACAACAACAGATAACCTCACAGTAAAGGTCAATTTTTTTCAGTACTTCTGAATAACTTTCAAATCATGGCTGAAGCTGCTTGTGAGATATGTACAACCTAGTAGATGTGTGCAGAATTACACAGCTTACTTTCAGTAGCAGGGTTATTTTATAATGAGTTTTCATCTGCAGTACTAATTGACAAACCCCATTTAGATATAATTGCCAGTTTGTGGTTGTACTGTGGTTGCACAGGCTTATTATTAAATATAAAATGAAATTAAAATCACATTACCCTCTGTTCCCGCCCTCCCAGCGCGGATGAGCGATTCGACGCCACCTTCCACACCAACGTCCTGGTGAACGCGTCGGGCTACTGCCAGTACATCCCCCCCGGCATCCTCAAGAGCACCTGCTACATAGACGTGCGCTGGTTCCCCTTCGATGTGCAGAAGTGTGACTTGAAGTTCGGCTCGTGGACGCACAATGGCTGGCTCCTGGACCTCCAGATGCTCGATGTGGACACGTCCACTTACATACCTAATGGGGAGTGGGACCTCGTGGGTAAGAGAGGCTCTTTATGTTTTGTCACCGCAGGCGAAGCTATCAGGACAGATGAATGTTGTCACGGTTCAAAGATGTATATAATTGAGGTGTTAATATCTCAGTCTGTGCCCTAAGAGCGGGGTATTAAATCACTGGTCTAGTAAGTGATAACCAGCGTGCCCTACGTTGGGTGTTACAGACAGTATCAGCACAGAGGGCAAGCACTTGTCAGGACTCGTTAGTGTTAAGTTTCTGTTCTGTCCAGGGTCCCCTTGTGTTCTTGCCACTTCCTGTTTTATTTTGAAGTCCAGCCTCATCCTCATCTTCCTGTCAAGTTTCCCGCCTTTGTGGTTGAGCTGCCTGCTCTAACGGTTCCACCTGTGTCTGGTTGTCTATGTAATTATGGTATATAAGCTGTGTTTCCCTTCCCCTCAGTGCCAGGTTGTCTCGTTATTTCATGTAGCGGTCCAGCTTTTCTCCCCCCAGAGAGATTCCTTGTCTAAGACTTGAAGTCTGTTTTTCTTTTTTCTAAGACAGCCCAGTGGTTTTGTACCTCTGCCTGATTTTCTGCCTGCCTGGTTTCTGATTTTGGGCTGAATAAAGTGAATAAACCGTTTTTATCAATGGTGTCTGGTGGCTTTGAACAATGTAATGGCTTTCCTAAAAAGCTTTCTCGCAGCAAACCACAGTGCCTCATACAACCCCACTACAAAGAAACTGAGCTATTTACCATGATTTTAAAATATGACAAAGCAAAAATATTCAGGCGTTAATGACAGAGATTAAGCCTTTGTCAACTGTACAAAATGAAACCCAATGAATTACTGTCATATAAAATAGTTTTCACTCTGTGACAACATCTGGATGGATGTAGCTGAATGACATGGAAAGGTGAGAATTTTTGGAAGACTTCCCAAGCAGGGTGTCTCCAGCTGGGACTATACAATTCAAGAAGATCCCAGTGGCCGGAGCCCCTGGGGTGATAGTTAGCTGGAAATGGGTGTCAGACAGGAGCAGATGGCATGCAATAGGAATATTTGACAAACTGTAGGCGTGCAGCCAGGCCATATGTGAGGACAACACCCCTAGACTTGGAGTTGAAGGTGACAATTTCACCTTTTGAAATTTCTTGTTTCTGTCTTTCCGAACATTTTAAAGTTACAAGCCGGGTCTCTCTCATATTTATTCCAGTTCAACCGTCCACCCTTATATTGAGAGTCAGTTTTTAAATAAAGTAATTTACCAGAGGGTGTTTGGTTTAAAGAAATTCTCCACAAAAACGTGCCTTTATGTGTGTGTGCTTCTCCCTCAGGTGTGCCGGCAAAACGCAATGAGCTGTACTACGAGTGCTGTAAGGAGCCCTACCCAGATGTGACGTTTACAGTCACCATGCGCCGCAGGACTCTATATTATGGACTAAATCTTCTCATTCCCTGTGTGCTGATCTCTGGCTTGGCCTTACTGGTCTTCCTATTACCTGCAGACTCCGGAGAAAAGATTTCTCTGGGTAAGTGGAACATGATTAACACATATATTGAGGTTACTGCAGTGTTGATACTGTACCAATAAGCTGGAAGAAATTGCAGCGCAGAAAAAACAAAGTTACCTGGAGTTATTTATAGTCGGTGTCAACATTAGTGAGCATAGGTGGTCCACCTTAAATGACTTTGCGTGGTTTAATATTTGGAATATGTTGAATTTAACATTTTTATTTATTTTACTTATGTATATGTAGAGACATGTATACCTTATTTTGCTACAAAAAACATCCATATATACAATGTATTAAGCCATGAATACATGCATGTCAAATTACCCTGGAGTAATTGTGACCCGTCTAAATCCATTCTTTGACACTGATGCATTGCTGTCTGTCTATGAGCAGCCATCAGTTGCAAGGTGTTTTAGGGATTCCTGGAGCTGCAACCTACCCTGGATACATCAAAGGACACAAGATGACAAATAGTTGTCTTCCTGAGAACATAACTGATTACATACATAAGTAACTGCATGTATAATTTCATACGCCAGTGACCCTGATCACATCATTATGTGCTGTATATGCTCACGTTCTCTCTCCCTGTGCCTCCTCTCTTCGATCTCTGTCTGAAGGCATCACTGTGCTGCTCTCACTAACCGTCTTCATGCTCCTGGTAGCAGAGATCATGCCTGCTACGTCCGACTCTGTTCCTCTTATCGGTGGGTTTTATTTCTGTGTCTGTGTGTGTTTAAATGTAAAATAAGAAGGGAACTGATTGCACATTATGCCTGTTTATACCCTGTTTATATCTCTTTACCAAACACAGCGGAAGAAATAAGTGGAAAACAACTGAACTTTAGACTCTAAACTATAATATTCATTCAGTGTATTAGCCACTTACCACTGCTGACCGCTTGACAGTTTCTTGCTTCCAAACATGCGTTAATTATTGAGAGTTCTCAAGAAAAGCGGCTGCCTGACGCCTGCCTCCTGACAAATAATAAATAAAAAAGCACCTCTGCATCTGACTTGGGTTTGAGTAGCTCGAGGGCATCTATAGGTAATTCTCAAAACGTGCAGAGTTGATTGAGTGTTGGTAACTTAATATGTCAGCACCATTCATTTAAAGAAGACATGTGGGGGGTGGCTAACCTCTGGGGCTGACATTCAACTGTCAGCACTAAGATCTCACCAAAATGGAAGAAAGTTAATTTATCGTATGCATGCGTGAGTGTGCGTCTACATGCTTAGCATGGGCCATAATATCGGTTTCACTCAGTCAGTGCTCAATATGAAGCCTCGTATGAATGTCAGTGTATCGATGGAAGTAGTGTTGGTCACGCTGAGCTGAGCACAGTTACCAGTCTATCAACACACTAACTCCCCTCACCAAGGAAAGCTTGATAAATTCCTAATCAATACAATGACTGATCTCTCTATTTTTCTGACCACAAGGCCACGATGGAAATTACTCATGTCCCCTATCGTCATCATGACTGAATGTGGATGTGCATTTGTGTCTGTCTGCACTATAAATACATGAAACATGTTTTCAGCACTTAGGATGCATGCAGGGTTATGATGCATGTCTTTTATCATGAGCCCTTAATCACTGGATAAGTCAAACGCATTCATCTCAGTTTAACTCATTTACTTAGACCGGTCTTATCTAGTTCAAGACCATTTGGCTCATTTCATTTTAATTCTGTTTAGTTGTAATTCATTTTTAATTTAGCTGGCTCACTCAATAACAATGTGACTGAAGGTCTCACGATTATGTTTTAAATGGCTCTCATTTAAACTAAACAGTTGTACTTTGGTCTCATCTGTCTGCAAAACATTTCCCCAACAGTTTTCTGGCTTATTTCGTTTTGGAGAGCAGGGACTTTGTCCTCGTCACTCTGCCACGCACAGTGTGGTTGTTCAGTGTTCTCCTTTGTCCATGCCACCATACACTTCCACAAACATCCATTGTGAAATCAAACTGTGACAAATTCTTGTTTTTTTTTTAAGGAAAACAATGCACCGAACAACACCTGAGTCTCGTTACACTCATTGGAAACACTCCTGAAACAATGGACTCTAATTCGTTCCTCAAATTAACTTGTAATCCTAGAGGTGCATTCATTTTTCAGCTTATATTTGTGTAATATTGCCTCATATTCCTGAATAAATATCAAGTTTATATACATTACATGCGCATGCTGCCCTTATCTCCTTCTCTGTCTCTGCTTTTTTCGGGGGTTTGTTTACCTCCGTGCTCTGTCACAAATTTTGCACTCCTTTCATTTACCCTGTTTGAGTTCAAGTGTGCATCTCTTCCCCTTAGCAATATAACTTACTGTAGCTCGAGTAAACTTGCCGTCCTTTCATGCTACAGTGTGAAATCAACCTATTTTTAAGAATTAATTCTTGTTGTTTTACCTGTTAGTACATGCAAATTAGATATGACCACAGGCTAGAGGAATGTAAAGTAGGAAAAACATTCAACAAGTAATAAATTGCATGACCTCGTATGTATTTTTTGTACAATAGCCCAGTACTTTGCCAGTACCATGATGATTGTGGGAATGTCTGTGGTGGTGACAGTTATAGTCCTGCAGTTTCATCATCATGACCCTCATGGAGGCAAGATGCCAAAATGGGTGAGTGACTGAAATCAGTTTAATCAAATCTTCATATAGTTTCTGAATGCCTATGTTTGTACTAATATATTAGCGTGTGTTTGCACTAACTCCTGTTTTCTTTCAGGTCCGTGTGGTTCTTCTGAACTGGTGTGCGTGGTTTCTTCGTATGAAACAACCTGGTGAAGATCGCAAGCGGCCAAGTTACAAGTACCGCAACTCCTCCCAGCACCACTCCAGCACCAGCTCCATAGAGATGGGCACAGTACCAAGCCTCAACGTGCCCCTGTCACAGACGTCCTGCCCGCCCTGCCCCACCTCCAATGGTTCCATGAGCCTCTACTTTAGCAGTTACCATCCCATAGAGAGCCCACACTGCCCACCTTCCAGTGACTCCGGGGTAGCGCTGGGGGGACGTGCACATGGCTCTCTCAGTGAGGAGGCCGAGCCTCCTGGAGGAGTCGGCAGCGGCGTTGGATGCCTGGGGATGGGAGTAGGCATCCCCCCACCAGAGATACAGCGCATCTTGGAGGAGGTGTCGTACATAGCCCAGAGGTTCCGGGACCAGGACGAGGCTGAGGCCATCTGCAGCGAGTGGAAATTTGCAGCGGCGGTGGTGGACCGACTGTGTCTGGTGGCCTTCTCTCTCTTCTCCATCATTTGCACCTTCACGATCCTCATGTCAGCTCCCAATTTCATAGAGGCGGTCTCCAAGGACTTCACATAACTGGTTGCGCCAGAAAGAAGGAAGGAGGTGTCAAAATGTAAGAGAAAATTGAGAGATTAAGAGATTAAGAGAGAAGGTGTACAGGAAAGGAAACGAATGTGGTCCCCAATTAAGAGTTTGGGCGCCTGTTGGATAAAATGAGGGATTTGCAGTGTGTCATGACAAGAATAAGAAAACTTAAGAAACTTTCCATTTACTTTAATAATTGTATTGGGCATATAATTGTATTATACAATTGAGTCGTGCTAAATCACAAATCTCAATTAATTTTACCACTTTGTCAGAAAAAAACATTACTTTTACTGTTTTGAACAGAAAACTAATTCACACCTGCAGATGAAAGAAGAAAGGTACTGTGAATACTTTAGGCCAAAGTTTAGGAATCGTTAGGAAAGTATGAGTAGAGTACTGTATAGATTTTTTACATTAAGATATCAGTAAAGGGAAGATAATGATGGTAATAATTGTCTTTGCCCTGAAAACAATGTAAATATCATAGTTTTAGCTGCATTCTTCTATAAGAAACAGCTTTATTCATTCATATTTGCTGTACAATGACACGTTTAGCGCCACCATCCGCCACTCCGTCTCCTACCTGACTTTCTTCTCTACTGCCCTGTATGTACAAAACCACATGTATGTACAAGCACTGCCTCGGTCTGAGCTCACATCAGTTTACCTTGAGGACTCTTAACTAATTCTGATGATGCACCATCCTTGTAATGATGTTAGGCTAGTTACAAACTGAGATGTTTCACTGTGAATCTTATTGTTTCTTCTTTAACTTAGGTCAGCGGATCACTGGACACAACTTCGTAGCGTACTTCCTTTGTTCAACAGTAGGAATTCCTGTTTTAGATCACTTCATCACTTCTCACTTTGTCTTGCCTGTCCGTTGTGAAATAGAGAATCTGCATTGTACCTCAGATGAACAGTTTGGGGCAGGCAGTGTATTATAAGAATTATGATAACAATGACATATCCAGTATATTGTAGCAAAAATCCCTGTGTGGACTGGCATTTATGGGCATTGACCAGTAACACATGACGTAGAGGTGTCTTTCTAAACTACAGTCAAACGTTGAACTGTGCTTATTTTATGTGAGTGTGCGGGTCTTTTTTGCACCAATTTCTGCTGTAAAAATTGCGATGTTCACTTACATTTGAATGATCTGTAAAAATGTGTACATTTTGGACTTGTTGAGCGGTTTCTGAAGAAGAAAAAGAGATGTGACTTTTGAACCTTTGGCAGACATGGAAAAAGGCTCAACAGCAAAACTCTTTTCACTGGAGAATAGATGGTAGATTTATCAACGGTCCTTTTGTCAGTGAAATTTGTGTGTGCTTTGTTAGAAGGAGTCACGTAACTGAAAGTGGCTGAGAGTTGTAAATGTGTTTGCTTCCGTGTGCCACTCACATTTTTTTGTTGTAGGTGCAGCCATTAGTTTCTGTCGTTCTAAGCGTGAGTTTTCAACTCTCTGTGTTAATAAAAGGCTATTTATTCTCTGTAAATAAAAGGTCTGCATGAATCTGTGGCGATGGACTGTCGAAGGAAGGGAATGCTTGGATTCATTGCAAGTCATCTGGAAGACTCTTTATAACAAAAAATGCAAATACAGTCACATTTTTCAGGTTCAGTCTTATAAGTAAAATCCAGTTACAGGACAGAATAAATCCACCACAGACTTCTTCAACTTGTGGAACAAAACGACAGTCAAAGATTATTCTTCGAGTTGCAAGTTCAATCCTAGTGCAGGCTGATTTACTGCGCGCTGCCAGACTGGAAAAGACCAGACGAGCCAGATGACTGCCGAACAAAATTTAAAGCCTCAGTTAACGAGGATGTGATGAGGGATACTTTGAATGAGAATTGCAAATGGTCGCAACTCAGTAATAATCGCAGAACAGAGGCCAATCAATAAACACAAAGTCACCATCAGTGTCCTCGCTGATAATTAACAAGATTAGTGAGACATTACAACTTTTGTGCTTTTATCACCAGTTTTTATCACTGTGATCCATTCACTTTGTCACGGTTTTAATGGGCCGAGGTGTCCTTACCATGACTGAAAGGCGAAAAGAAAGTAACTAGTTTAATCTCAAAACAAGAGTCTTTCACATGAGCCCTGACGAGTTTTGATAATTTACTAAATAAATGTGCAATAAAGCAGGTTTACTTAGTTAGCAGTAGAAAATCATTTTTGATCTCAGATAAACACGGGGAATAAAGATTTTAATGGGAGAGAAAATCAAATATGAGAAATCGGCTCTAAAATAGGCCGTGAATGTGGGGCATGTTTTGCTTCTATGATTTAAGAAATACGCTCCGATTTTTCCTTTTTTGCGAGGCCAACAAAGACATCCTCTCAACTTCCAGTTGTTTGATGTTTTGTGGATGAACTCCAGCCAGTAAGAGTGGGCCCAGATTTCAGGGCTGAATGGTTGATGATAAAGTTTTATTTTAGTAAGTGTGCAGACTGTGGCACACGGTTAAAACCCTCCGAGTGATGCAAATAAGACAGGAAACTTTTCTCTCAAATGGTGTCATCATCATGTGACTGCTATGCAGGTAATGCTCACAGATTTGATCATCTTCATTGAGATGTGCCTCCTGCACGGTGTCAGTAGTGTAATCACTCAATAAGGGAACATGGGAATTAAAATGAGTCAAACCGTCCATGACAGAGGCAGATGAAAGTGCTGCAGCTCATGGGAGGCACACTGAAGAAGCTTTATCAGAAGAGATTTGGTGGAAAATTTACAATCTAGATATATAAATGAGGCATCAAACCGTATGATCTGAGACTGAAAAAAGCTATTGGGGTTTGGGCCAGTCATGCGTTAAATGTATGAGAAGCAGTAGTTATTGAACTGTATCTGAATACATTTGCACCATTAAATTGCCATGCCAGCTTCAATTTTGAGGTGGAACTCGGAAGCTGTGTTACCTGTTACTTGCTTTATATGGTTTTAATCATACCAACAAATGCTGTTTCTTTGTCTTGTTCTTTGTTTTAGAGCATAGGTCTTTAAACGGGGGTCCGCGACCCCTAGGGGGTAAGATGAGGTACTGCAGGGGCGTCACAAAATCTTTAGTTGATTAGACATTTTCATATATATGTGTGTGTGTGTGTGTGTGTGTGTGTGTGTGTGTGTGTGTGTGTGTGTGTGTGTGTGTGTGTGTGTGTGTACATATATTTCCTCCCACAGATTTCTTTAAATACACATAAATCTAACATATCTTAGTAAAGGGATAGGAGATAGCTTAATGCCAAATGATAATAATAATGTATATTAAACAGCACTAAATATAACATAGAATACATATAGTTGGTAGGGGGTCCCTACTGAATCTCTCTACCAGTTTGGGGCCCTTGGTCTGAAAAAAAAATTGAAGACCCCTGAATTAGAGGTTAGACAAGGTTGAATTTTGGTGGAGAAAATATGTCAAATTGTAACAATGAGCAGCCAACATGAAGTCCAAATATAATTTTATGATCCACTTGCATTAATTCAGATGACCAGAGAAGAATAAAACCATTTGGGGTATTAACTGTGTGTGGTTTAAATGGTGTTCTTGAAGGCAAAGAGAGATTGGAAGAGATTAAACTTAAAGGTCACAACCAGTCAGTGGGGCACTTAAAAGAATATTACATAACTAAGGATAAAAACAGAATCCCCACCACGGGTCTAGATTAGAGATGGAAGTATGGTTCATGATACAGAACAAGCCCAGCATGCCATATGTTCATGTGAATATGTGTGTATGTGCCCAAAGGCTCTCATGCCATTTTGTGAAAGACTCTCAGTACATACTGTGTTTAAGGTTAATCCCACTCTTTTGGTTTCTGCTAGACAGGCTCACCTTGTTTCGTGTCAATCATCCAGCTACACCCTCAAGGTTTTCAGTACAAAAAGTCTCTATACCATACTGTTCAGTAAAATATAATGCCCCAACACCATCAGAATTTTCTATTTTTCTGCGTGATAAAATATCTAGGTTGAGCTAAATAAACATTGAGCATGCTATCATTCTTAAAATAAGGTGGAAGGTCCTTGATGCTGTCTAGGTACACACAAACAAATACGTGAAGAGTCAAGGACGTTCATTGACAAACCACAACATGAAATGACAGGGAAACACGCCCAAACTGTCACAAAGGAGCAGTAATTCTAGACCTGAACATTTACCACAGCTGGGATTCCTGACACAAACACACAACCAGCATTTGTTGGCTGGTTACTGCTTTTTAGCTTCATCTGATGAGAGATTGAGTATTAGAAACTGAAAAAAAGGTGTGGATATTTAGGTATTAAACATATCTTACGTCTTGATTTAATCCAAAGACCAGGAGGTACAGAAAACATATATGCTCGGCCGAAGGAGGTTTTTGGTTTTAGCTGAAATAAGACACTTTACAATTTCAGATTTTTTGAAGAATAATGATTTAGAAAAATAAACGTTAAGTCAATGATGCAAGAGGAATGAATGATTGACGTTATCTGTTATTGTGGATAGCTTCTTACTTTCCCACGAAATGAGCATGTGCCCACTGACATTAACTCTGAGTTCATACACCAATCCGCCACAACATTAACACCACTGACAGAAGAGGTGAATAACTGACCATCTTGTGGCAATACAGTGTTCTGCTGGGAAACCTTTGGACCTGACATTCATGTGAATGATACTTAGACATGCCTGATCCACAGAGGCCCCTCCAGACAACCCACAGGACACAAAGGTCCAAACTGACTGTTTTTGAGGCCAACACAATATTAGGAAGGTGGTTATAATGTTATGCCAGTTCAGTGTATATCGGAATAGAAGAATAAAAGTATATCCACCATGTTTAATAATTCAAACCAGATTTTGGATACCAAAGTGATGAAATGTGGATTTTCTGAATAGTGTTATGCCAAAAGGAGAAATTCTGGAAGAAGATCCTCAGATTTTGTGTGACTGTAGCAAAACCAACACATTTTTTTTGTCATGAGGGACAAATTTGGATCTTCTAAATCAGTTTACCCTTGAAATCATTCAGGGATTTGGGGGATACCGAGCAATCATTCTCCACATTACTTATTTTAATTAGAAACTTGTTTGCTCTTATATTCCACTGAGATGTGAGAATTTAATCGGGGACCCAAGAACACGAGTGTCGAGAAGGTGGCAGCAGAAAATTGAGTGCAATATAAAAGAATCATTACTTTTGTTATATTATGACTACCATTTGTATTTCAATGTTTGTTTGTTTTTCAGAGTACGGGCACTTCAGTAAAACCTGCGTTCCCTCAGAGGACCTAAACTAAGCTTCTGAGACAAAGAGAAATACAGACATTCCTCCTTATGCTTCACCTCATCATAGAGTGTCTTTTATCATAATAATTAGTTAACAGTCTTGGGGAAACAATTTTCCATTAGACCAGACGTGTGTACCCCAGTCTCATCAACACCACCTGGCATGTGCAGCAAACCCCCAGTGAGGAACAACAGCTCGTCTGCCGCTAATGTTCATCTTCTTGAAAGACCTTCAGAGGCAAGAGGTTTATGAGTTGTTGCTGCTTTTGTGTTTGTCTTTGTTGTTTTGTATCAGGTCAGCAACAGGAGGCCCTTGTGTGTGGATCTGATGGCAGAGAGTCGAGGTTGTAGCGAGGCGATATGAAGGACTCCATGCACGTGCAACACTTGCGCCACCACACTGGACGCCCACTCACACTAACACACAAACACGAAAATCCTCGTACACCACCAACACCAATGCATCCACACACACACTCCAACACACATATACTGTGCACAGCAGGGGCTTGAGCGAGACCAGATTGCACGTTCAGAGAGTGTCGCACTGCTGAGCTCAGCGTGTAACTGATGTATACTTCACAGGGAAACAAAAAGTTAGGAACCAAAACAGGCATTTTCCTTTTTTTTCTTTTTTTCTGGGAGATTACAATCTAATCTGTGATGGTTAATAATGCAAATACAGTGGCTGATATGCTGTGGGTGATTTATGTTGGAATCCAATCCACAAACAGGGATGGGGAAAGTGGGTTAAAGCAAGGAAAGGGCAGGAAAGTAATGAAATCCATGAAAAAGTTATGGGATGAAGCTCAATCTTATTACCGTCCTACGAGGCAGCGACCTCTGCCTGCTGAACTGCTGGCCCAGCATTATTATTTAAAAGAAAAATGAAGCTCACGCTGGGTGTTTGTGAACTTGGCAGGTGGAGTATAGGTGGGGATTTGGCAGCCAAAAGTTATTGCTTCCTCATCACACATCACCTTCAAACCTAAGATATTGGGCGTCACCGGAGGCCATTACCACCTCTCTTTCTCCCTCCTCAGGTTTCCTCATTCCAGTCCCAATCAATCCACCACTCCCACAGTCCCCCGGGGGTGGAGTTAAGAAACAACCCTTCTGGATGCTGCTGCCACACCAGATGATTATCTTTGCTTGCCCTGCATGCTGCCAGACCACCTGTCTGGTCCTTATGTCCAAACAATGTCACACATTACCTCACAGGACATTGCTTAGATCACATTCTTATTCTGTTGTTGTCCTCTTGCTTCAGTCACAGTTGTGTTGTGGCTCTACGGACCTTCTGTCAGTTCATCACTTAGGTCCAGAATAAAATAAATCTCTCCTGTCTGAGTGTGTGCTGCTATTGGTCTTTTGGTAGTTTCACCCCCTGGGAAGAGACTGAATAAAGGACGTCTTTAAAGAAGTTGTACACAAATAACTTTTCAATGAAGGGCCATGAAACTCTATATTTATATAAAAATGTCATATCTTAGCAACTACTGGATAGATTTCTGTGAAATTCCAGACTGATACTTATGGTTTTCAAACAATGAATCTTGATTGTGATCGTGCACGAGCGCCATAGAGGCTGAATGTGCTGGTTTTGAGTGGAAAGCCTCAACAGCAGTTCACAAAGATACTGAAGGAGGAAACAATACAACAAATAAGAATAAAACCACAGAGAATATCAAAGTTTCACTTGTCCAGACTTTCTGCATCAAGGGTAAAACCAAAGGATTAACAGTGCAGACACCCAGCCCACATTTCCAGTTGTTTCACTAATGTTTCACACCTTGTGGCTACAGCAGGTAGACATGTATCAGCATAACTCTACCAGTACCAACACACAGCACCAACAGTTAAATCCTGGAGTCTTGTAGTATGAATGAATGAATGAATGAATGAATGATAGCTTTATTTCAAACATGTAGAAGAAAAGACAAAACAAAGAAAACAATATTTGAACATTTCTTACCTAACATGTTCAAGAAGGAGTTTGAACCTACCCCTTTTTCATTTAACATTTACTTCCTGAGTTTTTTTTTTTTTCTCACATTCATCAGACCCTCCTTCTTCCCTATACCTGGTGGACACCATGCGTTTGTAACGCTGCTTAAAGGTGCTCATGCTTGGACATTGGACAAATGTTTTTAATGTTGTGCTTGCACAAAGATGTTTTAAATTTAGTTCCCCCCTCAAATTATATCCCATCTCTCTTTGAAAAAAAAAGTTTCTGAATGTTTCCATGGAGTAGGTTCTTTATTACTTTAGGTTGTAGAGTACATTTATAAGTATTGCCCCAAATCTCTGCACAGTAACTTAAATACAGTAATTATGTTAAGTATTTAAGACTTTTCACTGACTCCTTCAATGACTGTAGACATTTAACTGTCAGGATTTTTAAACATCTACTGATTTAGTGATTTTCAAATCTGAAAGCTGCAGATCTTGAAGTAGTTCATGGAGGAATCAGAAGCACAGTTTGTCCTGATATAGAAGCCAGCCTCTTTTTTGGTTTCAATTTCCTGACTTTCAGATGCAAATGACTGTTTTATGCAAATGTAGTGCATTTATTTGCATCCGAAATTTGCTGATATTTAGTAGGTGTTCTTCTGTTTATCTTTGCTTTTCTGAGCCTCTGGCTTACCCACAACCCCACAAGTATATTTGCGATAAGGTGCATACTACTACAATGTGTTTCTCTTTATCAAGTGCTGCTCGCATTTCCTTGAAAAACCCAATAGTAATCTAATAATGATCCTCTTCTGAAGAAGCTGAAAGAGGTGTCAGACAAACTTTCCTGCAGCATTTATATGAACATCTTCTTTATTTTCCTGTCTTGGCTTCATCATAATAGCCACTCTTAAATTGCATATCTTTTGCTCTTTTGTCCTGCACAATCTTCTCTGTCTCCTATTTTATACGTCTTTTATCTTTGTTTTCTCCTTAGCTCAGTTTTCTTTAATATGTTCTGTGTTTCTGCGTACCTGCAGTGCTGTTCTGTTCATTAATCCTGTCATGGCGCTTTCATTTCACTAATAAGCTGTGATTTATTTCTGTGGGTGGACATGGGGGGACATACTGAATGCTAATATGATACGTTGCCAATGAGAGAGTAGAAATGGCATTGGCAGGATCGGGATCCTTGTCACTCATCAGTCTGGTCTCCTCTCACTTCACTCAACAACTCTCTCTTGGCTAGAAGTCTGGTTTACTTACCCCTCTCTACTGGCTGGAGCCAAAATATAAGTTTTATCATATGTGAGACACCTGAGTCTTCCAAAAGAGATATGGTAGCAATTTAATATATATTCATGTCACACGCGGACAAATGAGCACAGCAACTGCAATACATCTGCCAAGTCATGATCCTGCCAAGTTTCAAGGACAACCACAGTGAAAGCAGACTTCTGAAATAGTTACAAGGAGAATTACAATATAGATTAACCATGAAGCCTAAACACGGTAAAAACAGAGAAAAAAACAAGATCTTTGAACCGGGAATGACGGCAAAACCGAATGCATCATGGTGATTGAACTCCGATCTAATGTAGCCAGTAGAGGTTCTCAGGTGTTCAGAGGTCAGACTGCAGGCCACAATTTTGATCGTCGCACTGACAGGGGCTGAAAGTTATCTTTGTTTTTGACTGACGAGAGCAAAGATAGAATGCAAACATGTTGCAACCATTGCCTACTAGAAAACATACAAACACAAAACGAGGGCACACATGGATCTCTCTGTTTCACCAGTAAACACGAGGTGATGCACGAGCCATAATCCGCAGGCATGAAGTAATCTGAGTGAATGTGCATTTGGATTATCAGTCTGCAACGATCTAATCTGAAACACTTTCCCAACTGTTTGACAGAGAGGCAGTGAAAGAGCCTGAGCCATTCCGTAAGCTTCACCTGGAAAAATATCCACAGAAACACTTTGAACTTTGAGTGTAACCTGGATTTTGCGCGTGAGTTTACCTCCCCGCTTGGCAGACATCAAGCACGTAACTTGTTAGTGTTGTCAGCCGCTCATCAGCTGCTATTTCTAGTTTCCTCTGATTGCTGCCACACCTTTATCTTAGAATCAGTGGCTTTTATCATCGTGATGCGTTCACTGACAGCTACGGTGACAGCTCTACCTACTCTCTTATCATGGGTGTGCAAATACACTTTTCTGTTGTACCTATCTTGCATCATGTTTCCTTGCCAACCGTGACATGCATTCATTTTGTATGCTTTGCAAATGTGCTTAAAAAATAAAGATTTTACAGTTACCACTTAATCAGGTTTAACATTATGTCCACCTTTCTAATACTGTGTAGCTCTCCCTTGTGCCACCAAAACAGTTGACATGGGCCTTCCTGTGGTGTCTGGCAACACAGTCTATTTAATTGGGAGTCTTTCGGTCCTATTGGTTGAGGAGAGGGGTCTCTGTGAAGATAGTTGATCAGTTTGGGATCTAGTGAATTTGGAGACCAGGTCAACACCCTGTGCTGTTTTTCATGTTTTTTGAGTTGTTCCTAAACAGTTTTTGTGTGTGTGCTTATGTCATGCTGCATCCTGCTGGGGATGGCTATTTTTAAAAATGTGTTGCTTTTTTTGTCATCTTGTCCTTTCTCTTACACAGCTGTGCGACGAGGATGCATGTTGTATCTCTGCTGAGTCTTTAGGGAATAGATTCCCAGACAAGAGACAAGAAGCTGATGTGAAATTCCATCAAGCCAAATGAATGCAAATGACCCCAGCTGCAAGGGCTCACAGAACACCGTTATTCAACGCTGACACACACAGTTTGCTGGAGAGAGTATGCGCATATGGAGACTCGCACACACACATGCTCACACATATTCTTAACATCAACTGGCACATTCTAAACGAGGACGATAATGGTCTCATCCTTGTGTCTTTCCATTTGCTAATGTCCCATATGTTCTCGCTTGGTTAGGATCTAGCCCTTCTGCCTGCTTGCGTTCTCTACAATGAGGCACAAAGTGCCTTCCTTGTGTTTGAATAGAGCATCTCATTTCAATAGAAAGGCTTATTCTTGAACTGTCTCTCCAATACAATACGTTTGTTAGAGTATCTACATTCTATTATTCCCAGTATATATATCCCAGTATATATATATAATGTGCCTTTATCATATTTTATCATTAAAAACCCTGCATTAACATTGTAGCATGACAACAGCAATGATTGTCCTTGTTCTTTATGACATTTTTTGACATTATTTCTTTTACATGATATTTGTGATTGAATAAAATGAATTGAAATGTTGTAATGCAGCAAGTAATTCTTAAAAAACCCAAACACTTGTCAATGTCTGACCAAATGTTATCTAAAAAAAACTAGAATCCGAAACTCATAGAAATTATCAGTAGATCCATAAGATGATTTGCAGAAGACCACTTCACGTTTTGTAAACAATGTGACATATTTTGAGGGGCAGGGCTTAACTGAAAGCAACAGATCTCAAACACACAACTAACGTTGCATTAGTTCGCGGTTAGCGTTAGCATTAGCATTAACATGTAACAAGAATCTCCTAAATAATGATTAACTTGATTTCAGTCATGACTTATTCTAATCCATAGCATTTTCCAGGCTGAAACTGATGATGCATTACATATTAATCTGACCTGTGCTGAAGTGCGCCTGTTGTTTATTGTCTCAATCCAATCCTTACTTTTAATCGCCACAGCCAATCCAAAGTTGTCTACGACTGGCAGTAGCTGGTATATGACAAAACTTCAAGTTAGTGTTTTTTCAAGTTAGTGTTAGTGTTTTTGAAAGAGACAATGTTTAAGCTTCCCTCTGTTTTGCCTCCAGTTAACTTTGTGACGTCACCGTGACGTAAGTCATTAAGGGGTCTAGACACACCCACTCAACCAACGCCTCATCTCTCCACCGTCAGGTCGGTTATACCGGAGTTTTAAATTCCGTCGCGCTCACCTGGGAAACTGCTTAATACCTATACCAGTCATAGCCACCCCAAACAACAGACCCTGATGACTTTCTTTTCTTCTCCCGCCTGTCTGCCATCTATGTCCACCACATTCAATGTCTGATGTCACAAGTTGATGTTGATTTGAGCACTTTCTTGTCCTGTCCAATTTTCTGTTGAGTTGAATATGTGTACAGTCAAGTGGAAACAAATCTCCCTTCTGGGACAAACAAAGTCTAAGTCTAGCATCTATGGCTATAGAATAACATAATCCATGATCAAATACTGAATATTCTTGTTAATTCCTCATATATAATTTTTGCAATTATGTGTATTTAGAGGATAGAAATTATTCGTTAACTATGAGCTAAAATTTCCCCCCTTTGCTGTGCGAACTACTGTCAGTGACAAGCTGAGAAAGCTGAAAGTCCTGTCCAGGCTTAGAATTTAACAGCTTCATGTATTAAAGGAAGTTCACTTGATACTGATTACTAGAATTCACATCTGCGTGATATTATTATTTTCTGTTAGGTTTTCAAAGGCCTCCACTGGGAAATGTCAAGTGGAAGTTTTGTTAAAAATAAAATGCATTTTGTTACATGAGCCATGAACTCACTGCTCCTCTCGTCTCTTTTCTGTCTTTGTCATACCTCATTTGACATGCGTTTGTCATGACTTGTTTTATCCCCCTCAGGAGAATACAGACACAGTGACGAGCCTCCCCAGACTCCCTCCAGCTTGCCATGGGTATAACACCTTATTGATCCATCCGTCACTGTACAGACAACAGTGGGAAACAAATGAAAGACTCCATCTGAATGCTTTTAACCTTGTTTGTTATGTGATTCTCCACAAAGATTTCTGAGTTGGTGCTATTCTATTCTATTCTATTCTATTCTATTCTATTCTATTCTATTCTATTCTATTCTATTGTTTTATTCTATTCTATTCTATTCTATTCTATTCTATTCTATTCTATTCTATTGTTTTATTCTATTCTATTCTATTCTATTCTATTCTATTCTATTCTATTCTGTTTTATTCTATTCTGTTCTGTTGATCTGAAGAGCTCCAACATGAGTGATGCGGGACAGCTGCAGACCGTAAATTATCCTTGAGCCTGTTGTCTCCTTTTAATAGCGATAAGAGATGTAGGGGTCATGAGGTCTGCTGCTTAATGAGGACCTGTAACAGGACGACGCATTTTCGAAGACATGTGGCACTTTATCAAGGAAGGACAGGACAAGACGGGGCCTGGGAGAAATGACCTTTCCAAACATCAATGGATTCACTTTCACATGGTTTAATAATGTACCTCATTTTCTGTCAGAGGACTTCAATGTAATACACATGATGAGTCTCACTATCCACTTTGGATGATTTTCAGATCGTCATGAGACACGATTTCAGATTTTTTTAACCGCCATCAGTCGTTCACTAGAGGTCTATTCGTGCTTTACATTTCCTAAGTGTAAATATATTAATACATATACATATATTAAATGGTCTTTCCCACAGGTGCAGTTCTACTTAGTAAATTTACCTTCTTGTCCAATAGCAGTGGAAGTGGCGTCATCTGATGGTGATGAGCAGTACTTCATCAACACTAGTTATTTATTTATAAATATTTAAATTTATTTCAATCACAGGGAAAAAAAACATAATTAGAAATCAGTTACTCTAATTTAATCTTCCTTTTTCAACACAAGCGACTGTTCAACCTTAGATAGTATGAATACTTTATTCACTTTATTTTAAGGAAAACAGGAAAAGCATTTTCCCACATAAACATGAACACAGCAGTAACTTGGTCCTGTTTGCAAACACACTAAAATTTAATTATGATATTATAAGAGAAAATAGAAAGTGAAGAGGTGTCTTGATATTCTGAGTTTCAGGTGTTTCTTTTTCACGTTTTCAAGACAACAATGGTCAGTTACTCTAATGTGCTGGACTGATGTACTGTAGTAATTGTAGCCTAAGGACTACAGTTTGAGAGAATGGAAAATTATTGAAATTAAGTAAAGTAAGTAATAATCCCAAAAGCACCCCAACACACATTAACACAAAGTGAAGCAACTCACAAACTGTCGCTTTCATCCCTCTTCGTCTTTGAAATGAAAAACTGTGTTTAAAGGCTAGAGTCATTCACATATACCACTTCTGACTGTATGGATACAGAATGAGACTTCTGATTAGTTTTAATAGCAACAGTCATTTGGCTTTGTTTTTAGGTTAGTTTTTTGATAGTTCTCCATGTAAACACTGGCTGCGACTCAAACCACTGTGGGACATAAGTTCTGATCCCAGGTTACAGGTTAATTCAGCGTTACACTTCCAACCACGACAGCTTTTAAGCAGCATTAATAGATGTAACACTGCATGTCATTTCACCATACATGTGAAAACATCTGTTTTTTCACAAGACTGAGGGAAACGAGAACTCTGACTCTTTTCTCACTTGCCCTCCCCTGCCTTGCCCTTGCTTTTGTCCCGTGGCATGCGGCCCATATTGAAAAATTCCAGGTTGGGCCTCATGTCGGTGAGGTGGGCGAGCCGGTTGGACATGGCAAAAAAAGCAGCGATGGCAGCAATGTCCCAGGCATCCTCGCGGTCAAAGCCAACTTCCTCCAGGGACCGAAAGTGCTCCTCTGTGATGGTGTCGCAGCGACACACTGCCATCGCAAAGTCCAGCATGGCGCGCTCTCGAGGTGCCAGCTCTGCATTCTCATAGTTAACGATCACCTGGATGAAAGTGGTGACAGAGACAGTTAGACAGAAAACAGTGTTAGAGTAATTAAAAAAACACACCAAAACACGTCACAAAAAAGTGACTAATATTGCACTAATCTTGTGTTAACACCACAGTGATAGTGGAGAACAATTAGCAAAGAAGTGAAAACTCATAGCAGATGTTATACCTGATCAGAAAGAGTGGGTTTCTTTGAGTAGATTCGGTGCAGTGCACCGTGGGACACCACGCAGTAAAGACACTTGTTGTGAATACTAGTTGCCACGACAATCAGCTCACGGTCTGCTTTGGTTAATCTGCCTGGAACAGAACAGATCACATTAAAATCATGTGAAATTAGCAAAAAAATCACACATAACATTCACATAACGTTAAAATAAAATGCAGACTCAATCAGAGCCAATTGTGGTTTGTGCTCCTCAGGGCTTACATACATCACGTGGGGTTTAACAACAGCAGTGGGAGATAATCATACGTCTCTATTTGAGTAATGTAGTTCCTATGTAGGAAGTCAGACATATACTAATTTGAGTGAGTTAAGCTAATTAGTCTGCAGGGAATGCACAAGAAACTTAAAAACTCACTAATGCACATAGGTATTGAGTTGCAACTTGCAGAGTGTTGTTTTAAGATTAAGATAAGATTTTAGAAGGCGTAGGTGTAAATGCTTAGAGGTGGAGTGATTGATGCTGACATGGCAACACATTAGACAATAAAACCAGAGTGTACTTATTATTTTGATAACCATACATGGCCTAGGCATGATCAGACATGTGAATCACTTCCTGCCTTGTTTCCTGTTTAACAGCATTTTTTCTTAACTTGATGAATTACACGTTGAAGCTCTCTCTATATTTTCCCTGCTTCTCAATCAGTCTACCACCAGGATCCAAACTTCTCCTTGGAATTTGAGCTTAAACATTATTTAACTATTGTAATTCATGTTGCTAAAGAGACAGTCGGTGTTAAAAGCCTATAAAGTAGATGGCAGCACAATAAATCCCTGGTAACTATCTCTTTTACCAGTGATGGTTTCCTGATTATTACGCCTCCTGACTCTGAAGAAACCATGTGCTACCATACAGTCCATATGACATTATTAGAAAATTGACGCATCAGGCGACTTTTTGGTGAAATGTGTTTTCTTTTCGAAGGAAGTTGCTCCCACATAAATCTGCAGTTCTTCTTTTTTAAAGTCACGGCTCTGTTCCTTTACAGATCATGCTGATATTTACTTACTTCAACTTGACTTTACTTACACTTGCTTGCCAGTTCATTACGTACACAAGTGTATATGAATGGAATCTAATAAAGCAGTCCAGTCCTAAACAGTGTAAACACATGAAACAGTGTACGTAGGGTGGTAACTAAACTGTTTGATCATCTTGGAGTAATACGCAGTGCTCTTACACTGTATTTAATTAAACTCTAACATGTTTCTGTTATTTAGCCTGGCCCACTCACTATAGAGGGGTTGTCAAAATAATAGAAACACTTGTAAGTACAATTCAGTTCAGCAGTACTACAAACCACAGACTCCAAAATGAAAACACAATTGAATCAACAGTTCTTTCAAACTGAATACTATAATGTTCATGAAGTTAGGACTTAATGAAGGGCTGTTACATCAGAATTCATTTGTTTCCATTAGAGTACCTAATGAACTGGCGGGTGTGTGTATTTACCAGTGGAAACAGACTCTGTATCACACCCGATAACTTCTGTACAAGCTCAAAAACACGAGATCTCATTCTTCCATCAAACTGAGTGTAGATACATTTACCAGTAGTTAGCAACACCATGGCTGCAATTAATTATGAATGATTTCTCAAAGCTATAGCATTCCAGGATCTCACCAGAAATTTATAGATGGGCCTCATGTTTCTTGTGTGTAAGTGGGACACAACAGATAAACACAACAAACACACACCTGTCTCCTTGTTCATTAGCTCGTTGTAGTAGGCGAAGAAGGCTCTGAACTCTGCAGGTCTGTGAGAGAGGACTTTGAAGACATTGGGCAAAAAGCCTCCCTGTAAATAAAAGGTATAGTTCAGCGGGCAGAAAGTCAAAAGTCAGTGCTTTAATACATGCTACAAAAAAAAGTTTAAACCTTTGATTCCACTTCCTCCATAAGCTCCACTATATCATAGGGTAGGTCTTTTTTGTAAGGAACTGGATATCGACTGATTTTCTCCGGAGGAGGGTCGCTGTCTCTGGATGAATGCCTGGTACCCGCCGCCGCCGCCGCCTTCGCCCGTAAGAAGCAGCCTGAGCGGAGAGACGCCTGCTTGGAAGGAGGAGGGGAGATCACCAACCACTCGGAAACACAACTAAAGACAGCGACTAAACAATGAGGTATTTGACGACTTACAAGTTGCGACAACGCCGGAGGTCGAAGCAGCTTCGAGACGAGCTTGCTCGCCATGTCAGAGAGTTGGAAAGTCGTCTAGTTTGAGATTAATTTTTGCCTTTTCTCTGACACTTTCCAATCTTCCCGGAATTATTAAGGAAGTCAGGCGAGTCCTTGGGAGGTTTTAGGCCGTGCTGTCGCTAAATAAACAATGTTATTTATTAGTCTTTTTTAACTTTCAGTTCAACCTTTAGTGGGTTATTTGTGATGGTGTTAAATGTGACAATATTTACCTGTCAAATTCCGACGTGTAGCTTCGTTTATGTCAGACTATCTACAGTCGAGTGAAAGGAACCAATCAGAGTGCAGTACTGGGTCACTCCCGCTCCCTGTGCCCTCATGGGTTTTATTCCTCCTCGCCTCCAGGTGTCAGGCTGTGGGAGGACCGATGCTAGTAGCATTAGAGACTTTATGGCCACATATAAAAACCAACAAGCACCGTAGATAAGTAAATCAATTTAAGTCTGACGCTCTGTGGGTTTTACCTTTGTACTTATAGAAAAATATGTGAGAAAATCTACTTCCTGTGAAACAGAACCCAGGGCAACAGAAGCCCACAGCCTGCGACCCTTGACCCGGAAGAGACTGTGTTACGAGCGAATGAGCGACAGGTTTTCATTTAATAAGTGTGAAACGTTTTGGATAAATTATCAAAACAAGACCATTTATCAAGGAGTGGTTGAACGTTAAGACAAAAATGTTTTACCATGTAAGTATTTGTATCACTTCCCGAATGTGGACCGGCGATTGTCAGTGCGTAGATGTTTTGCTTATTAGCCTAGCATGGCGCTAGCTAATGTAACGATAGCTTTTCTAAACTTTTTCATATCCGCGCTGTACCTTTATATTAACGTCGTTGTTTTATAGCCATGGAGAAAATACGCCCAGTTTGTCGGTTGGCTTTGATCAGCAGCTGCACGTGTAAATACGTATGATGGTTTGCAACATAGTAAAAACAGTGTCTTACAAAGCATGTGTCTCCTGTGTTCACAGATTTCACTGGAGCATGAAATCTTACTACATCCGAGGTATTTTGGTCCTAACCTCCTCAATACTGTGAAGCAGAAGCTTTTTACAGAAGTGGAGGGCACTTGTACTGGCAAGTGAGTGGATGCATGATGGTGTCAAAGGTCATAGATGTTGTAATTTAACTAGAAAACTGTGCGGTATAAACTGTGAGTCTTGATTTAGAAACTGACTTTTATTTCACGGCTTTCTTAATGTATGTAATATTCTTGGGTGGAAGAGTTTTACATCTGGATTGTGTGTTTTCTATTTGTGTCGTTTTTCAGGTACGGCTTTGTCATTGCTGTCACCACCATCGACAACATCGGGGCAGGTGTCATCCAGCCAGGCAGAGGTTTTGTCCTCTATCCAGTTAAATACAAGGCCATTGTGTTCCGCCCATTCAAAGGAGAAGTGGTGGATGCTGTGGTCACTCAGGTTAACAAGGTGAGGGGCAGCACGATGGAGTTTTATTTTTAAGCCAGCGCATCATATAATGTACCATCATAGTCTCACCGTGTCTTATCTGTTGACAAGCTCCACTTCTGTTGTCTAACTGATACCCTGCCCCTGTTTTCAGATTTTTCAAGTATGATTTTGTCTTGGCGTGATTTTGGCCAAGATAACTACAAATCACACTTGTGTTTTATACAAGTTATATTATAAGATTCTATTGGTTCTCTCTATTGTGGAAGTGCACATATTTGAACTTTACTACAACAATGATGAAATGATGGTGAAATGATGAGAGTGGAAACTATGTTTGTTTTGCAGGTTGGCTTGTTCACAGAAATAGGTCCCATGTCTTGCTTCATCTCTCGCCATGTGAGTAAACATATATATTTGCACTGAACTGTTTGCTTTTCACACACTCTGCAGTTTATATTGTATACTATTTTTATCTCACAAGAAAATTCTTTTTACAGTCCATCCCCTCAGAAATGGAGTTTGACCCCAATTCTAATCCACCCTGTTATAAGACAGTCGATGAGGTATGAAAATTTATTGTATTGTTATGTCGTATTTCCTTCATTACAAAAAAAATCATATAATTACAAAAATGTGTTAAATACACTTCTTTATTTTGGTTTTAAAATGTTTTGAAAGAAAATCACAACAAACATAAAATTATTATTAAGAAAGATCAAATTTAACATTTGTGTGCATCATAGAAAACAAGGGTAGAACAGTTTTTACAAAGAACAATGCTTTTTTCTTATTATTTTCAAGGATATTGTAATCCAGCAAGACGATGAGATCCGGCTAAAGATCGTGGGAACCAGAGTGGACAAGAATGACATCGTAAGTGTTGTTTTTTTCTTGAGATATCACATTTTACGCAGTATTTTTCACAATTTTCAGTAAGCTTAAAAAGCAGCTTTCCCTTTTTTTCAGTTTGCCATTGGATCTCTCATGGATGATTATCTGGGTGAGTATTAGACCCAGAATATTGACATAGATGCTTGTTAGATGGTCTTACATTATATACAACTGTAGTTCATTCACATCCCCCTTAGATGGTTTAATTTCCTGAGTTGCATGAATGGAAACTAATTTTTCTGATTGTTCTGAAGTTAAGCTTTTTTAGGACTTTTTAGGACTTTTTCGTTTTCTGTGATTGTTTTTGTTTGTTTGTTTGTTTGTTTTTTAACAAGCCTTTCTTTATTTTCAGGTCTTGTGAGCTGATTTACCTCAGGGGAGCACACTCCACTAGGGACATTTTATACTCAAGTCTGGTTATGCTTTTGGTAAAACTAATAATTTTTTACTGCGTAAGGTTATGGTAGCACGTCGTCAAACATCATAGTTACTTCTTTTATTATTTTGCTGTACAGCCTATATTTGTTGATTTTTATTGTAACTGGTTTAAGAGTCAAATGTTGTAAACAGGCTCAAGAGATGCTTTCCAAGTTCAAAAGTGGTGCCCACAAGTACTTTAGTTAGTTGCTATTTATGTAGCATTCATAATTTGAATCATACCTATATATTGCGTGTTTCTTTTGTACACGGGCTGTAATAAAGTATTTCATTTGTTCTTTTACCTTAGTATCATTGTCTCATTCTCGTAGTTTTACATTGTGTTGTTATTTTTTGTATATTAAGGTCAAATATTGTGAAAAGTGATGTTGTAGACCATGATGCTAAACGTGAACGCGGAAATTTCAAGGGCGCGCACGTGGTGTGGCCGTAAATACGTCACTGATGCGCGCCGACGTTCTTTCTTTCTCTCGTCCTGAAGATGGCGGCAGGGGTGAGTAAGATGGAGAGCGTTGGAGTCATGGGCTTTCTTTACAGTTTTCGGTCGCAATCCGTCATTAATCAGACCCATCTTCGTTATTGTTGAGCAGGTTTTTACGAAAACGTCACCTACGGATTGTTTGCTGACTGTTGAAGTGTTTATTTCCAGTAAAATACTCGGTGTTCATTCTGACTGAGGTTAGCTTTTGCTATCCCGGCGACGCATTGAAATTGAATGACGACGCTCCTAGCCAAGGCTTGTGCCACGTTATCACAGCTGTTTCACGCTGGAAAGCTCAACTTTTAATTTTCTAAAGCTTTTCTTCTTCTCTAAACTCTTACGTACAGTTATTATGTCCCAAATCTGGTTTGTGGGTTGAGTTTATTTTTGAAAAGCTCGAAGACTGGTTATATTACCAGAAATGATGGCTAATTAGCATGAGAAGCAAGCTAATAACCACGCTAAAGAGGCTGAATGAATCCTTATAGTTGGTTAATTAAAGTTCATCGGCCTTGTTAGTAGCTGGAATTTATTAGGGGTTTGTCTCCTAATGTTTGTACCGTGCTCCTCTCGTTGCACGGTGAGTTTTAAATGCCTGACCGTGGTGTCATTCATTTGTGCGCAGCATTTAAAGCTCAAGTTACTTTTAAGCTTCTCTGGTCCCTTTTTAATTTAGCAATTCTGTCTATCCCAACTTTTCATAATACTGCATCATGACAGATCTGTTTTGCACCAAAGTGTATGTATTAATAAAACTGAGATATTTCCATTAGAGCTTTCTTAGTAAATGTTTAAAAATGCGCCTTGTAAAATCAGTTTTGATTGTTGGTGATTATTCTCGGTTTTCTTTCAGACCCTGTACACGTACCCAGAGAACTGGCGGGCCTTCAAGGCCCAGATTGCAGCCCAGTACAGTGGTGCTCGCCTCAAAGTCGCCAGCAACACCCCTGCCTTCACCTTCGGGCAGACAAACCGTACTCCTGCCTTCCTCAACAACTTCCCTCTGGGCAAGGTAAGGGTTATCCTTGAGTTGACGGTGGTTCTCCTCCTGGTTTGTGGACTGCTGCTTAACACATCTGCACATGCACTCTTTGATTCTCTGCATAAAGACACATTCATCATCATTTGTCTGTTACTTGTAGGTACCTGCCTACCAGGGAGATGACGGCTTCTGTCTGTTTGAGAGTAATGCCATTGCTCACTACCGTAAGTCTTGCTTTTTGATGTTTTTTTTTTTAAATCTCTCTCTATTACGGTAGATTTCTTTTGGCAGACGTGTGGATTGACCAATCCAAGTGGCATGCATACTTTATTATTGCATTCAATAAGGAAATCGTAATAGTGCTACTCGACTCTCATTCTGATATAGACAGACTAGCTCATGGATGGTTTCATCAATGTTGAGATACAGAGTTCATAACGTGAAAATACCTACATAACATTCAGACTATTTTCTTTCTCTCATCAACAGTGAGCAATGATGCCCTGCGCGGCGCGACCCCTCAGGCAGCAGCCCAGGTGCTGCAGTGGGTGAGCTTTGCTGACTCGGAGATCATCCCTCCGGCCAGCGCGTGGGTCTTCCCTACTCTGGGGATCATGCAGTTCAACAAGCAGGTGTGCGGCTCAGCATATTCTGGTTAAATTGATTTGGTGGTAGCTGTGGTGGAAAGCGGGCCGCTGGCCAGGGTGCAGCATCCTGTTGTTGTGACTTGGCACTGGACTGCGTTCTAAGTAATTGTTCTCTCTGGGTCGACCCAGGCCACAGAGCAGGCCAAGGAGGATGTGAAAAAGGCCTTATCTGTCCTGAACCAACACCTGAACACCCGTACCTTCCTTGTGGGAGAGAGAGTCTCCCTGGCTGACATCACCGTGGCCTGCTCCATGCTCTGGCTCTACAAACAGGTTTGACATGCACACAGCAGAAACATTACAACAAAAAACGGCAAAAAAAAATTTTTGTTTGTTTTGCAAGTTTCTTTAGTGATCTCTTGGCCACGTCTGTCCCCTCTAGGTCCTTGAGCCTTCTTTCCGTCAGCCTTATCCCAACGTCACCCGCTGGTTTGTCACCTGCGTCAACCAGCCCCAGTTCAAGGCTGTCCTCGGGGAGGTCAAGCTGTGCGAGAAGATGGCCCAGTTTGATGGTGAGTCACCAACGGCAAGATCAGAAGGTGGTAGGAGGGAAGTGTATAATTTAGAAGATTAGACTTATCATGCGGTTGTGACGGTTGACTCAAATGTGAGGAGTGATATGAAATTAAATTTGCTGTGTGACTGAGGTCCTTGTATCTAGCTTTTTGGCATCCTTTTCCTTCGCGTTCGTTTAAACCGCTCCTTAAGATGCAACTTTTGCTTACTTTTGGAAAAGCCGTGTTCAGTTTAAATGTCTGCTCCTCAGATTGAAGTTATTTGCATTCTTTCTCTTTTATATAAGGCTTATGTAATGTAAGTTTTTGTCATTCTAGGGTGCACAAAACTTAAGTGTCGGGGTAATTTGTAAAATACTTAATTGATTTCAAAGGCAAATACTTTAAGCTTAAGTCTTTTTTTTCTAAATCCCAGCCAGAATGTGTTACAAAACAAAAGATGGATAATTGCAACATTTAACAGAAAACACATTTTTTTTATTGTTTTGTTCCATTCCTCCAGCCAAGAAATTTGCTGAGATGCAGCCTAAGAAGGAGACCCCTGCCAAGAAGGAGAAGGGAGGAAAGGAGGCAGCCAAGCCCCAGGAGAAGAAAGAGAAGAAAAAGGAAGAGAAGAAGCCTGCACCAGAAGAGGAAACCGACGACTTCGATGATGTCTTGGCTGCAGAGCCCAAAACCAAGGACCCCTTTGCACACCTGCCAAAGAGGTGGACAATCTTTGCTTTACATTTAGTTATTCAGAAGATGTCTCATTTATTCTTGCACTTTATAGATTTGTTGATCCACAGTGCAGTCACATGAAACAAGTCACCTTAGATTTGATTTTTGTCACCCCTGAGTGCTTGTCCTCTACATGAAAGACATGCATATTGGTGAGAGAAGACACTGCATTTGCAGCATTCAGTGGCTTATTGAGCATTCAGTTATTATGCAAGATGTTTTCTGCAGACTGTGTTTGAGTGGTAACAGGCCTGCACATGTAAGACAGATCTCTTGTCTAGGGAGGGATAAATTGTCCCCTGTCTTTGGGCAAGGCGGTGTCCAGTTATGGCACCAAGTCTTAATCTGACAGGGGAAGAAAAATTAAAGACCACATTCATCCCAGTCATCTCTGATTCAGTGAGTTAAAAGGCTGGTTCATGCTGTGGCCACAAACGGATAGATGGGAAACATCTAAAGCTGCTGTATTTAAAGATTACACAGCAGGAATATGGATTAATGTGTGTAGATATTTCCAAAGCACAAATAATTAAAATGAAAACAAAATTCGGTTAAAAGAATCCACCTATATCACATTTTATCTCCTTCACTGAGCTACTTTCTGCCCCTTCCATGTACCAACAGCAGATCTATATATGTGACCTGGTCTCTTTTCCTTTCCTTTTAGCTCGTTTGTCATGGATGAGTTCAAGAGAAAGTATTCCAACGAGGACACCCTGACAGTAGCCCTTCCCCACTTCTGGGAGCACTTTGACCGTGAGGGTTACTCAATCTGGTACAGCCAATACAAATTCCCTGAAGAACTGTCACACACCTTTATGAGCTGCAACCTTATCACAGGTGAGACTTGGCAACGGCCACATACACCACACTCTTAAGGAAGTGATTTTGGCTTTCTGTGTTAAGGTTCATTTAAACGCATCTTTATTTTTATATGGTGGAGGTCGGGACATGGGGTGTTGCCGGTTTATGTGTTGGGCGAGTCTTCGTTTGTTCAGGTTGACTCCTATGTTCAATGCAAGATGGGATCGAAACCAGTTGTCCTCATAGATGTGAAAGACAAAAGCTTTTTTGTGTGCAAAATGCAAGAAAAGCACAGGAGATTAAGGTCAATTCTGATTAATGAATAGTTGTAAGTAAACCAGGGCTGGTCTTTGATAAGGCCAATGCTTGTCTTGAGAATAGATAATATTGAAAACACCTCAAGCAAAGTTCTTGGAAGGAAAACAGGCTTGATTAGATTATCGGGTCACTAAATGTTTTAAATATGATATACTTGTCATCTCCCAAAATACACATCTGTTCCACAGTAAGGTCCCCTGGTAGTCCACTGCAAGGGGTGTACTTTGCATTTTATATTTAATTAGGAGGAAAAGCAGTTGTCCCCTGTCATTGGGCAAGGCGGTGTCCAGCTGTGGCACCAAGTCTTAATCTGACAGGGGAAGAGAAATTGTAAACCATATTCATCCCAGTCGTCTCTAATTCAGTGAGTAAAAAGGCTGGTTCATGCTGTGGTCACATTACATAAGACAGAATATTGTCCCATGTCTGGAAAGTCTGACGACATAATGTTTATGAAATTTGTTTCAATAGAGTCAAAGCCAGAGTGTTTAGATAATCGTTGTCTAAAACTCCTCGCTGTTTCTAAACAGGCATGTTCCAGCGCCTGGACAAACTCAGAAAGAACGCCTTTGCTAGTGTCATCTTGTTTGGCACAAACAACGACAGCTGCATCTCGGGCATCTGGGTGTTCAGAGGCCAAGAGCTGGCCTTCCAAGTAAGTATTCAAAAGGGCGCACACACTTAACGCTTGGACTAGAGAGCGTCCGCCACCTCAAACATTTACTGGCTGGTTATGACTTAGGTTTGATTTAGTCAAACCTCCACATGTAGGTTTGCAGCTCTGCATTGTTAACTGTGGAAACACAATATTAATGAGTGATCTCACAGTAAACGGTTTGATATTGATGATGATTTACCATGCAAGTAGATGTCCCCTGTCTTTGGGCAAGGCGGTGTCCAATCATGGCACCAAGTCTTAATCTGATGGGGGAAGAGAGACTAAAGACCACATTCATCCCAGTCAACCCTTGTTCAGTGAGTTAAAAGGCTGGTTCATGCTGTGGCCACAAACAGTCAAGCACTACACTTGCCCTTGGGGTATTTAAATGTAACGAGGTAAACAAAGTATGTACAGGTATTTACGGATTCATTAGTTTCTGGCTATTGCCACTTGCCATTGTTTACTGTGGTCCCTTAGAAACCCTTGGCTATGCCCAAGTGCTTCTCAGAACAAATCTGCTAGATGGTGTCGGCTGTAATGACAAAGTGTCATGCAGCTTTAATGCAAACTGGAAATAATGAATTGTGTGATCTAACATCTGATGGCAGCAGTGGTACACCACCGAGTCAGATGTTTAAAGTAATTCTTCCCATTTCCCTTCCAGCTTTGTCAAGACTGGCAGATTGACTACGAATCATATGACTGGCGCAAGCTGGATCCAGACAGCGAGGAGTGCAAGACCATGGTAAAAGAGTACTTTGCCTGGGAGGGAGAATTCAAGCACGTGGGAAAACCCTTCAACCAGGGCAAGGTCTTCAAGTGAGAGGACACTGAGACAGTCCAACGAAAGCACTCAGCGCGCTTCTGCTCTCCGACACTTAAAACCTATGAACTTTCAGCCACACGTGCTTAACTGCGACCTGGAATGACAGTGTTTGAAGACGAGTGAATTTGTCTCAGTGGCCCCCAAACTGGTTTTTGTTGTTATGACTTGCGAAATAAAGAATTTCCCACAATTCCATCCAAGGTATTTGAAGCCTGTGGTGTGTGACCTCTCTTTGTTTTGTTTTTTTTAGAGGTTTTGTGCTTTTGTCTTGTAAATTACTGAAACATCAACAAATCTATTCAACTTTCTAAATTCCTCAAAAATGTTACTGGACAAAAGTTTAAATGAACCATTTATTTGGTCAAATGAACCTGAATAGCCAATGCAATAGCAGTTTAAAGTCTTTATTTGGCATCAAGCTAAAAGTTGGGAGGAAAAAAAAACACGTGCTGCCATTTTGTAGAAGTGACACTCGCATCACTGGTGCTCAAGTGTGCATTTAAAACCACAAGTCACGGGTGTTGCTGGGTTTGTTTCCAGATGTCTTTTGAAACTTTGACCAGCAGGGTTCAGTAAAATCACACCTTTCAACTTGGTAACAAGTCACTGCAGCCTTTTGCAAGACTGAGTCCACTGGTTTTGTGAACAGGTGACTACATTAACCTTCTAGCTTGAAGGAAAAAGCCTTGAATGATTTAAGTCGCTCCCTGAAAGCTGTCCAGCCCTTGCACTTTTCCATGAACCCTGCAGAGGGCAGGCAAGTTCTAGATATGTTTAATGGAGAGCATCCAGAGAAAATGACTGGGCTGAACTCTCGTGGTTTCCAAAGATGAGAATGTTGTTTGCTTTTAAACTATGGGTTCTTGTTTTGATTCGCCTCTACCTCCCTGAGGGAAAGAGGCCTGCAATCCTTTATAAGGAACTCCTCTTGGAAGCTCCAGGGCAAGGGTCGTCAACATAAAATGTGTACTTCAATTACCGGTTTTCCCCTTCTAACTCCCTAGAAACTTACTCTTAATATGTTGTACCACGAGTGAGTGGACTTCATTTAAAGCCTTTTTATGAATGTGCTTTAGAATTTAGCAGCGATTCAAAAAGAAACACATACTCCAAGTGGTACTAGTAACTCTTTGAAATCTCAGCCAGATCTTTTAAGTCGGTCACATTTTACATATATATATATATATATATATATATATATATATATATATATATATATATAGATATCATTCATTGGCACTTCTTTGTGACTGATCTATTCACTTGAAGGGCGGCTACAAAAGCTGGTGCGGTCTGACCACACCCCAGTCAAATGCTGAAATGCCAGGTTTCAGAGCTCACTTCTGCAAGTTGGTGTCATTAAAGGCAACAAAACAAAGCAGAGATAGGCCTTCCATTCAGCCGAACCAGTCGGCAGTCTCGTGTCAGACTGAGCGCCTAAACTGGGGCGAAAGTCTCTCTTTCATAAATATTTTTTTTGCGTGAACTGTGTCTGCTCGAGTTGATGGCCTGTGAAGACAAATGACTCTGCTTTCATCAGACACACCCAGCAAATGAGAAGTTTGTATAACGCATTTGATCGTTGGCTGTTGACTGTTCCCACATCTGCACCCTGGCTTGTCCTTGATTTCTTTGTTTGGGGCCTCATTGTACGTGACTGCAGGTAAAATAGAGACACCTGGACCGACTCGTTCAAAGAGTCCATATACCTTATCTTCATGTCAGAAGTTCCTGTCATGTTTAAATGGCAGTTTAGAGACGTTTGAATAATGCCTTTTGTGCAATTTACGTTGTGGATACGTTGTGAAATTATACAGTTTGGAAGCTCTTGGGCGGATCTCTGTGCTTTCCGTCTGATTCATGCATCCACACACACATGAGAGATGCACAAGAGAGGACTCTCATCCCAGAGTGAGTCAGATGTGTCATTTTTTCCTACTTGCTAAGCGTGATTCAGGATCGCTTTGGCCCAGCCATAGTTCCACCGTGGTGTCGAACTGGGGAGGCCATTTTAGTTTGTTCTGTGGTCTCATGGAAATCAGAAAATGGAAATGTTCCCACAACAGTGAAGCGCCCAAGTCCTTGAACACATGACTCACCCATCCTGTGGATCACGGTGGAAGAGGGCTGTAACTTGAGCAAATAACTTCGACTTCACCCGCAGCACTGCAGCCGTTACAACACCGCTGACGGCTAACCCTTCGACTGCTGAGGGAGAGGTGTTGCAAAAGCTCGTTCGCCCCGCCAATTAAATCTGAAATCAACGCCAGGAGAGAGGAATGAACACGGATGATTCAGAGGCGAGTTCCCTGCGCAATAGCTGCGACTTCAAGTCCGGACAATAATCCGGTCCTCACTTATGTTTAGGAACTTCAGAGTTAAAGAGCTAAACTCAAGCAAGCCACAAGAACAATAAGCAGTTTTATGCCAACAGCAACATTTTCTCTTCCAGTCCTGCCAACCTTCCTCCCTCTGGTCTTTATTCCTCTCTTGGCCACACACTCACTACGTTTTCCTTCCTCTCTCCTGATCCTTGCTCTCAGGACATTTTTCTACGTCCTCGCGCGAGGGGTGAGGGGGCGGGTGGGTGGGCAGTTGGGGGGGTTTTGTTAAAAGCAGTTCGCAGCAGTGAGCAGCGCTAGTGAGGGAGGAACACAGAGAGAGGCTGTATTGTTTCACCACACAAGGTCCCTGTGTGGCTGTCAGCCCCCAGTAGGAGCTTTAGACATGGTATGCATGTGCTGAGCATCTGGTGGTTCAAGACGCACATCTGGAAAAGGGTGAGGTAGTCAGCGGAGGGCTCCAAACTGCGAGGTGAAGAAGTGGGGAATCGGAGCCTGAACTGCCGCAACGCACACTTTTTTTTTCCTGAAGAAACACTTCATGTATGGGTCTGCTGTTTTTGCGACTCTAAAATTACCCAGTTATGATTAGCCATAGGAATGCGGCGGTATTTTTAGCTGCTTAAATCCCTACATATAGACGCTTTCCTGCTCTTTGGCGTGTTTACGGCCCTGCTTCAGTGTCTGCTCCTAATGGCCATTACGACTGTTGTCAGAGGGACGTCTCTAGGAGGACAGAAACAACCCCAGCCGCCACAATCCCACCCCCGAGCTTTTATGAGGTTTCCTGAGACTGTAGTCTGGAATTGGGCTTCGGCGACCACAAACACACTCGCACACATGCACGCATGCACGCAGGCACACCGAGCAAAATGAATGGGGGCTGGAAAATGTTCCTTACTCAGCACCAGGGGGCCGCTTCACCTCGACTGTCCTCTGATTGCATTTGAGGAGCAGCCGGGGACGTGCGCGCTGGAATCAAACTCAAAAAGTTGGGACTTTTACAAATGCATGCAGAACAGAGGGGGCACGAAAAAGTAAAACTTTCATAATAGGCAGGTATTCGCATAAGTGCGTCTGCTTTTGTTACACCAGAAACGTGTAACCTTTAGATGTTCTGTTTCGGAGTGAGAAGCTCTTCCTTCCATTAGTGCCTTTCAGGGGTGTGTGTGTGTGTGTGAGAGAGCTGCACATTTCTCTGTGGCACGAAAACACAGCACAGTAACTCAGCACTGGAATGGAATGAGGGAGGTCAAAGGTGAGTCCTCCGAGGGGAAATAGCTGGAGAAGGCAGAGGGAGACGAGCTGATACGCAAGAGCGTCTACAAGTAACAAACAGCCTTAAGCTGAGGCATATTCAAGAGAAGTGATTGCTGGTAGTCGCTCCTTGGTGGGTTTCTGTTGCCCGGCATTAGCGGTTGCCAGCGTGCGAGTGCGGAGAGGAGAAGTGCGTGACACGAGGGAAGAGAGGAGAGGTATGGAGGGGAAACAGACAGCCCCTGCAATTTTGGACTTGAAACCCCAGATTTGCTTCTGGCTCATATTACCAGAATGTGGAGGTGGGGCATGTTGTCAAACCAAACTATAACTGTAATATGGACTATAATAATGCACTACCATGACTACGGAGGCCAGAAGCATTATTGATCGTTGTCTCAGACCAAAACAAAGGCACGCACACAGAAGGATAACTTCTGCAATGAAACATTAAACAAATTAAAAACAGTTTCTTCAACCTTCCGGTTGCCATGGTCAGTGCCAAGTGTGCAGCGTTGTTTATCAGGCAATATGGAATTTAAAAGCTAGTCATAGTTGCTTCACGGCTGTGGTTTGGGTGTGTGCTGCTACCTTAAACTGGCCCAAGGCAATCCTTTATGTTCTCATAAATAACAGGCCGCTCTCACAGGCCTAAGAACAAAAATCAGCCACCCGCTTTTGTCTCTCTTCCTTTCAGGACGCCTCCTTTTTTCAGTGTTTTGGTAAATAAAAGAGGGTTTAGAGCCCAAGGAGTTTCCTGGGTAGACCGACCCGATTGATCGCTTCATGTATAGACTTGCCGGTGGTTTACATCCCACCCGTAGAAACGGAGATGGGACATTTATAGCTATGAGTGGAATGTGCGGCTCAGGAAGGTATCTGCCTGTGTCGAAGCACAGCAGATGGGAGGTGAGGCAAGGCACAGGGAGGAGAACGCCCTCACCACGCCTCTTGGTTCAATGAACACTTAACAGTACTGTAACACTGTAAAGAAACTGATCACGCAGTAATCTAATCATGTTCAAACACAATGGTATTTGTGTTTGTGTGTCAAATCGCCGGGCCTGGTGTGTTTAAACAGAGGCCAGTGTGACTTAATAGTGTGGCAGCAGTAGCAAGACCAAACCTGTGAAAGGTGTTCCAAGCATCTGCCCTGTTTGGATGAGCCTAGCGTGCATGTTGAATCGGAAAAAGAGGAAGGGGGGGCAGATCATCATGGCTACAAACACTTAGAAACTTTGTGTACCAAAGTAGACCAGAGTTCCTTACTACATTACACACTTTGTGGCATGTGATATTTATCCATACACACACAGGGCATTGCTATGGAAACATCCCTGCAAGTACCTGCCCCCTTGCTTATTATGTTGCTATAGCAGCCATCCCAGAATAGTCTTTTTTTTTCTTTTTTCCTCCTCTGTCCCTCCCTCGTGTTCGTGACTCACAACTTGCAATGGAAACCACAATTCAGTCTGTCTCTCATTCCCCTCTTTTCCCCCTTGCATTCTTTTCTGCACCAAAGGAACAGCTTGCCTTTCTGAATCATCAGCCTGCGTTCGTGTGTACGCAGTATATATATATGTGTGTGTGTGTGTGTGTGTGTGTGTGTGTGGGTGTGTGGGTGTGAGTGTGTGTGTGAGTATGCATGGGATCGCACGCTGAGGGGAATTCCAGGAAGATTACCAATGATGAGTTACTATGGTGATAGCAAATATCAGGCGGTGTGACCTGTGTGTTGCAAGATAGTGTATCTAGAGTACTGCACACTGTCATTAGCTGCCTGTGATTTCTTTTTAGCTGTAATCTCTCCTTGGATACAATCTCAGTGGTTACTTTAGGTCCACTTTGTTTTGAGAAGTCGCAGCTTACTCACAGGCCTCCACAGCAGGATAGCGGAAAAAATAATAAATGAGCTACGCTGTAACGGTATGACATGCGCGTAGTCTGAGCTCAGCCGCATGGGTTAACTAAGTTCCCAGGAAGATCATGAAAATTAAATCAAGTTCAAATAAATTGGAGTTTAAAAAAGAGGTTCACTTCAGTGATGAAGCTGTTTTAACTTTAACTGTAGTTTAACAAGTCAGGATTACGGGTTAGGGTTCTCTTCACAAAAAAAAAAAAAAAACGTTTGGAAATATTTCAATTATAAGTAGTGAATTTTTTATCATGTCATCATCAAGTCAGGGGTCTTCAATGTTTTTCAGGACCCCCAAACTGATGGAGAGATGAAATAGGGACCCCCTACCTACTATATGTGTCCTACATTAAACACGGCCTAGTGCTATTTATAAATACACATTATTATTATTATCAGCTTCAATATTAAGCTATTCCTAATTCCTTTACTAAAATATGTTGGATTCATGTTAATGTGTATTTAAATAAATGTAAGTTTTTGGGAGAAATAAAAAAAAATACATATCTACAAAAAATGTCTAATCAACCAAACATTTTGCGACTCCCCCTGCAGTCTCTCCATGGACCCCCTAGAGGTTGTGGACCCCCTGTTGAAGACCTATGATGTAAGTGACATCAAATAATATCCAAGGGAGAAAATAGCCTGTTACCAGTAAACATAGTCTAAGTCCTTCATTCAAAATTGCTTAGTTAAAGCAACAAGGGTCTGCAATTTTTATTTTTATGTCACTGACAAATATCAACTATCAAAGTGAAAACTATATGTGACGGTGCATGAATTTTGTTCACTACTGTTCCGACAGCATCATGTTCGACAGCAGCCGCCATCTGTTTCAGTTAAACGTATCTACAAAACCACTTCACAGACACGGTTCCCGTCGGCTGACGGACAAAGTGGAGCGTTAAGCTGCTAAAAATATGCAAGGTGGAGACCAAAGCGGAGCTACGAGAGTGGTTGGTCGGCTTAGTTTTGTCTGGTAGACATAAACATAACTCAAAATGAAAGTATAATGTTGCACATTAAATGCAGATTGTGGAGTCGGGAGAGTTTTTAAATCTCTTAAAATATGATAATTTATCGCGATCAACATGTTTTCACTGTACCCAAGGTTTATAAGACTACAGACAAATTGAAACAAATTGAATTAGAAGCAAAAGTTAAAATTCCTGCTAGGCAACAGAAGAGCACTGTCGGGGTTAGAGTTATCACTGACATAATAAGTCATTTTATTGGAGCATTTTACTCTCTAGTCAGGATGAGGTGGGGCTTTTTTATGTAATCACATTTTATAACAGTTATATAAATACATGCCAATTGTTGCATGTGCATTCCTCTTTCTTTCTTTTCGTATTGCTTGGCATAAAACACTGAACGATGCACTGCAAATATGATCCAGGGGCAGTGAAAACAATATGTTCAGTCAATTATTTGCCAAGGTTTGTCTTTAAGGGACACCATGCAGTGCTACTGAAATAAACACTAACAGCAGAAAAGAAGAAAAGAAATCAACAAAGCTTCATCCTGTTTCACTGAAAGTGGAAACAGGAGTAGGAAAATATGACGAGCCTCGATTTCACAATCATTTTGACTGAACTTCTGCAATGCTGTGTTCATCCATCAAAGAGGCGAGCTGAATCTGTGGCGAGTTTGACGTTCTCCACCACCGACAATGCCCCTCTGTCGATGTTTATCTGACTTCGGTATTGACTGGCCAAACAGATCACACAACACTGACAATGTTTCATTGTGTAAATATAAAATCTAATGACGTGACAAAGAACTCCTCTATTTGCAGACAATCCGGTTTGTCTCGGGATCTGGGGCTGCTGTCTACTGAACTGAACTTTTTCGTTTATTGACATTTTCATGTGACCGCAAATGCAGCAAACAAGAGCAAGTCGGTGTCGGTTCATGTAAATCACTATTTTGTTTGGCAGTCAGTGAAAATTACACTCAATCTTTCAGCTCACAACACAAGTCTTAAATACTTTGATACTTCTGAGGGCGTAGGAGAAGGATTTAGTCACAGATTTTTACACCTTGCTTTCATTGTAGTCACTTGTCATGAACATAGAACAAAAGAAAGTATGATAAGAATTACAATCTTATATGTGTCTTGGAATAAGCCCTTCTGTTGTATCTCAGGGTCTTGCACATGATCTTGATGAATCATGCAAAACGACCTTTTCCAAGTTCACTGCTCGCATTGTCTGCATTTAGAAAATAATTTGACATTTTCAAGTGCTAAAGCCTACTGTAAGTTTCTTTCTTTGACTGCACAGTTTGCCAGCCGCCTTCGCAATAACAGTTCCTTTAGGCTAAAAACTGGAGCTCGCTTCTTCAGATTGTTCTCTGACTAAACCTGCAAATGTGCAACTCACACCCATCTGGCTGCTATGCCTACGGGCAGAGCCAAACAGTTGCTCAAGGAACCTTAAATAGTGATTAGGTGTTGTGTCACTTTTGTTTAACCATATCACAAGTTAGAGTTTTTGCTCAGGCCAGCGCCGTGTGACTTCCCATGTCCTGCGGGAGACATTAATCATACGCGCGCATACGCAAACATAACGCGCGCGCACATCCAACCGTCCGTCCCCATCTAATCCTCTGATTTTACTCCCCTCTGCAGTCTGAGCTTCCCTGTTTTCATTGTAGTCGTGGGCTGTGACTCATCCTGTGTCTGAGCCAAGCTATTTGCGCTGTTCACACTGGCTGACACACCTAGGACCAGGAAACACACCCATTCCCACATATCCTTGTATTCAACCACAATGACCTGCCATGAGGCGATGAGGGAACTCTGTTTTTAAAAACATGCAAAATACTCAACGTTTCATTGAACACTATTCATCTTTTGCACACAATCTCTGTCCGTCGCCTCAAGGCTGACTCTCATCTTTATCGGCCTCTGGTCAAATTGAGAATTTGTACATGTTCACTCATTGGGCGTCCATCTGGATCCACGTCACTGGAGCGACCTGCTTCAAAGTTGTAGAGCAGCACACAGCTTGAAAAAGCTCCTGCTGTTTACATGCGGACAGATCACAGAAGTTTTCTATATGGAATATGCAATTTCTGTAAACTGGAATTCTTCAAAAGCAACAAAAGCCACGCCCTAGTGGCCAAAAGGCAAACGCCTGAGGCGCTGAGCAAACAGGTGCAGTAGCAAGCCGCTTTTTGTTAAGACGATAGTCTTTGCTTAAAACTTTATATATGTAAAAATTCACCATCAAATGCATTAAAATTGATCCGAGGAGTTATCAGAAATGATTTTGTACATGTTTTCTCTTTGATTTGCAGAATCCAAACAGTCCGAGGCCTACAGTGGTGTATGTTTGAGACGTCTTTTGTTTATTTAAAAGGCTGTAACCGATCTAAAGGGTAAATATCACACTTCGCAAAGAGTTCTTTCTCGACAAGGATCTCTTCTTGTCTTGCGCGTGGTTGGGGTTACTCCCTTTATCTCAGTGTGGTCGCAACAGCTCGACATCTTCCCTCTTGTGGGAAAGCTGCACCCTTTTTCCTTTGGGGCGCACACAAAAGTTGAGCCGTCGCAACTCACGGTGGTGTAAATTGCAGCAATATTGAAAATGTGTCTGCACACATGTACCGGCGTGTGCGCACCACTCCCTCGATGAACAATTATACGACACAGGGCACAGGGAGGGATGTGGTCATTTCAAGGTGTGTGTTATACCACAGTTATGTATGTATACATCCACATGCCAGCGCATTTGCGAAACTTCTTAGAAGTTCCAACTTGGTGTATTTGTGGGTGTGGCAGAATGTAGGAAGAAGAAGAAGAATGTAGGAGGAAACAGAGATTACAGTTCAATTAAAAATATAAAATACCGAACAGGAAGTGATGGATAAGTGGTGGTCTTTGTGAGCATTACAAATGTCTAAAAATGAATCCAATAGGTTTATATCAGGAACGTCTGTGGATGGTACCTTAAAATTGACATGACTGAGGTCTGTCAACAATCCACCCAATCACTTAGGACAGAAGAAATAGTTTTGTGGGGATAAAAAAAATCTACAGGAGCATCTCAGAGTTATCAAACCCATGTTTTTATCAGAGATTTTTGCCTGTTCGTACCTGCAGTCCCTCGTTCTGAGTCAGTTGGAGGCGCCACCCGGTGTGACTTGCAACTTATCCTCTCATCTCTTTTTTTTTTTTTTTTCTGTCGTAATGAAACACAGTCTGTCACCTGTGAAATATTTAATGCACTGCTTGTTCTGTAAATGCCTGAAATGACTGCGAGTGATAAGAGACGCAGTGCTGAATGACAACAAGGACTCCACAGAGATGTGGCACTATTACAAAATTATGCAGCAAAGTGCGCGTGGTATTCCTCCCTACAATTACAGAGGTTACAATTGCTGTTTTCTGCTCATGGAAGTGCAGGGGGAGAACAGCTCCCGATCTAATCCATGCAATTAGAAATTTTCAATACTTAGCCATACGAATAACGAATGCGGAAAGAAAAGTGGTTTATATGAAAGTGAACAGTTATTGAAGCTCACCAGTCTCTTTGTGCGTAGTGAAAACAAAAGCCTCTATTGTAAATCTAGCCCTGTAAACAGACTCTCTGCCTTTTGTGTAGGTGAAAGACTCACTCCTGAGTAATTTTGTTAATGACAATGTTGTGCGACTTTGTGTGCAGCAGTTTAAATGCGGTAATAGCACGTTTATGTCATTGTCTGCCGTATGATAATCTTTTTCGTGACGTGTTACTCTGTGTACCTCGGTGCTTTTCTGTAGCTAAAGCCAAACGGTGTAAAAAGAAACAAATTCAAGCTGTTTTAAGCTCAGATTAAAACGGATAAACCAAGCTTTGCAAAATAAAGCAAAAATCTCCACATTCCTTCCAGAAAAAAAAAAAAGAAAAAAATAAGAGTTAAGCTATACACATACTCATGTTTAAAACTACTTTAAAACTACTGCTGCATTTTGGAGATATGTGTGTTGGAGAAATGCAATGTCTTCTCTTGAATGTTGCATATCACTGAAGGCCCCTGTGTGAAGCAGTGGGTGGTCCCATGTCTGCCGAGGACCACTCCCTCACACAGGTCCCCTCCCCTGCATTCCCCTCCCTCTGCAAAACAGGAGCCCTACCCAGCTCCCTGTCCAACCACTCTGCTCAACCCAGAGAAGCAGCCGCACAGAAAAAAAAAAGAGGTTAAAATCAACCCGGAGCAGAAGCGGGAGGGAGAAGGGGGGGAGAGAAAACGCCCTGGAAGTCTGGTTGATCGAGAAATAGGAAAGGAGTGACAGAGTCCTTACAGACTGCGAAGTTGAGACAGTGCGAAAGTGCTTTTCTTGGGCTGGGGAGAAGGGGACACGTTTTTCAAGGATGCTCAAGCTGGTGTGAGGCTTCTTGGGCGCAAAGGCTGCGCACAGGTAAAAGATGCACATTTTTCTCACATTAAATCAAATGAAATTGAATTTTTTTTATTCTTGTTATTTTGTTTGGTAATTGTGTTTCTAAACTTTGCCACCTGAACTTCAGACCGTCTCAGCTGTGCTGCAAACTTTTAATACTGCTTTACACACAATAACTTGGTTAAAGTTTAAAAAAGTTTGTTGCGGTTCAACATTCCTGTAATATACCAGGAGGCTCGCGTAGTGAGAATGTGTATCAGCAGTGAGATTGCAATGCCTTTATCCTGTTTTATTATACCTGCTTATCTCGGGTGGTGTCTGTTTGCTTTTCCTCTGGAGACATTTTTTGCTTGGGAAAGTTCTGCATGTTACATGTCTCCACTGCAACTAGTTTGTTTCTATACAACTGTAAGGTGGAAGGGATTTTATGTGGAAATCATCATTCTTTCTAAGTAGTTATGTCCAATAGTGCAGGAGCATGAGAAGTGGGTGTGTACCCACAGCCACCACATGAATGCAGAGGACTTGACTGGAGTTGCGCACTTCGCTTTTCCTTTAACAAAGGTCGTTATCCTAGATGCATGTGCGAGTTGAGTCCCCTCTTGTGGAGCTGATGTTTACATGATTTGTGTTGAATGAATTAAGAACAAAAAGGCTCTCCATTTGTGTTGAGATTTGACTGTTGCGCAACGTGGACGACCTTTGCATACACATTAAACCCTTTCCTCTTGGATCACTTTTTAACTGGACTGGAATGTCAAAAAGGAGTAAATGAAAGCAGTGTGGAAAAAATAGGTCGGGACGATAAAAGAGTCGTAGAGGTTGTATCTGCTGATGTTATCTAGTTTCTCTTATCTGTCCATTGCCCGTTGCTGGAACTTGGAAGTTTAAAAACTGAAGGTACTTCCCTATGAGAGCCTGCAGCAACAGGCTTGGGTGTGGATCCCACTCCTTCACCTCCCTCCTCCCACTTCTTTCTTTTTTTCCTTCCCTCCTTCTTGCTGCGCTGTCTCCTCACAGAGGCACACCCTTTACAGTCAGAGGAAAAAAAGCCCACACGCTGCAGATAGCCGTCGCACTATAACCCTACGTGCATATCCAAAGCTATCCAAAGGGGTGGCAGTAAAATGAAAAGTACTGATCGTAACTTATTTTTCCTGCCTCGTCCCTGTGTTGCCTGGTGCTGTATAATTATCTTTCACGTGTAGTCTGAAAGTCTCAGGCTTTTTCAATGCGAACTGCGTTTGTGAAACGTCTCCTGAATCCATTCTTTAAGAAGATATACCTCTCTTTTATTTATGTTACATAATGCGAAGTTGAAAACTGCCACCGATGCTTGGTTCCGAAGCGCGTACGCGTGCTTTTGTGACCGACATCTCGAAGTCTTAGAACGAGAGAAATTTATTTTTCTCGGTTTTACCTTGGGTCTCCTAACCTGGGCTCCAGGCCAGGGCGTGCAGGGGGAGAAGAAGGGAGCAAGACAGGGAAGGAGAGTCAGCGAGAGAGAGTTAGTGAGGGGGGGATGGGCGGGGCGGGGGTGAGGAGGGGAGTAATGGAATGTAGTGGTTTGGAAAGACAAGCTAATTGAAACCAGGTTTGAGGCATAGAGGGGGAGCTAAGACTTTGCACGTTTGGAGAAAGAGAAAACCCCATTTCAGAAACCCGGCCGTTACGCCTATAGCATAATTAAAGCCCAAATGGCGTGTTTTCATGTGTGGTTTGAGCTGTAATCGTTGCATGTCGTCTGGCCTGTGTTTGATATGACATGGACGACTTCGAGTTGAAAGACGTAGATAAGAAAAGGGTAAGGCAAGATCCTTTGTTGAATCTCAGCTGTAAGGCAAATTTCACTGTGTGCAGTTGCCTGTCCTCAGCGACTCCCTCCTGCCACACCCAAAACTCAGCTCAGACAAGAGTTGCTGCTGCTTACTTCACTCCATACAGTCTTTTCCACAGTGCGCACTCAGCCCACATCACGTGCCCCGCTGCTGTAAATGTCTGGCATTTCTAAAATTGCTCTTGTCAAGGTGATTGTTTATGATAAAGGCTGCTTCGAATGCCACATGGTGACATGGGGGCTAAAAGGTCGTTGGGTAGTAGGTTGCCCTTTAAACCGGGATATGTTTGAATTCTAAAAATTCTCAAATGATGATCGTATGCTGGAACGTATCACGGGTTTTTGCAGGTGCAGATTTGCTGCAAGCAGGGGCGTTATAAAGACATAACAAACAAGACCATAATTCAAGCTCGGAAATGTTCACAGGTCTCTGTAACTGCCTGTAGCTGTAACGCATGTCAGTTAACTCCAATTGGCCTGAGGCGGATGCTGTTTGTGTAAATACTTGCGCTTGTCTACAAGTGCACCAGTACAGAGGCTGTATTATGTTGTCACCTGAAGTCATGCAGGACATTTAGAATTCCAAAAAACCACACCGCAAACTTTTGATGCCGCTTCACTGGTTACATTTTGCTCAGTCGCCGTGGCTGAGATCGGCAGTTAACGATCATTCAGCAGCACTTGCCGCCAGTATGACAAACAGCGCCTTTAGAGGGCTACCCCACGATGGTTTGAAGCCATATCAAAGCGCCACTGCATGTTCCTGCTCCGCTGGATGACAGCGCCGGCGAGAGGAGTGGCGTTGCACGTTCGTGCCACTGTGAAACGCAAGGAAACTGGTCTCTAGCACACTTCCTCTGCCACTTCCTCATGGGTGTGTGGAGAGACAGTGTGTGTGGTGAAAGGAGGGAGGTGGATGTTCTGAGCAAGTTGAAAGGAGAGAGGGTGCTTCACAAAACTTTTCTTCACACTTGGCACGTATTTAGAAGCAGAGCCGAGCGCTCGGACATCCTGGAGCTCCAGATGAAGCCCCACCCTTGAGGCTATTGCATAGAACAATAGCAAATTTGTAGATGCTCAAGATTTCCACTGAGGGAAGTTTCCTAGCAGTTGCAAATAAACATTTAACCATAGTGTGCGATTTTAGAAGGACTTTCGAGGCAATCCACCCAGCAGCCACTCCCTTCTCACCCGTCCTGTGCTGGCTTGGAATGTTTCAGCATGTCCTCAGTGTTCCCTGTGCAGCGCCCATCATTAGCTTGCCTCCTTGTTGAGAAATAGTGATTTGAGAGGTAATAATTAGATAATAATCACAAGTCACATATAATAATCTGCTAAAACCACACCCATCCACGCGTGTCCAATTTAGATTTGTTTACTGTAGCTATGAGCTCGGAGGAATATTTTTAAAAAGGGTGTGAAGGCTGTTTTGCTTGATAAGCCAGTGACTTTCACCGCCGCTCTTCCAAACGTCTGCACGAGGCCAACCCAAAACAAGAGCTCTTATACAACTTCTGCAGCATCGCACAGTCTGCCTACTCACCTCGCCGCCTGAACAGCAGCCCTACCCCCATAAAAACTGTTACGTTGTCCTGTGTGAGGAATGACACGAAGCATCTGTTACCAAAACTCTGCTCGGAGTGAGGCGCCCGAAATGTCAGGGCAGCAGTGCTTGGAATGTAAATTTAGCTTTTTACATTCAGCTTTGTTTAGGTTTTCTTTATCTGGTGCAAGATACTCAAGGATGGCACTCCTCACCCATCCAATAACTCTCTCTTGCTCTAAACAACTCCGCACAACTCTGGTGTGGTCTCAGTACTAGGCATGAATATCCAGCCTTTAAGTTTTACAACTAAGGACGACGTATGTATGTTCGTATATATTTACACTCTGCTGCTTTGGTTGTCTCTTCCTGACCCTCTTTTCTTCTCCATGAATGGACTTGCATTTGTTCAAACTGCAGCTGTCACAGACTGAGACTAATAAATGGCCAAATTAAATTGCGTTTTAGCCGGGGCAGTTACGTGGCTCGAACTGTGTGAGGTTGCTAAGGGCAAACCTCTCGTAACACAACTGTTCATGAAGCTCCACTGCGCAAACCTCAATCTTCTTTGACGTTGGTGTAACTAGTTCTGCTGGTTCACAATTTGCATCCGCCACCGAATTATTCTGAATATCTCTATTCAGAACGAACTCGCCCGTGCTTCTCTTTATCCTATGTATTTCTTCTTAGCAACCCAGTGTTATTGGCTCTGAAACTGCTCATGGGCACCATCCCAGGATCACTTCTCATTTCAGAACAGACCAGTCAAAAAAAGTTGTGTTTCGTTTTTGCGGAAACGTCATTGACGTGTTCTTTCAAATGTCAAGTTGTGTGTACAGCACATAACACTGAATGCACTGTCTCAGTCGAATTTAGACACCCACAACAGCAACAGTGTGTGGTGCCCTTCACAAGAAGAAAGGAAAAACGGGAGAGGGAATTCACAGCGTGATCCTCCCTTCTAAGACCTCTTAAGTGGTATAATAGAGAAAGCCCCATGATAGGAGTCATGGGTTGTTTGGTCATTACCGTCTCATATACTATATTATCTTCTGTCTTTCTGTGATTTTGAGAACTTGTGTCTCAAAATATAATTTACGTGAAAATCAGGTCATAGCCGAAGTATGCTTTCAGCACGACTCCTGGTTTTGTTTGTGAACTCGTAAAAGCAAGAGAGGAGCTTTTTAAGAGTTTTGTTCAGTTTTTCCACTTGGTGCCTGACTCCTGCCAAAGTCACAATGGTTTAATCAGCACCAGGCCAAGTTGGCGTCAGTGGGCAGGCTATGGTCTTGTGCAGGACTTGTGGTTTGGTTCAGGGCTATGTGGACTGTGGGGTGCAGAAAAGAACCATTTATTTTGACGCTCATTCCTTTTATATGCGTCACGCGTGCATGTCCTATCTGCCGCTTTTGAGGAGAGACTGAAGGCTGTGGCCTGCTGTGTCTCTTTTTGTTGTACTTGTTGTGTCAAACTACAATGCAGCAAAGGGAACAGGGAGTCTATTCTGTTTTGACGAGACTGATTTGGTCACTGCTGCTCTCCCTCCCTCTTAGCCACTCTGCACTGAGGTCTTTTTATTTGGCCATAATCAAATCTTATCACTCGCCAGCACCACTGTGCGTGATACACTTACGATGGAGCTGTAATCACAGTCACACTGCTCCTCTCTTCTGTTCACCAAATTGATTGGATTTGGCAATCAGCTCGGTGGATTGACTGAAGCTGCTTTGATCAGTTTCCAGTGAATTTTGACCTACTTGAGCACAAACTATCACAGTCAAACACTTCAGGTGTGTGTTTGCAAGTGACAGGAGGAAAGATAAGGCCCAAGGTGTCATGTAAAATGATAATGATGAGAATGACTGCCATACTAATCATGGTAGTTTAAATAATGAAACTGTTCAGTTACTCTTCATTTGCAAAGAGTGTTTTTCAGGGTGCCTTTTAAACGTGCATATCTCAGTAAACGTGGTGTTCTTGCTTATTTGAGCAGAACGTGGAGGTTTGGGGGGTGTGGTGGACTGACAGCAGGGGGTGGGCACTCAAGCAGGGTACACGGTGGGCGGCGTAAAATGGAGCTGGAGTCAGAGAGAAAGAGGACATTTCTTTGGAGTTAGTCACCGTGGGGAGAGGCTGGGCTGCCTTCCAGCTGGCCTGACGGCTCTATCAAGGAATGTGTGTGACTGGAGGCTGGGTGGGGCCGTGCACTGAGCTGCTCCCTCTGCAAGCAAAGCACAGGGGCGAAGCGACGTGATGTGCGTCGTGGACTGCGGTGTGGTATTTCTACTCACACTGCGCGTGTTTTTGTTCATGCTCCCCTGTCAGCTAGCGCCCGCATTTCGCTTTGCCGAGATACCTGCGTGTGTGTTTATGTGTGTGATCTCACCAAGGAAACAAGTACAGAGGATTGGGGAACTGACTTCTTATCTTTTTGGTTAGTTTAATCTGATGCGGCCATTGTAAATAATAATAAAAAAAGAAACAGAAAGAATAAAAAGAATAAATAAAAAACACTTTACATATTTCTCTTTACAAATCAGAGTACAAATATCACATATACAAAAGCATAATAATTTACAGGCCTCTTTATCTAATCTTGCATCTTGCACCTTTTAAAACTGTCAGTCAGACGGTACCTGAATGCGACTCTGTAACAGGAGCACGGGCCAAAGAGTGTACACAGCTGCTGCGGCGCAAGTCTCCCCACACAAACATAATGACAGCCATGTATTGGCTGCCATTTATCTCAGCTATGTGCTATCTATGTCAGTATAAGACCCACTCAAACACACAGTCAGTAACAAAAACATTCTTGCTCAAAACTTTACAGTCCTTTTACAAGCTTTGCATCAGCGTTAGTGGAACGTTACTTTCACTCTCGTTGGTTTTCATTGGTATTAAATCCTGACCGCTTAACAATTGTTTCTTTCTCACAAACACAGTTATTTGGCATAATTTCCACTAAAGCAGTGAGCAGTTCAGTTTATTGGGCGCGGGGCTTTTGCGGAGGGGGAAGTTAATGATGGGGTAGGACAGCCTGTCTTCGAAGAATGTTTCTGAGGGACATGTTCCCACCGGTAGATGCCTGTCTGTGCTCACATCAGGTCTGGTTCTGTTTGTACTGCGACTGACAAAGAGAAGGCTTTGTTTCACAATATGCTGTTAGGTTGACACAAGAACCCTCAAAAGACATGTAACACGCTGGTCTAGTCACTACGAGTAGAAGTAAGCTTGAGCAATTGCAAATACAATTTCCATCATTTGTTTGTATGGCTGCACATTCGTCCTGTTCTGTTGCAATGGTTTCACACTGAACTCAGCGGTGAAACAAAAGCACAAGAATTCATGTGCATATTTTAAGAGTGCATTTCCTTTTCAAATTCCTTCAGAACTCGATCTGCTTCTATATCTATATAGTATGTTTTTTTTTGTGCGGTACATCAAACAAGTGGCTGGATTTATTTACCAAAAGGGAGTTTTGCATAATTACTTACTAGGGTCAGTGCTGCTGCCACTGGTTGGTTAATTATTATATAAGCACTAAAGGCCCTGATTGGACATCACCAGTCCATTGACCATGTATAGTGAAATACCATGAGTAAATCCTGAGTGTAACCACTGCATTTAGGGCTTTTTGTGTCATATGTAGGCACGCCTCTTAACACAACAGCTTTTGCGATCTCTTAGCCAGTCCTACAAACGACTTCTTAAGTTAATTTACCTTTAACAAATCATATTAACTAAACCTGAATTCCATTTTTGTTTTTTTTGTCAACAGAAGTCAAGAGACGGATCGGACTAAAGCCCTTGGCTTTGCTTGAGCAATCCAAGGTAAGTGTTCTCAGACGTGGTACCAAAACACCACACACTACAACTGTTACTGACTAGATAAAGGAAAGAAAACTGACTTTTGTACTTCCTGTCACTTCAGTCCAAGTCACTGTCACCTCAGAATTATGTTTTAATTGGGCCAGATGCCCAACCTCTGTTGGAATGTCTGCTGCAAAGCTTCCTTTGAACCTGGAAGGTCATGCCTCTGCCATTCGACTGTGAAAGGCCTGCCTTGTAGAAACCTGACACTTGGCTGCTTCTGCGCCCCATGCCTCCGTGTTGCACGCCTTCTTCCTCCCCCACCGACCACCTGTTCCCCCTGAACCCCTATCCCCAAACCTGTCAAAAGCCCGCCAAACTCTGCGCTGTTTTAACTGTTTGTAGTCGGCAGCTGTGGATAATTTATTCCCTTTATAAGGAGGGACAAGCTAGCAGTAATTAAGATGCTTCTGATGGCCAGTGACAGGACATAAGAGATTGTAACCAGAAATGCTCTGGGTTTCATTGTAGTTAACAAGAACTTTTGTGTGGCTGGCTTTCCACACATCCCCCCTTTCACCACACATACCAAGACATAATAAAACATGAAAAACAGACAAGTCTGTCTGTCTCCCTTTACCCTAATTTTTTTCTCCCGGCAAGTTTCACATGCCAGTTTTACTCACATTGCGATGAGCTTTCTGATGTCATCACTTATCAAATTTAAGAATGTGTACACTCTGGCATGTCAGAGAAATGAGTGATTGAGGACTGTGATTGGATTGCTTTGAGTCACTGACTGCATCTCTCATCATTACAGGAACATGACATTTAACTGTACAGCGCTTGTTCACACACACAGATCTGTAGATGTAGGAATTTTGTGGTTGCGCTGTGATTATTTGCCACATTATGGCATATTCTAAGCTTATATAAAGCGAAAAAGAAATACTTGGGACTGAACACAGTAAAAAAAAATATATATATAAAAGATGTCTTGCTGATATTAAATAGTTTGCCCAATGCTTCTGAAGACATGCTTGAGTGATTGTCCCACATTGCATTTCTTCACGATACGCATTGCCTAACATTCCAGTTTTGCAGACATTCCTTTCCTTTTCTTACTTGCGATCCTCACTTTCTTTTTTTACCATTTCCTCTTTCCTCCACATCCCTCCCTCTTTCTATGTTCCTTCCTACCCTCCTATGTTGCTGCGTGCCCAAGGCCCTCCCCGCGGCTTTCTGCCAGCAATATGTCAACACACTGTGAGAACAAGGACGGGCCTAGTTGGTAATTTTCAGTCATGAAAAGATTTGGTTTAAGGACAAATTGTCAGAGGAGAAGTTAAACATTTTATTAATTACATCCTATGTGATTATGTATACATATAAATCAAAGGGCAAAGGCATAGACAGAGATATATTGTTAATCCTTTAAGTGGGAACGTTTTTGTAAGTGCAAGAAAGTTCCCTTCCCCTTGAGACATTTTTTTTTTCTAAATAGTTAATCCAGCCAACAATAATACGTGCCTTGTTTCGTAGTGCTTCATATTCACTGTGGCCTCTCAAGCACAATAGTTCTATGCAATGTCAATAAACTCACGTGAAAAATAGATCGTGTGAAAACTTTGTCAGTACCGTACTGAATGAAGAGAGGATGTGAATACGTTAAAATGGGCACATAATGACCTATGGGGAAAACACAAATTCCTTTTGGTTTCTTCTCAGGATGAGGTCAGAGGAGCATGGTTAGGACACTACAAGTGTCTGCTGGCCTGAGTAAAATTAGTTCATACAAGTTAACTGGATAAAACTGGGTCTTTGGTACTGCGCACTGCCTTGTTATTCACACGTTTTCACTCATTTGTGCTCTAACCGATGCATAAAACTGTTGTGGCTTGAGGTCTTAAAAGATTCGGGTTTCAAGGTGCAATCGGGTCACACTGGCAGACACAATACACCGAGAAGAGGGTGGAGGAAAGAGGGAGAAAGAAAGGCAATATCAGGTTGTAGGAGCCTGTGAGTGGTTGGCGTCATGTTTGGCATAAGCACCATCCTATTCTCTGGTACGATCACTCCCCAGAGGTCCTGGCTTGTGTTATTTAGTCGTGGGACTCTGCAAAAGGCTATTTTTGAGAGAGGGTTTAATATTACCTCAAAGCATTGCATGCATTCTTCAGAACTCCCAATCACACAGAGCCTGTCTATTTTTTGACATGTGTTAATTGGCATACATGTGCACTTGGACGCAGTCCAACAAACTCTGGAGAACAGTCAGTCACAAAAGTTGTTCTTTTTGTTACTACATTCGCTCACTGTTGCTCTGTGCAAGGAATCAGGCCAGCAATATGGCAATAATTTGATACGCAACCTAAATTTCCTATGGAAAAATACAAAATCTAAAACATAGTTTTGTCAGCAGACAAACAGGTCTCTTTCCCTTTCACATTCATACATAAAAAGCTATATTCACCACTTGGATTTGCAGTTTCACATCTGAGCAAATAAACAAAAGCACCAGCGTAACATGCTGTATATTGGCAGTGCAGCAAGAGTGGCAGATGGTCGTTGAGTGAGGGATACATTTTACCAATCCTTTTGAAACAGATGTTTCTTTATCTTGCCTCAGGTTCCCCTTGCTTCCAGCAGCTGGTTATCTTGCTGAACAGTGTGTCTGTTTCAGGGAATGAGGAAGGGATTTGTGGCTTACTGGTGTAATTGTATTATTTACAGTTGTGCTAAATTGCTCAGAAGTATGGTAGTAGAATACTATAAAGTATATAATGAATAAAATAAAATAAAATGTCAGGAGAATTTTTTTTTTTTTTTTTTCAAGCATAAGGGATATTTTTGATCACACGGGAATTACAGATTTGAAACTAGAACTGTTGCAAGGTATACTTCTATACTACTAGTCTCTTCTTTGTCTCCCTTGAAATGTTAGAGGTGCTGGGGTTTTGAATTTGCCAGTCTGATGTTTGGATTCTGTATATTCAAATGTATATTTCAAGTGTATATGGACTTCCTTCCAGGTTTCTGGTAAAAACACCAGCAATCAATCACCATCGCGACAATAATATTATATTTCTCTTGTGTTAGCAACAGACAGGCTTTTGCTATTTGTATGGGTTATACGCAAATAGAAAAAATGTATTGCAGTCTGGAGGCCTTCTGGATACTGATTATATGGTGATAGTTCAGGTGGATGCATGGGTTGGTTGGTTATTAATGTTAAAGATTTCAGTTTGGTTTCGTCGTGTAAATACCAGAGCAAATGACTGAATCCCAAAACAATTAAGTCACCTTGGACAGCAAGAGTGTATTATATGACTGCAGTGCATTCATATAATACACAAATGCAAGCATGCATGAAATAATGAGTTATATGTGTCAGAGAGGAGAGTCAGTAGGACTCATCAGCATGTTTGAAGAGGCATGTCTGGAAGTTATGTAAACACACCTTATTGTCATGATGATTACAAAAGTGTTCACAACAGTGCACACAGATATAGAAAAGCGCAGAATGAATTTTGTTGTGTTGATATTAGGTGATAAAAATATGGTGAATTGTAATAATATTAAAGGAACCCGTATTCATATCTAAAGTCAAATGAAAAAAAGAAAATAGCATGAGATGATTTGTCATTGTGACAGTAGATAACAGTAGACAAATGTATGGTTTATCTGGACTGCAACTGATATGTCATAGTGTCATTAATTAATAGATATGATGTACACTGTGTGTGTATACTTGGAATGCTTACTTGTTTTATTATGGGACCATTGTTTATAAATGGACCTGTGTATCATTGAGGGAGGGAATACATTAAGATACTGATGTGATGTGTTACTATATATTTCTGTACCTTAGTGTGTGTGTTTTCATCAAGTGAGGCAGCGTTAACCCTCATTGTTCTTTCTGTTGACTTTGGAGCGGTTGTGTAGGCGCATGATTGGGCTGCTTTCCTCTTCAGGGTGTGGTCACACCAAATTTCCAAAACATAGAATATCCTAGAGGGAGGGAGTTACCAGCTTTGTGCTTTGGGGAGATGGAGGCTGTGTTGTCTGAAAGACTTTTAACACCATCTAGTGTTCACCTTTGGGTCCTATAACCCAGACTACTTGGAGAGCAGGGCAGGTTGTTCATTTAGTCAAATGGACAGTGTTTTATATTTTTTTCTGTCTAGGCTGATTTAATTTGAATGCTTATTATTGTCTTTCATTTGTGCAGGAAAACAAAAACAGAGTTTCCATTACACCAGGGCTGGAATAAAGAAACACAAAATCAAGGTAAGATTTGTCATTTTCATTGTGATATCCTCTGGTAAGTTCTTGCCAGCTACCTTGTGATTTTCAGTCGAAAACTTCAGAGATGAGAATATTTGTATGGTTGTCAATACAGATGGCTGATGAAGAGGACACCAGAGAGGTGCTCTTTCCAGACTGGGAAGGTCCAGACAAAACTGGCTTGACCATTGAACAGACAAGTGAAGGAGAGATCTTTGTTAAGGAGGTAAAAGGAGAGTCACCAGCAGCACGATCTGGAAAAGTCTATGAAGGTAACAAATTCATTTTTGTTCTCATTTTTTAAAGTTGAATATGTGGCGATGTCGACTAGATGATGACATCACATATACAGTACCAGTCAGAAGTTTGAACTTCTCATTGCATTGAATGAGAAAGTGTGTCCAAACTTTTGACTGCTGGTGTAAAAACACAGTGGAAAGTTATGCTTTGCAACAATGAAATCAATATTCTTCATCTGAACACATATTGTAAAAAGAAGCATGTACAGTTGGACTGACTTACATATCGTCGCTGTCCGATGAAAAACACGTATCTCCAAATTTCTTTTTTTCATACCTGCTTTTGATACATGCTTTTTGACTGACATTTCTGACATCCAATGGAGATACGTTTTAAATAGATTGCGTCTTAAAGCATTGTTCCATCGGTCATATAGATACCAAACGTGTCAGTTGCTAGGGTGGAATGCAGACATGTTGTATACTGTAGAAAGCCAAAAACATCAAAAGTGGAGATGCGTGTAGTCCACTAGTCGATTCAACCCCAAGTACATACCAAGTACATTACATCCTTAACAGAAGTTTTTGTTGCTATCTCAACTTCATTCATAGGTGACCAGATTGTGGGTGCCACAATTTACTTTGATAACATGAGCTCTCAAGAAACAGCAGAGCTTCTGAAGACACTGAACCGACACAAGGTTGGACTGAAACTACAAAACAAAGGAGACAAATCCCCTTGCTACTCGCCCTTGAGCACACCATGTCGTTCGCCAATGGGCACCCTTACGTGGGAAGGCAAGACCCGCTTTGGAGGTTCCAGTCCAGACATCATTCTTGTAAGTTTCTTTTTTTTTTGTTCAAAGTAATTTCAAAATAATTTGTTTGTAAGGAATATAATGAATTAACACACTGCAGTACTCAAACTTTACTTACCACTGTTTTTCAATCAACAGAGTGGGGATGATGAGGATTACAAGAGAATATACACAAAAAAGATTAAACCAAGACTGAAGTCTGAAGACCTTGCAGAGGGAGTAGATGTTCGCACAGAACGACATAGCAGCACGAGCAGCGATGGCAGCACAATTACTACCATCACTCGCCGTATCACTACCTATACAGTGGATATGCCGAGTGGCATCAGTGAGCAACTTGAACTTTCAAGCCCAGACTTCAAAGGGCTACGGCATGATTCTGGAGATGGCTCACCTCGTATCCGAATCTCACATGGGAGCCCTTCAGGTAAAGTGGGAGCAGAAGAGGGAGTTTTTGAGTCAAGCAATATAACTTACACTGTGCCAAAAGTTAGCTCCACTGAGACACACTGGGGTAGTGGGGGACTTCAAACCACAAAAAATTTAAGAGAGGAAAAAGAAAGTACGGATCTTAGATTTAAAGGGCCTAACTTTGGAGTGACCATAGCTAAAGGCCAGGAAAGCTTTGAAATCTCGAGAGGGAGTGGAGAGGAAGGACATGGAAGTATTCAGGTTTCTGACACGAACATGACACTAAGAGACAGCACAAACACTGGCAGTAGGCATGTTACAATAAGAGGGAGTGGCATTGTAGCTGATGAAAATGGAGGGTCTTTTGGTCCTGTGGGAAATTTTGGTCTCAATCTAGGTGAGGGGAAAAAAGTGAAGATGCCTGAATTTACCATCAACCAACCACAGACAAAGGGGATAGGTAGCACAGATAGAACAGGAGGATCAACAATCACATTAGGCAATGTTACCACAGGATATTCCTCAGTGCCAGGAAAGATTTCAGTGACAGGTATGGATGATAATGTTACAGGTCCAAAGTTGAAAGGTGAGATTGATATCAACCTGACAGACACAACAAGAGGAATTAAAGATGCTGAATCAGTCATTGAAGTTCCAGGATACAAAACAGAGGGCAGTGTGAGTGGCATAAAAACATCAACAATCAAGATCCAAGCCAAGGGACCGAAAGTTGATACAAAATCTCCTGCAGTTGATGTTAACACAACAGAGGTTTCTAGTAAAATCAAGGATGCAGGTGCAAAAGTCAAAGGACCAGAAGTAAATGTCAACCTTACAAAAGCTGACACTGAAACCATAGCACCAGGAGTAAAACTAAGTGGACCAGGCCTTGACACAGAGGGTCCTAGCTGTAAGATAAAAGGACCAACCATTTCAGGACCTAAAATCTCTATGACAGATGTGGATTCACATCTGAAAGGCCCCAAACTCAAAGCTGGCTTGGATGTGACAGCTCCACAGATTGTGGGAGACATGTCAACACCCGGTGCCAACATCGAGGCTCCAGAGGTTGACATTAAAGGTTCTGGATTTGACATGCCTAAAATCAAAATGCCATCATTTAGCATCAAAGGTCAAAAGGTGGAGGGCCCAGATGTAAAGGCACCTAAGTTTGAAGTAAAAAGCCCAGATGTTGATGCAGAAGGTCCTGATGCAACCCTCACACTGCCATCGTTGTCAGGACCAAAGCTACCAGACTGGAATATTAATCAAAAAGGACCACAAATTAAAGGAGATGTTGATGTATCTGTTCCAAAGATTGAGGGGGGTATAAAAGCACCCAAGGTGGACATCAAAGGAACAGATGTTGACAATGAGATAAACAAAGAAGGATTTAAAATGCCTAAATTCAAAATGCCATCCTTTGGGATGAAAGGCCCAAATGTCGAAGGACCAGAAGTGGATGTGAGCCTACCTAAAGCTGACATTGATATCAAAGCACCAGAAGTAAAACTGAGCGGACCAGACCTTGACATTGAGAGTTCTAGTGGAAAGATCAAAGGACCAAAATTCAGCATGCCAACAATTTCAGGACCTAAAATTTCGATGCCAGATGTGGATTTAAATCTGAAAGCTCCTACACTCAAAGGTGATGTGGATATGTCAGCTCCAAAGACAGAAGGGGACATGTCATTACCTAAAGTCGACATCAAGGGTCCGGAGGTGGACATTGAAGGTCCTAAAGGAGGAATTAAAATGCCCAAGTTCAAAATGCCATCCATTGGGATTAAAGGTCCAAATGTTGAAGGGCGGAAAGTTGATGTCAGTCTTCCCGAAGCTGAAATTGATATTAAAGGACCGGAGGTAGACATAAAAGAACCAGACCTTGCCATTGAAAGTCCAAGCGGAAAGATCAAAGGACAGAAATTTAGCATGCCAACCATTTCAGGACCTAAAATCTCCATGCCAGGTGGGGACTTCAATCTAAAAGGCCCCACACTTAAAGGTGGTGTGGATGTTAAAGCTCCAAAGATTGAAGGAGACATCTCAGTACCTGATGTAGACATCAAGGGGCCAGAAGTTGACACTGAAGGTCCAAACGGTGGATTTGAGATGCCTAAAATCAAAATGCCATCATTTGGAATTAAAGGTCCAACAGTGGAGGGCCCAGATGCTGATGTGACTCTTCCAAAGGCAAATATTAATATGAGGGCACCAGAGGTTGACATTGAAGGCCCAGAAGTTGATGTTGAAGGCAGTGATGCTAAATTTAAAGGGCCCAAAATCAAGCTACCTTCATTGTCAGGACCCAAGCTACCAGACATTAATTTGAAAGGGCCCAAACTTAAAGGAGATGCTGATGTGTCTGTTCCAAAGATTGAAGGGGACATAAAAGCGCCAAAGATAGACATTGAGGGACCGAATGTTGACATTGAGGGGCACAAAGGAGGTTTTAAAATGCCTAAATTCAAAATGCCCTCCTTCGGGATGAAAGGTCCAGATGTTGAAGGACCTGAAGTGGATGTCAGTCTACCGAAAGCTGACATTGATGTTAAAGCACCAGAAGTAGATTTAAGGGGACCAGACCTTGATGTAGAGGGTCCTAGCGGAAAGATCAAAGGACCAAAATTCAACATGCCGACCATTTCAGGACCTAAAATCTCCATGCCAGATGTGGATTTCCACCTGAAAGGCCCCAAACTGAAAGGTGATGTGGATGTGAAAGCTCCAAAGATTGAAGGAGACATGTCAGTACCAGAAATAGACATCAAGGGAGCAGAGGTGGACATTGAAGGGCCTAAAGGTGGATTTGAGATGCCTAAAATCAAAATGCCATCCTTTGGAATCAAAGGTCCAAAAGTGGAGGGGCCAGATGTTGAAGTAAATCTTCCAAAGGCAAATATTGACATAAAGGCACCAGAGGTTGATATTGAAGGTCCAGATATTGATGTTGAAGGCCCTGATGCAAAACTCAAAGGATCCAAATTCAAGCTACCTTCAATATCAGGACCCAAGCTACCAGACATTAATCTGAAAGGGCCTGGAATAAAAGGAGACGCTGCTGTGCCTGTTCCAAAGATTGAGGGGGACATAAAAGCCCCAAAGATAGACATTGAAGGACCAGATGTTGACATTGAAGGTCCTAAAGGTGGATTTAAAATGCCTAAATTCAAAATGCCATCTTTCGGGATAAAAGGTCCAGGTGTTGAAGGTCCGGAAGTGGAGGGCCCAGAGGTTGATGTGAATCTTCCAAAGGCAAGTATTGATGTAAAGGCACCAGAGGTTGACATTGAAGGCCCAGATGTTGACATTGAGGGGCACAAAGGAGGATTTAAAATGCCTAAATTCAAAATGCCATCCTTTGGGATGAAAGGTCCAAATGTTGAAGGGCCAGAAGTAGATGTCAGCCTTCCTACAGCTGATATTGATATCAAAGCACCCGAAGTAAAACTAAGTGGACCAGATCTTGACATTGACAGCCCTAGTGGAAAGATCAAAGGACCAAAATTCAACATGCCGACCATTTCAGGCCCTAAAATCTCCATGCCAGATGTGGATTTCAATCTTAAAGGCCCCAAACTAAAAGGAGGTGTGGATGTGAAAGCTCCAAAGATTGAAGGAGACATGTCAGTGCCTGATGTAGACATCAAGGGTCCAGAGGTTGATATTGAGGCCTAAAGTGTATTGAGATGCCTAAAATCAAAATTCCATCCTTTGGATTAACAGTCCAAAGTGGAGGGCCCAGATGTTGACATAAAATCTCCAAAAGCAAGTGTTAAATGTAAAGGCACCAGAGGTTGACATTGAAGGCCAGATATGATTTTGAAGGCCCTGATGCAAAATCTAAGGACCCAATTCAAGCTACCTTCATATCAGGACCCAAGCTACCAGATATAATTTGAAAGGCCCAAAATAAGGGAGACGTTGATGTGTCTGTCCCAAAGAATTGAAGGGGACTAAAAACTCCAAGGTAGACATTGAAGCACCAGACGTTGATATTGAAGGGCACAAAGGAGGATTTAAGATGCCTAAATTTAAAATGCCATCCTTCGGGATGAAAGGTCCAGATGTTGAAGGTCCGAAGTGATGTCAACCTTCCAAGCTGACATTGATATCAAAGCACCAGAAGTAGATGTAAGGGACCAGACCTTGACATAGAGGGTCCTAGCGGAAAGATCAAAGGGCCAAAATTCAACATGCCACCATTTCAGGACCTAAAATCTCCATGCCAGATGTGGATTTCAATCTTAAAGGCCCCAAACTAAAAGGAGGTGTGGATGTGAAAGCTCCAAAGATTGAAGGAGACATGTCAGTGCCTGATGTAGACATCAAGGGTCCAGAGGTTGATATTGAAGGTCCTAAAGGTGGATTTGAGATGCCTAAAATCAAAATTCCATCCTTTGGGATTAAAAGTCCAAAAGTGGAGGGCCCAGATGTTGACATAAATCTTCCAAAAGCAAGTGTTGATGTAAAGGCACCAGAGGTTGACATTGAAGGCCCAGATATTGATGTTGAAGGCCCTGATGCAAAACTCAAAGGACCCAAATTCAAGCTACCTTCAATATCAGGACCCAAGCTACCAGATATTAATTTGAAAGGGCCCAAAATAAAGGGAGACGTTGATGTGTCTGTCCCAAAGATTGAAGGGGACATAAAAACTCCAAAGGTAGACATTGAAGCACCAGACGTTGATATTGAAGGGCACAAAGGAGGATTTAAGATGCCTAAATTTAAAATGCCATCCTTCGGGATGAAAGGTCCAGATGTTGAAGGTCCGGAAGTGGATGTCAACCTTCCGAAAGCTGACATTGATATCAAAGCACCAGAAGTAGATGTAAGGGGACCAGACCTTGACATAGAGGGTCCTAGCGGAAAGATCAAAGGGCCAAAATTCAACATGCCAACCATTTCAGGACCTAAAATCTCCATGCCAGATGTGGATTTCAATCTGAAAGGCCCCAAACTGAAAGGTGATGTGGATGTGAAAGCTCCAAAGATTGAAGGAGACATGTCAGTACCTGATGTAGACATCAAGGGTCCAGAGGTCGATATCGAAGGTCCTAAAGGTGGATTTGAGATGCCTAAAATCAAAATACCATCATTTGGAATCAAAGGTCCAAAAGTGGAGGGCCCAGATGTTGATATAAATCTTCCAAAAGCAAGTGTTGATGTAAAGGCACCAGAGGTTGACATTGAAGGCCCAAATGTTGACATTGAGGGGCACAAAGGAGGATTTAAAATGCCTAAACTCAAAATGCCATCCTTTGGGATGAAAGGTCCAAATGTTGAAGGACCAGAAGTGGATGTTAGCCTACCAAAAACTGACATTGATGTTAAAGCACCACAAGTAAATGTAAAGGGACCAGATCTTGACATTGACGCTCCTAGCGGAAAGATCAAAGGGCCGAAATTCAACATGCCGTCAATTTCAGGACCTAAAATCTCCATGCCAGATGTGGATTTCCATCTGAAAGGCCCCAAACTGAAAGGTGATGTGGATGTGAAAGCTCCAAAGATTGAAGGAGACATGTCAGTACCAGAAGTAGATATCAAGGGTCCAGAGTTTGACATTGAAGGTCCCAAAGGTGGATTTGAGATGCCTAAAATCAAAATGCCATCATTTGGCATCAAAGGTCCAAAAGTGGAGGGGCCAGATGTTGATGTAAATCTTCCAAAGGCAAATATTGACATAAAGACACCAGAGGTCGATATTGAAGGCCCAGATATTGATGTTGAAGGCCCTGATGCCAAACTAAAAGGATCCAAGTTCAAGCTTCCTTCAATATCAGGACCCAAGTTACCAGATATCAATTTGAAAGGGCCCAAACTTAAAGGAGATGTTGATGTCTCTGTTCCAAAGATTGAAGGGGACATAAAAACTCCAAAGTTAGACATTGAAGGACCAGATGTTGACATTGAGGGGCACAAAGGAGGATTTAAAATGCCTAAATTCAAAATGCCATCCTTTGGGATGAAAGGTCCAAATGTTGAAGGGCCAGAAGTAGATGTCAGCCTTCCTAAAGCTGATATTGATATCAAAGCACCAGAAGTAAAACTAAGTGGACCAGATCTTGACATAGAGGGTCCTAGCGGAAAGATGAAAGGACCAAAATTCAATATGCCGACCATTTCAGGACCTAAAATCTCCATGCCAGATGTGGATTTCAACCTTAAAGGCCCCAAACTAAAAGGTGGTGTTGACGTGAAAGCTCCAAAGATTGAAGGAGACATGTCAGTACCAGAAGTAGATATAAAGGCACCAGAGGTTGACATTGAAGGGCCAGATGTTGATATTGAGGGGCACAAAGGAGGATTTAAAATGCCTAAACTCAAAATGCCATCCTTTGGGATGAAAGGTCCAAATCTCGAAGGACCAGAAGTGGATGTGAGCCTACCGAAAGCTGACATTGATGTGAAAGCACCCGAAGTAGACATCAAAAGACCAGACCTTGACATAGAGGGTCCTAGCGGAAAGATAAAAGGACCAAAATTCAATATGCCAACCATTTCAGGCCCTAAAATCTCCATGCCAGATGTGGATTTCAATCTTAAAGGCCCCAAACTGAAAGGATGTGTGGATGTGAAAGCTCCAAAGATTGAAGGAGACATGTCAGTACCTGAAGTAGACATCAAGGGTCCAGAGGTTGACATTGAAGGTCCTAAAGGCGGATTTGAGATGCCAAAAATCAAAATGCCATCATTTGGCATTAAAGGTCCAAAGGTGGAGGGGCCAGATGTTGATGTAAAACTTCCAGATGCAAGTATTGATGTAAAGGCACCGAAAGTTGACATTGAAGGCCCAGATGTTGACATTGAGGGGCACAAAGGAGGCTTTAAAATGCCTAAACTCAAAATGCCATCTTTTGGGATGAAAGGTCCAAATGTTGAAGGACCAGAAGTGGATGTCAGCCTGCCGAAAGCTGACATTGATGTGAAAGCACCAGAAGTGGATGTAAGGGGACCAGACCTTGACATAGAGGGTCCTAGCGGAAAGATCAAAGGGCCAAAATTCAACATGCCAACCATTTCAGGACCTAAAATCTCCATGCCAGATGTGGATTTCCATCTGAAAGGCCCCAAACTAAAAGGTGATGTGGATGTGAAAGCTCCAAAGATTGAAGGAGACATGTCAGTGCCTGATGTAGACATCAAGGGTCCAGAGGTCGATATTGAAGGTCCTAAAGGTGGATTTGAGATGCCTAAAATCAAAATGCCATCATTTGGTTTCAAAGGTCCAAAAGTGGAGGGCCCAGATGTTGATGTAAAACTTCCAAAAGCAAGTGTTGATGTAAAGGCACCAGAGGTTGACATTGAAGGACCAGAAGTTGACATTGAGGGATACAAGGGAGGCTTTAAAATGCCTAAACTCAAAATGCCATCCTTTGGGATGAAAGGTCCAAATGTTGAAGGACCAGAAGTGGATGTTAGTCTACCGAAAGCTGACATTGATGTTAAAGTACCAGAAGTGGATGTAAAGGGACCAGACCTTGACATAGAGGGTCCTAGCGGAAAGATCAAAGGGCCAAAATTCAACATGCCAACCATTTCAGGGCCTAAAATCTCCATGCCAGATGTGGATTTCCATCTGAAAAGCCCCAAACTGAAAGGTGATGTGGATGTGAAAGCTCCAAAGATTGAAGGAGACATGTCAGTGCCTGATGTAGACATCAAGGGTCCAGAGGTCGATATTGAAGGTCCTAAAGGTGGATTTGAGATGCCTAAAATCAAAATGCCATCATTTGGTTTCAAAGGTCCAAAAGTGGAGGGCCCAGATGTTGATGTAAAACTTCCAAAAGCAAGTGTTGATGTAAAGGCACCAGAGGTTGACATTGAAGGACCAGAAGTTGACATTGAGGGATACAAGGGAGGCTTTAAAATGCCTAAACTCAAAATGCCATCCTTTGGGATGAAAGGTCCAAATGTTGAAGGACCAGAAGTGGATGTTAGTCTACCGAAAGCTGACATTGATGTTAAAGTACCAGAAGTGGATGTAAAGGGACCAGACCTTGACATAGAGGGTCCTAGCGGAAAGATCAAAGGGCCAAAATTCAACATGCCAACCATTTCAGGGCCTAAAATCTCCATGCCAGATGTGGATTTCCATCTGAAAGGCCCCAAACTGAAAGGTGATGTGGATGTGAAAGCTCCAAAGATTGAGGGAGACATGTCAGTGCCTGATGTAGACATCAAGTGTCCAGAGGTCGATATTGAAGGTCCTAAAGGTGGATTTGAGATGCCTAAAATCAAAATGCCATCATTTGGTTTCAAAGGTCCAAAAGTGGAGGGCCCAGATGTTGATATAAATCTTCCAAAAGCAAGTGTTGATGTAAAGGCACCAGAGGTTGACATTGAAGGACCAGATGTTGACATTGAGGGGCACAAAGGAGGATTTAAAATGCCTAAACTCAAAATGCCATCCTTTGGGATGAAAGGTCCAAATCTCGAAGGACCAGAAGTGGATGTGAGCCTCCCGAAAGCTGACATTGATGTGAAAGCACCCGAAGTAGACATCAAAGGACCAGACCTTGACATAGAGGGTCCTAGCGGAAAGATCAAAGGACCAAAATTCAATATGCCAACCATTTCAGGCCCTAAAATCTCCATGCCAGATGTGGATTTCAATCTTAAAGGCCCCAAACTGAAAGGAGGTGTGGATGTGAAAGCTCCAAAGATTGAGGCAGACATGTCAGTACCGGACATCGACATAAAGGGTCCAGAGGTTGACATTGAAGGTCCTAAAGGTGGATTTGAGATGCCCAAAATCAAAATGCCTTCATTTGGGTTCAAAGGTCCAAAAGTTGAAGGGCCAGACCTTGACATCAACCTGCCCAATGCTGATATAGATGTCAAAGGCCCTAATGCTAACATTGAAGTACCTAAAGTTGATATTGAAGGTTCAGATGGAAAACTAAAAGGAACAAAGTTCAAGCTGCCATCAGTGTCTGGACCTAAATTGCCCGATGTTGACCTTCACCTGAAAGGACACAAAATGAAGGGAGGTGTGTCAGTTCCAGAGATTGAAGGAAACCTCAAAACCCCTGAGGGAGAAATTGAAGGTCCGAACCTTGACTTTGAATCACCAGAAGGAAAACTAACTGGGCCAAAGTTCAAGTTACCCACAATATCTGGACCCAAAATGTCACTGCCAGATGTTGACATCAGTCTGAAGGGGCCGAAATCAAAGGGTGATTTGAAAGGGGATCTTCAGTTACCAAAAGGTGAACTTGATGTACCAGATGTTACAACTGATGTTCCAGACATTGGCTCAAAGAAATCAAAGTTCAAAATGCCCAAGTTTGGATTTAAGGGTCCAAAAGTAAAGGCCCCAGAAACCGATGTAAAACTGGTACAAGGAGATATCAACTTGAAAGGGAAAACTGGTAGTTCTGAAGGTCTTGATCTTGATATGGGATTGACTGGTCCAAAAACTAAAGGAACCAAATTTAAGATGCCAAAATTTGGCTTCAAAGGCCCAAAGGCTGAAATGACAGAATCTGGAGCAGAACTAAAAATACCAGACATCAACGCCGAAGGACCAGAAATTGAAGGTGGCAGTCCAAGTGGAAAACTTAAAGGATTTAAGATGCCAACTTTCTCAGGACCAAAACTTTCCATGCCAGATGTAGACTTCAACCTGAAAAGTCCAAAAGTCAAAGGTGATGTTGATTTGTCAATTCCAACAATTGAAGGCCCAGATGTTGAGATAAACCTTCCAAAGGCAAGTGCTGATTTAAAGGCACCAGAGGTTGACATTAAAGGCCCAGAAGTCGAGGTGGAAGGTCCTGATGCCAAACTAAAAGGACCCAAAATCAAACTACCATCAATATCAGGACCCAAAATGCCAGATTGGGATATTAATCTGAAAGGCCCAAAAATAAAAGGTGATGTGGATGTGTCTGTTCCTAAGATTGAAGGTGACATTAAAGCTCCAAAAGTGGATATAGAAGGACCAGATGTTGAAATTGAGGGCCAGAAAGGAGGATTTAAAATGCCTAAATTCAAAATGCCATCCTTTGGAATGAAAGGTCCAGATGTTGAAGGTCCGGAAGTAGATCTCAGCCTACCGAAAGCTGACATAGATGTGAAAGCACCAGAAGTAGACATAAAAGGACCAGACCTTGATATAGAGGGTCCTAGCGGAAAGATCAAAGGACCAAAATTCAATATGCCAACCATTTCAGGACCTAAAATCTCCATGCCAGATGTGGATTTCAATCTTAAAGGTCCCAAACTGAAAGGCGATGTTGATGTAAAAGCCCCAAAGATTGAAGGAGACATGTCAGTACCTGATGTAGACATCAAGGGTCCAGAGGTCGACATTGAAGGTCCTAAAGGTGGATTTGAAATGCCTAAATTCAAAATGCCAACATTTGGTTTCAAAGGTCCAAAAGTTGAAGGGCCAGATGTTGACCTCAGCCTTCCTGAAGCTGACATCGATGTTAAAGCACCTAAAATGGACATCAAAGGGGCTGACATTGATATTGACAGCCCTAGTGGGAAGATCAAAGGACCAAAGTTCAACATGCCATCAATTTCAGGACCTAAAATCTCCATGCCAGATATGGATTTCCATCTAAAGGGCCCCAAACTGAAAGGTGATGTGGATGTGAAAGCTCCAAAGATTGAAGGAGATATGTCATTGCCTGAAGTTGACATCAAGGGTCCGGAGGTCGATATTGAAGGTCCTAAAGGTGGATTTGAGATGCCAAAGATCAAAATGCCATCAATATCAGGGCCCAAATTGCCAGACTGGGATATTAATCTGAAAGGCCCTAAAGTAAAAGGAGATGTCGATGTCTCTGTTCCAAAAATTGAAGGTGACATAAAAGCCCCAAAGGTGGACATTGAAGGTCCTGATGTTGACATTGATGGTCAAAAGGGAGGATTTAAAATGCCTAAATTCAAAATGCCAACATTTGGGTTCAAAGGTCCAAATGTTGAAGGGCCAGATGTTGACCTCAACCTTCCTGAAGCTGACATTGATGTTAAAACGCCTAAAATGGACATCAAAGGTGCTGAGATTGACATTGACAGCCCTAGTGGAAAGATCAAAGGACCAAAATTCAACATGCCATCAATTTCAGGACCTAAAATCTCCATGCCAGATGTGGATTTCCATCTAAAAGGCCCCAAACTGAAAGGTGATGTGGATGTGAAAGCTCCAAAGATTGAAGGAGACATGTCAGTACCGGAAGTAGACATCAAGGGTCCAGAGCTTGACATTGAAGGTCCTAAAGGTGGATTTGAGATGCCTAAAATCAAAATGCCATCATTTGGCATTAAAGGTCCAAAGGTGGAGGGCCAAGATGTTGATGTAAAACTTCCAGATGCAAGTATTGATGTAAAGGCACCAAAAGTTGACATTGAAGGCCCAGACATTGATGTTGAAGGCCCTGATGCAAAACTCAAGGGACCCAAAATCAAAATGCCGTCAATATCAGGACCCAAAATGCCAGATTGGGACATCAATCTGAAAGGGCCTAAAATAAAAGGAGATGTAGATGTATCTGTCCCAAAGATTGAAGGTGACATAAAAGCCCCAAAGATAGACATTGAAGGACCAGATGTTGACATTGATGGACACAAAGGAGGATTTAAAATGCCTAAATTTAAAATGCCATCCTTTGGGATGAAAGGTCCAAAGGTTGAAGGGCCAGATGTGGATGTCAGCCTTCCTGAAGCTGACATAGATATTAAAACACCTAAAATGGACATCAAAGGTGTAGACATTGACATTGACAGCCCTAGTGGAAAGATCAAAGGACCAAAGTTCAACATGCCATCAATTTCAGGACCTAAAATCTCCATGCCAGATGTGGATTTCCATCTAAAGGGCCCCAAACTGAAAGGTGATGTGGATGTGAAAGCTCCAAAGATAGAAGGAGACCTGTCAGTACCGGAAGTAGACATCAAGGGTCCAGAGGTTGATATTGAAGGTCCTAAAGGTGGATTTGAGATGCCAAAAATCAAAATGCCATCATTTGGCATCAAAGGTCCAAAGGTGGAGGGGCCAGATGTTGATGTAAAACTTCCAGATGCAAGTATTGATGTAAAGGCACCGAAGGTTGACATTGAAGGGCCAGGATTAGATGTTGAAAGTCCTGATGCTAAACTAAAAGGACCCAAAATCAAAATGCCATCAATATCAGGACCCAAAATGCCAGACTGGGACATTAACCTGAAAGGGCCCAAAATAAAAGGAGATGTGGATGTATCTGTCCCAAAGATTGAAGGTGACATAAAAGCCCCAAAGATAGACATTGAAGGACCAGAGGTTGACATTGATGGACACAAAGGAGGATTTAAAATGCCTAAATTTAAAATGCCATCCTTTGGGATGAAAGGTCCAAAAGTTGAAGGGCCAGATGTTGACCTCAGCCTTCCTGAAGCTGACATCGATGTTAAAGCACCTAAAATGGACATCAAAGGTGCAGACATTGACATTGACAGCCCTAGTGGAAAGATCAAAGGACCAAAGTTCAACATGCCATCAATTTCAGGACCTAAAATCTCTATGCCAGATGTGGATTTCCATCTAAAAGGCCCCAAACTGAAAGGTGATGTGGATGTGAAAGCTCCAAAGATTGAAGGAGACCTGTCAGTACCAGAAGTAGACATCAAGGGTCCAGAGGTTGATATTGAAGGTCCTAAAGGTGGATTTGAGATGCCAAAAATCAAAATGCCATCATTTGGCATCAAAGGTCCAAAGGTGGAGGGGCCAGATGTTGATGTAAAACTTCCAGATGCAAGTATTGATGTAAAGGCACCGAAAGTTGACATTGAAGGCCCGGAATTAGATGTTGAAGGTCCTGATGCTAAACTAAAAGGACCCAAAATCAAAATGCCATCAATATCAGGACCCAAAATGCCAGACTGGGACATTAACCTGAAAGGGCCCAAAATAAAAGGAGATGTAGATGTATCTGTCCCAAAGATTGAAGGTGACATAAAAGCCCCAAAGATAGACATCGAAGGACCAGATGTTGACATTGATGGTCACAAAGGAGGATTTAAAATGCCTAAATTTAAAATGCCATCCTTTGGGATGAAAGGTCCAAAGGTTGAAGGGCCAGATGTGGATGTCACCCTTCCTGAAGCTGACATAGATATTAAAACACCTAAAATGGACATCAAAGGTGCGGACATTGACATTGACAGCCCTAGTGGAAAGATCAAAGGACCAAAGTTCAACATGCCATCCATTTCAGGACCTAAAATCTCCATGCCAGATGTGGATTTCCATCTAAAGAGCCCCAAACTGAAAGGTGATGTGGATGTGAAATCTCCAAAGATAGAAGGAGACCTGTCAGTACCAGAAGTAGACATCAAGGGTCCAGAGGTTGATATTGAAGGTCCTAAAGGTGGATTTGAGATGCCAAAAATCAAAATGCCATCATTTGGCATTAAAAGCCCAAAGGTTGAGGGGCCAGATGTTGATGTAAAACTTCCAGATGCAAGTATTGATGTAAAGGCACCAAAGCTTGATATTGAAGGCCCAGACATTGATGTTGAAGGCCCTGATGCAAAACTCAAGGGACCCAAATTCAAACTACCTTCAATATCAGGACCCAAAATGCCAGACTGGGACATCAATCTCAAAGGGCCCAAAATAAAAGGAGATGTGGATGTTTCTGTTCCAAAAATTGAGGGAGACATAAAAGCTCCAAAGGTGGACATTGAAGGACCAGATGTTGACATTGATGGACACAAAGGAGGATTCAAAATGCCTAAATTTAAAATGCCATCCTTTGGAATGAAAGGCCCAAATGTTGAAGGGCCAGACGTTGACCTCAGCCTTCCTGAAGCTAACATTGATATTAAAACACCTGATATGGACATCAAAGGTCCTGAGATTGACATTGACAGCCCTAGTGGAAAGATCAAAGGACCAAAGTTCAACATGCCATCCATTTCAGGACCAAAAATCTCTATGCCAGATGTGGATTTCAATCTGAAAGGCCCCAAACTGAAAGGTGGTGTGGATGTGAAAGCTCCAAAGATTGAAGGAGACCTGTCAGTACCGGAAGTAGATATCAAGGGTCCAGAGGTTGACATTGAAGGTCCTAAAGGTGGATTTGAGATGCCAAAAATCAAAATGCCATCATTTGGAATCAAAGGTCCAAAGGTGGAGGGGCCAGATGTTGGTGTAAAACTTCCTGATACAAATATTGATGTAAAGGCACCAAAAATTGACATTAAAGGCCCGGAATTAGATATTGAAAGTCCTGATGCTAAACTAAAAGGACCCAAAATCCAACTACCATCAATATCAGGACCCAAAATGCCAGATTGGGATATCAATTTGAAAGGTCCGAAAATCAAAGGTGACGTGGATGTGTCTGTTCCAAAGATTGAGGGTGACATAAAAGCCCCAAAGGTGGACATTGAAGGACCAGATGTGGACATTGAAGGACACAAAGGAGGATTTAAAATGCCTAAATTTAAAATGCCATCCTTTGGGTTCAAAGGTCCAAAAGTTGAAGGGCCAGACGTGAACCTCAGCCTTCCTGAAGCTGACATTGACATTAAGACGCCTGATATGGACATCAAAGGAGCAGATATTGACATTGACAGCCCTAGTGGAAAGATCAAAGGTCCAAAATTCAACATGCCGTCAATTTCTGGCCCTAAAATCTCTATGCCAGATGTGGATTTCAATCTGAAAGGCCCCAAACTGAAAGGTGGTGTGGATGTGAAAGCTCCAAAGATTGAAGGAGACATGTCAGTACCGGAAGTAGACATCAAAGGACCAGAGGTTGATATTGAAGGTCCTAAAGGTGGATTTGAGATGCCTAAAATCAAAATGCCATCGTTTGGCATAAAAAGTCCAAAAATGGAGGGACCAGATGTTGATGTAAAACTTCCAGAGGCAAATATTGATGTAAAAGCACCAAAGCTTGATATTACAGCCCCGGATTTAGAAGTCGAAAGCCCTGATGTTAAACTAAAGGGACCAAAAATGAAAATGCCATCAATATCAGGACCCAAAATGCCAGACTGGGATATCAATCTGAAAGGCCCCAAAATAAAAGGAGATGTGGATGTGTCTGTTCCAAAGATTGAAGGTGACATAAAAGCCCCAAAGGTGGACATTGAAGGACCAGATGTTGACATTGAAGGACACAAAGGAGGATTTAAAATGCCTAAATTTAAAATGCCATCCTTTGGGATGAAAGGTCCAAAAGTTGAAGGGCCAGATGTTGACCTCAGCCTTCCTGAAGCTGACATCGATGTTAAAGCCACCTAAATGGACATCAAAGGTGCAGACATTGACATTGACAGTCCTAGTGGAAAGATCAAAGGACCAAAGTTCAACATGCCATCAATTTCAGGACCTAAAATCTCATGCCAGATGTGGATTTCCAATCTAAAGGCCCCAAACTGAAAGGTGATGTGGATGTGAAAGCTCCAAAGATAGAAGGAGACCTGTCAGTACCGGAAGTAGACATCAAGGTCCAGAGGTTGATATTGAAGGTCCTAAAGGTGGATTTGAGATGCCAAAAATCAAAATGCCATCATTTGGCATCAAAGGTCCAAAGGTGGAGGGGCCAGATGTTGATGTAAAACTTCCAGATGCAAGTATTGATGTAAAGGCACCGAAGGTTGACATTGAAGGCCCAGGATTAGATGTTGAAAGTCCTGATGCTAAACTAAAAGGACCCAAAATCAAAATGCCATCAATATCAGGACCCAAAATGCCAGACTGGGACATTAACCTGAAAGGGCCCAAAATAAAAGGAGATGTAGATGTATCTGTCCAAAGATTGAAGGTGACATAAAAGCCCCAAAGTGACATTGAAGGACCAGATGTTGACATTGAGGACACAAAGGAGGATTTAAAATGCCTAAATTCAAAATGCCATCCTTTGGGATGAAAGGTCCAAAGGTTGAAGGTCCAGAAGTGAGTCAGCCTTCCTGAAGCTGACATAGATATTAAAACACCTAAAATGGACATCAAAGGTGCAGACATTGACATTGACAGCCCTAGTGGAAAGATCAAAGGACCAAAGTTCAACATGCCATCAATTTCAGGACCTAAAATCTCCATGCCAGATGTGGATTTCAATCTAAAAGGACCCAAATTAAAAGGTGATGTGGATGTGAAAGCTCCAAAGATTGAAGGAGACCTGTCAGTACCTGAAGTAGACATCAAAGGTCCAGAGGTTGATATTGAAGGTCCTAAAGGTGGATTTGAGATGCCTAAAATCAAAATGCCATCATTTGGCATTAAAGGTCCAAAGGTTGAGGGGCCAGAAGTTGATGTAAAACTTCCAGATGCAAGTATTGATGTAAAGGCACCGAAAGTTGACATTGAAGGCCGAGGCATTGATGTTGAAGGCCCTGATGCAAAACTCAAAGGACCCAAAATCAAAATGCCGACAATATCAGGACCCAAAATGCCAGACTGGGACATAAATCTGAAAGGGCCTAAAATAAAAGGAGATGTAGATGTGTCTGTTCCAAAGATTGAAGGTGACATAAAAGCCCCAAAGGTGGACATTGCAGGACCAGATGTTGACATTGATGGACACAAAGGAGGATTTAAAATGCCTAAATTTAAAATGCCATCATTTGGAATGAAAGGTCCAAATGTTGAATGTCCGGAAGTGGATGTCAACCTTCCTAAAGCTGACATTGATATCAAAGGGCCGGAAGTAAAACTAAGTGGACCAGACCTTGACATTGAGAGTCCTAGTGGAAAGATCAAAGGACCAAAATTCAACATGCCATCGATTTCAGGACCTAACATATCTATACCAGATATGGATTTCAACCTCAAAGGCCCCAAACTCAAAGGCGGTATGGATGTGAAAGCTCCAAAGATTGAAGGAGACATGTCAATGCCTGATGCAGATATAAAGGGTCCTGATGTCAATATTGAGGGTCCTAAAGGTGGATTTGATATGCCAAAAATCAAAATGCCATCTTTTGGGTTCAAAGGTCCAAAAGTTGAAGGACCAGATGTTGACCTCACCCTTCCTAAGGCTGATGTTGATATTAAACATCCCGAAATGGACATCAAAGGAGGAGACATTGAGATTGGCAGCCCCAGTGGGAAGATCAAAGGGCCAAAATTCAACATGCCATCCATTTCAGGACCTAAAATCTCCATGCCAGATGTGGATTTTAATCTGAAAGGCCCCGAACTGAAAAGTGGTGTGGATGTGAAAGCTCCAAAGATTAAAGGTGACATGTCACTACCGGAAGTAGACATCAAAGGTCCAGAGGTGGACATTGAAGGTCCCAAAGGTGGATTTGACATGCCAAAAATCAAAATGCCATCATTTGGCATCAAAGGTCCAAAGGTTGAGGGGCCAGATGTTGATGTAAAACTTCCAAAGGCAAATATTAATGTCAATGCACCAGATGTTGACATTAAAGGAACGGATATTGATGTCCAAGGTCCCGATGCAAAACTCAAGGGACCCAAAATCAAACTACCATCAATGACAGGACCCAAAATGCCAGATTTTGATATTAATCTGAAAGGCCCGAAAATAAAAGGAGATGTGGATGTGTCTGTTTCAAAGATTGAAGGTGACATAAAAGCCCCAAAGGTGGACGTTGAAGGACCAGGCATTGACATTGGGGGCCAAAGAGGAAACTTGAAAGGGCCTAAAGTTAAATTGGAAATGGATGCTTCCATGCCAAAATTGGATGTAGATGTGAAAGGTCCAAATGCTAACCTTGCCATTGATTCTGAAAAGACTGGGGTGACGTTTCCTAAGTTCAAAGGTCCTAAGTTCACAATGAAATCCCCAGAAGTAAATGTGGGAGGAAAAGGGTCTAAGACAGACCTAAGCGTTCCAGTTGCTGAAGCAAGCGTTGATGCCCCTGATATTGATATGACTGTAAAGGGGAAAAAGGGAAAATTTAAACTTCCAAAAATGAAAGGAAAGTCTAAAAAAACCGATGCTGACATGGAAACACCTGCTGTAAACCTGGATGTTGACACACCCAATGTTCATGTAAAAGGAACAAAAGTAAAGAAGCCTCGTTTCGGAAAGCTTCATTTTCCTGATGTGGAATTAGATATCAAATCACCAAAACATAAAGGGGATGGATCTTTATCTGAGGGATTTAAGTCATCCAACATAGATATGCCATCTGGTAGCATGAACACTGCCATTGACTGTGCCAGTACCGGTAGTGCAAATGTTAATTTGGGAAGGACAGATGTGAAAGTAAAGACCACTCATATTAAAAGTGATGCAGATGTTAGTGCAAGTGTTTCAGGTGAAAGTGCATCTGGTGGCCTTCAGTATCCAGAGGGCACAGTAACAATTCCAAAAATCAAGGTACCAAAATTTGGTATACTTCTGCCTCAAGTGCCTGGCCAGGAAGGTGGAGGAAAATTTGAACCTGAACTTGCAGCCAGTGGAGACATAAACATTCAACCACCATCTGTTAGCAGCTCACAAACAATTGACATTGCCAGTCCAGAAGTGAGACACAGTGAAGGTAAAGTAAAGGTAAAGATGCCAAAATTGTTTGGCAAGTCAAAAGCGAAGGGCAGTAGTGCAAGTGACCTTCATGGACCAGACGTTGAGTTGAGTTCTAGTAGCAAAGGTGGCAAGGCCTCTAAAGAATTAAATGTACATTCTGGGGAATTGGTGGGTGGAAAATTAGGACTGGAGGGTGATCCTGGACTCAGTGTGTCAACTAAAGGCAAGTCAGCCTCACTGGACCTATTTAAGAAATCAAGACATCGGTCTTCTTCTCTGAGTGATGAAGGTGGACTTGCAGTTAGTTCTCCTTCAGCTCACTTAGATGCAGAGGGTGGTGACATTGCATTAGATTTAGGAGAAAGCAAGGTCAAGGGAAAGAAAGGCAAGTTGAAGTTTGGAACATTTGGAGGGTTTGGTTCAAAGTCAAAGGGCTCATATGAAGTGAGTCTTGGAGAAGACAGTGAAGCAAGAGTAGAGGGGAGTGCAGGTGTTTCTTTACCTTCCAAAAAATCAAGATTGTCTTCATCCTCAAGCAGTGACAGTGGTTCAAGAAGTGGTTTCAAGTTCCCAAGAGTCGAGCTATCTGTTTCACCAAAAAAGTGATTGTGAGGCAAATTAAACTCTCTTGTGTACACCCACATTCATTGTCCTAATATAGAAAAATTCTTTATAAGATAAGGGGACATGCACAGACATCTCAACATTGCTAACTATGAGTATGTTTTTTCTTAGCAATTACACCGGTGCATGAGAATGTTTAAAATCCCCTCAAAATGTAAATAAGATTAATTTGTATTGTAATAATAGATGTTGTTTTTGTACATAGTCCAGATTTATTGAACATACACCATCTCATGAAATTTCCACCAATACTTTATTATAGGGCGTGTCCTGTTTCATTCAATTAAAAGAATGTTGTTATGAATGGGCTCTATTACGCAGATCATTTACTTACAATAGTTATTTTGAAGGAATAAACACACATACAGCATGAACACTTTACAGTTTTTTAACGTAAAAAATGGTTTTATTTTCAAGCTTTAAGAATATATAATCAGTGCAGAAGCATATTTACGCAACATAGAGTTGGCCCTTTATAACACATTCTGAAGAGTGATACTGCTGTATATACCATAATTGCAAAGACAATCACTGTTTGGAGATTCTTTGAAGTGCTGTCAGTATTTTTCTGGTCATTTTAAAGAAAATGTATCTACTTAAATACAGTGCTACTTACCACAAATTGTCTTGTTTATTTTAAACAAGTTCTGCTTCTTAAATTAGTTATTTTCACAGTTTAAGGATGCTCTGTATTTTGTTTCGTTTTGTCACTCCATCTTTGTATACACACCTTGTGCTTGCATATAAAATGTCACAAATAAACAGTCACTTTTTGATGTCATTTGTTTGCAGACAAATTTGTGTGACAGAAAGTTGCATATTATTGATCAATTATGAGGGAGAGCATGTTTTTGGGGTATATTCTTTTGTGTGCATTCTGCTAAATAAACTAAATAAAAAGATTTATAGTACTAATGTTTTTTTAAAGCAGAACTTGTCAGTGCCTTAACATGTAATATTATGATGAAAAATTTGATTATTACTTATTTCTGAATGTGATATTCTTGAATTATCATATGTGTATGATATTATAACGTCAAGTATGAGACTTGTCACTTGTTATACACTTTCACATCTAATTAAGAGACATACTTTAACAGTCAACACCAGATAAATGGAGACAATAAATGCTGTGTAAATTTCATTACAAATAACACACAATGTGCTGTGGATTGTACTAGTCCACTCATAAAAAGTCCAAAACATAAATGATATCACAATGTGTATATTAAGTAGATTCATGGAGTATGACATTCAGAAGTGTTGTTATTATCAGAAACAGAAATGTAATAAAATATAATAAAAACAAAAAGTGACTATGACCAGTTCTTTTTCAACAACTTGATGACCTATAAACCTATAAAGCACAAGAATTGGATATAGCTATTTTTTTTTCTTGGTTATCTACTATGTAGAGCAACAAATAAAAAATTGAATAAAGCAGTGTAATACTTCAATTCATACTAAAGTACTAGTACAAATAGATAATGAAAACTCGCACAACAATTTGGATAGTACAGAAATTTGGATGGTACACCCTATACCTACTTTGTGTGTAGCATTTAACATTTTGTACATCATATATCTATCAAGCTGATGCTTATGTGCGTACGTCACAAATTTAATAAACAACATTGTCTAATTCTAGCCATTTGTGATTATTAATACGCATAAATGTATTCTTATTTTACTGTCTAGCTTAGACGTCTAGTACGTCTAGTGAATCTTTATCTATAATACTCCACCAAGCTGAGTAGAGCTGGAGATGGCAGTGTTTCACCACTGCACATGAGCCACTGCAATGTCACATGGATTTTGTCATTTAAGAAAAAAGTACAAATGGAAGCAGTGATGAAACGCAAAATGAGATTGGAAAACAGTAAAGAAAGACCATCTTCACTGTACAAACGGTACAAAAGTACCCAGCATTTGTGAAGGCTGACATTGTTTACTAGGTGTTAAATATGGTTTCCAATGGTGTGCTAATATGCTTTTCAAACCACTGCATTCTCTCCATAGGACAACATTTCACTTCACTCTTTTCCACTTAAAAAGAGCAATCACTACTCAGACACCTGTAAGAGGCTGCTTATCGAAAAACATCATCCAAAAGTTAGATTACGCATAGTTTGTTATGCACACGGTAAAGGATAGGATATGAATGTAATAGGATATAAAGTGTAAACACTTTATTTTGCTGACTTAATATTAACATTTCTGAATGTGAATTTATTTGCAGGTTTTTACTATTCAAAATATTATCCCACTTTTCACCAACAGTATATCTCAAGCTTAGTTTAAATGTGTTTTGCAGCTATCCACGTGGTCACTAACTTCAGTAACTTAAATAACTTAAATGATAAAATACATGGATATGGTCCTACGCCACCCAGTGGTTGAATTATATTATACTTTCACACAAATGGCCTTCAAAATCTTGTTGATTCTGTACTGTATTCTTTAAACTCATGTAATAATGTAAATCTTTAAGTCATCTTTAAAGCCTTTATTATTTTTAAGTTACATTACACGGTTGATTCATCTTACTGTAGTACTTCATTTCAACTGGCAACTGTTAAAAATCCTGGCCGCATTAAATTTCATTATCACTAGCGTTACAGAGTTCTACCTCAAACACAGGATGTGATCCCAGTGTTCCTGGTTGCTTGAATGCAATTGTTGTGGAGTGCGGAGGAAGGAAATTATCAGGAGTTTCCTTTAAAAGCGGAAAGTGCCCCTTTCCTCTCTGGAGAAGCAAACATTTCTGCAGTGAAACTGGGACACAGGAGAAGAAAGAGTTGGAATAGTCATGGACATCGTCTCTGCTGGCCATTCATTTTAGAAGATAACTCTACAGTTTGAATCCTGAAGATTAAAATCAGTTCCTCGGGTAAGCAGAGATATTACCAAATGTAGTGTTTTATTTCGTGCAGGTTCTACAAGATATCTGTTATAAATTACCACATGAAGATGGTGTAAGTAAAAGATTTTAATTCAACCTCAAGCTACTTTATTTTATTACACGTTTATTCTGCCTCTGTAACGTACTTTGCGTTGTGTTCAGATGTGCCTGAAATACTTTATGCTGACTCATAACATTGTCTGCTATTTCAGCCATAAATGGGAGACTAAACTTCATTTTCTCATAAATGTTCACTTTGCCTCTTCTCACTTCTGTGTGAGTGAATGCCTGCATATCACTGTTACGCACACCAAGTATTTTTCTATACTGCGCTGAAATTTTTTGTACACACATAAGTACTGGTGAATGCGTCAGCACATATTCTACTGCTTTTTATTTACCGAACTGTAGCCTCTCGTTAGTCACTGCCCAACAAAGCTCAGAATTTGACATGTAAGGCTTTTCTTTCATCTTTGCAGGAAGTATTTATTTTATATTCATGCTAGGATCACGCCGCGAAGGTGGAGTGGGATGCCATTCATGTTTTATGTATCCCACAAAAAAAATCGGAATAATCCGCCGTGCAACCCTATGAGCAAAACGTAAAATAAACATGCTTTTTAAATTACCTGCAGTTTATAGAATTTCTATAGCAGAGCAATTATTTTGCTGCTATTAAGCAATTATAGCAATTTTTTTCTTGATTTACAAAATTACTTTCCACTAATATCATTTATAGGACAACAGCAGACATTTTTTAGGGATTTAGTCATTATAGATTGATTACTAGTGCACGCAGGGCTCATCTGCACATCTTGCACACTCAAAGAATAACTAGCTAAGCACCTAGGCATGTTCAGTGGGGAGGCAGATGTTGGATGATAATGTGGTTTACCACGCCAGTCTGACATCTGACATCTCATGTGTCATGCGGCGTGCAGCCAGATGGTGTCCTTGACTTCTGTAAGAATAAAAGAGGTTACCCAGTGTGATGGCTTGATGCTATACATTAGATCATATCTCACTATAATGGGCTTTCCTCATCATGGCGCATGGAGATTTTCTGGACATGTGCACAGTCTCTACACAAATTATCTTTATGTGACAATATGGATTTTCATCCAAATTTTCATGCATGAAGAATCAGCTTTAATATGCCAGGGCTTGTTTTAATATAGGTGGCTTTATTGGTAGTGAGGAAATTGCTGCGGAATCACCCTTCTCTCTTTTTACTTCATTTTCCAGGCACAACACACCACACACTAAATATAATTAAATTAAAGATAATACTGTAAAAGCAGATTATATGTTGTATTCAAAAAGAAATATAGTGTAGGGAAAAATAAATGCATCTGGGGCACGGAAGGAAAATATCTGTCCAATTACAAAAACACAGGGAGCCCTGCCATTCATGGGTTTATGCATACAACTAATGTTACCTGGGGGGTTAATGACATTTAATGATAAATCACTCTGCCAAAAGGGAACTGCAAGAGATAAAAATAACATTATGAAACTACATAATTAAATTGTGCGTCACAAATTTAACCACAGCAGGCACAGACATTATTTGCATTTTTTTTAATGCTTGTAGTTAAGAGTGAGTGTGAACTACAATTTCATTTTAATTTACACACAATGTACTTGATGTTATCATAGTATTAAATGGACTTGGTTATAACATCACTACCATAGCATAGTGTGAGGAAGATACTCTGGCTTACGATCAATAAATGCTGCACATCAAAAAAAGGCATTTAATAAATGGAATCCATTAATTTAGACACGGAAGATGATCACGATTTCTGTTGTGAAATGGTTCATGTCGAAAGGTGAAGTTCTAACGTACATAAAAACCAAGATGGACTTAGAAAGGAATCCTTGGGACAACTGAAGCAGTGCTTTGGTCCTTTGTTCAGAGTAGCTGCTGTATGCTGCACCTTTTGGCCTAAAATAACATTATATACAGTAAAATAGTTGTATACGCAGAGGAATCCCTGATTAATTATTCAGTGTTTTGGCTGCAGATAAAGAAAACAAGCAATGGATATTGCATGCTCAAATTGCATAGTGAATACATATTCATAAATGTAATTTGTAATGTATACTATTTGTTACTCAAAAATAGTATCGTATTTTAGTCAGTCAGCATTTGTTCGCTAGACCTGCTTAACACATGAGCTACTATGCTATCAGTGCTAACAGGCTGGTTTAAATTTGCCTAGCAACTCAGCTAAGCAGCTCGCTTGCTATAGGTAGGAGCAGTATTCAACTTTAACTACAAAATTAAATTTTACCTTATATTGTTTGACTCAGACATGTTTTGTTTTTGTTTCTTTTTGGTATGAAGCTGTTGCACTGGTTAGTGAATGTGCAGGTCAACAGATGCTTGAACTTGCAGGACAGGATGTATTGCAGCCCTAGTTTCATGTTGTGTTTGGACAGGCATGCTACAGCGTGCACATGATAGGTGTACACTTATGAACTAAACACAAGTAATCCTAATTTAATTCTTGTCCATACACTTCACACAGCTAGTTTCAGGCATTAGTAGTTTCACAGTTTCACAGTTCATCTGAATAATTCATTGACTTGATGATATTTTTAACATGTGATTTTTGACACCAGTGCAGAGAGAATCTCAATTAATTAAAACCGTTTCTAATACTCTTAACAGTTACTGGCAATTCTGATTTAAAGATGTAAGCATTGAATGGCATTTTATCACAATATTTGAATAAATTGACAGAGAATGGAGGCGGTTAGTGGAAGTAATTTTAATATATTTCATAGGTCAAATCAAGGCAATGTCTACATAACATACCAATAATGGGGGCTTAAGCTTGAGATAAATGGTGGACACAATATCTGATTGAGCCCAAATCTGCAGTGGGAGGTAGCGTAGGCGGAGGAAAGCAGTTCAAGTGCAAGGTTCTCTGCTCACTATTGTCATGAAAGTGGAAATTAGGAACACGTACAGGCATTTTCATCTATTTCACAGGAGCAAAAGCTAAGTTAGCTGTGAGTCTGTGATGCACTGATAAAAAAGTCATGGGAGCACATGTATAATAGGTGGCTACAGTGAAAAAACATCAATGCTGTTATTCTATTGCAGAAACCCTTAAATCCTGACCAGACACTATTCTGTATCGAGCAAGTCGAAGATGAATAGACATTTTTGTTCATTTCAAAATCCAATTACCACCTGTCCCATAGGCATGTACAGTTTTCGTTGACAATGGTTTCCTAACAAAGCACTCAAAACGTCAAGATCCAGTAGTGTTGACAGAACACCCTAAAGCATAGCTCAGTACCATGTGTTTTCATACATTCTTGATGCTGTCAGCATGTGCTCGTGTCACTTTGACTTTGAAGTAGGAATTTAGGAATGCTTCTGAGTTCATCCAGAAGCAGGGTTTTGGTATTGTTGAAATGTTTTAAAAAAGGGTTTTCTGATGCCCTGGCTGTGGGAGAGGCGTCTTACTGACCTTGAAGGTTCATCAGTATGTAGTTTTTCACTTGTAGTCACAGGGGGCTTCAAGACAGTGACTGAAGGAGAATATTTTTTCTGCATGGCTACCTACATTGAGACGTTCCCCCTTGGGATTCTGTTTGATGTGAGAATAGCCGACTGCACAGATGCGTGTTGGTGCAAAATTAATTTGCCTTTAACGGTGTGTGCTGGTGTGTGTTGCTTATTTATGAAAGATATATTAATGTATCCCCGTTTTGCCGTTTATGGATGAGCGTGCATGTGTGTATCCGCATACACTGATGCATAACAAGCGCCTGAAACACTCCATATAGCACAGTTAGTAGTCATCCTCCTGTGTCCCTCCTTCAGCAAGCAGTGATTTACTTTGTTAAGGTGTGACCTCATCATCCTGGCTCCCTGACACCCCACCTCCTCCACGCAGCAAGAGCAGGCAGCCCCGTTAGCACACACAAATACAGAAATATACACATACTCGCACAGGGACACACCGAACAGCATCAGAGGGGTCTAGGCAGGGCTCAGAAGATTTTCTCATTTTAGTTCCAGAGTATATGGGTCTGCCTGTCAGAGAGTGCACGTATATATATATGTGTGTGTGTGTGTGTGTGTGCACAGGAGAAAGGAGAAGAGAAGGGGGGGAGAGAGAAAGCGAAACAGAGGAGGCAAAGGGGAGGGAGTGTGGATCATGCATGTGCATTAACTCAGCTCCAGCACAGCAGCAGCAGCAGCAGCAGCAGCAGCAGCAGCAAACAGAAACAGCAGCAGCACAGGAGGGAAAGAAAGAGAGAGAGAAAGACAGAGAGGGAGAGTTGGAGGGAGGGTAGTAGTCTCAGGCACAGGAACAAAAGCTGCAGAGGACTGCTTTCCATCTCCAGTAAAAGAACAACGGAGGAGTAATAGAAGGAGGAGGGGGTGGACATGATAGTAGTGAGACAATAACGGAAGAGAAGGGGCACATTGTAGTCACTGAGGATTGAAACCAAGGCTCTTCTCTTCTTTGCTCTCCATGTTTTTGGGGACTCAACGTACCATTGCCTTCGTCTCCAAAGCCAGAGCAGGATGTCTGTGTCGGGGAAGAAGGAATTTGACGTGAAACAGATCCTCAGGCTCCGCTGGCGCTGGTTTAGCCATTCATCCCAAGGTTCGGCCGGCAGTGGAGGCGGAGGCGTTGGCGGTGTGGGAGGCTACATCCAGCAGGATGGCCTGGACCACAGAGGAACGCCAGTCCAGGGACGACTGAAGAGTCACTCACGGGAAAGGGGCATTGGAGGACTCCGGAAGACTAACAGCCCCGTCCACAGCATCTTGGCGCCTACGCCAGGGCCCACACCTGTCTATGTCAGAGCGGGTCATCAGTCATGGCATCATCAGCAGAACACCATCCAAGGTCTCCAGGTCAATGAGGAGTCTTCAAAGAGCAGTTCCTCTCCCAGCACCACGGGGAAAGAGGACACGGACACTGGCCAAGAAGATGTGAAAAGCAGCACAGAGGAACCTGCAGAGGTGGAGGCCAGAGAGAGGTACGGCTGTAAATAGGTGTTAGAAACTTAAGAGACGGGGTCTGTTGTGCCACGTTAATCGCTAGTCGTTCTAGGCTCGATTATCAGAGATTTTGGAGACACATGGTTCATTTAGTTTTCAAAATGAAAGTATAGCTGCTAAATATAATCGCCATCTTATCTGAACTGCAGCATCATTAAAAAGCAATGGGGTTTGTTGTGATCCGGGAAGATGGACCCGACTTACCACCTAACAGACAGACTTAAATTCCATCTTTAATCTTTTTTTCAAGTCAATCTGCACATAGAGGCTTCAATTAGGCTAAAAATAAATCGTCTGCACAGCTAACATTTTCCAGTTTACTCAGGCTAGTCGGTTGCCACTGTGGCTCACCTGGGGACTGCTCACTTTCATTGTCCACCGCATGTTAGGCAGGATAAACCAATAAAACATCCTTTTAATTATTCATTGCACAGAAAGCCGAGGCCTTTACTGCTCCTTTGTCCGTGTTGTGGTCCAGGTGACATGCACAGAATAGCTTTGCCCGATTCCTCAGAGTATTTCGTTTTTACGTGGCAGACTAATGCTTTCTTCCGGAGTTAAAAGTGGACAGTGAGAAAAAGCCATTACATCACCTTACACATACTGGACCTATAAAGAGAGAAAGCAGTTCTACCATATGAATTATGTAGGCTGCCGACCACAAATATATCCACTTTTTATGCTAAAAGCTATCCTAGCTAGTGGCTGGAACAGGATATTTAAATCAAATATCTCAATGCCAAACTCTCACAAATGAGTTTTCCATCTATAAATCCCACCCCCTGTCTTCCTATGCTGTCTTTCTTGTGATCCTACATCTTCTTCCAGGAAGTAAACAGGTTAGGGATATGTGTGTGTGTGCGTTGGCGTGTGTGCGTGTGTGTGTGCTGCCTGGCTGGCTGAACACTAAAAGCACCTCACATGAAGGATGAAAAGACCAAGTCTCCTTTTATCTCGTCTGTGACATTCTAAGGTTATTGGTCCTTCAGCTTTGCTGTGGGCTTCTGTTCTCTGCACCTGGTGATGAAATGAACAATGGAAGGAAACCTGTTCCTTTGTTTTTATGTAGAGCTCACAGCTAATTCTAAATACATAGCCTTCACCAAAAAAAAAAAAAAAACGTGCCAGTGTGGATTAAGTGACTGCCACAGGCTGTGAATGGTCAGATTCAATGAACAGAACATGAATTATTCTGAGTTAAGATGCAGTTTTGGAATCAACTTGATGTTCTGCTCTTCATGTTGGCATAATTGGCAGATGTTCATGTTTTGGAATCCCTATGTGTGAAACGTGCATGCATAAAAGATGTGCCTCACAGTAAAAATGTGTAACTTACTGGCTCCCGGGGACCTTGAGTTCATGCTGGCCATGTAAAATACAGAGCAGCCGTCATATTTTGACAATAACACTAAAATATTGAAACGGTCCTGCGGTCTGGTCCAACTGCACTTTATTGCAGCTGTACTCATATACGGCAGGAAACTGTGTACGTAAAAAGTTAATTTTCCTTTGCAGTGCATCAAATAATATTGGCAGCTTCCTCTTTCTATGCAAATAATCACCCACTCAGCAAGTGTTTTACATAATTATTGAATCAAGAAATGTTTGAGTTTTGTGGACCGATCTGGAAAAAGAAAAAGCTGGAAATAAGCTGCTTGAGCAGTTATCGGGGAAATACGTATCTGTATGTTGGACAGTCTCACTTCGCTCATGCTCGTCGCGCTTAATGCAGATTACAGCCACTCATTAACTGTGATGGAGTAATTGCTCGGAATGACTTTGGGACAAGTGCAGCATCTGTAGATGTACAGTGCAGCACGGTGAATTAGACCAGTGACTGTGTGACACATCATGGCTCGCATGTTCATCTGCGGCTAAGCAGATGTGTGGATGTCACTGAGATATGCACATTCATTTGCTCCACCAGCTGGGTGGCCCTATTACGTCTCACATCATAAATCCCTGACACATAATTTGTCACAATCCCTCAGGCTGAATCTAGAAGGAGCTCTGCTGGCTGTGAAAAATACAAAAGTTGTATCCTTCCCTCTGTAGTTGGAAAATATGTGTCAGTCATTTGGGGGTGCGTGGCCCCCAAGTGATGAGTTTCATCCACACGGTGTACACAGAAATCCATCCCATCAGTTTTTTTTTTCTCCACGTTTTGATTGATTTGGTTTCTCACCCCTCCAATTATAATAGTTCAGATTGTTGTCAAACTCGATTACCGGCAGAGTCAAAGAAAGCAGCTCATGCTTTTATTATTTTGACAAGCGCATTTTAGCCCGTGGGCTGGGCTGAATAACAGACACACGTTGGTGTTTTAATTCAATCCAGTTTAGCAGCACCACAAGCTACGTCCTACAGGACGATTACACGGTTGAATCGCCACCTTTCAAACACAGTTTCAACGTAAACTCAACATTATATCAGGAGTGGAGGAGGATTTAGTGAAGAACTGTTGTATTACAATGCATTTGTTATAATTAGTGTGCATATGATGTCAGTAAAAATGTGTTACATCTATAAATCATAAAACCTTCAATTCAACTAAACGTTAGCACATTAATGACTTTGGCCGGTTGTATAATGTGGTACCTGCATACATTTAGTTTAATAAGTTATGTTCACATCAGTTTACTGGAAAGTCAGACATTGCACTAAAAAAACGCTTTGTTTATCTTATAGTTAGCTGAATTTTTTATCCCATTCTTAAAATCTGCATTAATATAAACACAAACGTAAAAGGTCAGTAACTCTTATGCTACCTCCAGAACTTAGTCATCTCTTCTCATTTAAGTGACTGCTCGATGTGTAATACCTTGTTGTTCCTCATCCATGCACTTAACGCCCCTACATATCCATATACATGATATTTGCTCTGTCCTCGTGACTCTCATCCAAATAACCTCTCGCTATCGTTGACGCAGAATATACGACTCAAGTTAACCTGAATGGAATGGAAACCCTGACCTCTCCCACATAAACACTAACGGAGGCTTGAGTCAGCGGGTTGTTAGTTTGAATGATATCTCAATTCCCTCTGCACCGCCTTGGAAAAGAAATACCACCATCTCTCCCCCTGTCAGCAGCAGTAATTCAGATATTTGTTGAATGCCTCATAACACCACAGAGCTTATAGGGTCCTGTGTACATCCCGTGGAGGCATCAATAAGATGCAGTAAATTGCAAAGCACGGTATACCTGTTGTGATCTCGAAAGGATGCCCCCAGGGGCTGGGGGGGGTGGGGCTGTTTGATTGCATATAATAAATGGCGAACGTTGTTCTTAAAATTTGCCACATCAGCGTGCACTCTGCCAAAGACCATCTTAGATGGTAGTTACGGACGAAACTAGTTCTGAACGATGCTTTGAGCAGCAGTGAGAAGACATATCGCCCCATTACATGCTGGGCACATTCTCTAATTTCTGCTCAAATACGGATTCGTCTTTTTTTCCCAAATGGACATAATTCAAAGAAAAAAAAAATCCCTGACACGGTTTCCTATTAATTTTACATGGGCTCTCGTAGTGGGGGCCTTGACTTAGTCTAACAGTGCCCTGAGGTACTCGCGTACAGTAATTTGCATTGAAATAGAATCAATCAACAACTGTGGTCAAACTGAAAATATGACAGTGTCGACAAAAAAAAAAAAAATCATAACCTGCTATAGGGAAAATATAAGCACACATCCAGTTTGTTTAATATGCGGATCCATGGGAGGATTTAGGGGAAATCATTATTGAATTATCCATTCAATGATTCTGCTATTTTTACTTTCCTGCCAATAAAAACATTAACATTTAAGTCGCCATTTTTAGATGATCTAACACTGCATAAAGCCTCTAGTAAGCTAAATCTATAAATGATATGAATATGTAGCAGACCACGGGCAACCCACTGCAGCAGTGGTTCAGGTGAATTTGTTAACATCAGATGCAGATAAAATATGGATAATGCAACAATGACCGCACGTCTACACTGTGTAAGTTAACCTGCCATCAGCAAAGCAGCGAGGAGCTTTCTGCTAAGATCTGCACATTTTGCATTTACAGGATGCCCCCAACCCTCAGCCCATGCGTGTGCGTGCGTGTCTTTCCGTCTTTGTGAGGACAGTCATTGACGTAATGCATTCCCTTACCCTTTTACCCCAACCTTAACACACATTCTATACCCGCAGCACATTTCTTTATTTGGCCGTGCTTTGTGTTTTGTGTGCGGAGCAGTCAGGGCCACCCCAGGAAAGTTAGAAGAAGGCCGTATTTCATTTCTGCTAATAGCTGTGTCAGGTTTCCATCACGCTCTCCAACAGAACCGGCAACAATTGCGGGCAGATTCTCGCATTCAGCCCGAGGTCCTCAGCCATCGTTGATATTAGGCAGGTACGGCCAGTTTAACAACGGCATCAGAAGAAAAATATCTGTTGTGAGCCTCGGCTCCTGAGACAGGAGACGTGCAGAGAGAAAAATCTATTTCTGTGCAGAGTTACCACGCCAGTCTCGCTGCCCGGATCAAGTTATTACAGTCAGTGAATATACTTCTCTCCACACAAAGCCCAGTGACAGCACACTGGCTGTCAAATGACAGGGGCATAAAGATCCCGTGGAATGTATAGGCTTGGCATATGCTGTATGAGGCTTTGTGTGAGTTGTTAAATTCTCAACCCAGCACAAGCTACACGGCAGCCTTCTGGGTAAAATGGCTGTTGTAATCCATTTTGAAAGATACATTTCCCATTTGGCCCAGGCAGGCACGACTTTTCCTCTTGCAGAGGGATGAAGTTGACACTAGTTAGAATAAGAGTAAGAGTTTTTCAGCGACACGGCTGACTCATAACCTCTACAGCCAGGGGCTAATCTACGCTGATGAGTCTCCTTAGCGATCTCATCTATTAAACACAAACTACACTGCGTTGTTATTCATTCTGAGTGTCATTTTCATATATTTATTCGCCCGTGTCTCATGGGGGGGGGACTCATAGGGAGTTTGAAATCTTATTCATCTGCACACCAGACATTGTTGAATATGCAACGTCTTTGCGGTGTCTCAGAACCAGGTTGACACATGGTGGTGTGATAGCTGCGAGGTGGTGAGGGGCAAATGATGAGACTTCAGGTGACGTGCACACACTGAAGGAAATCTGCTGTAGGATGAGGTGCGATGGTAAATAAAGCAGCAAAGTCTTCTATTCCATTCCAGTTCATCTGGCTCTGTTTTATGGACTAACTTGTCTTCACTTGTCTTGTTCTGTGAATGCAAAAAGCCTCACTAAAAACGTTCCTTTAGTCTGTGCACCACTAAGAAAAAAATAATCTATATGTTCTCTCAGACTTTCTGTAAATTGTTTAGCAGTGTGCAATGTACAGCATTGTCTGTACAGCAGTTTCTCTGGTGCAAGGTGTTCTGGGGTTTTAGTGCCTCAATAAAATTGGGCTGTACCTCGGATGATCCGACCCTCTAGTGGAAGCGAAATATACACCTCAGAGCAAATTTACTGCTCCCTAGAATGTGATACCAAAGCAATTAGTGTCTGAGAGATTGGTAGGCACGAAAAATCCTTACAGCGTGCTCCGGAGCCAATACAAAGGCAATGCATCTCCGTTTTATGGCCCAGTTGCTTATTCAGTCTCGTTTGGTGTTCCTTCCAAAGACTTTGGAGTCAGTGGGGAATATCGTGACAGGGCAATAAATTACCCTTGCATTTAGCATAAAGTCTCCCAATAAAGATTAGACTATAGGTTGCCGCGGTGACTGGAGAGCAATATAAACAATTCCCGTAGGGGAGGGGTTGTTGTTGTTTTTGGTAATCAAAGAGGAGAAACTTCAGCGCTGTGCTAAAAACTTTATAACCGTGTGCTAATCAGGACGTCAATGAGAGCCAACCCCCCCCCTCCTCCGCTTCCATCTTTTCTTCCTTCCTGCAATATAAATCCTCGTGTGGGCCAATATGTTGCGCTGCCGAGCATTACAGGGTTTTCAGTTCATTTGTATTGACAAATCTGTAACTTTACTAGTTTACGCAGCTCTCATATCAGTGCCTGGGTAGTAACGAATGGGGACATTAACCGTCGCTTTAAATAGCAGTAATGTTTTTTTTTTCTTGAGCGCTATCAGCCTTCACACAGCAGAAGGACCGTGAGATGACAGAAAATTCCCTCTGGGAGACAACTCGGATGTTTATGTAGCATAACAAACAACCCTAAATGTCAATGAGTGGACTTTCTCTGTGAAGGACACCAGAGTGACTGGGCTGCATTATTTGCCATGAGTGCGAGGGATTACTCGGATGCCTGTACAGCAGCATGTAATCTTGCCGCCCGTAGGGACGGGGGACTCAGCCCAGCCACAATGCAACGAGGAACGGCTGGTTCACTTGTTAAGTCCCTGTTTTTGGAAAAAAAACACACACATGCACACGCCGATATGCAGATGCACAGGGGGGACAGACAAAAGAGACACGCACACTCTCCGTCTGGAAAGCAGTTCCATGGATTGTCAGCGCTGGCTTGTCCCGTTGGAGTGAAACGCTTAGTTATCCACTTATGTACGGAGTTTAGTCTGTAACGGTTTTAATTTCAGCTTAGAGTGGCAAGAAAGATGCAGATGCACCATGGGGGAAAAGCGGATTCAGGGGTGCCATTTGTCCAAATAAGCTCTATTGTGTCCTTAATAATTTGTTGCTTATCTCACTGTGTACAGCTATTTATTCATTTATTTATTTATTTGGCTTCACACTTGGACAAGAAGCACAAACAGTGAGAGAGGATGATTGAGTTGTTTAATTAATTTCTGCTACTAAATGAACATTCCTCATTTATTTCTCAAGTGTTTCATGTTCTTTTTTGGTCTATATCTCCTCAAATGAAGTAGTTTAATATATTTTATCATTTTATTTTATTTTCCAGTATCAAAAATTGAATTGTCAACAACCCTAATGCCGTCTTCTGACTATTAATTCAAAGGAGACTACACACCATGTTCCCCTGTGGGAAATGGATTCTGATGCAATGCCAAAATATTATTAATAATGTATATTAAAAGCACAGAGTGTAAAGAGGCTGCAGTTATACAGTCAGGGTTAGTTGCTCGCATCCATTTCTTTTTAATCACACCGCATGTCTTTTCTCTGCCTCCCCCCGCGCTTGTTATCCACAGGTTGGTTCTTAGCACCTTCTCCAGGATGAACACCAACTCCTCTGATGAGTTTTTCCAGGCCACAAATCACGCGGAGCAGACGTTCCGTAAGATGGAGACCTACCTCCAGCACAAGCAGCTGTGTGATGTCCTCTTGATAGCAGGGGATCACAAGATACCAGCTCACAGGTTGGTGTTGCTTCGGTCTGCTTTGATTTTTGTTAATTAACACCTCCATCTACGTTGCACATAAGGAAGCCTGTCAGGATGCATTTCATTGAGCTGGCGATGCAGACATTCCTGTTTTTGGTCTGGATCACAGTTCGCAACAGGTTTTGCCATTTAATCCATCTGGAATCATTAAATGATCTTTGAGATGCGAAACAGGTTTCCTCTGACGTTCAGGTGAAAAGGTGGAACAGTGGAAAGGGGGAATGGATGGAGAGAGCATCTAAATAACCACACTGCTGTTGTCCAATTACGCCTCTGCCCATCCTCATTTCCGCATCGCATTCGATACGCGGAAGAACACTGTGATCCGCTGCACAGAGGTGTCAATATTTGGGTGTCCAGGCCTTGGCTGAATGGCCGAATTGAGCAACTCGCATCATCCCCTTGATGCTCTAAGCCGCTGGGTTCACCGAGTGCATCTGCTTGCATGTCTGTCTACCGATATATTTTGTCAGTTCATCCGGAGCGACTCGTGAAACAGAAACTGGATGGCTCCACAGAGACAGAAAACAAGTATCCCAGTAACCTAGTTGGGTAAACATGGATCTGTGGCTTCATTTTTGTAGTTATATTTCCCTCAGATGTAAAGCAGGGTTGAGTCATAATGAATGACAAATGATATAATAAATATGAGTATTACAAACCATAAAATTGTGGATATGTGGGTGTAGGCTGATTTATTCTCTCAAACGCATTTCCTTGCTGTGACATACGATCTCTCCCTTTCCTTCTTGAATCTAGTTAGTTGTGCGAGCTAGACAAATGAGCTCACGTAATTAGAAGTCTGGTCATCGCAGCTATTAGCAACATGAAGTATGTGAGACGAAATCATTTGTCACGCGGTGACAAAGTGAAATCGCACCATATTGGAGGTGGGGTCCATTTCTTCCTGTGACCTGCATGGTGTAAAAGCACGCAACCTCTATAAATCACTGTAGGAATGGGTGCACTTTCATTTATTACAACTAGATACAATGTACTGAGGATAGATAACTTACATTATAAGGCAGAGCAACATTCGAGGATGTGAAACCCACTCCTGAAATAATCAGCATCTAGATCTCCCGTGGACAGGCAGCGTAATGCAAAGCATTAATTAAATGCACTTTTCCTCCGTGGCAGACTGGTCCTAAGTGCTGTGTCGGACTACTTTGCTGCTATGTTCACCAGCGACGTCAGAGAGGCAAAGCAAGAGGAGATCAAGATGGAGGGAGTGGATCCAGAGGCCCTCAGATCTCTTGTTCATTTTGCCTACACTGGTGAGTGCTCATAAAGACGTTCACTAGCTCTTGTAATAGTTATGAGACTTTCTGAATCCAGCATGATTAAAATGGATCAATAAGAGAATCTGTCGTCAGGCTGACTGACTGGCAGCACTTCAACAGAAAATTGCTTTATGTTAACAGGCAAATTGGCCTTTTGGCAAATCCCCTACCATATATCTGAATCAGAATGTCAACGATTTTACACTGTTGCAAGTAAATCATATTGATTCAGTTTTGTTACAGTAAATACAGGAAAAAGAAACAGCTGAGATCGTTGCCCTGGTATTATTCTTACACCCCGAAGTGTAACTATTACTCTTGAATCTGTATTTAAACCGCAAATACTGGATGTGTTGCCCTTTACCTGATTACCATCACCTGATAATACTTCTTCCAGAGCTGTTTTAGCCGTGGAGCCTCCGCTCAGTCATGTCGTGAAAAACGCATTTCCCTTGTCCTGACATTGCAGGTGTCCTTGAGCTGAAAGAGGAGACCATCGAGAGTTTATTAGCGGCAGCTTGCCTCCTCCAGCTTTCACAAGTCATCCAGGTGTGCTGTAACTTCCTGATGAAACAGCTCCATCCCTCCAATTGCCTCGGAATTCGCTCCTTCGCGGACGCCCAGGGCTGCGTGGACCTGCTCAATGTGGCACATAACTACACCATGGTAGGGCAGCGAGCGGTGCCAGAGCATATTTACAGGGTGGGGTGAATTACTGCATGGGATTCGCACTCTCCGTTGCATGAACACCCACTGGCTGGAAGCTATAACTGCAAAAAGAGGTTTTAAAAATTCAGTTTAATTACATGTGAAAGGCAGCCGCATTGTAGTAGATCAAATTAACTCTGCTCCTCATAATGTAAGACTGACAGGATTCTATTTTTTTTTGCCTCCGCAGTCTATTGCTTTGTGAATTCAGTGCACATTTTGAATATAAATCTGCATGTTATTTAATTTGGTTACGTGCTGTCAGAAAGAGATACCACATTGATTACTGCACTGCCAGGCAGGCAATTATTACATATGTAGTCCTCCCAGGGCTGTGTGCGCTGGATTGAGATTCATCCGTATATTTCTCCGATAATTTCTTGCTGGTCATGCAGAAGTGACGGCGTGAGACAGGCGTTATCTCCTGAAGGACATCTGCTCACCGTGTTTACACAGTCCCCGTCCAAGACCAGGGGGTTAATCTAATCATCAGACTGCACAAGAGGGCCAACTTCCTGTTCAATCACCTCAGTAATGAGCGGGGAGAGCTGTGGGCTTCCTGCAAGACTGTCCTCTGCGTTCTGAGTGGACCGAGTTGTGTTTTGATAAGCTTGGTTTCCCTAGCTGGGCACGGCAGCTCTGCTTCTGACATCCTTTTCCTTTAGTGGGGAGCTGCCCTTTTGATGTTGATGAGTGCATACAAATGTAGTGTTTCATTATTTGCGTTGGCAGTAGTTCTTTTCGTCAACAGAACTCTCAATAAATAATTTAGATTTTTGACATAACAAATCCCAATTTTTTCCAAAGATAATTATGGCAGTCTGCTCTGGCCAGCCTCTACAAAATGAAGTGGAAATCAGAAAGTTCCTGGAAGGTAATTGTTCCGGACTGGATTGCGATTAAGCATCAGCGTTCCTCCTCCTCCTCCTCAAAAACATCGGTATTTACACAATTACACTTATGCGGTATTTAAATCAATTAGTCTCCTCTCCCGCTGATCTTGTTTTCCAAGCCATTTACTCACAAATGAGTTTGCCAGCATCTAAAAACATGTCGTTTTAAATGGCTATAGAACAAACTTGCTTAAGATTTCAGTTTTGTTGTCAGCTGTTCTGGTAGGTAATTACAAATAATTGGTCTAAAGCAAACGGCAAAGAATTGGAAAGAATTCTTCCTCAGCTTTACCACCAGAGATCAATAGATGTCTCTCATTTCATTAAGGCTGTCCGTGTTAAGCTCTTTAAACCACTCTCATAATAGATTGGACCAAGACACTGTAATTTGCTGCAAGTTGATGATCAATAGCGCGCTTGTTTTTTTGTAACTGTTGAGCACCCACTCGAGAGTGAGGACTTGATTTGTCAAAGTTAGCGCAACGGCTTAATAATTAATGCTGCGTTGGCTTGTTCAGAGAGTAAACAGGACCGGATCATAGCCAAAGATTGCCCTGCATGTCTGCCATGTATTTAAATGCATACAGGAGGGAGAGTGTTTTATAGATCATCTCTAATGGAACTGCCCAGAGACAAAGACCTTGGAGAGGTAACCATGCAGTGCCGTAATACTGCCTGGGCCTTTGGCCAATAAATGGAAGATTAATCTTTTGGAAGGCCATAGAAAACAGCTTCCACAAAACTTAGAGTTGGACACTGCTTTTGGTGGGATTGTTACGGTGGTTAGCTGAGCTTTGCTGTTTCTCATCAAAAAGCTTCTAACGGCTTAATGGTATCGTGTACAATCAGCAGCAAAACTGCCTTAAAAGCTTATGAAGAAGATTTTCGGGGAGTACTTCATGCCAGATTGATTTGCAGTCTGTTGTTGTATGGATCATTTTATCTCAAGAGCTAAGTGAAACAGACGACAATTTCATGTCTTCGGTCAAAACTGATGAGTAACAGAGAGAGAGAATATCATGGGTTGTGGGTTATTGTCGATAGAGACCTCCAAACTGGCGCTCTCTATCTGCTAGCATTCATTTTTCTCTGCTCCTCCGTCCTTGTGCCACTGGGCCCTCGTAGGTATAGTAACACACGCGCGCGCACACAAATTGCTGCACCAAGCGTACTCCTCGGCTAATAACTGATGATTATCTGTCTCCTCCGTGTCTCCTCTGTGTTCCAGGAACACTTCCTGGAGGTCATTCAGAACCAAGAGTTCCTGCTGCTCCCCACGGCTGAGATTGTTAAGCTGCTCTCCAGCGATGACATCAACGTTCCCGATGAAGAAACCATCTTCCAGGCTTTGATGATGTGGGTGAGGTACGACGTGCAGCACCGACAGCAGGACCTTGGGGTGCTTCTCGCTTACATCCGCCTGCCTCTTCTTCCCCCGCAGGTGAGACAGCTAAGGATCGGTACTTAGTCTGTAAGTGGAAACTCAAGACTGCCCAAGACCTCTGTCTGCTCTCATAAAGTGAGATATACTGACTGCTCAGACCTTCTCTCAGAGTTGACCGCTGACAGGCCATGAACGACTGAATGATGACTTAAGAAAAAACTGGTTTCCCTTTGACATCCCAATTTACATAACATCAAACACAGACAAGGATGTTTGGCAGTTATGAAGCGTGAAAATATCGCCCCTATTGAATAATGCCTCTTTGTTTCTGTGCTCATGTAAATTAATTTGTTTATTGTCAACAGATGCACAAATCTGGCACGAATGCCCGCGAAAAAAAATTAAATGAATAAATGTTTTTATGAATGACAAAATATGCGGAAAATGTGAGCCAATACATAAGTTATTTCATCCGTTGGCCTGGGAAAATGCTGTTTGCTGCGAGGCAAATAAACAACGCGAATGAATCATCGTTTTTGTCAAACTGCACTGTTTTTTAAGATGAGCGGAGCGGCGCTGCCAAGATTTGAAGGGAGAGCAAGATCAATAAATGAGGTTAAAATCAACTTTAAAGTGAAAATGGAGTGCGTGGAGACATGTTCAGGAAAACGTCTGAAAAGCAACCTCTTCAATCTTCAAAGACCTATTTACATATTTAACACGGAAACAGTATAATTACTTTTGCATGTACTGACAGGTGCAAACGACACGGACTAAACTCATAGGAATAATTTTTTGCAATAATTAGCTGAAAATAATTTACTTCAGTCCAAATAAACAGACAAACAAGAACATGTTTATGCACCAGGATCTAATGAAAATGGTCTTGCAAGATATTGATCTTTGATTAAGGTGCTGAGTTACAGCATGATATGTGCGAATATGTGTGCCTGTTGTGTTGTGTTGTGCTGACTATTAAGAATATTGGTTTGTCCCAAGCAGCAACCTCCAGGTCTGAGCGATGAAGCCCGTGTGGAAGTGCAAAACACTGTAGTTCATCGAGTGGCCACTTGAGGCTGGCTTCAAAAGGGACCAAATACCCATGTTAAAAAGCACATCTTAACAGCGTTATTAAACATGTTTAGAAAAAAGGTTTTTGTCTTAATAGTTTATTTCACTACTTATGACATGATTTTTTCTAACCCATTCATTTATTTTTTATTAAAGTTTAAATTCTGCGTAGTTAAGGGCGTCCCCGCTTTGCTACCAGCAGTAGCCTGAGCTGACAGGTAGAGGAGGGGTTGAGTGGGTGGGTCTCAACTTCTGACACAACCCCGCCCCCCACGTCCATATTTGGAAAATCCGTGGGTGGGTGGGGTAAAGGTCATCTAATATGGCGACCCCAATCTCCGCCCACTTCAGGCTTCATTTTCGAGGTTCAGAATCCAATGGGTGATGTCATAGTATCTGTAGTATGTCCATAGTTTATACAGTCAATGGTTTGTCCAAGGTACTATGCAAGCCAGGTATAAAATAATAACCATCTTCCTAATACAATATCAGGAAAAATGGTCAAAATGTTATGCCTGGTCTCTCTTGTGCCTCCAAAATAGTTGTGACTCATCAGAGAATGGACATGGGCCTTCGGAGGATGTCCTGTGTCTGAAAACAGGATGTTGTTAGTGGGGCCTTTCAGTCCTATGGTTTGAGGGGAGGATCAGGCCTGTGGATCAGGCTTGGTCCAGTGCATCCCATAGATACTTGATCAGTTTCTGGTGGTACATGTCTAGGTCCAAAGTTTTCCCAGTAGATGACTGAATTCTCACAAGATGGTCAATGTTATTCACTTCTCCTGTCAGTTGTTTTAATGTTGTGGCTGATTAGCGTAGGTTTCTCTGCATGTTTTAATGCGTTCTCTTTTATGTAGCTCCTTGCGGATCTGGAAAACAACAAGATGTTCTCTGACGATCTGGAATGTCAGAAGCTGCTGATGGAGGCCATGAAGTACCATCTCCTGCCCGAAAGACGCCCCATGTTTCAGAGTCCCAGGACCAAACCCAGGAAGTCCACTGTGGGTGCACTTTACGCTGTAGGAGGCATGGACGCTACCAAAGGTATAGCTCAAATGCACTAGTTGTCAACTCACAGCAGCAGTTTGACTTTAATACTTTGAATTTAATACCTTTTAATGTAGGCTCCACCACTATAGAGAAGTACGACCTGCGGACGAACACTTGGGTCCAGGTGGGAATCATGAATGGACGCCGGCTGCAGTTTGGCGTGGCAGTGATAGACAACAAGCTGTATGTGGTTGGAGGGAGAGATGGACTCAAGACGTCCAACATGGTGGAGTGCTACAACCCCATCAACAAGGTGTGGTCCACCATGCCCCCAATGTCAACACACAGGCACGGCCTTGGTGAGTGTTTGTCTTGGCAGACGTCTGTACTCCAGATTCTTTCACTAAAAAAGAAAACTGATACACTGATTAATTTACACTGCCATCTAGCTTTGACAACAGGACTTTGTTTGAAGCAGGGGTCTTCAACGTTTTTCAGGTCAAGGTCCCCAAACTGATGGACTCGACCTAGTGCTATTTATAAATATATATTATTATTATCATTATTTTTCATTCAATATTAAGCCGTCCCTTATCCTTTCACCAAAATATGTTGGGTTCACGTTAATGGATATTTATTAGTTATTTTTTTAGTTTATTTAAAAATTTTTTTAGTTTTATTTTTTAACTACTTTTTTATTTTGTCCACAGATTGTAACTAAGCACAAATTAATTTAGCACAAAGTTAAAGGTATTGGTTTAACCCCTTTCACAGACAAGTCACAGACTGCTTTCCAAAAAATGTAAAAAGAAAAATGAAAAGCACTGCTGACAAAAGAGCTCTGTAAATAAATCTGGTAAAACCCCACAAACTCACATCTGCTCCCATATGTTTTAGCTGTTTTTCAAGGAATATAATATATATTTCACTAAACACGCGATTTTCAAATCAAATTTTTGTTCATTTGCCTTGTAATTTTCTAAAACAAATGAGTTACTATTTCACAGAAAAGCAGTTGTTACCATTCATAAAAACATACATTTTTTTTCTAACATTTAAGGAAATTGTCTTTCAGTAACATTCAGTAATTATGACTTCCGACGACGTTAAACAGAATTCTTTTCAGGGTTTTGGGGTTTGAGCTCAGTCAGGGAACCCGCTGTTATGAGACATCAACAATCGCAGGAAGCCTGCTCGGTAGGGTCACAAATGGTATGCTCAAAAAAAAAAAGAAAAATCACACATTTCTTTGACACAGACCTTTGATATTTTCCCATTCCCCTATCAAAGCTTGGCAAGCTGTGCTGGCCCTGCTCTTCCTTACCCTTCCCTGCCCAATAAATCTCATATCAGAGGGGTTTTGATTCACAGTTGAAACAGGTCTGAGTAACAGAACAGGGAGATCTTGTCAAAGCATTCAGCTCACACGCCCAGTGTGGTCGGAGGTATCAGCGAGCCCAGGAGATCACACCATACAGATTACCTGTGCTGTCTTTGATCCTTCCTGTAGCAAATATCTCTCGCTGCTTTGCTTATCTTCTGCATATTTTCAGTCTGAATATATTTGAAGTTGGTATCGACCAACATCCCTGCATGGTAATTTCCTGCTGTGTGCCTTGTGGGTGAAGACAAGAAAAAGAGTATGTCTTTTTTATTCCAAAAGCACCAGTTGGTAATAAAAAAAAAGAAAAAAAAGAGAAGCTTCACTAGCAGAACTATTTCTGTTTGACAGTGTTAATGTTATTCCCTGAATGTGGTCTTGCCCTCGCGTTCCCTCGAAATAATTGAACTCTCACCAAAGGAAATAAGGCTTGTAATATAAAAATCCATTGTGCTAAAACATCCTCTGCATTGTTGCTGGCGAAAACCGCTTTCCTCTGTGACTTGGGAATGAGGAATAACAATGTAGTTTTATAGTCTTCCTGTTTTTCTGAATAGGTTTGGTCAGCTGGATGACTCATGCCGCTCAGTCCTAAAATGGGAGATGTACCGTAGCTTGGCCGCAGCTCTTTTCAAGAACTGTCGAAAATGGAAAGAGTTTCATTTCATGTTTTTTTTTCATTGATTATTCACTGACATGTGGTTTATATTTACATTTGTGCACCACCAAAATTGAAAAAAAAACAGTCATTTTTGTGTCGTTTATCCTCAGTGAGTCATATGACAGAACATGGCACTCAACACTTGAATGAAAATATTTAATATAATAAAAGTAATGGTTAGAGCACCTACTGTGCGCAATATAGAGAATTGAAATACATGATGTAAATTGAACCGCAACACAATTCATTATGTATTTATGGAGTACAAGTAATTACGGAGACACTATGTGTTGGCTTTTCAACAAACACATCAACATGGAAATATAAAACTCCAAGTGGTGGCCTGACAGCACCGTTCATCCCTTCAAACAAATCTTTTATCTAACCTGGATCTCTCGTCTCCGTTCGTGTAGGTATTGCTGTGCTGGAGGGGCCCATGTATGCTGTGGGAGGCCACGATGGCTGGAGTTATCTGAACACGGTGGAACGCTGGGACCCGCAGGCAAGACAGTGGAACTACGTGGCCAGCATGTCCACACCGCGGAGCACCATGGGAGTCACGGCTCTCAACGGAAAGTATGTCGCGCCGCCTCCTTATTGTTGAACCGTCCCAGCGTGCGACCTCACTTCACTGTTGTGTCTCTGTTTCTCAGTAAACACGCACGAGGCAATTAAATACGGCAAAAAAACAAAAAGCCAGTAGTTAGCAGTAGTTGTTTAAGCTTTGTTGAAAAGTTGTTTATTTCAGTGCTATAGTTACTGTGCTGTTTCCTGTTTCACATCAAGTTTTATTGCAAAATCTTAACTTCCTAGTGTGGAATCATTTGTGAGTTCACTTCCACACGGTGCAAAAAATGAGTTGAAAACTCAAAAATCTTCATGCACATGCTTTGTTCTGATAACGGGTCAGAATCTAATTCATTATTTCCAACAGAAAGTGGAGTTTTACTGTGCTATTAGTCTCTGTCTGACAGCATTGTGCTTCTTGAATGGCTTTGTGGTCTGTGTGAGATAAACTAAAGCACGGTTGTGCAGCAGTTAGCAGCTCAGAGCAAACGCTACTCTGATTAGTGTCGTCATTTATACTGTGTAGTCTGGACTCTATAAAAGCAAAAGCACTTAATGTATTTGTATGTGTTAAAGGCATTACAATGCACTTTAGAAGTAAATTAAGCAAAGAACAGAGCAGCTCTAATTGTGTTTGTGTACCAGAGGAGAAAATAGGCTGCTGTTCTGCTACATCCAGTATTCAGTGCTGAGTTATTTTTGCAGCTGGGTCAAAAATAGACAACAAGTAAGCTATTTCCCTCGCCCCTGCTTTCTTGATGTTGGTCTTCAAGTACTTAAATCCCTGATGTGATCTTTCTGGAACGCTCAACAAGAGGGCCTTCAGGGGAGAAACGCTATCCACCGCTCACTACTGCGTCTTCTAAAAGTCTCTCACGTTATCACTGTCCTGTCATTGTTTTTGTCATTGTTTGACAAGTGAGTTACTTCTGCGCTCATTTTGACTTCACATTCTCGTCAGGCGTGTTTTTGAACCGTTTTGTTGATTTCCTCAGATTGTTTGCTGTGGGCGGTCGTGACGGCAGCTCGTGCCTGAGGTCCATGGAGTGCTTCGATCCGCATACCAACAAGTGGAGCATGTGTGCGCCCATGGCCAAGAGGCGAGGAGGAGTGGGCGTAGCGACGTACAACAACTTCCTGTATGCCGTGGGCGGACACGACGCGCCCGCCTCCAACCACTGTTCTAGGCTCTCCGATTGTGTCGAGAGGTCAGTTTATGTTTCTGCTCGGGAGAAAACACACAAACACGAGGCTGCGTTTGGATTGCTGCTGATGGGGCTCGGTAATGGGTGGGGTCAAGCTTATTGACATTTTCTCATGAGAACAAAAGGCAGTTAAACTCTTGATCCCCACCCTCTTCCTGCATTTTGAGACACGCCTGCATTATACTGCACGACAGTCAATTGAACAGATGGTAGGTATTAGGCCTGGCTTTACTTTGTAGTGTCTGGCACCATCTGGTGGCCACGGTGTCCTCCTGAATCTGCACCTGAGCTAAGCAGGTTGGAATAATTTAGTGGGATGGAAGTGCAGATATCATTTGCACAGTTATCATATTAATAACAAACAAATGACATAGATTTAATGTCTCTTGTCTTGATTTAGTCAATGTGACAAAAGACACTGGAAAACATTTGCCCTCATTTGTGTTAAGCGAGTAATGAGTAAAGTAATTTAACTTTTAAATTCATGCATTTGATCCTCACTATCTAACTAAAGAGTCTTATACTCCCTTTAACCAACATATTATGCTAAATAATCCGTCCTAGCATGGTAAAACTGCTACATATTCATGTGATTGGGGCCTTTTAACTCATTTTTATTATGTGTAGTTGATCTACTGTTTACATAAATATGCAGTAGTCGAGGACATCTATGCAGATCAAGTTCTGTCACATAATAATTAAAAATATTTGCGCTCGCACCGACATAAAGCCTCATGGTAATGAGACGCAACTGAGTCTCTGAACATTTGAGTGACTTTATTTTATCTGGAATCATACAACACAAACCACACTCTCAATCTCTCCCTGGGCCCAGCGTGCATCAGCTGCTGTTCAAAAGTGCGACACTTTCCTTTCGTTTTGCCTCCCTGCACTGAGAAGAATTCACCAGCGACCGTTAAGACGACCGTGATTAAAGAGGGTGACCGCAAGGGCGCTCCAGTTGGCGTAGTTTTCCTCTCGAGGATGGGCCTTATCTGATGAACGCAGTTTTTTTTGCTTTTATCTGACCCCAATATTGCAATTACAGGTATGACCCAAAGACGGACACGTGGACCACGGTGTCTTCCCTCAGCGTTTCCCGGGACGCCGTGGGCGTTTGCTTGCTAGGCGACAAGCTTTACGCGGTGGGCGGATACGACGGGCAGTCTTACCTGAACACGGTCGAGTCCTACGACGCACAGAACAATGAGTGGACGGAGGTAAAAAAAAAAAAAAAAAGAAAAATGGATTTTTCCTATTCCAGAACTAGTCTTTGGTGAACTTTTGATCTTTAAAATTGTTATTTTTGTGCTAAAAACGTGTAACATCAGGGCTCTTGCTCATTCCTTAACACCCTTCACCGCATAAGTCTGGTAAAGACAGAGAAGCTCATCAATGTTTTATAGCTTGCTTTTCCTTTTTTCTTTTTTTGGCCACTTTAACCCTCTAATCTGCATGAAGTAAAAGGGGATTATTTTTTTTTTCTGAAGACAGCCTGCATGTTAACCTTTTCTGTCTTCCTGCAGGAGGTCCCTCTCAACATTGGCAGGGCAGGTGCCTGCGTGGTGGTGGTGAAATTGCCTTGAGGTTTTTTTTTTTTTTCATACGACAGCACGGGAAACGAATGAGAGAGCAGCAAAGACGATCGGACGAACTAAACAGCAGATCAAGGACGCATCCTTCGAGAGTATTTTCCTTTTCTTTTTTTCCTTCAACTCGGCTCTTCAGATTCTTTCAGAGGAAAACACAGACGGTCAGACAGAGCCTTGCCCATAAACCATTGTTTCTATCATTAGTGGACATGCCTGCCCACTGGCGAGGACTTGTTCAGAAACTGGACCCCCACTCCACATTCTCAGAATTCTCAACCGATCAAGAATTTTCACAGACTTGGCGAAGCTGTAGCAGATCAGTGCCAAGTCTTTGTTGTCCTGGTTTGTTATGCTAGTTTTCTGAAGGAAGCTCTGTGAATGTTAAGATTAAATGTAAAAGTTTTCATTTTGAGTAAACTCCAGGTTAGTTTACATTTATACATTTCTTATCGGTGCCATCTCACACAGTATATTTTTGGGTTTATATGTCCCTTTTTAGCCAATATAATGAACATTGTTATAATAAACAGATGTAACTATGTAAAAGTGTCTTTCCTTAACGGGTGGTCTGGACTGATTCTTACTCTTTAGTGAAAGGAGACCACTGTGAACTAGAATGAAGAAGAGCGGGAATGGGGTGAACTTTTTGCTGAATAATATATTTGAACATTTTCTTGATTCTTTTTTTGTTTTGTTTTTAGCTTGTAGCTACAGAACACCAAAGTCATTTGCTTGTCTTAGATGTCTTGTTACACACTATATGAAGGTTTACAAAATTGTGAATTACAGAAAATATATCATATTGATATTTCACACTGCTGTACAGGTTTCTGTGATCTTTCTCAATTTGCGTTAATGGACTCATGCCTCAGCCAGTGCCCTCTGGTGACCGCAGTCACTCTTATTCATTTGGTTTTACTTTTGGGCATGCGAGCTGAGCAAATGTCTCATTTGATTTATACAATATCACTTGCTCTTCTGTATTTTTAATGCCTTCTTTATCATGTAGAGCGTTTTCACTCCCGCAGCTCGACTTTTGGATTAACCCTGAAGAAACGACAAAGAGGAACCAGCTTTATTAATTCGACTCATTACAATTTTTACATTTGTAATTGATTGTTCCGCTCAAAAGAATATTAAACATTACCAACTTGTTCAGAATGGAATCAATTTGTAACTGTAATTTTAAACATGTTTTTGGGCCAAATGTTACTTTTAATGTTTTTAAATCATGATTTTGTACAGCATGCAAACCTGTCAATAAAAAGGACTTCAGTCTTCTCTGCATGTTCAGCGCTGTGGCCCCACAGCCGGTCAGACTTTGATTCCTCTTGTTGTTCTGTAAACAAAAGTAAACAAAAGTGATTCTCTGACTAAACAGACTCCAAAGCCGCTTTGCTGTCAGCATTAACCTTAGCTTTTGTTCTCGTGTGGCACCCGCTCTTTGAATCGAGCAAGTGTGTTTGCTGATATCGCTCTGTTCTTTTTTCCATCAACAAACTAAGGAGCAACTGCTTTTGCTTGCCTAGGATTTTTTTTTTTTCATTCTTTGCCGTCCAAATAGCCCCCTCCCCTCCTCCCTCCTCTAACTTGTTTGGTAAGGTTTCAATCAGTTCCACAAGCAAAATATTGACTTACGTGTCCACATGTGCAGGTTTTAATTCAGAAACCAGGGGATGCCTTTAAAATAATATTAGACGCACGTCGGGGTAAAAACCCTCTTGCACATACCTCATTTGACGTAAAGGTGAATTCTCTCCAACTTTCTATTTCTGCTTATCTGCATCTCCCTCTGTCAGATCTCATAAGGGAAATCAATAAAAGGATGATAGCTTTCGCCTGAGCTCACCTCTTCAAGTAGTATAATGTTACTGAAAGACCCAACATGGAGAATGTATTCCTGTCTGCAGCTAATCTGAGAAGGAGAAGAGTGTTATGGCTGGAGATTTCTGGCGCCATAATGATGAGAATAGCTCCGTTCGAAGACTGCAAAGATTGCAAAAGTTACAAAATGTGCAAGATTCCTCTCCTTTCTGTGAAGCTCCTCTGATGTAGGTTAGCTCAGCATTGCCTAATCTTAAATTCCACATCAGTCTAATCATAGGTTCGCAGCTGCAGTGGTGCACACTGAGAGAGCCAGCGCCACGCGGCGAGGCCGTGACGCACGTATTTAAATTAAAATGCATCAGGTTTCCAAGGAAGATGTGTTTTATCTTGTAACACGATATCGCCACACAGCTGGAAAACCAGATTAAAACAAAGGCGCCAATAGACACAACGCGCTGACTGTTGCCATGTCCTGCTGGGATTCCTGGAAGTAATAAAACTTAGTGATGATTCAGAAGTAAGGCGGTGCAACTTAACTCAAAGCTGCTTTGTTTTAGCTGAAGTGTTGTTCTCATTATATCTGGAATCACATCAGTAAAACCCCATTTATCATCAACATGGCCTACATTTCCGGAAATAAACTTACGTCTTTAAATGTTACAAAGATGTCACAAAGCTTCATTCAAAAAGCCATTCTTTTCTTTAGCCTACAGCATAGGTCTTCAACAAGGGGCCCCGCAACCCCTACAGGGTCTGCAGAGATGCTGGTTGATTATACATTTTTTATTTGTATTTTTTTATTTATTTTTATTTTATTTTTACTCCTATTTTTTTTTTTTTTTTTTAATACAATCCAATACATTTTAGTAAAGGGATAAATGGCTGCATGGCCGCTGTTGCACATGTTTGAAATAATAATTAAAAAAATCATATTTAAACCTGTGTATTATCGGAATAGCTTAATACTGAATGCAAAATAATAATAATAATGTATATTTATGAATAGCACTAGGCCAAGTTTAATAGGCCAAGTTTAATATAGAACACATATAGGAGGTAGGGGGTCCCTACTTAATCCCTTCATCAGTTTGGGGTCCTTGACCTGAAAAACGTTCAAAGACCCCTGAACTATAGAATTAATTGAATTATTAGCTACAGACAGGAGTGACACAGCTGTGCTGGTCCCAGAGCAAGAAGACTCAAATCTGTAGGTCAGCTGGGTTACTTTTTGTGCCGTTTACATGTTCTGCCCATGTAGGCTCTCTGCAGGTGCTTCCTCCTCTACTCCTCCAAAGACATGCATGTTATGTTAATTCTCAAATTTAAATTGGCTGTAAATGTGAGTGAATATTTGTCTCTCTGTGTCAGCCCTACCCACCCACCCAACCCTAACCCAATGCCTGCAGCGGTTTTCAAAGTCTGAGGCGCGCCTCCCCTGGGGGGCGCCAGAGGACCTAACAACAGTGCATGTTGCCTAACACAGTTTGGCTTTTCATGTATTGGTCCTGACGTTGTATGTATAAGTGACGAGAACATGTTCTCCTCCTCCACACTAGGTGGCGATATGTGTCTGTTCACTGTTTTAATACAGCCCCCTATCCGATTGACCTATCACGTCAAATAATAAACAGCTGGAGTCATTCATGCGGCAGACTGGTATTTCAAACAACCACCAGATGGATAACAGTACAGCTTTTTTAATCTTGCACGTAATGTGCGTTCTACTTTTGGTACAGACACGCGCAAGACTCTGTATACCTTCTTCTTCTGCGACCAGCTTTCTTGGATGTTTTTGTTCCGGGTTTCATACGCAAGGGCAGTGGTTGTGGAGCACACGCGTTGTCTATTAAAACTCAGATTAAGGCGCATTTATTCAGAGTAACACGTTTACATGCAATTAAGTTGTCCAGTTAGACTCGGATTAGTGTTACAGTGTTGTTGCAAAGAGGTGCTAGTTAACGGCAGTATGCAACCATGTAAATTCCACCGTCATATTGAAACTAAAGCACAGAAGTTTAAAGACTAAGCGTGCTTGGCGCTACAAAGCAACTGAAACAGTAATAATAGTAATAATAATGCGGGGGGGGGGGGGCTGCTTTTCAGTTCTATTAGGGGAGGCTCACTATCCCACACTTTGAAAACCCCTGCTCTGTGGGATAAGTGGTTACAGAAAATGGATGAATAGACACAGACTTTTGAGGTAATGTCACTAAATTTTGAGAGATATCTGAACTCTCTTCATGATTTCCGACACTGAAAGTTTCATGCATTACAAGACAATTGTTGCAGATATCCATTTTTAAAGGGAGCAGAAACTTTACAGAGGAGACAAAGAAACATGCATGAGTTAAACAGTGAGTTTCAAGCTTTGGAAGAAAGCGTGGTAGAAAATAACTTGGGAAGAAAAGCAGACCTGCTCTTTTCTGTGCAATAAAAGAGTGCAAACACAATATCTTAATATGCAGCCCTGGTTTGATTTTTATTTCACCAGTATCTCTCATGCTCTGTAAGAGCTCCTGCATGGTGATGTAATCATATCATAAATTATCAAGAGAGGGTGCTGTTGCACTGCAGAGGACGCACTCAGCACCGCAAGCGGCAAATCAAAATCTCCAATACCATTACTGTTCATAATAAATGTCAACCAGCATTAAGAATGCCAAGGACAAATACTTGCGCTAATAACCCCGCATAATTATTGAGAGACGATGATGAAACGTTGAGAAATTGGTTGTTAAGGCGTCTCATGCTCTTACTTTCAAATGAGCATCTCGCTTAGTTTTAAGGGGGGGGAGCTTGAAGCCTGCGAAGGAGATGGGTCCCGACTTGAGAGATGATTTGTCAGGTTTTAAAGGGATCTTGGCATCACAAAAGTTTGAACAATGTCTTATAATTGTGTGACAAAGCTTGACAGACTGTTCTATTTTCTGGCTCTGCTCCCAGCCCCACCTCCCTTTTTTTTGGGAGGGTTGGGGGGTGGGCAGGGTATTTTTTTTTTTATATTTTTTTTTTTAGAAGTGCAGAAGCAGTTTTTCTTCATATTTTATTCTTCTTGTGACACACTGAACAGAGATGGAAAGTGATGGGAGAAAGATGCAACAACAGAGCACGAGTGGTAAGCATTGTAGTGCATCGATTGCAGGCTGTGTGTGTGTCTGCAAGATTGCTTTAGTGTATGCTTTTTGGATAGGGGGAGGAATTAAAGTGTAATCACAAAGATAACGTCATAGTCACAGAAAGACAAACACATTTCTCGTGCCAGATTAATGACAATACTGCCTAACCGCTTGCTGCCAACGTACGGCCTGAAAAGTTGAGGCCAGTCAATGCTCAGTGAAGGGAAAAAAAGGATTTGGATAGTTTATATGTCAAAACACAGCATTCGGAGAAAGACGGAGAGTAACAAAAAAAAAAAGAGAAAAATATAGCTGCATGCAAGAGATCTTCACCACAGGGACTAAAGACAAGGCTGATCTCTCTACAAGTGGCACAACAAACTGTCAACTTAGAATAGGATTGCCTCGTCGAGCCTGCTCAAATAAGCCTGTTAACATGGCACTTTTGACACGTTGCAGTGGAGAGCCACGTCAGGCACGATGTTGCGTCTTCTCTTCCCAGGTGACGGCAAATTGATTTTACACTGCAGCAAGTCGTCGTCAGGCGGCTCAATTCGGAGAGAGCGGTGCCTTTTACGCACGCGGTGCGGCGCGGGCAGGCAGGACGACATCCGACCACTGACACGTGTGTTCCCGTTCTGCTGAAGAAGAAAGAAAATCACCTGTTCCAGGGGGTGCGACACACGGACCGCAGCCTTTCCTATCGCCGCTGACGGTGATAAAGTAGTTAGCCGAGCTTTCGTGGGTCCGGCGCTGATACAAAGAATGACAGTTGCTTTTCGCGTCTGATCAAAGGCTGCAGACAAGTGCTGTAGAATGTTCCTCCCTCAATCCCCCCGCCCCACCACCACCACCACCACCACCAAACCCTGTCTCTATCTAATGATAGTTGAATACATTGTCATCTCATTATCTTTGAAGAGGGGAAAGTTCCCTCCCGTATGAGTGGGCACCGTGTCTCTTGCCATCAGCCGGGGCCTAAGATTGGTGAAGCGCACTCTCGTCTCATTATGTTGAGTGAGAGACATCAGACACATCCCATCTGCCTAACGCCTTCCACACACATGCTGCCATGCTTCAGCCATACAAGCTGGTACTGTTCAGTTAGTACTCAGATACGAGACGGCTTTGGACACTGCTATGTTATTCGTAGCTAAATCCTCGCACGGTTAAATATCTCTTTCAACACTGAGAGAATACAGACTTGCTTTCGATTGGCTGCGCACAAGCAGGGCCGTTTTGAGCCCTTCTCCTTTCAGCATGAGTCTGCATCTCGCATCGTTATTAATATTGCAAAATACCATGTACTTTATTTCTTAATTATTTTTTCAACAGCACACAAAACATATTTGCCCCCAGGCAACTGGCTGAAAGGCTTTTCACGGATCTTTGGGCAAACGAAAAGAGAACAAAGTCCTCAGTCCCTCACAGTTTTCCAGTGCGAAGTACGGCACACAACGTATTCACAAACGCACTGGCGCAATCTGATGAAGTGATTTTACTCCGTAAACTCAGGAATTAAGACGTGCTTTTAATTACTGTTTTCAATTTAAAAACTATTTAGGTCGAGTGCAGTTATATTAACAGTGTGACTGTTCCATAATGAATGAATAGTGCTCAAAGCCACCAGCCCACAATAGCTTGTGACACAAATGCCAAATTGGTCCCAGATTCTCTTGACTGGCTCTAACAGATGTCATGGGCCGATTGCCAAAACATCTTATCGTGGACACAGTACAGTGAAACCACAACACTGATCTACATGATGGATGTCAGATCAAAATGAATCCAGCCATGGTTTTACCAGCTTTGAATTCATGCATGGGGGAGCCTGTCAGGGCCGAGAGATGATGTGGACGCTGGCTCTCACTGTTTGTCAAGATTTTACATCCCTCCCCCTCGCTACTCGTTTGAAGCTAGTCATCTGCTGTCTAGCAGCTTGCTGCCAATACGCCGGAGAATCTAGATTCAACATTTGTGGACTTCTCACAGGAATGAATGCAATTAGACTGTTTTGTGGGTGTAAAGCGTCCCTTTGCATACACCACGCAATCTATCATTTTAATGGGCCTCAACGTTCCCAGGGAACACGCTTTAATTTGGTAACTACACTTGCCTATTCCTTATTTTATGTGTCTAATTCAGACAGTAAACTGGTGACCCATCAATGCTGCTTTTTTTTTTCCCCCTTTCTTTTTCTACAGCAGCTTTGCCTCTTTGGAAGTCTGCGTGGAATAAAAGAAAAAATACAAAACCAAAAGCAGACTTTTGAAAGTTGAACATCAAATGATGTTTTGACATCAAATGGAATAATGAGGAAACATCAGCACCTGAAAAAGATCACACACGCAAGGAGCCCAACTCTTTAAATGAGATGTGTTGTTTGTTTTCTGACAGACACGGACGTGACAACAAAGTTACTCCGTCAAACTCGATTTCCAAGTCTTCGCAGCATCCATAATTCAGAGAACATCATGTCCACTTCAATAACAGAAGCTCAAACTCCTTGAAGGACACAGACAATATACATTTTTACTGCTTTTTTTTCCTCTTTCTGATGAACCCATTGCAATGGGAGGAAGAAAAAAATATCTAGCACAGCTTGTGTACAACTATTGTGTCTGCCACGGCTCTTACCCTATATGATATTTCTCTCGGCACATTACTGCTGCCCGTACAGCCACCGCTTACGAATTGCCTGCAGGACTAAATCACTTCCTTTGTCAGACACGACTGCCTTTCTCTCCCGGACCCATTGCTTACTGCTATTGTTAGTGAAGATGAACAGTCCACGACAATTAAAGGTGTGGACCATTACTTCTGCTGTAAGGAAGGTTAGGCTTCATGCTTTACAGCCTCAGAGAGAGGACACTGGCGTATCTTCATCTGTCATAGAGAGCCATAATGGAAGGCCTTGGAATGGATGAAGAGCCAGCAAATGTCCACCGCTTTGAACACTTTGGGTTAAGTCTGAGCTCTCATATTGGAGGCAAAGGATACGGGCAGCAGTATTAAACTTAGTGGAGAAAGTGCAGAGAAATGTTGCAAGTCCAGTACAATACCGTGGGATATTTCAAGACACAGCGAAAGAAAAAAATGTGTTTACTACTAAAAAATTAAGAAAGAAACGTTAGCTTTGATTTGTAACTTGGGCTCATGCGGGATTTTAACAGACCACTGTGCCGTGGCTACTACTTGCGTGGAAAAAAACACAATAGCTCGTGAGACGATATACACTCATAAACTCACTACATACAGTATAAATTCTGTCTTGTTTCCCAAATAATAATGGGAGTTTGTGTTTGCAGGCAGAGCTGGTAGATGGCAGCTTTACTGATGACTTGTTGGCACTAAGGAGGAGGTCCATGGGGGCAGTTACTCTCCAACAAAAGAAAACAGACGAACCCTTAAACTGTCTTAATTCACATTAAATGTTGCGTCTCAGGTATTAACTGAAAACACTTAGAGACTTGTGGTTTCTGTCAAACTAGAGGAACGGCTTCAACTGAAATATATAAGTATTTCTGAAATGATACAACAAATTGCAGATATCTTTTTATAGACTCATAAGTCTAAAATATGAATACAATACAAATATACAAAATTACTAATTATTATACTAATATTCAGTATAAGACAAATGCATCTTATGAAGCTCATGTGATTGTTTTGCTGCTTTACTTCCAGACCATGGTTGAAATAATTATTTCTAGGGTCAACCAGTCAATTGGTTGGTCGATCGCCTCAATCAGGGACGGCCAATGTTACTGACATCCTGGATCAATCCGTGGTGGGGAAGGTTTTTGTTCAGCTGAACATAACATTGAACTAACCTAATGTCCAGTAAGGTGGTGACCTAAGACAAAATACAAAAGAAAAAGCACCTTTTGTACGTTTATCCCAAGTCACCTCCAAATAACCTCAAAGATGTTGTCAGCGAAACTGAAAGTTCCTGAAACAAACCACCAAAATGTGAATTTTGCTAACTTCATGCTCCTTCAAGTTAAATACACAACGCTGGAGACTATTTCATTTAGGCTCATAACACTACCACTTACGGGGTGTGTTCAATGCACGGTGGCTGATAATTGTTCGAGTGATTGCATTGAGATTATTTTTCCCCTTGCGAACACAACTGATTAGCCGAACAGCAGGTTGACTTCTTTTGGTGTACTGCAGTCCTAATATTTTCTATATTTGCACGTTCATATGAAACATAACTCAGAAAAAAAGCAGTTGCTGGGTTTTGAGGCGCTACATGTAAAATAGGTACAAAATCTGGTATTTATTTTCTTCTTCGTTTTCTGCCCTAGTGACCAAAACCGCCCTTGTGTTACCTTATTCTCTTATTCCTTGGTTAACATGGTCATAAAATCCATAAAACGTAGAAACTACATTTCTTTCTTCTCAGGAGCGTCCTGCCAGGCTTGAGTGATTATGATTATTAATTTACATAAAATAAGTAATGGATTATTTTAATCTTTAAATCACTTCAAATCCTTCCCATGTATCTACAGTATTATGCTCTTAATTCTAAATCCCACAGAGAAAGACAAGTCAAACTTATTTCAGAGGATGACGGTGTGCATGTGACAAGAAAATAATGTTTAAGTACATACCGCGGGCTGCAGTACTTCAGTGGTGCAGCGTTACAACAATAGCAGTAAGCAATAGTCTAATAACTACCCACAGACGTGATGTGAACAAAGACACACCGGGGTTGATTTAATCCATTTTTTGAACATTTTGTTTCTTGCTTAACCCTAGGCAGTCAGCATCAACACTTGTAAAACCCACACAGCAGCCATATTGCCAAGAGGATTGCCCTAGGTGGACAAAAGCTGAAACTTTCTTATCCACCTATAGCGTGGTGTCTGAATCTGATAGCGTTTGTATGCAGATAACAACTTCAAAAGATTAATTCTCATCTTACTAGACTTTTTTTCTTAACAAGAAAATCTCTTGTAGTCAGAGTCTTTTGTTACATAGCCTTTAGCTTGGTAAGAAAGTTTCCCTTCATATTCTTCCTGAGGCTCATTCCTGATACCCCTGTTTGACATGCAGAGGTATTCAATTATTTAGGTAGAATCTGTATTTTGTTATGCAGCTGGGATGAATACTAGAATACATTGAGCTTGAAGTCTACATTAGATGAATTTAATGCGAGGTATTGACCTTGTAAATAGCAAGTTTATACACCTGATCATTACATAAGGTAATGTTTCCCCTGACTACCCCTAAGCACATCATTTTTTAGCAAGAGAGAGTGTAAAAAGAGAACTCTCTCTTGAGGCTAGTGCATGTGAGCTGGCTTTTAATGACTATAATCTCAAAGCATATGCCAGATTTACACAAAAAATGGCAAAGCGGGGTATAAATAATGTGTCAGTGTGGCACCGTAACATTCTTATAATAGCAAAAAATTAAAATGACACGCGAATATAGCACAAAAATTAAAAAAAAAGGGGGCAAATAGTGCGCGGCACCATTTTAATGTGTTCGGTGTTCACTTTCTCTTGCACCATACTGCATGTCCTTCACAGCACAGGAAACCAGGCATCCCAGCATGCCTCGGGCATTCCAACATAGTTGCCAGCAGGATGCAACACCGCAAAAGGTGCTGCCTCTTTAAGTCTCCTGTGTGGCATGTTAAGCAATGGTAATCTGCCGCAGTGCAGACAATAAATTCCACTGCATAACTAAGTGTCGCCATGACAGCGTACCTGGATGGAATATCGTATGGGCAGATGGAGGGATAGATGGAAGTAGGCCATGCCCCTTGTAGAATAAATATGTGTCTCCAGTGTTGACACAAAAGGCGACCGAATCAGACCACTACTCACGGTGTCACCGCTTTTCCATGCACCGTGTTTGAGGAAAAAAAGAAAAAAAAAAAAAAGAAGAGGACTGTGCATTAATTATTTCCTCCAGCTTAGCGCCCGTTTGGTCAGCACACGATTCATCTGTTCACTGCAACAATGGAGCTCAATGCTATGACAAATCTGAAGGCCTGGGCTGTCTTCCCAGTTCCCCAAAGCTTAATAGTGTGCCATGTGCAATGATGTAATGCTAAAACACTGCAAAACTTGAGTGCTCACCAGCTTTAGCGAGGGCAGGGGAAAGAGGGAGAGACAGACTAGAAAGGGAAGGGAGAGAAGGAGAGAGACAGTAGGAGACTCAAAGGGCCTGATTATTGCATATCATCTAGAATACAACTTGTACCACACAAATCTCCAGTGAGATCCCCATACTGTTGGAGTACGATAACAGAAATGAAAAGCCAGTTTGTGTTGGGGCTCTCTTAACGCGGCCGCCTCACAGTGTTAAGGAAAGTGATGTTCACTGCATGACTTAGACAGCAACTCTGCAGTTATTTGACAAACTGAAAGCCATTTCAGGCTGTCACGAGCAAAAATTATTTGGAATACCCTGTAGCAAGGACCTATAATCCCCAACAAAGAAATGTTATTATTCACAACAGTGTGAAAAAAATAAAAAAAGACACAGCAAAGCCGCCCCGCACTAAGTGTGGGTTTTGCTGTGGGTTTTTGATCATTTCTTCTCCATTTTTCCATGAAAGATATTAGACTGGCTTTTTATTCTTTTCATTTCTTTCAACTATAGATGATTAAAGGGTGGCAAGCAAAGTAACACTTGATAAAAGGGCTCTTTGCATAGATATTGCTTGTTACATAAGGAAAACAGTCGATGCAGTTTTTACATGTAATGTCATGCTTTAAAATCTAGAGAAATGTGAACTCAGACCGGATGAAACACAGACTTATTATTTGTTCTAGTCTCCGTCTATGATCCCTTCCGAAGGCGGCTTCTCTGCACGCCGTAATAATTAGTATCATGTGACCGCACTATATGAATACAGCTTTGACTAAAAGCCTCCTTTTTTGTTCAAACAGTAAACTTAAGATACAATAACAGAGTGCGTCACTGATTAAAAGTTTGCCGTTGCTTTCAAATATCTCACTTCTACTTTGTTGATCAGGTTAATGAATTTCCATAAAACACTGGTGAGCCGTTGCAATATTTTGTTCCACGCAGTCTACATCAGTGTGCCGTTTAAATCACTTGAAATGAAAATGTGATTATTTTTATCGTCCACTGCAGTCTGTGGGCATATTTCAGTCTTATCTCGCACTGAGCAAAATGCGCACGAGGAATACATATCAGATCTCGATCGGAGAATTCCAGAGAATAATTGTTGTAAGCTGCAGATTTTGCTACATTAACGACCAAATTACATTATGTCATTAGGCAACATAATTGCGGTTTGTATTTTAAATTATGATTTAGAGACAAACATTAGATCCAAGGTGTAATGAGGTCTGGTTGTTAAAGGGTCTCATAAGAGTAGTTTTCTTCATGGTAAGTCTTTATTATTGCATGGCAGAGAAATCAATTACAGTTTTATGGAGAATCTTGATCCCTTATGAGGAATTCGGTGAGGAGAGATCTGCATCTTTATAGGCCTTCGTGATGTAGATGGCTAAGAATTAGTCACTTAAACAAGGTAGCTGAGTTATAATAATAAGAATAATAAGAATAATAATGATCAGGGTAATGCAATGAAACTCATCTGACAGCACTCTATACTCTATAACCTTTCACTTCATGTTTACTATACTGTTTCTGTTATATATATATATATATATATATATATATATATATATATATATATATATATATATATATAGTTCACAACAAACTTGGTATACAGCATTCAAGGTTGATTTTCTATTTCTATTCCGATCCCAGACCAATTTGTTGCAGTTCATAGAAACACTCTTTACTATGCATGGCGTTCTAATACCCTTGGCCCTTCCTGGACAAAAGGCAGAGCAGAGAGCCAGGGGCATTTCATTTCATGCTCTGCCTCCTCAACCCCAGATGTTCACCTCAAAAACATCTCCACTGGTACAGGTAGAAGCTTAATGGCCTGCAAATTGCCCCAAGCTCAAGTAATGAAATGCAACCTCTGTATAATTTTAATTGAGAACTCTGGATGGAAATCAAATGATAATGTGCTGCATGCATGGGAAGTTTTCAAGTAACGGCGAAATTTGCTTCTGGTGTGTAAGGGCAGCGTGGGCTAAAGTAAATGGCCTTTTCCTTGTGAGCCTCTCGTCATTTTAATTGTGGCTTGCGCGGTGTAATAAACGACTTGGTCATGACTTAGCACCTGGTAAATGAAGCAGAGGATGTACACACCTCTGAATGCACAATGGTGCTCCATATTTACAATTCAATCTGACGGGGTGCCCATTAGGAGTCATAAACCTGCTCAACTGTTAGATAAGATACCCTCAATAAGCCCCCTCCTCACCCGTCTCCCCTTCAATGCAGATACACGCACTCAGTTCCTCCATTTAATACTGTTCAGTCCACGTGTGCCCTCGTTCATATCACATGTTTTCCCCAAGTTGTCAGTTCCAAGTGTTTGTCGTGCTTGATTAAGACCAGCTCAAAGCGGCGCTGGTACGTAACTGTCCAGTCTTTTTTCATCAGGGCTGCTGTTGTATGTATGACTGCTTGTTCTACAGTAAAATAGGCACAGAAGGCAAAGGCTTGATTATCCCAAAAAGGGTTGCCTCAAAACGTTAGTGTCAAAGTGTTTCCGAAAGTAGGCATCTAAAATTCACGCTAGGAAGCTACTGATTACAGCTCAGTCATTCAGCCGGAGCTCACCATACTTGGGCTTGTTGCCTCTTCAATTTCCTCCCCTGCAGGTCATAGTGAGGTGCATTCATACATTTTGTGTCGTAATAGAAAACAAGGAAGGGGCAAGCTTTTGACAAATAAAACAAAGACAAAGTGCATTCAGCCTGAGTGCCCTGTGGTGGGTTAATCGCTAGCATGTTAGGGAAGTTTTGAAGAAGTCGTTTTTAACCACTTCGGTGCAGCGCATTAAGTTTCAAAAGCAAATATCATGGTTATTTTCATCACCGTTATGTGTGTCTTAATGTGTCAGCAAACACAGCAACTCTAGCACTTTTTTTTTCCAGTTTCTGACTGCCTGACAAATTACGTCGTATATTCATTTCAGCTCGTCTTTGGTCTCTACCAACCTCAGTGTCTATCTGGACCCATGCAAAGTAGTCCCCTTTTTGCCCTGGCCCTTTCAGCATAAGGACCGTGTAGAAAGCCTTTCTGCCAGAATGCCCTTCTGCCGGGAGCAGATAGCATATGGGCACCTGGGAGCTTGTCTCTCCTATGTTATACACCCGGGTGTAATTATCCACGTTGAGTATTCCACCCTGGGTGCAAATATCACTGTTGTCTTCTGACACCTGGGTGCAGCCATCTGCCAAAACTAAATGCCCCATTGTAGATTACAAGGCTCGCGCCAACTTTGTCAACTGGTGGGTGAGTAGCTTACCGTGGGTGTGTGAGATATTGCACCAATGCATTTGCCTGCTGCTAACGACAGAGAACATTCATTGATGGGCCAAATGTGCCAAAGAGATTCTGACATTACATGCTCAAACTAGTGTAGTGAACCTCAGAGAAGGGTTGTGAACGCAACCCAGGTGGTCTCCTCCCTTAGCTCCGCCCCCTGCCCAGGTGCAGTATAAAAGGCTTCACATGGTTCAGGTCATCCTCTTGCTGATCCCTGGTGTTGCTGGCTCATCTGGTGCGTTGTTCTGTTTTTGTTGGGTTGCCTTTTTTGTGTGTATTTCCTTTCTTTTTGACTTATTTGGTTCATTTAGAGCCTTTTCCCTATACTTTGGCCGTTTTTGTTTATTTTCTGTGATTTTGATTTGCTCATTTGGTCCTGATCTGTGACGTTTGTTTAGTTTAAGTACCTTTCTGTTTAATTTCTTTCCTTGAGTTGTATGTTTTGAGAAAATTCATCTTTTCTAACTTTCTTTTCTTTTTTTGTTTTTGCTTTTTGCTTCAGGGAGTTTCTCCTTGTCCCCGTCTTTGTTTTTCAGTGTGGCCTGGGTGTCGCCAGGCGGGAGGCTAGGCACCGTGGTGGGGACCTCACTCTTGTTGCATGCAAGTAGGCACTGGGACACTTTTAGTGCGTGTTTTATAGTGATTCTTTTGTAGTGTTGAACTCGGGGCTAGTGGTAAGGGGCACATACCCAGTCGTCAGCTTTCCCCTCAGGCCTCAGCCCATTGGTATTTTGTTGTAGCTGGCGTTTTAGACTAGTTATTTTTTTCCTCACACTTGCCTGTTTTGTTTTGTTTTTTCCTTATCCTGGGGTGCCCCAGTCCCAGGTGGTGTTACCCCCTCCTGAGTCATTTCTATTCTCGCCTCCTCTTTAATGTAGAAAACTCCACTCCTTGCCACATTAGGAGCTGTGAAGTCCTGTGATTATGCTTGTAGGATAAGCTTGTTTCATACTCCCCAAGAAGCAACAAATTGTTGTTCTCGAGGTGAGTAAGAATAAACTTTGTTCTTGCCAGGTCATTTACGCTTCATGAGAGACTCAAGTGCCGAACTCGGGCAAGTCCTCATAGGGCCCTCCCACTGCAGCCTACGTCACACATGCCAAGCATTGTGGGAAAGGCGGGAGTATATGGAGAAGGACAACGACAGGCACTTTATCTTCGAATGTCAGCCAGTTGTTTTGACGGCCGGATCAGGGCGTTCATTGGGCATGCGTTCGCATACCAAGGAGAGTGACATTGGCATCTGGGGGCTTGGATACATTTTCACTTTTATCATTATTTCATTAACCACGCCAGCTTCCAATTTATGGCTAATCACAGAACAGTGGTCAGACACCACACGAGGGGAAACAAAAGCTCTTCCTGGGTGATGTGTCGAGAACAAGCTGCAAGAATTCCTAAATGCCGCAAGAACAGATTTGTTGCTTTTGCAGTCATGATGTAAACATATTGAAAAGTACCATGTTGACAATATTTCCACATTTTTATACAGTAAACATGAGAGGCATCATCTTCTAACAGGTTTGTTACTGAATCTAGGTCACAGTCAACAGGTCGATACAAAGATGCTGCGAGTGCTCTGCACAGTGTGATGGGCTCGGAGGACTGAGGGCAAAGCAGATGGCGTCAAACTATCAAATGAAAACCCTGCTGCTGAGTCAAATGTATTTCAAGCCAAACTTGAGTGACAATGACATGATTAAGAAAAGGCACAAGTTGGGATATAGCTCAAATGCTTGAAATACTATAAAGGGCCATGGCTTGTTTACCAAAAAGCAATTTATTTATTGCAGCAAATTTTGTGTCATGATGTCCTGACATACAAACTAAAATATTGGTGTTGTCTCCCGACTACTACAGCTTATTCGTCATCAGATGTTCACAAGAAGAAGTCAGAATTCAGTCTGCATGCACGAAGTTGATTCTCGGGTACATTGCACATGTACACAAGCACACACAGGCACGCGCAGATACATTAACTTACAGCGCGGATGGACCGTATTCGAAAGCCTTCTGACAGCCAGAAGGTGATGGCGCCAAGGCCAGCTGCTCTTGCCCCACCTCTGCTCAGCTGTCCGAGCCCAGAGCAGCCTTTGAACAGCCTATTACCCCGACACAGCACCAGGGGAACGCGATCAGCGCCAGAGGTACACCGCTCTCACACCAGATGGTGTGGGAGATGAATCGAGCCATTATATTAGTGCTGGATAATTCCTCAGATGAAGCCAATTAAAAAGAAAAATAAGTGCTATCCTCCCTCTTCTTACCTCCTTCGCAATCTGAAACTCCACCAGCACCCTTTCACTTCATGTTTAAATAGAGAGAAATCAGCATTTTTTGAGATGGCTCCAATGAACTTTCCTCCAAGACATCAAGAAATGGCAACTTTTGTTTAAAACATGAGATAGGCAACATTTGAAAAAACACCTGTTCTCACCAGATGATTGACGGCACAATGTGGTGCTTTTCCTTCCCGGATGATAAAGAGTTCTGCCATCAAAGTACAGTAGTAGATACGCTTTACAGACTGGAACTAAACTGAAAAAGATCATAATCTGGAGATATCATCCAAATATGATTGACTGTGCCAGCATGAACAGTTTGATAATGTGCCGAACATTTTATGAAGATATTCAGCGCGCGGAACATCTTTCTACAACCTCTTCACAGTAAAACCTCAGCGTTTATTTGTTGTTCACACTTAATATCAAACGCGTTCATTAAATACAGAATGGGTTCGCAGAATCTTCTCACGTGCGTCTCAGATTTTTCAACAGCTCCAGATGTGGTTGAAGTTTACCTAGTCATCTGTGACGTTAACTTTGTTCCTGCCATTACTGTATTTGCACCCTTTGAAAAACACAGTTGAAACGGTATGTCAAAGCGCTCTGTAAATATGATACCTGCATTGGCTTAAGCCCAAGCAGACAGAGACAGGTGACAGCAGAATGTGAATCTCAGTTAGCTTTAAAGGATTTAGGTAAACTCTGAAACAGTTCTTATTGCTCTCTTATCCACTTTTGTGTTAATGAAAAGCATGTCCTGAATCTGTCAGCGGAGATTAGGTGAATATCATTACTATTGTCCTTTCGCCAATGTAGATTCACTGTATCCGCAGGGATTAGAGTCCTACCCGTCCCAACTTGTATTACCTCTCTCCACCAAGGAAACTTAAGAAAGGTTGAGCTGATGATAAGGACCAGAAATCATGTGTCGGAGGAAATTCAGACTCCATCAAATTCCGAGAGGTGGATCCTATTTTTGACTACGCCAACGCAATCCAGACTCTCAAAATCAGACCGCCGAACGTCGGATGAATGACCACGATGTCTGCCCTGATTTCGAACACAGCAGTCAGCAGAACGGATTTTTGTGGAACAATAGATGCCATTAGATGTCATTAGATGTCATTATGCGCCATTATGACAACTGAGATTTTTTCAGATGCAGCTGAAACGCGAACTAATGTATGGGACTACATGATAACTGAAAGAAATGTGGCTCTTACTAAAAAAATAAATAATTCAGAAATATGAGAGCAAAGACCAAGAATGTTAAATCCTAAGAAATGTGATTTGTATCAAAAATGGTTTCTTATTTTTGTTCATTTATTTAATTTATTCTGAGTCTGTACGCATTTAATAAAACAAAAAAACAAAACAAAAAAAACAACATAAAAGTCCTGTTGGTCCTCATTTTCAGTCATGTCTTGCAAAAACTTTTAGCACTGAGGCAGCAGCACTCAAACATATTTCTGATGTGCCCAAGTTTAAGCTGTAGCACAACACACTTTTCTAAGAAAGAATAATTTTGCCTTGATATAGATTTTGGTGGCAGATAAGAAAACATCAACACAGCGAGTCTGTTTTGTGGCGTGGGGCCTCTGATCGGTGGAGAACTTTCGGAGTAGCTGAAAGATTGAAATCGCACAAAAGCCTGTGCATCTTATTTCTGAGAGGTGCCGCTGAAAGCATCTCTACACGCGGCTACCAAGAGAAAACCGAGCGCACACACGCTGATGATTGTAAAACCAATGCCTGACACCAGGGGGGCTTAGCAAGCTGCCAGAATTACATGTTGTCCTTCCTCATCATCAGTAAGGTGGATGGAATTCAGATGGTTCTAGATTAGAGAAGATAATGCATTTAAATAGAATTTAATCATAAAAGCTGCCACATCAGAGGTTATGTTTTCAATCATCTGGTTTGCAGTTCTTTTTCCTTTTTTTAAAGAAAAAAAAATGTTGGTTTACCTGTATACTTCCTGGTTTGGTTTTACATTATTTATAAGGACTGCAATAATTTTTTATTTATTTATTTTTTTTTTTCTGCATGGCTGCTTATTGCTTTGGGTATATAATCACTGTATCAGATACCATCAAACGTTCAATTTTCCATTCCAACACTTCTCTCATACAGACATGCTACATAATATTATGTTCTAATATTAACGTTGTGTAGGTCTCCTCTGTGCCTACAAAACAGTTGTGACTCATCAGAGAGCGGACACGGGCCTTCTGAGGGTGTCCTGCGGTGTCTGGAAACAGAATATTGTTGGTGGGGGGTCTTTGGGTCCTGTGGGTTGAGGGGAGGGGCCTCTGTGACTTGATTGGTTTTGGATCCAGTTATTTTGGAGGCCAGGTCATGTTTTTTTTTTTTTTTTTTTTTAAGTTGTTTCTAAACTGTTTGTGTGTGTGTGTGTGTGTGTGTGTGTGTGTGTGTGTGTTTGTGTGTGTGTGTGTGTGTGTGTGTGTTAGGCTTCCTCCTGCTGGGGATGGCTGCTGCCATCAAGGAGTAAGTACCACTCACAGATCTAAGTGAGTGGTACATGTCTAAGTAACATCCACACTATAAAACTATAAAAAGTTTACCAGCAGAACATTGTATTGTCACAAGGTGGCCAATGTTGTTTATTTCTCCTGTCAGTGGGTTTAATGTTGTGGCTGATTAGTGTATTTTAACATGCAATCTATCAAAGATTAAACCACTTCAAGCATTAACTTATATCTAATGATACTAATTATCATAAAGTTCAGACTTATGCAGCGTAGAACAAATTGATAAGGCCCTATATTCGATTAAATCCCACATATAGAGTTGAGTGTGACTTACCTTCAGTGTTTGGTGCCAACTGAAACTGGAAATGCACCTCAGTTATTTTTCCTCAAAAGGCTCTTTACACTGAAGCGCAGCCTTAATGGAAATCAACATTGTTTAGTTTTACAAGTGTGTATGCATAAACAAAATGCATGCAACTTGCAAATGCACTGGAAAGCAACGATACCATACTAGCCATTAGCATCTGCTCTGGGGAGTCCTTGTTCAGTCCTCGTCTGAAAAACAACCAATGAGGACACACACAACAACGGCCGCACACCGAAAATCGGACAAACCTCACAGTAATGGACAAAGTACTCGTGCTACTCTCCAGAGGTGCTTGTGTGTAGTGGTTGCGCTGCTGAGCTAGGCCTTTTTAAGTCCTCCATATGTCTCTGTCTCAAGAATCTCCATACGTCTGACTCATTTCCAGCATGTCTGGCAGGAAGGAACCGATATAACTGAGGGTAAACATTTCAATGCGCCGCCATACTTTACACAAATGAATATATTTACATAATCAACATTATTGATTATGTGGATGAATCCTCACAGCTTTCGCTCTTAGTTTGTCAAAATGTGGTCATTCTGTTGAATGTATTAATGTTTTATTGGAGGATAGTAGGACTGGATGCAGCTCCTGGTTTGATTCGGTTTCACGGGGCCCTTTGATTTGACTGAATTCAATATCAATTCATTTAGAGGTTTTTCAGTTTCTAAAACTGAATGCTGTCAGTGGTAGCAGATATTTGTGGTATTTCTGCAGTATTCTACCTCTAGTTGGCTCAACTTCCAGGTGACTTTGGTTTAGTGCAGCTCTTGTCTGTCCTCATACTTTAAAAATCCAGCTTTCACTGCACTAGATTCTGCCTCGTAAATGGACTAATCTTGTTACACACAAGTCTCGCGAGGTTATTTCTCATGAGAGGATACAGGAAACGGCGTGAATTTAAAAAAATAAATCATGGGTTTTATAAATTGATACAGATATTTCAAATCAAGACTGATAGATTTTATTTTATTTTTTTAAATCAAGCTCAAAGCATAGTGTGTAGTGTAACCGTGTTGGTGAGCTATTGCACCGATGAACGTCATATTCTGATAGAAATTCAAAGTGAACACCAAACCCCTAGATCCTATTAGCATTCACATGCAGCAGCACCCCAGACTTTAGTTTAGCGAAATGGTCAGTTTTCATCTTATTGAAAGAGAATATGTGCTTTTAATGAATCTACAGGGTAACAACATAACAAGTGTGCAATTAAGCACAGGAGTTGCAATTTTTCTGCTTAACGTTTATGAGCCACAGTCAGATCATTATTTATGCTCATTTGGTTGTCTGACAACAGAAACAGAAAAATAATTAAATGAGAGCCGTTAAACAGTGAGCGTGTGCAGTAAAATGCAGGGTCGGTGATGAAGGTTTAACCAGCCGAGACTGCCTTCTGCACAGCTCTACACATGCTGGCTGTCACGAACAGCGTTTTCCAAACTACAGCAGAGCGAGATAATGACACCTCTCAAACATAAACCGCTCTGTCAGTTCTTCTGAGAGGTCTTGCAAAACACACTCCCTTTGTTTATGTTTCTTTTCCTCTACCTTGCATGCACATGGAAGCGTGGCCTGCTAAGTGTACTCAAATTAAGTCTGCTTGAGTGTACTTTTTAACTTATTCTTACTCAGGACTGGAGCTTAACTCGCAACTTCAACACAACATCAGGAATATATTTAAATCTTTCATCTCTCACGATGTTTGAGATCAGTGCAAAAAGCGTTCTCGTCCCTAATTCTAAGAAAATGGACAGGTGATATTGCAAATGCCTGAAGGATACCTGGAAGGCATTTTCATGAAAATTTCCAAAAACCGAATTACAATTTGATGTCAAGACAACCCCATCTTATTTCACCGTCTGCATAGAATTTCTTGGAATTTAACCATTTTTAGACCTCCCACGTAATACATTTGCAGTAATACTCAGATTCTACACACACACACATACACACACACACACAGATTTACACTCACTTGTCACTTTATTAGGTACACCTGTTCAATTGCTTGTTAAGACAAATAGCTAAACAGCCACTCACATGGCTGCACTTCAATGCATTCTGGCATGTAGAGGTGATCGAGACAACTTGATGAAGTTCAAACAGAGCATCAGAATGGGGAAGAAAGGGGATTTAAGTGACTTTGAACGTGGTATGGTTGTTGGTGCCAGACGGGGTGGTCTGAGTATTTCAGAATCTGCTGATCTACTGGGATTTTCACACACAACCATCTCTAGGGTTTACAGAGAATGGTCTGAAAAAGAGAAAATATCCAGTGAGCGGCAGTTGTTGATGTGAGAGGTCAGGGGAGAATGGGCAGACTGGTTGGAGATGATAGAAAGATAGATGATAGAAACCTAGCAAGGTGTACCTAATAAAGTGGCCAGTACGTGTAGATCTGAAGTATTAAAGCAATCGAGACTCTCATTTCTTGTTTTGTCTCATTCTCATTACTGATGCTACTTTGTTCACAGCAGCACGTGTCAATTCAGAGGAGTGAGCCCCAGTTATCAAAGGTCACACTACGTAGCTGAACGCTGCATCCAATGGAATTTTCCCTGCACATGTTCAGCATTTCAAAAAACTCGACCAAAAAAAAAAGCCAGCTGAGGATGTCAGCTCAAAATAGAAAAAAAAAAAAAAAGTCGAGCACATCCAGAAAATGCAAAGCAGCCAATTATGTAGTCTGTGTAAGTTGGTGTTCGTCGAAAATACATCACAGGCATGCCAGGCTTCTGTCTGTGAACTGTTACGCCATCCGAACTTTATTTTAAGGCACATGTGCGGCGGTCAGCAATCAAAGGGATTCAGCAGGAGAGTTAACGTCAAGTCTGCTGTTGAAATCCTGCCCCGCTCTGATCCTCTGCAGAGCTTTAACCTGCAATTTATTAGTGTTCACCGTTTGCTTCACATTTAACTAAAATGGAACGATGGAAAACGGAATCAAACCCTCGCCTCTGCCATTTTTCAACCACTCACAAAAGTACCAGACATTTTTCTCCGGCACTTAAAGCTTATTAGTCTGAGCACAACACAGCTGCTGGAATTTATGGAACGGATACAACTGTGCCATATATATGTATGTATATATATATATATATATATATATATATATATATATATATATATATATATATATACATGTGTGTGTGTGTGTGTGTGTGTGTGTGTGTGTGTCTGTGTCTGCAGAGAGAAGTCCGTTAAAAAGGCAAAGATCGTGTCATAGATCACCTTATCACTCATATAACTGGGCACACTGAAGATCACTTTCCTGTGTCGAGATAAGTTTGGTCGTTCAAACTTAGTTTAGCTTTGAAGAAGACTCAAGGCACAAATGAGATTGTCAGCGCCACAGGTTACAGACTATCCCCGAAGCTAAGACGAGTTTAAAAATTCATAGAGTATTGATTCTTCCACTCGAGCAAAGTAAAATACCACATATGAAGGCAACATTGATGAATACAGGACCTGAAGTACGATGTTTAAGATACAAGTTCAGGAGACCGCATATTGTAGGTGCACGGGGAGGTCGGCGCAGGCCTCAGCTATTACCCGTGTGCTGAGCAAGTCCTTTAACCTTTGTGTGGAGCGGCTTTTTTTTTTGACACGGGAAGTGTGAGCTCTCCGTGCACCGTTCTGCATGGGCATGCGTGTAGTTTTGCAGCAAACGTACGACAAAGGTTGGGGATTATTGAAGTGAATATGGATAACAATAACAACGAAGGCAGCTAAGCTTTTCTAAAAAGGCGTAGATTAGCTGTTTACAGAAACCCCGCTCGTGTAATTGTGGAAAAAAAAAATCAATGAACCTGGCTGTTTCATTTCACTCCGTACAACTGTCATTTCAAGTGTTGCCCTTTTAGCAGCAACAACTAATCATGCAAATGTGCATCAAGAGTAGCACTTTCGTCTCTTCCACAGGTGACAGTGTGCCCACACAACGCCAGAGCTTATACTCCTCTGGAAATTTCCACACGGCTATCGTCAACCGCACTTCCATCATGCAGAACCTATCGTACATGATTGATAAACAATCAGTGGTGGAAAAAGGAAAAAGAAAAAGAAAAAAAAAACAATCCATAAAATGACCGTGCACTTGTCCAAGGTGTAATTTCCATTTGGAGATGTGATTTCGTGATTACAAGTGCGAATCGGGATGCTGCTTATATTTCTTTTCTTGATTGATTTTCTTATGACCAGCTGAATGCTGCATGATTCGGAAAGGTTACTTTTCTCGCATCGTGTACCCGCAAGACGCCCCGCGTGGTCTTCTCTTATGGAGTGCTTGCTTGACGGTGAAAACTGACGCTACCGCTAATTAATGGCCGAGCAATTCCACGTCTGCAGTCTCAACGCCGGCTTCGGTCCGAGACGTGAGCAGCGACACGAGTGTAAATTTAGAACACACAAAAATAGCGTATGCAAAGTAGATATGAACGTGGTGTAAATCCAACCTTGAAATGCTAATATTTTGCAAGTCTCAAGACTTTCCCTGATAGATACTCAGTAGAATATTTTGATGTTTATGTAAATGATATCTTGCTGACAGATGTAATGCTGCCTTTAGAGGTGCAAACAAAGAAAAACAGGGAAGGGGAAAGTGAGCACTGAAGAGCATGTCTATTGTTTCGACAGCTTGTGTCCCCAGCATCTGGCATCAAGCAGGAACAGCATGTCAAGATTAATGAAATGTTACTTTTATTGATCTACTGCATGCAATATATAAATATATATAGTGCTTCTTTAGAAACGGCAGGCAGCCATAAAATACCCGGCAGTGAGCGCGAGCGCAGTTGGTAAAGTTTCTGAAGTTTTAGGGCTGCAAACTCAAAAAAAGGCAAGTCATACTGTACCACAATTTAAAAACAAATGTTCGGCGCACGGTTTTAGGGAATAGATAATCTTAATGTCTTCCTTGCTATATTCCGGGGCTTTAAATTCCAATCAATGAAGTGAAATTAAAGACCATGTGAATGACTTTCAGTGCGAGTCGACTGAGTGGACTTGTTAGTGGGAGCAGGGGCACGGTGACAAGAGCGTGGCAGAGACTGCTCCCTCACTCTCCTCTCCCCATTTAATTTTCCAATCCACTTCCTCCACATAGTTAGGAGAAGTGAGTTTTGTTCTGGTTTGATACACCATCTAATGAGAGCTACTAAGAGCCTGTTGAAATCATTCCCTAATAACACATTCTGAAGGCTGCGAATGAGGAATATTTTTCCTCTATCTCTCCATTCAGAGTTTAATATATTCTTTCACTCACCTCTGTTCCATTCCCCTTCCTCCACTGTGTTTCTCCACTTTCATTAACTGTAGTTCTGGAAGGAAATATTTTTTAACAATCATTACGCTTTGATTTTATATGATTTTAACAAGCGATGCATTTTGGTTTTACAGCATGTGGTCACTGGCTGCTGAGATATCGGCGCGGGAGCATAACAAGGAGCAGCACAGGGTTTGAGATTTTCTCTGCAGAGATTCACAGATACAGTGTTGATGTAAAAATAACCTCTTATCTCAGTAAAGCTACAGGCTTCACCCAGTAACCTTGATTTGATCCCAAATTTGTCGCACGCTGCCATGAAAATTTGTCAAGATTCTGTTTATCATGCGTACTGTACTGGTCTGTGATGCTTTCTAGAAATAATTATTCAACACTATATATCTATATATATATATATATATATATATAAACAGATGCCCTATTGAACTGAATATTACATGACAGCCCATCTTGTCTACTTTTAATCCATTGTACTTGCTTGACGCACTCCAGCTCCGGCTGTAACGAGAAAAGGCAACCTGACCTGTGCTGCTATATGCCGCCTGCTCAAAACTCCTCTGTGGCTTAAATGTTATCTGTTTCAAAGATAATGCACCCTACCCTCCACTTCTTTGGGACGTGGGTATATTCGTTACAGCTGAAACACTGGCTGGTATTCTACTTTGAATCCTGAAATTGTGTCAGCACCTTGACATTTGATTGGATCAGTGCAAATACACGTTTATGCAAATGGACTAGATATCGGCTCCGGCTCAGGGTGCAGTGGGGAAACAGCGGTTGCATTCTGACGAGCCTTCCGCGCGGACCTTCCCTCTCCTTCTCCTCAGAGAGCAGCATTTGGTGATCTATAAATTCCCAGTAAATCTTGGAGCCTGGGTGCCTTCCCTGACATTTCCACGCTCCCACATAGCATATTTTTAAGCAGGTAAAATCCATAATCTGTGTCAATGGTATCACACAGTGTATTCATGGGGGGGCCCTGTACGCACTGAACTGGCCAAGGATGCAGTGCAGAGGCTCAGAGGAGGTAAAAATGTTTGTTCTTACCTCTGTTGTCATACCCATGCCTCTGGGCCTACATCATACTTACTCATACCCCAGCAGAGACAATCCAATATTCTGCTTACTGTTCTGCAGAGCTATTCACACAACCAAGCTAAATGTAAACGTATTTATAGAAGTGGTGGAATTGCGCCATCATTAATCCATCAAAATATCAACACAAAGCTAGTTTTTCATTAGTATTTTATATGTGAGGTTAACATTGCACATAAAATAGATATTGGGTGTGTTAGGTCCAAGGACTATTTGTCCAAATGCACTCTCCATTGAATATCCTCCTTTTCAAACTAGTTTATTTTTCACAAACAGGGATTGACATTAACGCCTGCTAACTGGGTGAATTTCAGCAGTGGCGGGTAACACAGTCAGTCCCACTAGCCACTTTGGCGGCCTGAATTTTATAGACATTTTTAATTGTAGTTTTCTCAAACGGCATCTGAAATAATAAATGAAATGCGAAATGAGACTGCAATTCCCATGAGCCTTGCGTGCGCACATTGTTTGCTCATTGGTCCATGCGTGATTGACGTCACTGTGGTCAGGCGTTCACTTCACAACCGCGAACACGGTTGTGAAGCATCGAAGTGATAATGTGGAGGCCATGAGCATGTTGAAGATGTCAGAAAACGATGAAATTAGAACACGACCCTCTTGAATACTCGATTCTGATTGGCGAATTGCCAATATTCAACGGCAGTTATTTCTGGGTGGACCTCCGCTGCCCCTGGCAACGAGATAGACACCATTGCCCCTGGCAACCAACAACACCTAACTTTAACTCACTTAATAACTAGGAAAATTAAGTATTTTCCGAGTATAACATTTAATTTATTTGGAGAAGACAAAACACTGGATACATGGCTGAAGAATAACATGTCCCCGGCAAAAAGGAGGGAAAAAGAGCGCAGAGCGGGTAAGAGAGGCGAAAATAACTAGGAAGCTAATTTTAGACAAATAAAATCTCCTTGAATCATTATTTTGAGTCCCATTATTGATTAATTTAGTTGTAAGCCGTGTTCTAAATGGGCTTTTAATATGTGATAAGAAACCAAACTTTTTACTATAGACTGCATATTTTCATATAAAAGAAGCATTAGGCCTTCGCAGAAACTTATCGGAGCTGAATACTTGATAATGACCTGCAGTGTTAAACATTTCTTGATATGTGCGCACAAGGGTCATTCACATTTAAAAAGTTTGAAAATCTTTCTTTTTAAAAGATATTTTGGGGGGTTTTGCACCTGTATTAGATAGATATTAGATATTAGGTATTAGATAGGGACAACAGAATAAAGGCAAGAATCAGAACCACACTTGAATGAGGACTATAATTTCCCAACAACAAAATTGCGGCTAGTGAAAATGCTGAGTGGCTAGTAACTTTGGAAAACAACTAGGCGCAGTGACTGGTGAACAAAAAAAGTTCATGTTAAGCCCTGTTGATGAATACGTACAAAATGGAGGTTCATTAAATAATCCAGTACACATGTACTGCATCCTGAAAACAAGTTACAAGTAACTGAACTAAATATACAAAGAACTTAGAAACACTATTGTCCACACTGTCCCATTATTCTGTGAGGACAGCTCTACACGTCCTAATCATTTGTGATATTTGGATTTAGATGTGTCGCTACTTTGATATTCATTCTCGCAGGGAAGAACAGATAATTGTATATGATACCCACTAAAAAGCAATTACAGTGCTGTGTCTGTGCATCTATGCATTCTGACAGTGGTGATCATTAGTCTTTCAGCGATCTTTGCAATTAATCTATCTTGACACGATAATTTGTGTCTGTTCTATTTGAGGTGTTTTTGTGAACCTCTGCTCAGCAGGGTGGCACGGCAGTGTGCGACTCTGGAAGAAACAAGAGGCAAATGCATTCAGCGTTCCAGCCTGTTAACACTACACAGATCAGAATAGAACATGCCTTCCAGGTTTCATTCGTCGTGTCACGAGCTAATGTGACAAGCGAAGGGAAAAATTGCGTGATTGATTAACAAAGAAATTCTTTACATGTAATTAATACACCACTAATGGCTCTCCATTTGTCTTCCTTGCTTGCGCGAAACCCACAGGAAAGTAGGCCAACGTATTCGGATGAAGGCTCCAAACTGACCTGCCTGTGATGTGAAAGATTGTGTTTCCTTTGTGAGATTTTGTTACCTAATGGCTTTTTGGGAAGCCGTAGGGACAATGTAATGGACCATGTAATGGATAAATGATTGTATTGATGGGCATGTGTTGACTTAACAACATTGATTTGGGGAATTTATGTTGATAAATATATAAAGAAAGCATTTTACATGAAAAGCTAATGCAGTGTTTTTTTTGTGATTCCTGCAATGAATAGCTCAAAGCTAAAGCAATTATCTGTGACATTTTCACAGAAACAAATGTTTTAATTCTTGTTAGCAGAAATATTAGATAACGCCAAAGCTTTTACATGGCATGCTCCAAACACCACAAAGATAAAAAAGCACAGAAGGCTTTGCATTTCATTCAGTGGTGCTTGCTTGGAAAAAAGACGAGGAAAAAGATGAACACAAAAAGGACTAAATTCTTATAATGAGCAGCGATGCCCTTGAAGGTTTAGCAAAAAAAAAAAAAAAGCAAAAAACAAAAAAAACATGAACATTCAGACAGTTAAACTTTACAAATGCTAAAGTACAGTTAAAAACGATGCAGCGGAGCTAAACCCACTGTTTGAGAAGATATCTCCAGAGAGCTTAGATCAGCAACACCTCAAAATAAAAGATAAAGTAAAACAACGAAAAAAAAAATCTTTAAATTAAACTTTAAAATAAGTTGGATTATGCAGTTAAAAGCACGCAGATGGACAGCGCGAAAGATGCATAGACGACATGCATTTAATCAAGCTATTTAAGTCTGGCATGATGGTAAAGAGTGTAAGAAGGGAGGGAAAAAGGGAAGAGAAAGAGTGGAGAGAGATTGTGATGGATCACACAACATCCAGCATAGTATCATATCACTGTGGATTAAATGCTCTGGGAAGCTGGCCCCGGAGTGTGCTTGTGCATATCATTAAGCTCCATGAAGAGGAGGAGGAGGGCACGTCGGAGCTGCTGCCCGGCCAAGTGCACGGATAGGCCACATCTCACAGCTGGTGCTTAGACTCCAAAGGCAACCGTTTCTAAGAGGGATTGGGTTTTATAACTTGTATATATTTTTTTTTTCGCAGAGTATTTCAGATGATAAACATTTCATCTGGACAGAGGGAGAAAAACCAAAGTAGCCCTGCAGGACTCTGTGCTTGTTTGTGTCTGAGAGTGTCCCGAGATTTTTGCACATGCATGCACATCAGGTCCCGCCTGCGTGTGTTTACCCGGGTGACTTGGCGTGCGCGTGCACCGTGTCTCATTCTTCCGGAAGGCAGTTTTAAAAACACACTATGTCAGATATTGGATGGCTACTGTATAATTTGACGGGTCTGTGCACAGAGGCCAGCTGTGGTATGAGTCATTGATTACACATCAGCTTAGTATGCTGCAGTGCAGACCCCTACATTGGAGAAGCAACCTGAAGCCCCCAATCAATAGCTAGAGCCCTGTGAAGCTTTCCATCAGGTCCAGAGTGAAGGACTCCCTAGCTCTCCTCTGGGCTCAGGCCTAACCTTTTCCAAAGAGAGGTGATGAAGAAGCTCATCATTTCTAATGAGGAATTAGTGATCGGGCTGGAAGAAATGACTGTCAGAAGCACATTGAGAAGTCCGAAAGGTCTTGGAGGCTGAGTGCCAAATAGCATTCATTAGGGACCCGGAGATTTTCTTGACCGGCAGACAGCAGGGTTTAGCTGCAGCCCTCAGAAGCCCAAGATAAAAATATATAGCCGTGCTCTTGTCATAAGATTTTTCATGTTGCAAATTGTGATAAAATGAATATTGCTTTAACATAATCCCGTCGTCTCCTCTTGCAGAGAGGAGGGCAAAGCAATGTCAAGAATTATTAAACGGACCTGCCGCACATTTAAATGATAGAACTTTTAATCCCGCAGACGTACGCTGGCACGCTAAACTCAGGACCAATACAGTTCTTCTTTTTTGAAATCACGTGATACATTTCATGTGTAAGAGATGAATCACTCCAATTGACAGAAACATATTCACAGCTAATTAAAAACGTAATTGCGTGCACTTTAGCCATTTAGAGGAAGATGAATGTGAAATCATTAGGCATCCTCTGAAAACCAGATGTTCATTAAATTATGTCTATACAAATGCCATTGTTCAGTAGATTGCCAGAATATATGCTTACAGTAAAATGCTGGGTAATTCATCCCTTAAAGCGCTTTAATTGATTTAAGCCTGCAAAAATAACCCATCGCCTGCACAAATAACCCATCACTGCAGCACAACATTAAAAACCAGAGGGGGCATGACAGTTAACTGTTATTTTCTCCCTTTCTTTTTGTTGTTCTGTAGCTCATCTATTATTAAGATTCATTTTAGAGTCTGAAATGAATCGTAAATGAATAAGAACTCTGATTAATCTTAAGAGAATTATCCAGTTGCCAGGCAATGTTGCTTTTTAATAAATAATATCTGTAACCTAGTAATACTTAACAGTGTAATCTGCTTTTGATGCATGGTAATCACAAGCAGAGACAAGGCGACATTCTCCTTCGCCTGGCCTCAGACAAAACCATCTCTGGAGAATGCAGCAATCATGCCCCAGTCTCTCTCTCTCAATTAGCCCCCACTGTGCAATTCATTGGGTTTGCTGTAACAGTCCCTTAACAATACTTACCCAGCCTAGTCATTACTCAGCTCTACAAGATAGGGGCTGCCATCTGCATATTTGGGAGACATAATGTACGTTCTGATAAAAATCATCCAAATCTGATGGCTCCTGATGAAGAATAAGAGACATAAAAATCTCTCAAAACTAAATGAGGATTGTTCCATTTCTTATTAAAACCACCTACGTCTTATTTCTTTCTTTCCTTTCTTGTCGAGTTAAGCTTAAATCCTGGCTACAAAAACACACAAATCTTTGTTTGGACTGCCAAGCAGCAAACACAGAGTAGAAAGAAAAATTCTCACAATGGCTCACTTCTTTTTCTTCTTTCTTATTTTCTGCTCCTTTTCTTATACAAAAATACTGAACTAACTACCTTGGCTCATACAGTAGGTTTCCTGTTCTGAGACATGATCAAAAAGCTACGCTTCAGAAAAGGGGTTAAAGTATTTTCAGTGTAAGATAACAGGTTTTTGACCCTTTTGATATTATCCTTCTGTTCTGCTCCTGTACATTTACTTCTCTTAAGTGCACACTGGATGTCTCCTTTTTTTGTGTTTTGACAATTATGTCAGACACTTCAGGAAGCCAGCTCATGGAGTTTTATGCCTAATAAAAGCCACGCTGAGTAAGTGACTAATTTCAATTTCTCTCAAGGTTTGAACAACAGCCACTGCCTCTGCTTTTTACATTAGGCAACTCTTTCCCTGGTTGCAAATTGAACTAATGGTAGTACATTTGCCTTTTGCTTGAAAGGATGGAGAGATGAAGAAATAGAGGCTGCACATAGCATTCTGTATTTCTCTATCTGTAACTTACATTTCGATTAGTCACAAATGAGCTGGTCCTTTTTTTTTTTTTTCAGTTTTAAATTACTCAAAATTCTCCAAATGCTTTTCACAAAGCGGTAAAGTGTGCGAAATCCTGCACAGGTTTTACAAACCTAGAATTCATTCTCTGTTTGCTTGGACGAAATGTGTTGCAATCAAAACGGTGTGTAGAAGCTTTGACACTTTGCTCCAAACAGCTGCATCTACCTTTCGGCCCCTTCCTTGGTGGAAACCATGAGGACCTTTTTAGGAGCCTTCACTAGGTGGCAGTCTAGTAACATAAAACCCATTGGCTGAGTGGAGCCTGCATGCATACATCAAGATAAGAGAGATGAACCGATAATATGGATTAACGAGATTTGTCTGTTTTACAGCTATGTCAGAATACATAATTCAATGTTGCTTAAAAAAAAAACAAAAAACCTTCAACTTAGAAATCAAAGTTTTACATCGGATGTTTCTGACTGTGGTGATCACTTTTTTCTCTCTCTGCGGATCAATGTGTTTGTCGATGCAGTTGTAACGGATGGAGTCTGGGCTGCAGTGGGTGGGAGGGGTCTCTTTTACTTTAAGGATCTGTAAATTGTCCAAGCTGTGTTCTTTCCTCTGATACCTACCCACCTGAAACTGCTGTTCCTACACTTCACTGAAGCAATTATAGAGAAGGACTTTGGTAGATCAATGAAATCCCCTTTAGATGAGAGAGCCATACAGGCATTTTGATCAATTCCAGATCAATTCCACTGTTTTGCCCAAACCGGGGCTAAATAAAAGTAGGACTTCTGGTTGAGAAGTAGCAGTTGCCAATAACGATAGCAGCCTCTCTCTGCTGACGGGCTGCCTGTATCTGTTTCTGGCTACAGTATATTGTCTGCACAGCTAGGCTTAGCACACACCTGCTGGTCTCCCTGTCTGCGCGTCTCCCCATCCTTTCGAATGTGCAATACTGACAGGTGCTTGAATGCAATCTGAGTTGGCAACTCACATCAAAGCTCTCAGTAAATTCTAAAGAGGAGCTGAAAGTCGTCATTAAAGAGACTCTGCATGGCTAAATCTGACAAGACTAAGCGCGGAGCGTAATTGAGATGACAGAAGATTGAGTGATAGAGTAGCTGTGATTTCTTCCGAAACTCACTGTCATTGTACAGTATGTTCATTGTCAAAAAACACCGTCAGTATCATTTTTATAAATTACCATGATGCAGCTCGATGGGCTCGATTCAGGAGTGGCGAGCGAGAGCCACTTTAACAGTGTTTGTAGGTGGTATTTAATTGCAGATAGATGACTGTTTTATAACTTTGTTTAAAAATAAATCTGTTAGATGTCAACCATTAAACTAGATGTCTATAAAAAAAAAAAAAAGCTCTCCTGCTTTACACAGATGTGGTTGCTTAGAAATATCTGTACTGTACTGTTCAAACTGCCTTGTGAAGCTTCAAAAGATCATTCACAATAAAACGACATTTCCAGCAATTTTTCATCTCATCTGAAAACGCAGAGCGCACGCATTTCTGAAATCCTCACACTACTCCCACTAAATGTATGTTATTCTTCTATTTTCCCTCATTTCTGTTAACCCTCCATTAATGCGAGGCTCTCTACTCTTAACAGAGTTAACATAACAAGTGTGGATGATGATTTCATACCCTTGAAATGTAAACTCTGCTCTGATCGCCACACAGACACACAAGCTTTTGCACCTTCTCTGGTGTACAATGGGAGCACGGGCAGTATTTGTAGAGTCAAGCATGCTCATCCTGTACTTTGCACCAGAGCAAGTCAGGAGCCGTTAATACATTTCTGCATTGCTCTAGCTCTCCACAGCTTCACGATAATATATTTCCATCAGCTGAAAACAAGAAAAACACATCTGAAGCCTTTAATAATGTACACAAGAGAGCCACTTCTCCCCCACCCGCACAATGCATCCAAAAATTAGTGTCAAATGCATGAATCTTCTGAAATAGCTCGGCTGCCAAAGCAGACTGAAAAATAAATATGTCAAATGTATTGGCGTTCTGTATGAATAATGGATATTCTAATACATCAGCGTGTTGTATTGTATTGCAAAAGAGCCATATGAAATATACATCATCTAATTAGACAATGTTCTCGGACGTGGCGCAGCCTGTTTTTGATCAATATGTAATAAGATCTAGTATCAATTAGTAATGGACGATGGTAGAGATTTAGCAGCAGAGAAATTGCAACTCTAAAGGTAAGTAAAATTGCAGTAAAATCACCGCAGTGCCAGGAATAAACAAATCACACAATAAAGATTTAAAAGTACCATTTAGAAAGCACAATATTGAAATCGTAAGATTTACTGCGTCATTATGCTCTGGCTCAGCTATAACCGCTGTATTGATCAAAAGAATTATGTCTGCCTGGTGTTCTGTTCACATCTCCTGTGAATGGAGAATTTTCTGTATGTAAGAAGATAGCTACTGAAAAGGTGAGACACAAATGTCACCTTTTTCAATCTGGTAATTAATCCAGTAATTAAAAATACAGAATGCATTCACCACCAGCCTCTCATCTTTAATGTATAAGGACTGTTTAATTTCAGGAAAATACAACTCACTGACATACAACTTGATGACAAAGTAATCAACCGGTCATAAAGAATCAGTGTTATTGGATGCAATATACTTTATATATAATCCACATACACAGGTGAATATTTTCTTTTCCCCCCACAGACTTAATCCAGAGTTATATGCACATCTATCAATCCACGAGTCAGCCCCGCACAAGGATCTCAGACGGGGAGGGATAAAGTAAGATTGGGATCTAACCTGTTCTGCTAGAGCTGCTGGTTGCAGGCAGCCTATCTTTAACGCAGGGCCAGTGCTCTTGCCTGTGTATGTGTGTTGAGGGAAGTCACTGAAGCAAAGACAGAGCATGCACTTGAATGATTGAGGTTACCTGGGTGACCTCATAAACCAAAACCCATGGCAGTCTCCCAAGGTGAACGCTGAATTATGCCGTCATTAAAGGACAGGCCCAGTTGCCAAGGTTAGTATGTAAAGTATAATCATCTTCCTCCCCCTTCTTCCAGTCACTCATTAGTCCTCCTCATGGGCCGGCAGAGATTATACCTTGAACTTGCTTGACTATCACTATCTGCCCGCTGGGAACCGTTCCGCTATGGGCCATTTATATCCCCTCCCACTAGCGCCAGCTAGCTAAGGCCTACAATTCTGCAGGTGTGGTGTCTGCATGTGCCTGAGTGTACTTGTGTGTGTCTTCTAGCCCACACTCAGAACACAGATCATCGAGTTTGTCCCATAAAAAATGAGGGATGCTTTGACTTACTGCCGCATTATGTCCCAATTTATAAAAGAACCACTGGGAAGAAGGCCCACTGGCATTACAACAGTTTGTTAGAATTAGGACCATTTGTTTTGTTTCCCTAGGCACTCAGTGCTGATTCAAATCCTTTGCTTCCAAAAAGGGTCTCGGTACCTCTTTAAGTGCAACAATACCAACAACATCACATTAATATGTGTCATGCCTTAACTGTAAAAAAAAAAAAAAAAAAAAAAAAAAAAGAAAAAGGAAAAAAGAGAAAGAACTATCTAATGAAAATAATGGCAAACTGAATACATATCGCAATCAAGCATGGACACTTTGGGGCACTTCATCACATTAGTATGCAAACAGGTCAGCCAAGTTTAATCAAACCTTGGAGAGCAACCAAAGGTGGTGTTTTTTAGAGGAAACCGTGTGCTACTAAAAATGAACCTGACCATCCATTAGACTAATTCCCCTTTGTTTACCTGACATTGACCACTCAGAAACAAGTGCCATTCAAAGTCACATCACTAACTAAAATTAACACTGACTTTAATTGTCAAGCCTTGTTTTGCCTCTTTTGAATATACAAAAGGTATTACAAGGAGTGGTAATCTCGTTAGATACGGCGGGAGTAATGTGAACAGACTGTTTATGTTTGTATAAAGTGATAGATGAATGTTTATCCACTTTTCCATTTACTCTAGCCAATTGCCTGCTAATTTTGGTATCGGACGCTTAGAGAGGGTATTCATTTCAAAATTGGCAGTGACACGAAGCACACTTCAAGCTACGAGTGCTTTTGGTCGGATGTACAGCTGCTAAAAAGTAACACATTTTGACTCAATTGATGTGTCTGCTTTGTGTTGGTCGTACATCGCCGTTCCATTTAGTCAGTATCAGTTTCGCTTCTTTGTGTAAATGGCTTTGTAGCAACAGAGAGCTTGTGCATCAGGTAACCACTCTCTTGTAGGTTTACAGCATCGGAGTCTCTGACAGCACATCTCAATCCCCTTAAGAGAATAACGAATTGCCTGAAAGATTAGAAAAAACAGAAGATGATCAAGATAAGTTAGTATTGGCTGGACAGTGATGGAGAAGAAACAAAGGAAAAGGAAAGTGGGCCACATAATACAATACAAAGCTTCATTATCATAAAACATTTTTTCTTTTTAGAGCCTTTTTTTTTTTTTTTTGAAAATACTGCCTTGTGATGTAGAAGAAAGGCAACAGACGTGCTGTAAGGCAAAGACGAGCTTTTCAGTGGTTACTTTGATGTACTCATATTCAAATATATTGCACAGTAACATACAACACATGCTCCCCTTCAGTGTGCAGTGCTGAAGACTGACCCCCAAATACAAAAGATAACTTTTTCTCTATCAGCTTTCCCACTTTTGTGTGATGATGAAAGGAAAACACATTTGTACTTCAGGGCCCCCCTCCCCACAAAAGGGCAGCGGCTACACCACCTCTATTCACTGAATCTCCAGGACTAGGGCTCTGCCTGTGAGCCTAAGCAATGATATGACAAACTTAATTGTAAGGACATTAGCTGCTAACCTACACGGTGCCCCCGTGTGTGTCTCTGTGACAGCTCAGACCGATCTTAAGCCTTACAAGGGACTCTAGTTCTCGCTGTTATTCTCCTTCTCTAAACTTCTTAGCATATGGAAATATTCTCATCGTCAAGATAAAGTATAGGTCATGAACCGAAACCACTCTAATAGAAAAATATAGAAAAGGGGCTTCAGGAATAATATCCAAGGGACAAATTAGCAATTATTCTTTCGTGTAAACAAGTATTGGCCATGTTTCATTCTTTCAAAGATAAAAATATGCAGTGATTCAAAATCATGCAGCAGGAACAAGTGGAAGAGAAGGTGAAGCTGCTCTATAGTTATGTGAGTGAAATGTTCTTATGTTTTTTATTCAGTCTGTGAAGGTCCTCAGTCATCCAGTCGTCCACCAAAACCACAAAAGACATTTAAGAAAGGCAACTGTAGATTATGTACATATATATGTTTTTTTTTTTGTTGTTTTTTGTTTTTTGAGAAGATGTTTCACCACTCAACTGCGTAGCCTTTTCAGTTCTAAAGGATGGGTGGGAAGTTGATGTTTAAACAGTGTGGGTCCCTGTCCTCTTTGCCGGTAGATGGTGCTCTAATGACCCATCATCACCCAGAGGCTCCAGTATCAAGTGTGAATGGGGTTGAAACTTCTTGTGGACAAGTTAGGACTGTATCGATGGCAGATTATATCTCAGTCCGCCATCTCTGTCCTCAGAGTGCTTACAACAGAAACAAGTCGAGCCAGTTTTTACTGATGGGCTACACCCACAGATTTTCCTCTTTGAACCTCAACTTCCCGCCAGTCTTTTAGAGCTGAAGAAGCTACTTGGTTGAATGGTGGAACATCTTCTCAAAAAGCTCTACAAGTCCAGTTGCCTTTCTTAAAGCGATTCTGAGAACGGGAAAACCTCCTCAAGTGAGTGTAGCAAAATTTTTGGGTACGCCTTTACCCCAGTTCACCCAGACCAAAAAATTGGTTTGTTTGCATTTACTTGTGGCATGGCTTTATCACTCTAAAACTCAGGACACACCTTAACAGACACAACCATTGGCTTCTAATAGAATCATACAAAGTGCAGACTCCACTGGTCACATACCTTACTACACTGATACTGCAGAAATACTGTGGGCGGCTTCTCAACCCCACACACTGCATGAAATCCCAATTGTCATAGTGCAACAGGTCATCCAGAAATTATTTGCCATGCCTACTCTTCTTAGCAGAAGCTGGCCAAGAACAATAGGCCCTTGTACGGAAGATACTAGTCCCCTGCAGTGCGCAGTATTTTGCATTAGGCGCACTTAAAGATGTTTATGCAACAAGTTTCTCTGTCACATCCTTTAATGCCAAGCACAGCCCTGAAGAAGCCCTGATATATCCAGCAGGTAAAGCTGATGAATGGACACGGGAATCTACCACAAATCTCCTCCGCACAGGCTGCTCCGAACAAGGTTTGATGCCTGAACACCTCTGGAGGAATGCACTCAAACCACTGTAGGAGGATCCCGTTTTGGTATGCCGTCTACCCGGGACAAATTATGCAACCTCTCTGTCGCTGTCCCTGTCATCCTTACGGGTGGGAGGATTGATTACATTGTGCTGATGTGTTAGAGCTAAATGGTTTTAGGCAAGAGGGATGGACTCTGATCTAGACTCTGCTCAGACCCGCTCGTTTAAATATGCAGCTCAGGTTTACCAACAGGTACACGAAAGCACCCTCTATTTGTGGAGGTCAAATCAAGTTGTTACAACCTCTTAATTGCCAGTGACTTGACAAATGTGTCCAGTGGGCTTGAATGGGCCTGTAGGAATCGCAATGCTCAATTGATATTATAATTCAGTGGAGGCTTTATGAGAAATGACTGGTTCTAACTCGCTTTGGAATTTTAAAGGCAATTAAAGGGTCTGGCTGAGGATACCCTGGATTTATTTATTTTTTTAATCTGAAAGATAGTAGTTTTGAACTTGCAGAGTTGTACTAAAATGGATATTTGTACCGTTAAAAGCGATTAAGTGGTGCTGTAGAACATAGGTCTTCAATAGGGGGCCCACGACCCCACGGAGGAGGGGCGCAAAAACTTTGGTTGATTAGACATTTTATATATATATATATATACTACATTTATTTAAACACACATTCATGAATCCATATATATAATATATATATATATATATATATATATATATATATATATATATATATATATATATATATATTACATTTCTTTAAACACACTTTAACATTTTAGTAGGGACAAGAGATACCTTAGTACTGAATGCAAAATGATTATTATGATGTATACTTCATATATAAATAGCACTAGGCTGAGTTTAATATAGAACACATATAGCAGGTAGGGGGTCCCTACTTAACCCCTCCATCAGTTTGGGGTCTTTGGCCTGAAAAACGTTGAAGACCCCTGGTGTAGAGGAATGACAGTGTAATTTCAGCAAACCCATAGCATATTAATACTCTCACACACACACTAACATACAGCATTGACCTTTTTTCCACAGAAAGATTCACTGTACCAGGACCATATTGTGTCTGTCATAATTGTTTCCAAGCTTGGAACATTCATGGAAGAGGCTGCAAGTACTATTATGACTAAAATGGATGTAGCATTTGCTGTGTGTAATTTCTGTTGCTCGGCGTGGTAGGGGGTCCAGTCTGTGTGCATTTGGGAATCCCACTGATGTATTGTTGTCCAGACAGGCTGTTGAAGATGTTGCTGGTCAAATGCTGAACTGTCTGCACAGACGCGGGTTGTATTTTTGGAACAATGTCACTTAAAGAAGAGCACCTCTAATTTCCCCCGAAGTCCATTTTTGGCATGTTCACATTTAGAAGTACAGAGTTTAGCTTTTAATTTTTGTAACATGTTATTTTAAATAATACAACAAACGGAAATCCCTTGGGTAAAAATACCAAGGCCCTCTTTTGAGGTAATCACTGTAATCAAGTGTTTTTAGTAGCTCTTAATGAGACTTCTACACTTCTCAATTGGTAGTGTCGGCCTCTCTTGAGTTCTCTCAGATTTGCTAAGTGCCTTCTCCCAGCCCTTTCCATGAATGCTCAATTGGATTAAGATTAGATAGGACTCAAAGCAGGCAATTTCAGAATTCTCTATTATATGCTTTTTGGGGTATTTTCAGATGTATGTTTCGGTTCATTATCCAGCGCAGGAGACCCCTGACCTGCAACTCAGACAAAGCTTTCAGACACTGGGTAGTAACACACCAGAATGCCTTGGAAACCCTGAGATTTCACTGTGTCCTGTGCAGATTCCATTCTCTGTGTTTCATACTGTTTTTTGTTTTGTTTTTGTCTTAGAAAGATTAATTTCTTCTTTGTAAACATAGAGCTAATGTGACTCTCCAGCTAGTCCATGGGACATTCTCCCAAACGCTTTGGGACTTGTCAGCAGGCATTTTAAGCAAACTGCAGTCTGTGTGGGGGATCTCCTTAGCTCTTCTATAAAGCCTACCCTCATTCAGAAACCAGCATACAAGGATTAAAGTTGTTCACTGCTACGTCTGCCCATCAACTGGATTTAGAGACCAGAATGAAAATAGAGAAGAGTTGAATGGGGTAAGAGAAGGGTTAGCTGCAGATTATATACTGCACAGTTTGAGTATGAATTGGAGCTGCGTGCACTAGCTTTAGGATTCAGAATGTATGACTAATGAAGGGAAACAGTGTGGGAAAATAAGTTCAGTTTTTGAAAGTGTGTCAACCTCCTGAGACCTGGCGTCCTCATATGGGGCCATTATGTTTTAGGTTTGTGGTAGCTTTTTCTGCTTTATTTAGGGCTGTTGTCTGCCATGTACTTGTAGCACAGGGCCAATATATTTGTTTATTTATGCTTATTAACCTCTTTAGTTTGATCTGACATGCGTTTGAGGACATTGGGATGTTATCATTTCCCTTTATACTTTGGTACACCCCTAAATTGGAATATACAGTGAAATTATACCTGTGTCCATATAATTTATGTCAAAAACTACTTCCGGTTTCGAATTGTTTGTACTTCTTAGGTTCTACTAATCCCAAATGCCTAAAGATCTTAATCTTATTTTAAAGAAATTAAGATGCATTCCAAACAAATGCTTGGTTCTCGGGAGGTTAAGACATCTCAAATGAAGCCTTCATCCCCATATTAAGTTTTGTGAAATTAAATTCTTGAGAGAACCAAATCATCCAAACTTATGTGTATTAACTCGTTCTGCAAACTGATGATGACAGTGTGACGAAGCGTAAAAAAAAATATATATAGGCCTATATATAGAAATGTTTTTGTCGTTTGTGGTCTCACTGGAAGCTGTTTGGAGCTTGAGCTTGGAGGACAGCCTTTGTCTGATTTGAAATTTTCTTTGGTTCATTATCCACAATTGAAACTATCCTTCTTTCCAGTCTGGTGTCAGTTGGACTCTCGCAGCCACATCCATGGAAGTTCGACTCAGTCCCACTGACAGAAAAAATAATAATATTAGCAATATGCTACTCGAACTGTTTTCATTTAATTAACACTGCGCTCTGCTCTACTTCCACCAGTTGGAACAGAAATGTTGGATTATACACCGTACATATTTTTAAATACATATTTTTTTTTAATTCTCATGCTCCCACAGGACCACATTACAAACCATGCTAACTGTTAGTTGCCATTATGTCACATCCTGTTTAAAATTAAACTTATCCAAAACAAAGAAAAACACTCTTGAACATATATCAACATTTTATTAACAGCCTAAAATGACAGAAACTATGCTTTGAAAAAAAAAAAAAACATTATTTGATGTATTTTAGTATTTTATATTTAGTTGTATATTTAGTACAAGGTTTTTTTTTTTTTGTTTTTATTTTGACACATGAGCTATATACTGAAATGGAAGAAATAATATGCACACATGTTTTTTTCCCGCCCCAACTATTAACAGAAAGAACCCACTGCTCGTGGCCAAATTAAAAGAAAACTACTCCGGTTAAATTCAAATCAAATTAAATTGAATTAAATCAACCCGAACAACACCAACGCTCTGAGTGAAATAAAGAAATTAAAGTGCATAATCTCACAAAATAATTAAAATAGAAGCAATGCAATTCCAGAGAACATACACATTTCAAGCAAACATGAAATTAAGACACTCATCTCCACAAGAGCATACCTATAACGAAGCAAGGGGCAGTCAGTGCAGGTGCAGTGGCAGGCTCTTTCCTGCATTACAACTACCTGGGACCAATATAGGTAGGTAGGGGAAAGTTTGCTAAATTAAAAGTAAAAAACACAATAAACAAACAAATAAATAAATAAATGTAAAATACGTGGCACAGAAAGTAGCACAAGGTAGAAAAATTACTGAGTAAAATTTTATTTTGAAAATATTTATATACCTAGAACCAGAAAATAATAGCAGAGACATTCATTTAAATATTTTTTGTCAGCATATATATCCGTCCAAGGTGGCTTATTTGAAGAATCTAAAGTATAAAATATAAGTGCATATGAGTGTGCAGAAAAGAAGAAGCAGAAAATGCTTTTGCCCTTGTAATTTCATAGTGGTACCACGCAGTGCAGGCACCTCTGAACAGAAACTAGAGTCCTGCAGCTTCTCATGTTGACAGCTGTTCTTGACTGTAAGAGCTGTACATTTAGTGGCTCGTCACTGGAGAGAATTAAATTGTTAGGTCTAACTGCATACTGCATAAACAAATCATAATTTTGAGTCACACCATTAAAACAATAAGTAATCTCAACTGTGACCAGAAGCAATAAAACATCTTGGAAAATTCACAGATCTTCTCCTGTTCTGAAATGATATAATGTATTTGGATGCAGTTGCTAACGGCCCCGGGGTGTAACAAAGACACTGTCCACTGTGGTTCATTATAGCTGGGTGTAGATTTTCTTGAGACAAAGGCTTTTTTGGTCCAAGCCCAGTAGCCTGCTCTTTTCTTCTCAGCAGCTTAACCATGAGAGCCAAAAGACTATGTTTACTGAGAAAGGTCACCGCACTGCATAGGCTAAAGGAGGAGAGACCTCAGAAGGTCATGGCTGTTAACCTACTGCTTCACTGTGGACGCAAGAATCAGAGGAAGATGTTCTACATCATGGTAGGGGTTATTGTTGCTGCAGCTACAGAAGCCTAGTGGTCTCATCAGCTACACGGCCGAGCAGTCATTGTAACTTAGCTTATCCCTTGTTTTCTTCTGAGGCATCAAATTCTTGGCTGACAAGGTTTGGTCAGGAATACCAATTTTTGGCTTGTGCTGTGATGAAAAGAAAAGAGAGCAGTGTCACTATCGGCCATAAATAGGGAGCAGTCCCCAGGACACACGGAAATGTAAGCACACGGATGAGTGGGTCCACCAAAGTCAAGTTAGAAGGTGAGGCCAAGAGCACTTTACTCTTTAATTAGACAATCCTTGCAGTTTAATATTAGGCCCATAAAAGGTTCCCAAATGTTTAACGAAACGTATGCTCTGCCTTTCAACAGATTTAAATACATTTGTGGCTGTGTGAAACATTAAGTACATCCCATGGAATCTGTTGGCTTCTTGGACATGTTTGGAGGAGGAAACATTTAATCTTTTTTAAAGCAGTGCCTGCAGGTGAAGGTGGCTTACCGGAGTAGCGGCACAAAAAAAAAAAAAAAAAATTAGCTCAGGAGAAGAAAAACTAATAAAGTCAAATCTGTGTTCCTTTCCCCAGATGCCACCAGAAAAACTGCTCCCAAACAACAAAAAGTAATTTATATAACGTTATTTATCTATCAGTTATAATTCAATATCACGCCTATTCTATTTATCTGTATACAAACGTAAGTTTCTTCTGTATAAAGAAGAAGCGGATTAAAACATGTACCATTCAGCCCTTTTGAGGAGAATTCAAGTCCTGAGAAAGACCATTTTTATTTCCAAATCCAAATTAATTAAAGCTGTTTGTACTATCAGGTTGAGAGATAACGATAATGAGCCTCATATGTTGTCTTCCTCCGTCAGACTGGCACGCATCTAAACATCAAATGACTGTGTTTGTTGACATACTGCACAAGGTTTGTGCATAATGGTAGATTAATGATCTGAATTACAAACCAATGAGCTGTTTTAATTGTTGCTTTACTCAAGACGGGAGGTATTTTGTGGCTTTTGCAGTTGAACAGAGATAAGAAAAAGAGGGTAAAAAAAAATAGAAAATGGGTTTTTTACTAGTGAATTATGAAAAACATACATGACAGCAGAGCTTTGTCTCTCTCTCTTTCTCTCTCTATCTATCTCTTGCCATGTTTGTGTCCAAGGGTTCAGCTATTGACCACAAAAGGTATTAAAATTCAACGTTTTTAAGTTGACTGTTGACTGACTGATGGTATTATTTTATTAATGATTTGGCATTGAACTTTGCATTGTGCTGACACCAGAGATAGGGTACCTAAGCTGTGAATTAAGCCCCAAATCCCTTCGATTCCCCCTGGCTGGCAGTCTGCTCATCACCATTACTTATTCACTAGAAATAAAAAAATAAAAAAGCGACTTCCAGTGCGGTTGCGGCCCTCTACATACACTATATCCTCCGAGTCCTACCTACCTGTTATAATCCTGCATAATGGAAAAGTGGAATGTCACCTTGTGTGAGAGGCAGCCGATATCTCTCAGTGAGCAGAAAAAAAAAGTCATTTAGCACGAGTGCAGATCACATTTAATTAGACGAGAGGATTTAAATTGCCATGCATCAAACACTGCGGATGACCAAAACGGAAAGAACTTGGGCCACGGGCCAGATTCCATGAGCTCTTCCATAACCCATCAAAATCCCCTGAGCTACGGGGGTTGAGGGAGGGGGGGGGGGTCAATAAGTCAGAACACAGCCGCCTTAATTAACAATGACCATAGCTGGGAGGTGCCCAGAATTTCAATGCCTGCCACCTGCATTCCACTGAAATATGATGGGAATTTACAAATGAGCATATGTAACTACAAACTCGCCAATTGTTTTCTTCAGCACAAGATTTAATTCTGAATCTCTGTCCAGGAATGTGCCATTAAACATCCTCCCGCACGGGCTACATCATCAAGGGATTATACGGCGGTAACTCATTACGCGTACAAGATGGATATCTCCACGAGGCGTCCCAGCTAAAATGAATCTGATGTTTCGAGTTCACTAATGACTCCGGCCTAGGTATGGTGGGGTAATTTTTTGATACATGTTAACCTGTCAGAGCGGGTGAATATTTTCACCATTTAGCTGCCACCTATTGTTGAGGAGTGATTTCACTTTCATTATGCCTCACAGAGACATCAATAATAGCCACACAGCTGTCAGAGTCCATTAAGACACATCTACATAAGGATGGGAGCAAATATTCATAGGCATATCAGTTTTCTCGGAATCGCTCGGTGAGATGGATTGGAATGACACAAAGATGAACTCCCTTTTGAATCCATTGTGAGACGGGAACTGCCACATTGGCTCAAGGTAAAATATCACCCACGCATGTGCACACATATTGAATGGCACGCACACTCACTCACACACACACACAAAAAAAATTATCTTTGTGCTCGAGTGGAGAAACTGTAGACTGGAGATGATGTTCACTAATTCCCTGGATACCGATTTTGGAAATAATGTAACAAAAGTACATCAATTCATTTATATTGTGTATTCCTAAAAAGAACATGAGATAAGAAATGAATTTTAATGCTGTTTTTGAAAACACGTTTAATAATGGGGTTCTGTGCTCCTAAAACTTGTATGTCCAGTTGTTGATGTCACTTTAATATTATTTCATCATGTCACCGGTACTTGCGTCATCTTCCAGCGAGCCGGCCAGATTAGCGCTTTGTTTAAGCAACAACCACAAAATGGACACACCAATGTTCTTGTTCAAGTAAGTTCATAAAAATGTGATTTTGTTCCTTGTTGGAAATATGACACAGCTGCATCACGTTCTTCAACATGTCTCTCCCCATGAAATAATTGATTGTCTATTTCCTCATGAACTAACTAGTGGAAATTAAACCAAGGACGTACCAAAGCCAATGGACCACATTTCAAATGGATAGTTTTTCTTCTTTGAGATGGGTTTGTTGAACAGTCGTCAGTGTACAGTAGATGGTGGTCAGCACCATGAAGAAGCAGAAAGGGGTTTGTACACGAACACAAGCAATGAACTATATTTAACATATTTTCGCCACTTAAAATTAGGCACACATGTACAATATATTCAGATTACTGTCACCATCTTCATGGCGCTCTCTTCAAAGTGACTGCATGACAAAAATCACTTCTCTTGGTACTTGCTGGTCTAGCACTGCATGAAATTGGTGTTTTTCACTCGTTAATCGGATGTGACGCAAAAATGCAAATAAGGAAACCGATACAGGCAGTCGCAGACCAGCAACTCTCATTTTCTAAGATTTAAAAAGACTGTTTTTGTCAATGAGTCTGGTGGAGGGAGCTTACTGTACATCAATATAATGACTGCAGTTCCCTGTCAGACAGGACTCTCTGACAGGAAGGTGAAAGCACTACGTAACACCCTGGCTAAATACGGATAAATACGTCATACAACCACACTAAAGAAACTCTACTACCTCTTTTATTGTACAAAGTACTATGAACTCGAAGATGAAAATGGTGAAAATGAACAAATAAACAAAAAACAATCCACTTTCACGCAGCTGCTCCGCTAACACAAATTGTCTCCTGTACATTAGGCGTATAATAACGTTAATAATAATAACGCTTTGTGCAGTTAACTTGAACTTGCCTCACTGTTCCCGATTCACATGTGTAAGTCACAGAACAAAATGGTCCAACTGGGTTAGCATGCGCTGACATTATTGCCTTGATAGTGCCGTAGCCCCAAGCAGTATCTGCATAACGAGGACAATCTGCTTGATGGTCTAATGATTACTGCATATTGCTTTGCATACACAAAGCCTCAATTAAGCCATACATGTAGGTTCACATGTGCTGCACTCATATCAATATTAAAAGGCCCATTGCTTACATTGTCAAAGCTCAGCAAAAAAAACAAAACAAAAAAAAAACAAAAGGTTGGGAGAGAGAGATGGAGACAGGAAGAAATAATGTCCCGTTCCAGTACTATCCTGGACCAAATCCCAGATGGAGGACTATCGTTAGAGTGCCAAACATCCCAGCCCGCATCCAGGTGTCCCTGGGAGCACTGGTATTGACCATCGCAACAGTGGCGGGGCGAGAACAAGCTTCCCTGTGGGGCCCAGATGAGTAAGGAGCTGTCAAGCTTGGCTCCCCTAAGTGTTAATGGACCCCCTGCCTGCACCCGTCTCCAGGCCTGCATCTACCCTTGAGCTGAGTTCTTCAAAGCTCTTGCTGTTCAGCACAGTTTCTAATTTACCTCTGCCTCTTCCCGTCTCCCAGACGAAGAAATGGTTAAATTTATGGAGGATTTTTAAGCAGCGCTGTCGACGGCTTGCACATCTCCCGTGCTTCACTCGGCAACATTAACAGCTCTGTTCAAAAAGCAGCGATCTGTCTAGGAATATGGCTCCTGGGAGAAGTCAGATGGTCCTCAAAATGTTTGTTAAATTACATCACAATTACTTTGGTTTTTAGTTTACATTTGCTGTATGTTATGCCCTAAAGGATACTATAAAAACAATTGTAACCTGATGTATTATGAATCTCGCTCATTTGCACAGGATGGCACTAAAACACAGCACTAGCATCCTGTTCAGTGTTATATTACCTAAACATTACTGTTTTTGTGATGGTTTCTGCATCTCCTTGGTTCAGGAGTACTCATTCTTTTACTTTTCTGTTTGGTTGGGCCAGTTTAATGTCTAGCATTGTATTTGTATTAAGTGACAATAATATTACACATAATTTCCTAAAGCCTTTACATTTAAATCATTTAGCTGGCAAAACAAGCTTTTATTTTGTTGAAATCTCATTTAAACTTAATGCATTTGTCAATGTCTGTTCTGACCAAGACAGTTTACTTAAACACAACAGTCATTTTATTTTCTTTTGCCACTTTTTTTTTTCTTTTTCACTGGCTGACCACTTTTGTATTTTTGTATTCTTGCAGAGAGTCTTGGAACAAGAAGAGAAGAAGCAGCAGCCACAGTGAGCTTTGAGATGACGAGCAAAGTAACCAGTTCCTTTTGCGGTGGGCTGTTGTGATGTTGATGTTTTTTCTTTGCAGTAAAACTGGGTCACCAGTGCATTGTATCCACCTGTTAACAGTGTGTGTCTCTATGGCAGACACCAAATATAAATCAGCATAGTTGAGACCGAGAGTCCCTCATGTGCGTTTTGTTTTCCTGTGCAGCAAGAAAGCTGCAGTGATTGCAATGTATCTCTCCAGTGGCGCAGCACAAAGATCTGTCCATACATAGGCAGCCTCCCTTAGCTCGAGCTTTCTTAAAGGCACTCTAATAATGTAGCACGTTATTCTGAATATTGAATAGTGCTTGACATGTTGCAATGGTGGTTAAAATCACTCAGTTAATGAGTAAATAACAGCAACCTAACTAGATATCGGCACATTGCATTCAACAATTGCTTTTTGCTGTTCAGGCAGCAATACCACCAGTAACCACTAGATGGTGACCGTTTATCAGTCCAGCACCATTTTGGATGTAAAATCAGAATCGGAAAAAGGGCCAAGGGCAGAGCTAGGTGTTGCAGTGCACAAATAAGTAGATAAATAAAATAATATTAGTTAATGTTTATGAACATTTTGGACCTCATGTCTGTTCTTGGTCTCTTTTTAAAGTTAAAAAATAGCGGTTGTTGGGTTTTTGTTTTGAAAAAATGTGTTGGCTGTGTTGGTTGTGTTGGTTGAATCCTATAATGGCTTTTATCATTGAAATAAGAATGAGGAGCTTTCCAACAACATATTGCATGCAGCATAACTCATGTACAGAGCTTTGATTGGTTCAAACTACTGCTGCTGTCCCACACATGAGCCAGCTGAATATTAAAGGCTTCTTAAATAAGGAATTATACAACTGTTTTAAGACCAATCACACCAACCACAATCAACAATCAAAAAATCAACATAAATAAATCATAAGGAGAACATAAATTAAAGAACCAGAACTCTTGTCTCTGGAAGGCGCACATTTCAGTTACGTGTTATTGAAAACCTTCCCTCAATCATGTAGTTATTGAACTTAATTACTTACTGGTTAAGTTCAGCAAAGCCTCTGAGAGAGTTTTGAAAGTGAAGGCAATGTTCAGCTGCAGGGAAAGGTCCAAGTTATTATAAAGTAACTTTGACTGAGTTTGTCTGTTAAATAACAGAACACATTGCCTGATTTTGTTGACATCCAAGTGAAGGTAAATGTTTTCAGTAATGCAGTTAGTCTTGAAACTCAGTTTTTTATCCTTGAACAACCTTCATTATTTAATGTCAGCCAAACTCTGCTTTTTGCCTTACCTTCATTAAAGCAGTTTTATTTTCCTTTTCTCTGTCATAAATCCAGACACTGGTTTAAACAATGGATTGTAGCTGTAATTGGGAGAGTGGCGATTGTGGGAAACTTCGGACCTGTGGAAATCTTGTAACTCCTTTGCATATATATTATTTCAGCATATTTATTTGACATTACAGCAAAATGCCTGTTAAGGTCAAACAAGGGGTGACGAGTTTGACAACAGGTCTGTGTGGAAAATTATTGAGTTAAAGCTGTTCTGAAGTAGCAGGAAATACTGGATGAGTCAGCGAGTCTTTACCTTTTAATGTTATGTTAGATAATGTAGGAGTCTCTTCGGGATCTCCTTTTTAGCTATTTATGAAGTCCGTATTGTACTCATCTGCCTGCAAGCTAATCTGGAGAAAAAAAAAACTCTTAAGTCTCTAGATTTTACATGTAAATATAGACCCCTTCACATTTTGTAAACAATGTGACGTATTTTGTGACTGGATGCAAAACATCTCAAACACTACAGCTTGTAAACGGCGGTCAGCATGTTTCAATGGACTGTTTTGCACGAATGGACAAGTAAAATTAATATTTTAGAGAATATCCAAATACACTCACTCCCCGAGACCGTGAGTGTTATTTTAAAAAGTGGACTGTGACTGATGGGACTACAGTACCCCTACACACTCACTCACGGGATGGATGATGTGACCAAAGGAGGGCACAGAGGGGATGAAGTCTGGTTTGTCTTTATCAAGTGAAGCCTCTCCAACAAAGATATTACAAGAAGTAAGTGGAAACACTGTGGAGGGTAATGTATTAAATGCAACTTCTGCATCTCAACCCCTGAAACACACAACTAAGGCTGCGTTTCGTATTTGCGTTAATCTGACCTGATATGAAGTGTGGAAGTTGTCGTCTCACTTCGATCCTTTCTTTTAATCGCCAAAGCCAAACCAAAGTTATCTACGACTGGCAGTGGCTGGTATGTGATAAAACTTCAAGTTGGGGTTTTGATTTTTCAGTTTTGGCACAAAAAAATAAAGCAAGACAACATTGTCTTGGTTGAAAGTGACAGTGTTCGCTTCCAGCTTCCCTCTCTTTCGCCTCCAGCTAACATTGTGACATCACAGTGACGTAGGCCATGAAGGAGTCTATACAGTGGTCAGATGTAACATTATGATCACATAGGTCTATGAAGGTTCTCATTATGACCACCTTCCTAATATTGTGTAGGTCTCCCTTGTGCTTCCAAAACAGTTGTGACTCATCAGAGAATGGACATGGGCCATCTGAGGGTGTCCTGTGGTGGCAACCTGTTGTTATGAATGTTGTTAGTGGGGTCTTTGGGAACTATGGGTTGGGAGGGGGCCTCTGTGGATCAAACTTGTTTCAGTGCATCCCACAGATGCTTGAATTTGTCACAAGGTCAGTGTTATTTACTCGTGCTGTCAGTGGTTTTAATCTTGTGGCTGATCCGTGTATAATATGTAATAGGCCTTGCTTTAACACATTCTCTGAGTTTGGAAAATAAAATGATTACCTTTTATTTTATAACGGATACTAGAGTTTTAGGCAGGTGTGGAAAAATTGCTGTAAACAAAGAATGCTTTCACAAGTATGAATAATGGTCGTTTTTATCAATTTACAAAATGAAAAGTGATTGAAAAAAGAAGTCCCATCAATATTTATTGTTACTATGCTTTGCCTTCGAACTATCCTTATAGGTACACTTGCACAAAGAGGAGAAGTCAGGCCAGAAGTGGTCATCATTGAAGAGTTGCAGCCAAAAATCTATACCACAGACATGGAAACAAGGCCAAGAGACTCAAATATGCATGTAAAAAACATAGAAACTGTGGTGCAGGAAAATGGTGCTCTGGACTGATGAGTCAAAGTTTGAAGTAACTGGCTGTAGCAGAAGGAAGTTTGTTCAGCAAAGGGCTGTGCCTGCAGCAACAGTGAATAATGGTGGAGGTTCCTTGCAAGTCTGGGGCTGCATTTCTGCAAATGGAGTTGGAGATTTGGTCATGATTAATGGTGTCCTCAACATGCAGATACTTAACAATCATGCAATACCATCAGGGAGGTGTATAATAGGCCCCAAATTGATTGATTTATTTATTATTTATGCAGGAAAAAGACAGCAAACGTACAACTGAGGTCATTAAGAAGTCCTGGAAGTGATGGCACTGACCTCAACGTCATGAAGTGTGTCTGGGATTACATGAAGAGACAGAAGGATCTGACGAAGCCTACATCCACAGAAGATCTGTGGTTAGTTCTCCAAGATGTTTGGAACAACTTAACAGGTCGAGTTCCTTCAAAAACTGTGTGCAAGTACCTGGAAGAATTTATGCTGTCTTGAAGGCAAAGGGTGGTCACACCAAATATTGATTTGATTCAGATTTCTCTTCTGTTCATTCACTGCAGTTTGATGAAAATAAAATATTAATAGTTACACTTTTGAAAGCATTTGTAGATTACAGCATTTTTCCACACCCGCCTAAAACTTTTGCAGAGTACTGTATATCTTGGAGATATATATATAATACCCTTTTCTGTTGTGACTGAGCGTTGACTCACCATGGTTGTTGTTTAAGAGCCATAAAAACACAACAGATGGATATTTTACTTTGACCAAACGTTTGGAAGGTCAAGGTTTCATGATAGCTTATGTGTATGTCAGTGAGTACAACAGCTCTTCGACCCTGATGACAGCTTTTCATGGTGAACAGTAACAGAATTTTCCTCTCGCTGAGATGAACATGTGTGGGAAAAAAAACACACACAAAAGTGACAACAAGAAATGTAAAGGGTATAAGGTTTCCATGACAACAGAGAAAGGCTTTGATACCGCTTGCCATGAAATGATGAAGCTAATGAAAGACTGCAGGGATTTAAATCTCAGTCATGTAGCATGAGAATAGGGCTGCATTAGAATGCTTGTCATCCACGGTGAAACCTTCACACCTGTTGAATGTACACTTAAACCTTTTTTCATCTGTTCATTTTGTACTGGGGAATGGAATGACTGTAATCATATTTTACAAATAGTCTTGTATGCAGCAAATGCAAACACAATGCCCTGCTGAGGCTGTCGCCACTGGCTTTATCTGTAGTGCCAGAAATCCATTACTGGACCCACGCTGCCTTTGTAGTATTACAAATAATCATGAATAATTCAAATGCTTGGTAACATTGTATTTTATTTTATTTTATTTTATTTTTGCCTCTCTATACCGTAAACTGCGCACCTATTCATGTGACTTCTGTGTCAAAAATGAATAATAACTTTCTTACCCGACTGTTATTAATTCAAAACGTACATCTTCTCTTACTCATGTTATCTGAGGCCATGTCAATTGCTGGCTTCTTTTTTGGAAGAAAAATCATTGTGCACCATGCTGAAAATCTAAGAGTGTCTGCCACATTTTAGAGTCAGCCTGTCAGAGTACATTATTACAAGCCTTATTGGTTCCCTGATTTTCATTTAATCTGCCCCAGAGATGCATTATTGCTCTTTCTTTATGATCTCATATTGTTTTATTGAACATGCATTGTGCTTCTCTGGTAGTGCCTTCTTTTATGGCTGTGCAGTAAATTCCACTCTTTTAAGATGAAATCTTGAATTATTTTAAAAAGTTGGTGCCGAGTCGCACAGAGGGCAAGCTGAGCTTCACAACAAGATCCGAGTGCTTTCACCGTGGCAGCTTAATAATGACATTGACAAAATATAGGTTGTCTCTGGCTTGGAACATCCTATAGCACGCACACAGGAAATGGAAAGGTTACTATGCTGTGTCTTGGGATTTAAATGACTGTTGAGGGCTGATGGCATTTCACCTAATGTCATAAATGAGCACATTCTGAATTCTGACGCTGACAGTTTTATAAATGACAGTAGTTACTACGTGAGAGGGCATTCTTTACACTGATGGGCTTTTGTGTTGGCTACGCCTCATGCCTACAGCACCATCAAAGTACCAATCATTGCGAGTTTTATGCTATATATTACCTGACTGACAGACAACCCGATGCGAAAACAGAAAGATAACCAGGGTGCACCAAGGGAACTTTATATTTGACCAGTATAACTGAAAAATAAATATCATGTTGCCAACTGTTTTTTGGGGTGATAATATGACATTTCAACACAACCATATGGTCTGACTGAGTTTTACTTTAAAAAGTTGACTCTGACTGATGGGACTATATTTGCCGACCTCTACACTCTCACTCTCTGGATGGATGATTTGACCAAAGGAGGACACAGAGTCTGGTCTGTCTTTATCAAGTGAAGCCTCTCCAACAAAGATATTACAAGAAGTTAGTGGAACCACTGTGGAGCGTAATGTAGTAAATACAATTACTGCTTGGACATCCCTGAAACACACAACTAATGTTATGTTAGCTTGTGGTTAGCGTTCAGATTAGCATTAACATGTAACAAGAATCTCTTAAATAAGGATTAACGTAATTTCAATCACGATTTAGTCTATCTCATAACGTTATCCAGGCTGAAACTGATGATGCATCACATATTAATCTGACCTGATATAAAGTGTGCTCACTCCAGTCCTTTCTTTTAATCGCCAATATCAAACCAAAGTCATCTATGACTCGCAGTGGTTCTTAAATGATAAAACTTCAAGTTGATATTATTTGAATTTTCAATTTTAGTGCCAAAAAATACAGGAAGACGACATTTTCATGATTGAAAGTGAGAGTGTTCACCTCAAGCTTCCCTCTGTTTTGCCTCCAGCTAACATTGTGTAACATTGTACAGACTCTGGCTCCAAACTTGCAAGATGGTGTTGCCCATATCTGCAGGAAATTATACCTAAACGTTGTCTTCTACATGCAGGGTATCCATGGGGTCTTAAAAAGTCTAAAATTCTCAGAAAATGTCTTTAATGCGATTTTTAAAGGTCTTAAAAATGTATGGTCGTTATCTTTATTTAAAACAAATTTATAAACTTCAGCCTCGCTTTTAAATGTTTAGATTTTTGAGGACGCTATAACGTAACTACAAAATGGAACTAAAGTACCTGTGCAGCATTTATCAAGCACAGCCAGCTAGCTGGTATGCTGTGGGTGCACTGCTGTGTGTTAGAGCAGAACATAGCAGTGGAGAAAAGTTGATGGAACCCCACAGCATCACTTCAGTTTTCTTTTGCTGTTGTTGTGCTTATACAACACTTACTAATGAGTTTACAGGCTAACTGCTCAGACTGTGAGCTGAATATTAGACCTCCTTTTTGCCAGTATGGATGTGAAATGGGTCTTAAATTATATTCATTATGGTCTTAAAAAAGTCTTAAATTTGACTTGTTGAAACGTGCAGACCCTGAGATAGCCTAGATGCTTCATCAAACTGAGTATGATCATATACGAACACTGTTACACGAACAACAGAACAGCAATAATTGCCTGTCGACACCATTTTCAAAATAACATTTTCTCCACAGAATTATGGCCAACTGCGAACACAAACCAAACCAACGGAAAATGCAACATTGTAACAATATTGTGTAAATCTGGTCCCTGACGAGAACAAAGTATGTGTGAAATCACCTTAAATTACAAATGATACCACTGCCAAATACTTGCACTTTAAAGTTGTGCAATCCTGAATATTTACATGTATGTGTTGCATGTACATTTTTAAATATATAAATATTTGTTGGGTCCCTATGCCATTTTACCTTTTGCTAAAATGTCTTGTGCTGTATTATGCTGAATAAATACTCCACTTAATGCTGTACTGAATGGAGCTAGGACTCAAATGCAGACACAAAGGGAGGCAGGAGCAGGGAACAAAAGAACTATAATGAATCTTACTAAATCAGGAAACAGAAAGAGCTGCAGTTGTGAGGCAGGGTATCAAAAAAAAAAGCAAGACAAAGACTGAACCAGAATTATGAGGAAACAAGACGGTGCATGAATCAGCGGGTAAGCAAACAAAGGTAACTTCAACACACTTAACTCAACAGAGGGTAATTCCACTGCGGTAATCCACAGACGACGTGACGAAGGGAAAGGCAGGACTATATACACAAGCAACTGATGAAACATAGGTAAACCTAATGAGAGCGGAGCACACAAGGAGAAACCAATCAAACGATCAAAGGGGGGAAAAATATAGGAAGTAAAGCAAGAAATAAAACAGCACAGAAGACACCTTTTACAACAGAAACAGGAAACACAAAGAAAAAAACGACAATCAGGACAACAACTGAGGTTATAAAACACAATGTCATGACACTGAGATATTTTTACTTCTTTCTCAGTGATTCCATATATAGCTACGATGAAACTGCATGTGCTGACAAGCAAACATACACCTCCAATGTTGTAAAGTTCCTAAGTCAGCTGACAAAAAGAAGAATAAATTCAATGCTAGGTTCACTCTATGAGATATGTGCCAGGCGAGGTCAGCTACACTGTTGTTGAGTCGCCCTTCAAGTGTTGCTCAAGAGCTTGTTGACATTATGTTGTCATCTGTTTAAAAGTAAGTTGAGAAACTTTCGTATTAGAAAGTTGAGGAAATTTGAAGGACAGACTGCTGTAACAAGCACATAATCGGCCAGTACATCAGTGCATCATTGGATCACTGAAAAGTGCTGAAGCTGGCTAACCTTTGATTTGCACGCCACGTCCGTCATGCAGCGAAGGAATGCTGGGTGACAGTTTGAGGTTCGTATCGCTGACGTCCATTGAGAATGTGGCCTGGGACCATTTTTTTAAAAAAAATTTATTTTTGTTCTTTTGTATTCCTGTTTTTTATTTATTTTTTATTTTTTTTTGGTGGCAGTGTGTACATGGCATAAGATACTTTACTCGGGTACGTTAATACATATTACTTTCTACTTTTACTCCATTACGATCAACTGACATTTACCTAACATCAGATGAAGACAAATACTATGATATAAGTGACTGGTAAAGAGTAAATAATGTCCCCTGTCACATGATAGTTAAAGGCTTCTTTGTTGTTGTGTAATGCATATTTTTACTTTTATACTTTACATACTTCAGTACAGGGGTCTTCAATGTTTTTCTAGTGCTATTTATAAATATCCATTATTATTATTATGATTTTGCATTCAATATTAAGTTATTCAAATAATACACAGGTCCAAATTTTTTATTTTTTTTTTATTTCAAACATGTGCAAGAGTAGCGTGGCCATGCTGGTAAATTGTGGGGGATTTTAAAAGAAAAAAATGTATAAAAAATGCAGGGGGTTTTGGGACCCCCCTGCAGTACTTCCACAGACTCCCTAGGGGTCGTGGACCCCCTTTTGAAGACCTGTGCTTCAGGGTGATAATACTTGCATACTTTTGATTGTAGGGTTTGGTAGGACATCTGAAATTTGTTACAGAAACTTTTACTTAAATGAAACATCAGAATACATTTTCCAACATGTCTCGTGGCTAATTTAAATGTATAAACCTCATTACATGTGAGGAGGTATGTGTAGATTCGCTAATGCAACTGGGTCAGACCTCATATGTTATTTACGAAACATGAAGTGATAAAAAGTATAAAGTATGGAAGACTGCAGCTTCCTCGCCAAATTTGGAAAAGGATCAGAAGAAGAACATGCTATGAAAACCCATCTTTATCAAAATACTATATTGTAACTGGTATTGGTTCAGTTACGGGGCTGATGCAGTGATGCACAAACACATGTTCCAAGTGAAAGGCTTTCTTTGAAGGAGAACACATACATAATATAAAAGGGTAGTGCACACACACAAACGCACTCACACAAAAATAAAAAAAAAAACATCTCTAACAAGCTCCAAGCTCTCTGGCTTCTACAAGAATTGGCATGGAAACCAATAAAGCATGGCTAGTTGTTCTTTATGGGAATTATCAGCTCAGCTGGAGCGCATCTTTGACCAAATTGCTTGGCTGGAACTACACATTATTTAACAGTGTATTAACCACAAATTGTGAGTCAGCAGAACTTGGAATTAATGTCTCTTTTATGCTGTCACTGGTGAAAGCCATTGCCTTACTCGATTGACTGTAGTGAGATGAGTAAAGATGCCTTGGCTCAATTAAGTGAAAAGGATATTCAACTGATTTTGGGGCATAAAACATGGATGCAATCTAAAACATCCTGGCGTACTCCCACAATACATCTACAGCCCGCATGTGGGTCTCAAACTAATTTACTTCTAGTACTGTGTGATATTACGGTCCTATGCTGAAATCCTCTGTTGACCTTCAGATAGCTTGTCTAAATGCAAATCTTAGTAATATACATATGTTTCCATTTCATAGGATCTAAAACACATTTTTTGTCAGTATAAAATCTTCCATGTCTTAATCACTTAACATCTGGAAGACCTACTGAGGTGATGCCTTTTACATATCTATTGCAGAGACCTCCTGTTGATATTTAGAAAGACATATTCATTGGAACTATTCTTCATGCTCAGGAGCTTCAGCCCCGGTGCTGCATACAGGGGAATTTTTCACAGCGAAAAGAATCATATGGACGTATAAATCAAAAAGTGCATTCTCAACTGATAAAGAGGAAGATAAATAGGCTCAATCCAATAATGCCTCTGGAAGGAGCTGTGAGCTTGAGGCATTCAAAAGCAGCCCACCCTCTTCAATAAGCCATGAGCAGATGAATGGACTATTCTCCCATTCCAGGCTGATTGGTGCTGACAAACTATAGATCACCTGTGAGGGAGCAGCACCCTATTTCACCAGGAGTTGTCTCACTCTATTCCTCCACCACGGGAATCAGTCTACCCACAGCAAAATGGCAATCCGGGGCTTTTGAGTGACTTTCACCCCCACAGTTTAGTCCTAATAGAAGGCACTTTTTTTGTGTGGATACAGCATCGGCTATGCCAAGGTCAGGCATAGCTTGGTTTAAACCTAGCATATTTTTGGAAGTGTTTTACTGGTCCTCATTTGATGCATTTATTCTGAATACAGCTCACAGCTGTGTGAGTTTTAAATGGAATTGCTGAAGCGCTGTCATAGTCTTTTTTTGCTCAGCTTCACAGAAGTAGAGTACCGACATAGAAAAGATCCGGTGGGTAGCTTTTATGTCCTCACACTTAGGATGCTAAAATTGAGCATGTATATGCAGCAGATAGACACATGTCGAACTTAGGACTTCTGGAATCTTTCTGGTCTGCTTTAGCTGCAGTCAAATGTGGTTGAACACACTTGAGGTGGATTTTGACAGATATTCTTCCATCTCTAATCCAAAATATGTAATTTTAAATCACCTCACATGATCTCACAGGGAAGTGGATGGTGCTACTGTATATTGATTCTCTTCTCGTCCAACCCTTTGTAGCTGATGCTTGGTCATTAGTAAATGTTTCGGTTGCTCTGGTTTCTCATTTTCCAAATGTTCACATGTGAAAAAAGTCCGAGAGTCTGCACAAGCACTGCCTGGAGCAATAAGTTAACGTAAGACCGATCGTCATTGCTATATTGTAAACATCTATTTGTGAGTTGTATCGTTAAAGAAACTAGGAGTCGACAGGTGAAGATGCTTCAGCTATTTGATAACCTGAACTAATGCAGATGAGCTACATTTTTTTCAAATTATTACTGCTAACTATTTTAGCTAGTTTGTATGTTGATATAAAAGGCATCAGCCTTCAAGACTGATTGTTGAGATTAGTGCCTGGCAGCCTGGTTAGAAGGCTGAGTAACTCACATTTGAAAAACATAAGGAAAAGTATTAGTCATAACTTGGGAAGGGCATGTTTTGTTCCTTTACATAGATCCACATCTCTGCATTATCTAACATTTAAAGAAAACGTAATAATTAAATCTGGCAGCCACAAAGGTCTAAAAAGTGAATTCATAGAATTCATAAAATGGCATTCCTCCTTTTGCGATGCCTAAAAGCAAGAGGGAGAGTGGCCTCAACCTCTTTGAAAGGGACATCAGCTGGTTTGGGCTCTTTGGTTGGACTGAGATGGCTATGGAAGATGGAGAGTTGGCCGTGGTTGTAGGTGGGGTAGGTGTTGAGGTGGGTGCTGAGGAGGCTGATGTTGGTGCTCGGGTTGTTTTTTGGTCTTACATTGATGGATCATCATGTTAACTTCTAATGTTCACTTTGAATTAATTTAATTTGAAAGATTAAACTCTGTAATGCTACAGATTATACAATATGAAATCATCATCAGCCTTCTAACCAGGCTGCCAGGCATAATTCTCAACAATCGGTCGGCCTTTTATATCAACATACAAGCTGGCTAAAATAACAGCAGTATTACTTTCAGCAAAATGCATTAGTTGAGGTTATCAAATATCTGGAATATCTTCACCCATCGACTCCTAGTTTCTTTAATGATATAACTCACAAATAGATGTTTACAATATAGCAATGATGACTCGTGACAACTTACCGCGTTGGGCTCCAGACAGCGCTTGTGCAGTCTCCCGGGCTGAGCAGCCTCCTCCCAGGCTGAGTAGGCTCCTGGAAGTCTGAAAGGCAGTTTCACCTGGAGCGGACGGCTCTGTTCCTTCATCCAGTCCGCGATGATTCATGTCGTCTGAGGTTACCTACCACTTCCGGGTGGTTTTCTGATTTGCTGTTGTCGTTTCTCTTCTGCCATGCCGTGACTTGCACTTCAGGGCCGCCATACTGCATCTGCTGCTGTGGTCTCAACAGCCTGCCCAGTCTTCATGGACTGCACTTATCCACTCCCACCTGAATGAACAATGGTCAATCCTGTCTGTTGTATTCTCAAACTGTCATGTAACATTATCAGCTACATCTTGTATATCATCAGATTCTACATGTACGCTTCAGTCAGATGTATGTATCTATGACAGATGTATGTTTCCTCTTGCTGTTCTCATCTCTTTTTTTTTTCTGTCTCTACCCGGCCAGCCTTAGTTAGCTGGAGTTCTGCTCACGGTTTATTCCTATTAAAAGAGTTTTTCTGTGCCACCATTGCCTTCAGGCTTGCTCTGGAGGTTTCAGACTGTATTTTGTAAAGCATCTTGAGACAATTTGTATTATTATTGACGCTATGTAAATAAAGTTGAATTGAATTTAATTGAAATTGAAGGGTCTGACAACACCATCAGCTGGAAGACATGTCTCTCACACTATTAAAATAAAAGTAGAGATGTAATTATCCAGGTTATTATTTCCTAAATATCAAACGTGCCTGAAATTAATCAGAGGGTCCCTATGAGTCCGTGAGCGTTCATCTGTAAACCCTTCACATTACCAGATAATCTGAGCCGAAGGTTGATACCGTGCAGGCTTCTGAGTTGATCTCTCCTCCAATTAGCAGGAGTGGTGAACCTGGGATTAAAAGTTCTGTAGACTGAACCCAATTTAATATGATCTACCAACATACCCCATTACAGCATCTACCAAAACTATAGGCTCTTTAAAAAACATTGCTACCTAACATTGTACAAATGATAAATTGTGCATTGGTTCTGTTGTGCTGTGCCTTTTTGTTTCCTATTTTGAGGACACAGTTGTCAGGTTTTCATATGTTTTCTGCTTTATCTTTACATCTGCTCTTATTTGTGAAGACCCATTTGGATTGCTTCATTGCTGTTGGTGCATTGATAATTGCACAAATGACTTCATCACTGCTCTCTACTGTTTTTTTGTTTTGTTTTTGTTTTTGTTTTTTTATTATTATTTTGGTTCCGACATTGCTCTGCATGTGCATGGGTTATGTGAATGCACAGATCTAAAAAAATAAAAAAAAATAAAATAAATCCCTCATGCTGAGATTGTAGGCAAAATCTGCTGATGTACAGTACTGTGTATAGTATGAATCCCAGATGTATCACACATTTCAGAGGATTTGACAAATGATGTAATGAGCCTGCGCCCACGGTGACTCTTTCTTCGAAAAACACCTCATTAGGGTGTACGTTCTGAGCCACAACACAGAACTGTTGGTTTAGTAGTTACTGGAGCATTATACATGTGAATGATGAAAATAGCTTGTGTACTACAGGCAAAGTCGAAATTATCAATTGAATAAAAATGCATGATTTATATCCTGTTAATATATCCTTCAAACTCATTTTTAATACATCTTTTCTCGCCTGGGGCAAAACTCCATTTCTTTGATCCTCTGCAAGTCTGTGCATAAAGGATCATAAGGAATTGTGCCATTAGGATTAGGGGGAACAGCTTCTTTTATCAATTACATCAAAGTTTCAGCTGCTGCCCATTAAATACATGCTCACTCAGACACGCGGTCATACCATTTCATTCTCTGGGCTTCCAAAAGATTGTTGGTAAAAAAAAAAAAAAAAAGTAAGGAGCACATTTTTGTACTTCACTTGACTCAGTGTCTGCATAGTAATCAGCTCGTAAATTTGGGTTGAATCACAAGTCAATCCTCAAAGCATCATACTTGTTAGGCCCATGGGCTTGAGGCTAGAAGCTTGGAAGAAAGCCAGGGGCATTTAAAAACTGTCTTCTATCCAAAAGAAGGGATGAAAGCTTACTTTTAACTCCTGCTATGCTGCCAGTGTTGAAAGTGCACTGCTGACACTGGTACCGTCTTCTGTGCAAACACGCTGAAATGTACACCAGTCGTTGATGACGTAATGAAAATAAGAAAACGGGGGATGTTTTGATATTACTAAATGGTGCTGGGGCTCTCTCACTGGCCACTGAGAATGCAGGTTTTAATTTAGGCTCATAAATAAAAAGGAAAACATAACTTACCTGTGCTCGAGACCGAAAATATGTGTAGTTATTCACAACAATTACTGAAAAAAAATAGTCGAATTAACACTTGTCTGCAGGAGGTAGAAAGCACAACCTCTACAATGCCCTTGTGAGACAGTAAATTTTATGGCGGAGCCCTCCGTGTTGGGCATTCACTGAATAAAATCCCTCATGACTTGTTATATGGCAGCTAAGCGGAGATGGATCACCCGCTCAAAGCAGATGTCGTCGCCACACACAGGGCCCTCTGAAAACAATGTGATCCTCCAGGACTAACTAAAGCACGCGCGGAGGGAGGCACAAATAAAAGTCAGACCAACACGCGCAGATCTTAATATGTTACACGGACTTGCGACAGATATATTCCTTTTATATACTTTTATAATACGCGGACACTCAAATGCAGGTACTGATTCTCAATGGAATTTTGCGGGCACACAAAACACACGTCACCCAGGCTTTATTTGTTTGCGTTTTATTCTCTCTCGCCGCTATGGCAGAGAGGACGTCACACAGCGAAAAGCTGTCAATAAAATCAGTGTGCCCTGCAGTGTTTATTTTAGTATGAAAGGTAAGGTCACACCGTGTTGCAGACAGCAAGGAGTAAATACATCCTGACCTCAGATACCGTTATAAGATATATTCTGAAGTCCTACTGAAGTCCTGTTGTTATGTATCGAGCCGCCAACTGAGGTGGGAAGGCCTGTGCAGGTTTGGTTACAGGTGTAGGCAACCAGCAGGATGACAAGATCACAGGTCCAAAACAATGGCAACATGACAACCTGGCAAGGAGCAGGCAGAAACAGCTGGTTTGACACTGATGCACATGGGTCAGAAGTGACCAGAGCCAAAAGTGGATTTGACGTGTTATTTCAATGTTATGTCTTGTTTTTTGTTTCCACAGATATAGTTTTTGCTCAGAATTCTGTATTTTCGTAGGTACGAACATATTAGTCTGTCTGTACAATTTTGCCTTATTGCTACTGTGTGAAGCATACAGAATGAACTCTGTTGGTCTTTTCTACTCAGTACTGTTTTAGGCAGGTGTGAAAAAATGCTGGAAAGTAATAATGCTTTCAAACATATAAATAATGAATAATAATTTTTATCAGTTTACAACATGCAAAGTGACCGAACAAAAGAAAAATCTCATCAATACTCAGGTTGAAACATAGTCATTAACTGAAACAGAAACAGCCGTGTGGGAGGCTGCGTGAGGAACAGTCAAACTCTGCTACCAAGGGGAGTTGTGGAGACAGTTTCATGTCACAGGTAACACACTATGGCAAGACTGAGCACAGCAACAACAGATAGTTATACTGCATCAGTAAGGTCTCTCCCAGACAAATATTTCAAAGCGACTGACGTTTCAAACGCTTTTGAAAAAGCACAAAAAAATGGGCAAAGTTGAGGATCATAGATGCAGTGGTCGGCAAAGGAAACCTGGTGTAGCAGTGTAAAAACACATCAGGCTTATTTCCCTACAAAATCGCAAGATGTCCAGCAATGCCATCAGCTCAGAAGTGGCAGAAACCAGTGGGACCCAGGTACACCATTTACTGTCTGGAGAAGTCTGACCAGAAGTAGTCTTCATGGAAGAGTTGCAGCCAAAAACCAATCCCTCTGACATGGAAACAAAGCCAAGAGACTCAACTATGCATAAAACATAGGAACTAGGGTGCAGAAAAATTGCCGCTGGTGCTCTGGACTGATGAGTCAAAGTTTGAAATATTTTCATGTAGCAGGAGGCAGTTTGTTCACTGAAGAGTTGGAGAGCGGTACAATAATGAGTGCTTGCAGGCAACAGTGAAGCATGGTGGAGGCTCCTCAAAAATTTGGGGCTGCATTTCTGAAAATGAAGTTGGGGATTTGGTCACGATTAATGGTGTCCTCAGTGCTGCAGGCAGACACTTATCCATCATGTAATACCATCAGGGAGGTGTATGATTGGCCCCACATTTATTCTGCAGCATGACAAAGACCCCAAACATACAACCTATGCTATTAAGAACTATCTTCAGCATAAGGAAATACAATAAGTCCCGGGAGTGATGGCATGGCCCCCACAGAGTGTGACTGGGATCACATGAAGAGACAGAAGGTCTTGAGGAAATCTACATCCACAGAAGATCTGTGGTTAGCTCTCCAAGAAGTCTGGAACAACCTACCAGCTGAATTCCATCAAAAACTGTGCGCCAGCGCCTGGAAGAATTGACCCTTTCCAGCAAATTATCGAACTGTTGAATCCTGCCAGAGTTAATGTAGGATCAAAATATAAAGAGAAAACAATGCAGTTATGACTATGGGAGACTCAAAAAGACTCTCGTGCCTTCTGTTCCATATTTACAGTGTTGACATATATTCACAGATGGTTGTGTACATTTTAAGCTTGAATTGTCCTTTGCACAGTCAGAATTGCTGCAGAACTTTGAGACAAATATTCCATTTTGTACCTTTTTTCCTTAAAAAAAAATAGTCATATTATTATCTTTATGGGTCACTTTTGACCTGTGTTTGCATATGTCGCTCAAAAAATAATTTAAAGACAAAGTAAGTAAAAGAAATCCATAATTGCAAAAAAAAAAAAAAAAAAAAACATCAGAGGATGCTGAGGGTGGGAGGGGATGAGAATGTCTGAGGGCACCTGGTGGCTACGTGGTGAGTAGCAGATTGGGCACAGGAGACCAAAGATGCCTATTTCATAAAAGGAAAGGTTCAGTACTTGTGTTACATTCTGCTTGTTTGCTGATGGTGCTTTTAAAAATACTAATGCCAGACAAAACTAAGGATTAAAGACCAGGCTTGCTTTAAAAACATGGTAAATATAAGAGCTTCTTCCTAATGAAGAAGGAGCACACCTGGGGACCATTTTTTATTCCTTTTTGATATCCATTTTTCTTCAGAAATTCAAATGCTTGCATGTTTTCTAAAACCACCATTGTCATGGGAATAGAAATGGAGCACATTCGCACACAGAGCTAAATGTCAACCAGCCTCCCTTGGGTAAATGACTCATATGGTGTTTGAAGTCTGGAGTAGAAAGGTGTGTAATAGACCCAAGTTGGACCAAAGTTAAAAGTTGGTGGTAAGCTGGCCTATTAAAAAGTCACTTCACTCTGAGGGTTACATTCATATTTCATACATCCTACAAACATAGCATCACTGCCGTGTATATTCACACAAGGAGAGATGTAACATGATTATTTAAGCAACTTTAATCTTGCAGTGTTAGGTTAAAATTAATCTCCCCGCAGCAGGAAGGACACTGCTAGAAACTCTGTGTGCAAACTTCCCCCGTTGTCTCTTTTGTCTGATCTGTAAATGAGACAATTTGCATTATGTGCCATTGCTAAAGGGATTAGGAGACATGATTTATGCTCGAAAGACATTTATCGTTCAAAGCAAATGAGTTTCTTTTCTCAGAGGAACAATGGAGGGGCTGCCTGACTCCTCCCTTAATCTTTCTTAACAAAAAAGGGCTCACCAAACTGGAACTCAGGGTCCATGTTATTCAGACCCTGATTAAGCCACTTCTCCTAATTTTACATTAGCCTGGCTTTATATTCCCCCAGTTACGGGCATTAATCACAATTACACAAGCCAATCTGCGGTCAAAACAATGAAAGGTTGCTTTTTTATTGGTTGCTTTGGAGACAGAGAAACAAAGGCTTAAATCAAAGGTTTTCTTTGTCTTTGAAATAGTCTGAAAATTTGGAGAAGTCAAAGTAGAGAAAAAAATGATTTTGTTTCTTTTGTCCTTTTTCCCTCTTTGTCCAGAGAGATATTTGTAGAGCATGAGCTGAAGGTGCCTTTCCTTTCTCTAAAACAGACAGCAGTTAGAAACTCTACTGTTTACTACTGTCCCTTTTGAGAATGATTTGTTGGAATTGGTTCCTGACACAGCTCCAGGATGTTTTGTCGTTAACATACCAGATCCAAAACCATTTTCCCCTCCTCCTCTGACAGAGCACACCTGCATCAACTCTGAAATCCCATGCTTTACCTCTTGTTTGAACCACCATCGTCAGAATGGCGGTGTTTAATGGTTTCCTGTGTTGCGTACATTATGTGTTCTTCACAGTCATCAGAGGTTTTGTGTGTGGTCATGATGAGCCCAAGGGAACATCACAATCAAAGAAGTCAACATGATTGGCATGACTTTCAACCTTGGTCGTAGCGGTAAAGCGGGGGTCGGGGTGTTCTTGGCTGTTAACACACGGCAGAGTACTCATCCAGGGAGATTAATGGTTCTGACTGCATCAGCCTGGTGACTGGGGATCAGAGGATGTAATTGGGTTGAGGCCAAATATGGGCATTCTAGACAGCTGCTCATAGCAGGAGCCAATCACACAAAGTCATCTCTGCCACACTTTCAGCTGTTCGCAACCTCAGGTAAAGATACTAGAATCTCTTAGGTGCTAAAGAAGCTGCTTTGAGACTGTGTTCTTGATTACCCATCTTATGTCTGAAGAGCTTCTTTGCACACCATTTATACACAAACTACTCTGCAAAAGAATCAGTGATGGGATTATTATCACTTTGAATGATTGCTTGCAAAAGAACATTTTACTCTATAGTCAAAGTTTTTCTTTAATACTGTTTTAAACATTGATTACAGCCAAGGACACAAAGAGCTGTAGCCGACAGTTTAGTCTACTTTCCGGGTTACGGTTGCTAAGGTAACCCTATATTCCCTACCCCAAAGATTTCCGTGTAAAACAAGCAGAACAGAAAAATATTGCTAGCGTATGGTTGGAGGCAGAGTACCCTTCAGCGTTAGCAATTTAGAGAGGACTACTGTCAACAACACCATTGCACCATCTGGGTTCACCTGGAGCTCCAAGTGCTCCAAGCTATGGTGACTTTGGTGGTGCACATCAAGGCCATGGACGGAATTTCCTTTTGGTGAATGTTAAGGGGATTGATCAAATGTTGCAATTGCTCCCTTTGGTCACAGCCTAAATATTGTCCTCTCAAAAAGCTGTGTGGTAGTTAAGTAGTAAAGGACACGTACCAAATAACTTCTGATCAGAACTCTAATTTGAATATTATCTCCACTTTGAAGCCATCTTTGTGATCCATCTAGATAGTGTCGTACTCTCAAAAGTACTACATACTCTTTTCAGCATGCTACATAGATATATATATAGTATTCTCACTCTAGTGATTGGTGATTACTTTTTTTTAAATCTTTACAAATGTCTCTTAACTGTACGTATAAAAATGAAGTAATAATCTTTATCTCAGAACTAGCCAACTTGAAAGGAGCTGATCCTGCTCTTTTGACATTGTCATGCTCTCCTAATTCCAGCAAAGTCTCCACTCTGATCCCAGCTGTAGCAGGAAAGAAATCATGTAAATTTATTGGTGACATTGAGATGGTTCTTTGCTATTCAAATGAGGCCTGCCTCATCAGACGCTAAACTGTACTGCGTATTGGCTTGTAGCACTAACCTCCCCGCAAACAGCTGTGACCCCATGCAGGAAGTCAGACATCCCACTTCCTGTGGCAAGCTGTGCCACTGGCTCTCTTGGCCAAGGATGGCTTTCTAATTGGTGTCCTCTCACCCCTTTACTTTGAGACGCTCCTGCCTGACAGGTCCTGGCAGCAGGAGGAGACGTCCTTGGGGGCGAAAGAAAAAGTCTGATCTGAGAAAATGCCAAGAGTACAACATTTTAGAAAACGTCCCTCAAGTCCTTTCAGAAAGTAAACTGGGGGAGTTTTATTAGATTTATGTAACGAACAATAAAGAAAAGGAGCCATGCGAGCTTGTCGTGAGTTAGTGTTCTAGCCCATAGAACTTCTTCGTTGTATGAGCCAAATGCCTGCAAGACAGTATTCACTGAATCCAATTGTATCTCTGTATGAGAGACTTTGTATGTAATGTGAGTTGTCCATTGATTAACTCGTCCAAGGATTTAGCAAGGTGAACTACAAGAGTAGACTGTGATAAAGCTGGAGAAATTGTTTCTTGTCTTTTATCCTGGCATTGTGTGAAAGGAGACTATTCACTATCTAGTTTTTTACTAAGGAAATTCTGAATAAGACGTTGACAGAATGTGCAAATTGTGTTCGAGAAAGCGGTTACAGCGAATTCAGTATCTACTGACAGTCGCCTAGCTACATGGGAAGAAAAGTGGTGTTTGTTTTGTTGTTCAGATCAAATATCACCAGTCTTTCTTAGGAATAGCAGACTCTACCTTGAAGTCGCTTTATATACCATTAAAAAGTAAACTGTAGAAAAGAACGGGATATAAAGTCCCGAAGGGTAAGAAGGGTAAATAATGCATATGCACAAAAACATGGATATACCATAGTGTTATTTATAAAGAAGAATGAGAAGAATATGGTGTATGAATGCCATGATCTCATGAATAATTTGCGTGTACCAATGTAATATCTTGGAACTGCATAGAAATTTCATGACACTTCAGGCCATAGGTGTGTCTATCCCATTTTTAGGGGTGCAAGCACCCTAAACTTTGTCCCAGCACTGTTAAAAATATATATTTTTTTAAGGTTTGTCTATGATAAGATGACATAAATAAACCAGCACAATAGTAGAAACTATGTGGTTTAAACATACTCTCCCAAAGTAGAGAAAGAGTTGGAGGGGATGTTGTGTCTTAGGCAGGGTTGCCTTTCTTTATTGACCTTCATATCTTTAAGTTTGTTTTGCACACATTGCTCCTACCTCATTTTCTCATTTAAATGCAATATCTGTTTTGCAATTTACTTTAAACCAAATGACGGCTTTGTGACACAGTGGTTTGAGATTGAAGCAGCCCATTTCCTGTTTGATGACTATGCATTTTAGGCTTTTCACATGTCATTTTACAGAATTAGATGAAGAGGGGAAAAGAGATATAATCTCATAGTACAACATTTTTGGTTGATTTTGCTGCCAATCTCTAAAAAGAATCTATGCGCTGATGTTGCCTTACAGAAATAGTATTTTATGAAGTAGTGGCACAAGTCAGGATTGCAAACAGATGTTTGAGGGTGTTTGTATATAATTTATGGATGGTGGTGGAGTGGAAATCAACGTTCACCCAGTTAAACAATGATTGCGATTCACAAAACAGAATCCAGCTGTACGTGCCGCTTTATAGATTGGAGAAAAGTATTCATCACTCTGTCATTGTGCGTACAATCAGTTTACCCACAAAGTTGCACGGGTTAAAGTTCTTTGATTAGGGGTGATCAAATTCTGTTTGCCATGATTTCAATGCTGAGATTATCTAAGAAGATTAAAGAAAATTGCTAGGTAAAATTGCTATTAATAACATTTTTAAAAGAAAAAAAATGTAACCATGTTCAGACACGTGTTCAGCGTGACGACTAGCAGTAAGCTCAGAGCACTGCTCTCCCTTTAATTGACCATTTTAGTTGAATTTTGCCGTATGTATCTTCAAAGAAACAAATCCTACCCACATAAATGCACACAGGTCATTTTCCATCATGATTCGTTGCACTCTTGACTTCACGTTCAGTTCTGGATCATGCACCCTCCAGCCATTCTTTGATGATTTCGTTATAGCTGGTGTCTGGTGGAGTAAGTAGAAACATCTAGAGCTAAATGTCAGTAAGATCAAGGGGCTGGTGTTGTATTTCCGACAGACCAAGAAGTTACTGACACATGTCATCATTCAAGGTGAGGAGGTGGAGATGGTTCAGACCTACAAGTACCTGTGTGTGTGTGCATATATATATATATATATGTGTGTGTGTGTATATCGACAAACCAGGCTGAACTGACAAAAGAGAGGACTGAATGAGAGAGGGCAGCATGGGTTACTTGTTTTAAAGAGAGAGAATACTGTATAAGCAAGACTACTCCTCATGTTTAATCCAGCGGCTTGTGTCTATACATTTAAGAGCTGGGGTTTGAACTACCAACCTTTCACCCCGCCCACCTTGCTCAGTACCAAGGTGTGGGGCAGATTGTTTGATAATGTGACATGTTTACAGATCAAGTGTGAAAGACATGATTTTAATTCTGCATGGTTATGTCAGTACAACAGCCAATGAGAGAAGACGAGACATGGACGCAGAACTAATGATGGTGTTGTCAAATATGACAGCATAGGTCTTTAACAGGGGGTCCGTGACCCTTAGGGAGTCCACAGAGGTACTGCAGTGGGGTCACTAAATCTTTGGGTGATTAGGCATTTTGAATGTGATTCACCTTTCCCCATTACATTTATCTATGTTTAAATGTAAAGGTATGCATGTTTATGGCAGTTGCACGGCCACCCTAATGTTGTACTAATTTGATATTGAAACATGTTTTATTTAAATATCTCAACATTGAATGCAAAATGAGAACTGATGATGGCTGAGTTTAATATAGAACACATATAGTAGGTTACTATATACTCTCCATTAGTTCAGGGGTCCTTGGCCTGAAAAACATTGAAGACACCTGGACTACAGAGGGTGCAAGGTTTGGATAAGAATAACTGTGAAGTTACTCCTCAAGTGTGGGATGAAACCTGATTTAAAAAACTGGACTGGACTTCAAAACACCTATAGTCTGAGGCCGGCTTTAGACAATGCCTCCATCCATCACTTAGTTTAACTGTGACTACTTATCAAACCTACCAAACTCGAGTATAAGTTTCAAGAGCTGAAATGGTCTATTTTGCAGTTTTGTATAGGTTTGAATGCCATGCTTTTGCCCTATCTTTTATTTATTTATGTTATTTTTTTTTTTTATGTTGTTTTCTTTTGTAGGTCGCACCCATGGGAGTTATTAAATTTCAATGTTATCTTATCTTCCTACTTAACAAGCACAGTAACATCATCTCAAATGTCTGTAACATATGTGGTATCCAATTGTACAGGTAGAGATACTGCAGTAAGAGTTAATAGAATAGAGGAATCTGGAGTATGGGACATACAGCACCCCTGATATCCATGGGTTTGATATGGAGTGCACTACCTCTGCCTTCAGACTTTATCTGATGGCGCACAGAGGAAAGGAGCACTATCTATATTGTTAAAGCCAAAGCCTGTGGGCATCAAACATCGAAATGTCAGGGTTGGGCTAAATTCAAAGGATAAATTATTCATATGGGCCCAGTAAATGCTGTGCATGAGGTCACCAGCAGGCCTCACAAGCAAAGGGGAACTTGACAGGGAGCAGCACATGAGTAGTCTTCCAACCCCTGTTAGGAAGAGGGGGGTCATCACTGAAGCAGCTGTTCAAGCAAGCAGGGGAAGTGACCTGCTCAGTAAACCATAAACAAGTGTGAAGAATATGCAAAAAAGGCTTCCACGGCATACACGGAGTTGGTACTGGCGAGACTGCGCGCTCACCTTGGGGAGGCGACGAATTGAGATGAAGCAAATCAAACGCACTCGTGTCACTGCGGATTTAAGAGAGCGTTTGATCCCGCCGACGTTCCTAACATCATGACAGGAGTCTTTGCCACCACCTATCAGATGACAAGAAAACAATGTTGGGCCAAATGAAACACGATGTTGTTGATTGGGTTGCTCCGTGGGTATGAGCGAGTAAGAGAAAACATCGCATTGTTGTTTTCTCTCAACTTAATTTAGATAGCAGGAAGGCTTAGATGATGGCACGCACAACGAGACCAAAGACTCTGACAGGCAGCAAATATTTGATCTTAGAGTACATGTACTGGGGAGTGATACCACGTTGATACGGAAAAGGTTTCTCCCAAGGGAAAGGATGGTGAGTATCAACTGTTTATTTCCTGCAGCTATCCAGTATGTTTTAAAGCACATTGCACACAGCCAAAGAGAAGGAAAGTATGGTGTATTTTTACCGTTTGACTCCAATGTTATAAGGAAGAATTAGATTAGATTTATTAAAACTTTGTTCTGTCAGTATATAGATTTAAAAACTTTACCTTTATTAATCCATTGTGGCATTTATCCAATATTTTTATCTAATCTTGCAGAAAGAAAATCCTCTTCCCTTTGTGCACGGGCATACTTAGTTTGTACTTCGTGCACACATATTGCTAGAACTGAAACACTCGAAAGAGAAAAACTTTTATTGAGCCAATTAATCCGTAACGACAAAAGCAACCTCTTTCTATCTGGCAAGACCCTTTTTCTTTCAAAAAACACGGATTGCTATATTTCTCCGGCATCTCTGTGGCAGTGACAAGGAAACCGATGCTGACCTTCATTTAGACAATAGAATGACAATACCGGAGGGGGATAAGAAAGTGAAGGGGCGGAGGAAGAAAAAAGGAAAATCAATAGCTCATTTTCTGCTTTTTTGTATAGGGATTCTGATGTTTGCTGAGATAAAGGTCGACAAGCCTGAGAGATCTCTTACACCGTCTCAACTTGAACAACCATGAAATTGCTATTGTGTCCACGGCAATTTAGAACCGAGAAATCTGATTTTGCCCTGTAGCCTTAAATGTGCCATATGGAAATAAGGCCCTTTTCTGTGGGTTGTCTTAATTCCATTGTTTAAAAAAGATATAAAACGCCCCTATTAGATTTTTGCTTGTGTGTGAAAAAAGAATAAAAACTAACGTTCCAAAAGTCAAGATCTGGAGCAGACGTGTGACAGAAATGTGTCTAGCTGTAATATAATACATGTGGATCACAGCAAAATTATAAATTCTGGGGAAAAGCATCAGTTTGGAAGGTGTTTCTAGGCCGTGTGAAAAATACTTGAAGCGGAACGTCAAAAACTCTGAAAACAGCTTGAATGGGCGGAGCACCAGATGTTTAACTCGGATGTCATTAATTATGACTGATGAGGGGATGTCCGCGTAATCTTAAAAAAGAATCTGAACAAAATGGTTCAAAATAAAATAAATATATATATATATGAAAAAAAAAACAATAATAACAAGCCCAGTTTAAAATTAGGCCAATTTTACAAATTACCTACAGAAATTATTTCATCAGAGAAATTGCCTGGTCATCATCATCATCTTCAGTAATGATGATGATCCACCTAATGGCAAAATAGTCCTCCTCCCCATGTCAGTGGAGCTGTCCATTCTTCACCAGATGTTCCCCGTCGTGTGTTCTCACAATAATTTGTAGGATCCTAAGATGGTGTGATTATGTCTGCAGGAGACTTTCGCATCCGTCCTCACTCCCATCATTTTGCCGATTCAAAGGGAACGAGTGTCAAGTTCACAGCCTCTGGTAATTATGACGCCTCTTGTCGGGATGAAAAACAGCCGAAACAGGTCAGAAACCTCCAACTCAACCTGGTTTAGTCCTACCATTCACGAGATCACACGAGAACCAATAAGCATTCAACCGCTGGATATTTCCAGCTCGTTTCCAAACTCTCTTTAGATACTCAACCGAATCATCAACTGAATGAACAGCAGCGTGTGGATTATGAAAAAAAAAAAGAAGGAAAAGAAGAACATGTGATTAACCGAGCCATTTGGGGAAAACGTTGAAATAGAAGTCACGGTACCTAGTAAACAACCAGGCTAACGCAGCCACACATCACACAAAAACAGGAGACTCAGTGAGTCGGCTAATGTTACACGTACAACTGCAAGAAGGCCATTTTGGCATCTGTCTTGCAGTTTTCTGTTTTGCAAATCTCCAGTCAACAACTAAAACCTGTGCTCAGTGGCGTCTGACGTAACGCCATGTGTTATGCTCTTCTCTTGAGTGATCTTACCCTTTCAACACAAGTAACACAGTGCCAGAATTGTGGAGTGCGAATGAAATGAGAACCATTTTCCCTATTGTAAGTCAGCGTGCCAGCAGAAGAATTCTGAAGTAGTTTAAGGTGAAACAGTTGAGTAATGTGGCTTTATATAAAACTCAACAGCCTTGCACACATGACCAGGAACTGGCAAAAGTTACGAAAGAGAAAAGCGAAACAAAGATGTTAGTTTAAGAATGGAGGATATATATACTGATCAGGCATAATATTATGAGATAAAGATACATATTTTGGGAACTATTTTAGGGGTGGATTAACATATCTGTAAAAATAGATCTTTTTCAGATCTGTTGGTACAGTCAATTGCACAACAGTCCTCCACCTTTTTTTTTTCTTTTTTAAATCCATTTACAATTGAGTAATTTCCATGTTTGACTGTCACTTTTTGCCACTCAGTGGCTGTAACCATGGAGACTTCTAGCAAGCTGTGACGTCACATGCATACCCTCTATACTTTATACTATTGTTTAAATGTTGTTGACTGAACCGGGCCTCAGTGCTTCACATCATGTATGTTGGAGTATATGTTGTTGGAATGACAATGAAGCTTCCTTGAATCCTGACTGTTTGTGGAACAAACAGACAAAAAAAAAAAAACAAACAAACAAACAAAAAAAGCATACGTGAGTCTTTGCCTGTTAGCAGCCTCACTTTCTTGTTTTGCCAATAAGAAAAAAAAACACATCTTATCGCCAACCTTGTGACCTTCAAAAGAATCCATGAAATATGATATTTTGCAACTTCCAGTGACACGTTGACGATATTTGAGACCATTATGTGACTAACACATAATGGATGGTCATGTTCTCCAATAACCATCCATCGGTTACTTGTTTGTAGACCTGATTAAGATCCATTGATTGAATTTCTGTCAATAGCACTTCTAGTTGCAAGCCAGTGGGCTATGAGCCAAATGTTATGAATCTATTACTATATAACACAGAGCACATAAAAAAAAAAGAAACATAGCTCACAAGCAGCACAGAATAACAGAGGGTAATGCAGCCTGCTAGTTGTACCTGTAGCTGAAAACCACCTGTTGTCTGTGATTATTGGTGACATTGATGGCATAAGGACTGGAACCAAATAACAGATGCTTCCATCTAACCAGTCTGCTGGGCCACTAATGAATCACAGAGTCCTTGAATGCTAAGTGGCATTTGAGAAGTCCCAGGGTATGCTTGTTTAGTTTTTTTTTGTCAGAATGGTTTTCCCAGTGCACCTGCACTATGACAGTTAAATGCCTCTCTAAGGCCTGTCTAGTGTCTGGTTAGGGATTTTATGCCCTAATGGGAAAATAGCCAGTCAGAAAGAAGCTATACAAATGTGTCGGCCGGTCATGCCTGACGTAAATTTAGGCGTACTTTCGAGGAGGAAGCCCTCCTTCGGGTTGATTTCCTGTCAGTCATAGTGTACAGCTATCAATGAAAAGCACTGGCGAAATGCTTGGGATGTTTTATCTGAATAAGCAACATCCCTTTGCCCCCTACAATTGACTTGCACACATCAGCTGTTGTCTGCTGTGATCAATTACCTACCTAGATAAAAGTGACAAGGCTGCCGCACCTTTACAGTGAAGCATTTCCTGTGGTAGCCTCCACGCAAGGAGTGATGGGATGTCTCTGTCAGCAAATCTATCTCTTGAAATTCAGGCCCCTCAGCTGTGACACATGCTCAAACAGCAACAGAGATGTGACTATGCCATGGAAGAGAGGTGTCAGTTATTGAATGACCCCCCCACCCCCACCCACCCATTACAGTATATTGGTGGAAAAGAATGAGGTGTCAGAACAAAAGTGGTAATAGACTGGAATACATTAAATGATGCAGAATGTCCACCCGGCTGGAACCAATTCTGCCCGTTTTATAAAGCTCAGTTGCCTCAGAATCAGTGGAGAGCTCACACTGATCTCACCTCTGATTCCAATCGGCATTTATTTTTGCAAACAAAAGGCTGTCATTATCAGCGGTGCATCAATTTCTTATTAAATATATAAAATGAAATAATTTACTGGCATAATGAATCATTTTTAGGGCAAATATACCTAAAACATCGGTGAAGGGAGGTGCCCTCTTGAAAACCCCAATGATGTACTGCCTGCTGCTGTTGGTTACCTCTCTTTGCAGGGCTAATTAGCTAGTTAGCTGGTTTCTTCTTGCTGGCCAGAATAGGCTTCCAAATGTGTCTTGCTCTGAATCTTAGCCAAAGGGAGAAGTGCTGGTTGACATGTAGTTGCGTATCCCATCACTTCTCACCTACTGCTGTGTGTCTTCTTGTTGGTTGCTAGTTGGTAGCTGATGGCTAGTGTGCTGGTCATTTATTCGGTTGGACTGGGCTTCTTAATGTGTTTTGCCTGGGATCTTGGCAGAAGGGGAAAAGTGTTGGTTGACATGTAGTCACATATCCTATCACTTCTTACTTACTGCTGTTATCTACGCTAGTTAGCTGGTGTCTTTTTGTTGGTTGCTAGTTGGTAGCTGACTGCTAACCCACTGGTTGGTTATGCAGTTGAACTGGGAAAGGGTTTTCCGTCAGATCTTGGCACAAGGGATTGTAACATCTCATCCTGTGTATTAATGAATTAATATTGTGTTCGCAATTTGCTGCACTTAAGCTCGACACTTCAAAGCGCACGTGCTATAGAGGAGAAATTCTTACATCCGTTAGCTAAGCCTTTTTAAAAGAAAAAAAAAAGATGTCACCATTTTATTATCGTGTGCGTTCGCACGTTGACACTATACCCAAGCTTCACCGCATCATCGTTATGGAAACAGAATGCCTCTCGTGAATCTTATTTGTCTGACATTTCAAATGATTTCAAAGTACGTCTTCTTCCCTCCCCCTCTTTCCTTCTTACTTTCGATCCTTCTCCCTCTCACACACACACACACTCGTGCTTCCACACCCTCCTCTCTAGTCTAGTAAATCTCATAGCATCGGCTGTGAAAGCTGCTGGGATCTGCTATTTTGTTCTCTTTGGGATTGCTGCCTCTTCCCACTTGATCCAAACAGTCAGCTTAGGGAGTTTGTGGCACACAGGCGCAGAAGTTGCCAAGGAGCTGTCACAGAAATGTCCGCACAAAGGATCTTTGCAGCAGACTAGTGGAGTTTGATACACAGAGCAGCACTTTCCCTCGGTATTTGAATGTACATAGCAGTAGGGGGTGATCCAATTGCAGCCCCGGGAAGCGTTGAATTTTATACCACAAACCCAGTTTAGTAACAAAGTGACAGCCTGAGAAATAAATAGTTGCCAATGAGGAACAAAATGCAGCTTGACAGTGCTGACAACAGGATTCATTTATCAAAAGACATTCAATGTCACACGCTATGCAAATGAAAATCAGGCAGAACTATAAGACACCTGGCGATGTTAACGTGTGTTTTCCAGCTTCCATGTGTTTTTCAATGTACTACCCCAGACAGAGTGATATAAAAAGCGAAAAGCACGACAACTCAGTGAAAAAGGGTTTAAAATAGTGTCATCGTGGATCCCACAATGGAACCTTTTCTCCTGATTATTAATGATACTGCAGCCTTGGTGATTATTGTTCATGTTGCTCCCGTCACTATGCCGTGATGATTACTGTACAGGTGCGGCAGCGACGTTCAGTTTGGACAGTTTTGGTTCAAGTCTTGAAATACCTCAGAGTGAATCTTTAGCTGCTGTCCATCTAATGGCATCAGAGACTCGAGTGAGCCCCCGACCACAGACAGCACTCAATCAGTCTGAGCCTTCAAACTGACCTTGCTCTGCAATCATCTAGCTACAGGGGATTAGGCAATCACTCAAACTACCTGGAAAGGACTGTTTGTTCACATCCCACAGCCTCCATCATATCACAGATATACGTCAAAGCCCTCCTCTTTTTCTTTTAAGCCGGTGGCTTCATCAATAACTCTTTGATTGCGCCAGTGTTTCACGCAAACACAGTTACAGTGTCAATTGTTCATTCATTCCTTTCTTTTTTTTTTTTTAGATCGCGGCATGCCTATGGACACCTAATTGGACATTGTCTCTTGATTATATGTATTAAACAATCAGAATAATGAGGAACTTCACAAGAGACATCCATCGTCACCTGATCTTAGCAATAACACATACAGAACATCACATTTGCTCATTACTTTACGTCTGTTTTTCTCTCAGTTTTCCATAATTGTCTTCTAAAGCAGCTTTTTTTTTTTAATCTATTCCCATCAGAAGGAGGGTGTCATGGTGCTCCACCCTCTATCTCCCATCAACAGCATTACCAGGTCGCTGTGTGACAATTATCCCCCCCGCCCCCTCCTCCCAGTGGCTTTCATAGTTTACAGTTTGTTCTGTAATTGCAAATGAGACGATCCAAGAGAGACGGTGATTGAAGGTTTCAGCGAGATTGTTCTGTCTTTCCGTGCCTCCGTGGTATTGTTTGGTGTCATCGTTGTCCTCGTTTTGAAAACAGAATGTAGTTCATGCAGTCCGTGCAGTAGAAAGTAAATTGCACCTCCAAAGTCCAAAGGACTGACAGAACTTGAAAGTTCTGGAAACACCGGTGGTAGGCGTTACGTTACGTAAGACACATGTGACGCGAAAGCTATTTGCAGCTGTCAGAATTGACGCCTGCCGTTCACAGCGAGCACTCGGATCAGCTGAATGAGAGGTGTAGCAGCTCTTTTGATTCAGTCATTTCATTAAGGAACTTGATGCAGCGTTCAGCGGGGGGATTACTGGGGGCTGAATGGAATCGTATCAGGACCAAACACGCAGCAAAAAAGCATTAAACTGACAATCATATAGGAAAATATAAGTGAACAAAGACAAATTCTCCTGTTCCAAAAAAAACAAAAAACAACTAATGTTTTTTTTTTTTTTTTTTGTTAATAGTCCTATTTTATCGACTCTAAAGTTTTGTTCTGCCTACCAGAGCTGGCACCTCAGAACTCGGTGCCCCTGAGAAGTGAACTTGCAGTTCCCGTCAAAACACTCAATGACAAATGTCATGATAACGGACATAAATATTCATAAAACTCTGATGCCAGCTGTTGGAAAGGAGCACCTAGAGCCCCTACTCAATGTCAAGCCTTAACAAAAATGCTAATACCTCTGGTTACCTTGTCTTTATACAAATGGACATGGTGCCTTCAGTTTATTCACCGCTCTGAGTTGATGTCAGACTATAAAGAGGATAATTCAGTTAACTTCAGATGTAATTTGACAGCTTATGGTTATGTATTGATTGATTGCAGTCCTATGCAGAATTTGTTTTTGGGTTTTTTGTTTTGTTTTGTTTTGTTTTGGGAACAAACAGGCATTGCATTGAGCCCGCATTCAGGTGAGGTTTTTGTTTTGTGGTCGTCTTTTGTTAAAAGAGGCAAAGTGAGCTACATTTCCAATCTACTCTTAATGTGCCGTGGTATTGATTTGGCGTGCTCCAACACATCCCAACAGCTAATTGTTACTTGCACTTTTACATTTCTGTTTTAAAGCTTGAGATTTATTCTTTGTGATTTCCTCTGACTTTTTAATCAGTGTTTTATACCTGCAGTTTTTTTTTCTTCAAATACTTTTTTTTTTAAGTCAGTGTGTGGCACCGCGGAGTTGAGCTGGTCTTCCTGTTCTGATTCTTTAAATTACATTTTTATTTTAAGTTAACCTTTGCCAAGTGCACATCTTTACACGACATTGCTAATTTTATTTAAGTAAACCTTTTTATTTATTTATTTTTCCCACACCAACTCCGAACAAAGACGGGCAGTTCATCATTGTCACACCGTGGTGAGGGTGTCTTGTCTTGGGGTTGTTTTGTCATGTCATTTCCTGTTTTATTTTGAAAAGTAACGCTCCTCTCGTTTCAGGTCACTTGCCCTTCCTCATGTGTCACAAGTCTGATTGCCTTCCCTGATTCCTGATTGTGTCCACCTGTCCCCTATTTCCCTCCATGTGTTTAAGTAGTCTGTGTTCCCCTTGTCTTGTGCCAGAGTGTCGTCTTCGTCAACCTTCTCGTGCTTCGCTTCATGTTTTCTTCCCAAGCATTTTTCACGTAAGCCTGTGAATCCTCTCGGAGAGATTACTTTGATTTGTTTAGTCTTTTCTTAGCTTTTTTCCTCAGTTCTGAGGTTCCCTCCATTCGGAGCGTTTTGTGTTTATTTTGTGAATTGTTTCTTCATTTTGAATTTTCCTCCCTTTGGAGAGTTTTTTTGTTTTCCCTGATTTGAATTACGTCCAGGAATTTTTGGGGCCATTTGTTGTCCCTCTGTAAGGGATCTCTGTACATTCCAATTAAAGTCCCTAGTCATCTCTGCATACTGAGTCCTGAGTGCTGCTTCGAGTCCCGGCCTGACAGTACACTCTGGCACAAGACAAGGGGAACACAGACTACTTAAACACATGGAGGGAAATAGGGGACAGGTGGACACAATCAGGAATCAGGGAAGGCAATCAGACTTGTGACACATGAGGAAGGGCAAGTGACCTGAAACGAGAGGAGCGTTACTTTTCAAAATAAAACAGGAAATGACATGACAAAACAACCCCAAGACAAGACACCCTCACCACGGTGTGACAATCATAAATCCTGAGGGAGGCACGGAGGCAAAGTCATGTCAAAAGGGACAGGGGAAAGTCACCGAGACAAAAAAAAAAAAAAAGACAATGCCAGTCGACCCATGTGTCAAATCCTGCTAAAGAAACTTGGACTTTAGGTGGGACTTGTCACCGATGTCAGTTATAGTGAAGCCATTCTCTCTCTCTCTCTCTCTCTCTCTCTCTCTCACTGACACACACAGACGCACACAGTAAAAGAGTCTCAGCTGCATTTTTAAGTCATTCTTGGTCAGTCACTCAGTCAGCCTCTTTCTCTCAGTCAATGTCTGTGTCAGTGTTAATCATAGACTGAAAATCACTCACATAGGCACTCGCTGTCATTTTTACAGTCATTTACACATGCCCTCTCTGGGTTATTCACCTTCTTACTCAGACACCCAGTCGTCATAGTTTTAATGCATGTGATTCTATGGACTTTTTTGTTTTATTTGTCATTGGTGTGGACTGACAGATTTTTACATAAATGACTGTTCGCTCATTGTCTACTGCCGAATGGTGATGGAGCTCATGACCAACTGATAAAAGTGTATTCATTGTTACAAACTATCTTTCTGTGGTGACTGTGGCAGGAAAAAACATGTGTTAACCTCCTAAGACATGAGCTTCTGTTTTCTATGTATTTTTAATTTCTCTAAAGTATTTGGGATCAGTGGGACCCATGAAGTATAAAAACTAAGCATCCCTGATCAGGAAGTAGTTTTTGGGAAAAAAAAAGATAGATATAATACAATAAAGTCACCCATGTGCAGGGGCGCCACTGGGAATTTTGGGCCCCGTGAGAAAAAAAAAAAAAGGTCCTCACCTCCTCATTGTAAAGTCTGAAGGGTTTTTTTTACTGTTGTGAAATTTTTCAAAAAATTTCATTTTCATGTAGAAAATCAAGAAAAACACATAGAAGGTGAAAGTATCATGTATTTACTGATGTATTTATGACTGATGTAGCTGTAGTAATAATTTACTGCTGCTGATGCACTAGGAACAAACCATTTCATGCAGAATCATGGGGGTGGTTGGTCAATATTATTTACCTCATGATTAGTGGATATTTAACCTTTCCTGTCAAAATCAAGCGAGCGTAACTCGTTTTACTACTTATATTTTATTATTATATTACAAAATGACATTTTTTTGATGATGATTTAATAATTTTTTTTTTTTTCCTGTCTTTTGGGGCCCCTGACAGTCAGGGACCTTGGAATTGTCCTAACTCCCTACTGTTTACAGGTCAATGCCATGCCCATGTTCCCTTACCCTCAGAATTTAGTGTCTGTAGCATCATATCATATTGGATTAACTGCTGGCGTAAGAACCAGAATTTTTCTATCTCAATGAGAAAAAAGTTTATGTTTGTCACGCAACAATAGCAAAGGCCATGCTAATTTGCTGTATTAAAAATCCTTTTACAGGGCAATGGCCAAAGATAGATTTTATTTAATTTAATTAAATATTGTTGTTGTTTTAAAGCAACAAGAATGATGGTAGTCCATTTTTCCGTGACTCACGTCCTTATTGTACATTTGAGCAACAGAAAAACACCTGCTGCCACTTCTTTAGCGTATTATTTGGCAGGGGAATATCTAAAAGTGCAGGGCACGGTGTTTGGTACAAACCTGCTGCAGTAGATTTTCGGAGACTCTGACCAAACAGCCAAAGGAAAATGATTATCGTATGAAGTGAGGGAGGCCGATCAGGAGTGACTTTTCCGACTTAAGATGCAAAACATTGCCTCCGCTCATCCCGGGGCTAACCACTAAATGTCAATGTGTTGCTACAAATGAGGAGGATTTGCTGGCGGTCATTTTCAATCACACTGCAGCATCTCTCTCATCATCTCCGTAGTGTTCTCTATAATAAAGCCTTGTTTCGGGAGCAAGAAGCCCCATCCTGTTCTTGCTTTACGTGATACTTCCTGCATCCAATTATGAGCCATAGCGGGGTAATTTTCTGACAGTGCTACATTTGCATTCTGTATGAGACAGGCGACAGGGATGTCAGTCATTAATCATGGCGCAATGAGGGCTGTCAGAGTATTGTCATGCCTGTCAGATGTCTGCTCTCTAAAGTCCCTCCAGTTATCAAATTCAGATCTCTGACCCACCTTCAAAGCTTGACAGAGCTGGAGGTGACCTCTTAAAGTAGGTAAAGGCGATGGTGTGTGTGAGAGACAGTGTAGCTACACTACCAGTCAAAACTTTGGACACGCATTCTCAGTGAACTGAATGAAGAGGTGTCTCCAAACCTTTGACTGGTAGCGTATATTCATCTACTTCCCCATCCTCCTTCTTCCTGCGCTTGACCTGTGCCGTTCCCTCTTTGTGGGTGTGCGCATTTTGTTGTCTAAATCTTAATTAGCTAATCGCCGTTTCTGGCGTTTCGCAACCGATAAAACCACAACAGAGCTTCAACAGAGGCTGGTGATTATGTGCGCACATAAAGAAGAAGTCGATGATTAGATAGTTCTAAACAATGCTAATTCAGCTGTGGCGACGCTGGAAAACAACAACAATGAGGGGGAAAAAAACAAAAAAAAAACACAGTTGGTTTTCTGGAGCCTGGTGACACTAAATCCATGCCAGAAGCACCAGATTTGAGAGAATGAAATGTTTGCACCATTTGAATTGGCTTTGTGTCACCTCTTCTTTTCGGTTACTCCAAACAACACCTTGATGTCCATTATCTGCACACATAATTGCTATATTGATTTTCCTTTTTGCTTCTTTCTTTTCATTCCACCATGCTTTCAGTTGCCTTTGTGCAAAAGCTTTTTTTTCTTGAAAGGGAAGGTTGATTGCCGTGTAACACTGCACTGGAAAAAAAAAATAAAATTAACCGCATCAGTGTTTTTTTTGCATATTTTGGCCCAATTATTACATATCGCACATGTATTATAACATGATATCTCTGCCTGTTGGTACTGAATGCGCTTTACGCTCACAGTGACACGTCTCCCCTCTTGTTCCCACAAGGGCATTTATGCACCATTGACAAGTCGGGGTTCAGTTTCTTGCTCAAGGACACTTTCCCCATGTGGTCCCCGTCCCTGGGGCTTAAACCGCTAATCACTTGGTTCGTGGACAACCCAGTTTACCAACTAAATCACAGCCGCCCTACTATGTAGCTCGCTATATTTTTTAGGCGACCACTGGTTTATGCTAACTAATTATTAAATGTAAAAGCCCTATATATATTAATTAAATAAACACAGCTAGACAGATAGTACACATAAGGAAAATAAACAGCGTAGTAGGCTATATTAACTCATTCATTATCAATTTAGTAATCTAGCGACAATACAACAACAAATAAAACCCCTAACCATGGAAATTGATTATATATTCACACCACAAACACAACACGCCCTGCGTCAACACTGTTGTTCTGTTTGATCTCCCAGATTTCAAAGAGGAGAAGAGGCATCCTACCATCGGATAGAGTCTGACAATAAACTCCACGGAGGAAGAGCTTCAGGGACTTGCTGCCTTAACTGCAGGAAAGCTGCGTGTGTGCCAAACATGAACAGGCTTGTCAGGCACAGTAGCGGCCCTGTGATACTGTCTTTAGATTCGCACAAAGAACTCGCAGGAAAAGCAGTTTCACTGATGTACTTCCTTACCGCGAAGGGGGCATGATGTGCACTCATTTTATTACCTATCAGGAAAGCCAACCCCGTACATGGATCATTTTTTTTTTCCTTTCCTTCTTTGTACTGAGGAAGCAAAAACTGAGAGAAAGAAAGCCAGTGCTACCACTGTGTTATTAATGAATGTAAAGTAACAAGCACGTATTTGTTGTTACCCATGCTAACAGTGTAGCTGCAATGATGGTCCAACGCGGTGGTCCTCTCTAAAATACCTCAAGATATGTCACCATGAAGATTAGCACAAACACTTTAAGAAAATGTTATCTTGACACATTTGTCATAAATTTTGATAATATTATTAATATCACCAAATAAACACTGCAGTCAGCATCAGCTGTAGTTTGTGCTTAACTATAACTCTAGCGCATGCTAGCGTGCTAACCGGCCGAACTCGAAAGGCAGACCTGGTAAATATCACATGCTAAATATCAGCGTGTTTGTATTGTCATGTCCACTTCTAATTTCCAGCAGGGGAAATGTGGCTCGCAAGGAAGTGTTTGTGTTTGTCTGTATAATAGGAGTTTGTGTGGAGTAAACAAAGGACCGGGTTAGCATGGCAACAGCTGGGGGAAAGAAAAAAAAAAAAAATAGTCAATCAAAAAAGCCAGAAGGGGGCAAAGAGGAAGAGCGCATAGTGTGATTGATTGCAAATCTCCTCACGTCAGGTTTTCCGACTTTTTGAAAACCTGACATGTACTGAAATAAAGACAAACACAGCTGCATACATTTTATCTTGCTGTATAGTCTGTTTCCTATCGGTAATTGCTATCTAATGGCAGGGGTTTGTGGGCGTGCGTGTGTGTGGATGCCTGGCATGGATGCGGTTCTGTAATGTCTAGGAGGACGAGGTCATTGTTAATTACTGCCAATTACCCCAAATTTTGACTAATCATTTGGGTTCTCTGTGATGGCAGGGAACTGTCCGAACCTCTTTCACAAAATCCCACAAATAATCAACTGAGATGAATATGGCTATTCAGAGGCCATACATTTAACGTCAGTGGCACGGTGCTCAATCCATTAGGCGACTTCTTGTGCTCCACTAATAGAGGCTGCCGTTAAAGCCTGGAAGATGCTTCAAAAATCCATCCAGCAATCCATTTTCTTTTCTTTTCGCTCGCTGTACAAATATCATCGCGGCATCGATTTAGCCACCCAGATTTCTCAATCACCTCCCTGTCACTGGGGTGCTGGCGCAGGCTGGTCGAGATGTGAGTTTTACCGCTGTCTATGTATTTGTGTCGCACGGAAATAAGGAGAGGAGTTGTGTGCGGGTCCCAGGAGTAATTTCTGCAAAGTGTCCCCAAAGGTGGAGCAGAGATGGGGAAGAAACTCTTCAGGACCTCTGCCCTCTCTGTGCTGAATACGCCACCGAAGCATTTGAAGCATGAGGGAGCCTGCGCTGTTAGTGGTTTTGAAAGTCACCGCAGGCGGATGCATTCGCTGGAATACGTTATCGCCGCTTTGTCTCCCTTTTTTCTTTGTGCGTTTCCTTTTGTCTTTAATCGCATTCCGCCTATTTTATGTTACACCGTGGATTTCTTCCTGGTAAATTAACTGCCTTATGCTCTGCCAGAGATTTTTTTTTTCTCAGTGGTTTCGGATAGCGATCAAATTATGATGAGTTTAAATAGAAAAGAATATCCGGTGTGTTTCTTTAGGACATTGTGTTGTGTGTTTTTACGTATAAACTCTGACTTGGATGAAAACGCTGGCTTGTTTAATCAGCTGCAGGGATTTATTGAGTCCACTCTGAGTGTCAACTTGCTCAGCACGATGATGATATTGGTTCGTAAACCTTCCTGAGACGGCTTATTCCTCCTCCAAATTCCTTTACATTCCTCTTTGTGTACAAAAAAAAAAAAGTTTCATTTTGTCTTTCAGGGCCCATCGCAAATATCTCATTTTCTCAACTGAAAAGCTACAGTTTTATCCATCTACTGACCTCATTTTCATGACCGGCCTGAAATCTTTGAGTGTGTGTACACTGAGCCGTCCCTCTGAAGTCGTTGGCATGTCTCCGAAGCAATTTTCTCAACTATGAATAATTCACCAGATATTATTCCAAAGGTCATCTTATAGTAATTAGTACCCTGCTGTTGACTAAACAGCCTCTAGGTACCTGATGGCCAGTTTAATTACAATTTGAAATGAGTGTACTGTTTGACAATCTCTATATGTTCTCTTGACACTTCAACAGATGAGACCTTGAGAACTAAGTAGGCTTACAATAAGTTGGGCTTGTTAGCAGATGGGGATGGAGGCTGTGTGTGTGTGGCGTGGGTGTGTGTGGCAAGCGCCGAACACGGTGCTATGATCACAAAGTTCTTTTTGTTCAAATATGCAGTAATTACAAGAAATGCAGACTGTAGTACTCGGGCACGTGTTTTGACAGTGCAGACATCCTTGGGACTGTCACTGTCTCATTATTAGCCAATTACCATGGAAAACTAATGGGGCAGGTCACAGCCAGCTCTCTTAAGGAGACCGGGGACTGAACATATGCTGAAGATGCAGCTAGATGACACAGTCCAGCAAAGGCTTTGGAGTGTTACGAGCTGCATGACTCCGTGTCACGCTAAGTTAGGAGTCAAAGCCGAGAGATCCGGTCACGTCTTGTTGTTGCAGACACCAACCTCTGCACTGTGCTGCTATGTCTGAGGTATTCTCTCAGAGGGCTTGTATGCATTCATAAAAGAACAGTGGCTAAAGCACCAAGCCAAGAGGGCCTCCGGTTGTATACATAACCCAGGGGATTGTTGAGGCTCCTGCAGAGTTTGCCTCTGAGGCATCAAAGCTCTCATGGATGGATGTAGAGGTGCATACATGGATTGAAAGGTGGATGGGTTACATGGGAGGGTGACTAGATAAAGATAAACAGATACATAGTAAGAGAGTATTATATATTATGAAAGAAGAAGCTAAAATGTCTTATACAGTTTTTTTGTTTTTGTTTTTTGCTATCTGGACTGTATTGGAGGCCAAATGGCCACAAGTAGAGTAGGCATCCTCCGCTGTTAGTACTGATGAACAGCGAGCTGGAAGCGAATACTTATTTGGATACATCGAGTTCTTAACTCCGTAGAACCACCAGAAGTTCATTGCGTTCAATTGATTTTCCTCTGAAAATGTACGAGCTACTCCTGTCCATGTCCCATGCTGATATGATAATCCTGGACGGTCTAACGTGTGAAGGAGCAACTTTGTGACAGGAAGCACATCGATTTCTGTTGTTACACCAAATTAAAAATGTAGGAATTGATCACTGAGTGCTCTGCCCTTTCTCAAGGAAAAACAATCAAGATGTTTGTAGACTCTGAAGGCTCCTCGCAATTCATTTTAAAGACCCAATCAATTTTTGCCCACGCAAATCTGACGAACGTGCGCTCAACGCTTATACACAACAGTGAAGCCTTCCTACATAGATGAAGAAGCAACAATTTATCATAACTGCTGCCGAGTTTACTTTTCTTTTTTCTCACTAAAACATGGAGCGCCCTCAAATCCGTATGGATTGTGAATGATTTGCCCGAAGTTACAGTCAGCTGATGTAAACGTCTGATTAAATTGCATTTAATGCAGCGATAATCACTGTCTTTTATCGTAACTGTGGGTCACGCGACAACTTGCATGCGACAGGAGTCGATAATGAGCCCCCTCAGGAAGTCATCCCCTCACTCCACGTCACCCACGGGATCCGCTGAGCATTTTAGCGGCTTTCAGCTCGTTGTGTCGGTTTCGCACCCAACAACTCGTTGTTTGAGTTCAGCCTCACTGACACATTTAGAGACAAGCTGGTGAAAATAGAATAACAATGAGCAGATGAAGCTCCACGTATTCAAACAAACAAAAAAAAGTTTTTCATATAAAAATAATGAGTTCTCTTTGCAGGTTGTTTCTGCTAGGCCTCAATTATGAGGCCAGCTTACATAAAAGGCTTGAGGCATACATGTTTTGTGCAGACTCTAATAGGTGCAACTCTATTACGTGACTTTATCTGCAGCCAAAATCCATGGGATTAAGTGATGGCCCTAAATGTAAGATGTTATGCAAAAGAAAATCACTGGTGTATTTCACTTAAAACAGACCGACGGCCTATCTTAGTGTGAGTTCACTTATATTAAGAAACTATTATCACAGCAAAAACCTTATTTAAGTCGAGACACGGCAGCAGAAACGCTGCTTTTTCACCCACTGATCAACTTTGAGATTTTTTGCTATTTTGCTTCATTAACATGTCTTGTATCAAAATACTTAAAAAAAGCGGTCCCTAATCACATTTAGGTGTTCATTTCACTACACTTTGTCCATGTTGTGCGTCCAATTTACCCCTATATCTGCTTAAAGTCGGCTTTCTAAACCCTCTCATAGCACTGTGAGCCTCATCTGTACCCCGGTATATGAGCTAGCGTTGTGAAGCTCTTTTTCTCCAGCCAAATATGGTCATACCCTTTACATTGGGAACCAAAAAAGTAGAAGGGCCAATCTGAAAGCCAAACTCATGCTCTCATTGGTTAGTGTCGATTTCTGACAACGCGGTTCGTTCGAAAGTGTCATGAAAATCAAAGAAAAGACACATGAAGGAGAGGAGAGGGGAAGTCAGACTCGTCTGGGCTGTAAATTGTTCTTGGTAAAAGGAGACGAAGGTGGAGACGACCAGCAACGGCTCATCATTCATGTTTCATTCTTGAATGAACTTATTGAAAATTGAATCTGATATTTTGATATTATATATGTGGATATGATTATATGATATGTTTTGAAGGATCTGAGTAGATTTGGGTTTGGTACATAGTGGTTTCCAATAAAAATGTAAGTGAAAAATACTTACATTCTGTGGGTATTTTTGATATATCATTCATTTATATAATATTTTACTCCTAAAAACATGGCAAAATTTGATTCTTTTGGACTGGTGACAGCTATCCAAAATTCCCCCAGTAAATACCTGGAAATCTAAAGCGTGAAAATCAGTGCAAATTTAATTGCATATTTAAATATAAATTCACAGAAAACTTGTAATACAACAAATTGTTGTATTTATGGAAGTCATCAACTGGAGAAGTTTCATGGTGATATCAGTTAGTTTTAGTAAAACTTTTGCCCCATTCACCTGTAGTGTGTCACCTTAACTCAAAGCTGGAAGCTTGGAAAGACAAAAATACATCAACAAAGATGAAAGTCCAGAACCTTCAAAAGAGCCCGAGGTTTTATTAGTGCAGCAGTTTGACCTGCAGCGTCTTTATTTGTTTATCTGAAAAATATCTAGGCAGACCAGTTCAAACCGCTGCACTAATAAAAAAATTCTAAGCTCAGAGTACACGGCGCCTCCATGTCAAGCTTCTTTCTTTCCTCATGAATATATTGTGACATGTGTCATAGGTCGAACTGTTTCCCCAGCAGTGTTCATTCCCAAAGAGTGATGAAGGTGAAACTCCACGTCCCATTTGACGACTCTTACATCATTAGCTTTGTAATTGTCATAATTGGAAAACTGTGACAGTTTGAACCCACGTCACATCTATCACTGACAACAACAACGCTCTCAGAACCCAAATCTAATCAGACAGTGATGTACAGTGAAGGACAACCACGACCCACGTGTTCTTTGAGGACTCAATATTTAATGGCTCAAGTAAAATTCAATGACAAGAAAAATCATTTCACCATATGGAGGGTTCTTTTTTTCTTTTTTCTTCCATAGATTTAAGTGGAATATCTTACAAAGGCATGACAACACAGACTGTATAGCTTTAACTGACCAATACAGATTTGCTGGCAAGCATTGAAGCCTTCTCTCAAAGCAAACTTGACCTGACTCACCGATGACTAATTTACAAGCATATACTTAAGTCTTATATCATATTTTGTTATAGTTTTTGTACAAGATACATTTGTGTACATAAAATACCCTGGCAAGGTGCATGCCAGCACACACACACACACACACACGCGCGCATACATGCAGGAGGACACGCACTCGCGCTCACGCAAGATCACCTAGAAACACATTCAAACACACTCTCTTATGCATATGTGTCCATTTACATTACGGCAGAGATTGTCATCTCATCGCTTCTTCTGTTTTGCATTTTTTCCTCGAAATGAATTCCAGTATTTAGTCTGTAGCCTTTAACTGTATACGTCTTTCCAGCTTGTAGCCATAACCACATGTTCTTAGGGGTACTGCTATGTACAGTTTAAAATCCACTTTATCCGTCAGTAGAGATATCTGATAATTGCGCGTGCGCATACGGTGGCGCGCACGCGGCACAAGGTTTGAATGTGTACACGGTGTAACATTTGCTTTGTTCCATAAGACAGACAGACAGGAAGAGCAGTAAACATCGATACCGACACGGATCCTAATGACGGATGCATGAGCCACGTAGTGTCAAAATGCCTTGTGGAAGTCCAAACACTTCATGCAAATTATGGCCACGGGGTGGGGCGGTGGGTTGGGCTATGGGCAATCGTGATACACATATTTTATTGTTTTTTTTGTTTTTTTTTGACAGAAAAAAATCTTCAAATAAAAAGTAATGTTCCGTTTTATGTGTAGCATCGTTCCTATTTCCATCGGCGGGGAAGAGGGCATTCAAAAAAATTCAAAAAACAACAGTGAGAGAAGAATCATGCGAAGTGGAAAAACTGCGATCACTCAACTTTTTTGAAGTGAAAACAAAACAAAAAAAAGAGATAAAAAATCGACATTCATGTTGTATTCTCTTTGTTTTAAAAGAATAAATAAATAAAACACCATCCATCGCTTTTACCGGATTCATGGTCAAACAAAACAGATCTGAAAAAAAAAAAATAATAATAATAATAATAATAAAAAAAATCCACCTAAAGGTACATCCTTTATCCTTGGGGTACATTCATGCAGTTGTTACACTATCCCCTCTGGTTTTCTTTCATTTAATGTAGCTGTTGCAACGTTACAGTACACGGGAGTTATGTAGGTAGGCAGAGTAAGTGACAACACCGTGAGGGACACACATATGTAATATTGTGTTAACTGTACACGCGTGGCTGGATAGAGTATTTTAAATAATCACATTTTTATTTTAAGAGTGACAGTGAATTATCCCATACATATTAAATAGAAATGCTCTTCCTTCATGATATGCAGAAGGGTTCAGTCGTTTTTTTTGTGTGTGTGTGTGTGATATTTATAAACAGTAATCCACGAGCAGATAAGAGTCTGAATGTATAGTTTTCAATGAACAGGATGGTTTCATAAAAATCCAATTATCGTACCATATTTCCGAGTTTGTTTCCCCCTCTTTTATTTTTCCCACACTACTGTAGATAGAGACTGAAAAGACTTCTGAAGTAACTTCTGGATCAAGTGTTGGATCCGCAGTAATAAAATTAAAATTTCCCAATTTTCCGTGACACGTGATGCATGTTCCCTTTGAAATGCGCTCCTTTTGATTAATAATGCATTGCTTATACCATTTGGTGATGCGAGTCTTTGCTAAGACAATGAAATGAGATGAAAAGTGACGAGACCGAAAAAAAAACTAAACGTATGAGTAAATGAGCTGAAAGCGGACTCCCAAACAGGGTCATTACCATCAGTGGATTTCTATAGGGGGGTTTATTCTAGTTCCCTGTTTTGAAATCAATTCATTTTCATAATTGACTGAGGTGAAATTGAAATGCCCCCATCTTTGTCCTTGACACAGTGTTCCTTTAAGTGATCATTTCTCAGATAAATCCCCTTTACAATGATAAGAGTCCTGGTCCGAGAGAATGAGCGCGGTGGCTACGTACATACAAACACAATTTGCCTCTGCCGCCCCTTGGGAATACCGCGTTGCATTATAGATTTAGGCCTGTCCCCAATTTGCAAGATGGTCCGAGGAAATGAATCGCATGAATCATACACCTGATGATGTGGACACCTGGCTTGGATGTTGCGGGAAAGAAAAAATGGAAATCAGCAAAGTCACTTATTGCTGTAGCAATAGATTATGCTGCACCCAATCTGTTACTGCAGCGCGTTTGGTCTGAAGTAGTTATTATCATCAGAACAATTCACACACCACAGCAGTGATGCAGTGTGATTATGGGACCATGTGAGGGGCAGCCTGCAGAGACGGCCTTTCAAACGGTGCTACTGTCTGTTCTTATGATATCTGCAAAAACGACATTAACATCAATAACTCGGTTAAGCTCAGGGCCCAGCAGATTTATTTTTTATTTTTTGCAGTCTGGTCTATTACTCTAGTGTCGACACATAATACCGACAATGGAAAGTTTGTAGCCTAACTTAGCAGCAAGAAAACACTGAATAGTAATTAATTGCAGGAACATAGGTGTTAGCACTACGCGCATAAAGCTTTTGTTTCTGAGCTCTCGTCCCTTTTTCCCACTGCCTCCGTACGTGCGCGGTTTCCAGGCAGACAATGTAATCATTCCAATCATTCCTCCTGTCCACAATAAGGGTCGTCACCGAGATCACACATCAAAGTAATTAGACCGAGTATTTCGTAATTAGCTCCATGGCTGTCATTACGGGGCTGTTTCTGAGCGGCAAATTGTGAGGAAGAGAAACAAAAGGAAGAAAACAAAGGCTACGTTTTCCGAAAGCGCATCTGTCTGTGCCTCTCAAGGCTAAGCTACCGAGATAACGCTACGAGATAGAGCTGGCAGAGATGGAGCTGCCGCCATATGAAAAACAACATGGGTATGCATGTGCGGACGTGCAGGGCTTCCATTTCATTTTGTGCGCGCTCGTTTCGCAGTGAAAACGTGGAATGCGAAAAGATGAAGATGCAGTGTTGTCTACCAATGGCCTAGTTATGCTTTGTAGACTTTTTTTTTTAATATGTATATATATATAGTTTTTTTTACGTCCTTCTGCAGTCCCCTGACCAAAATAGACTTCTGAAAAACACGTTTGAGCGAGACAAAAGTAACATCTTCCACCGCCAAAGGAGTTTGCGCCACGTGTCATACAGAGCAAAACTTCACTAGAACTTGACTGGAAACACCATCCACCCAGAGCTTATAATAAACATTTAGCCCAATTTAGCTCACACAACACAAAGCACTGCGTCTGCAATTGTTTCTGAGCGAGGAAATGGTCTTTTAGGGCGCGGGTCCACTGAGCCGGGCCAGAGGAGCTTAAAGTGTGGAGTGCCCGTTCTTATCACTAAGCAAACATCACCAAAACTGAAAGCAAAATGAGTTTTTTTTTTCTCTCCTGCGATAGATCTACTTTGATATAGAACTACCTTTTATTTAATATACATGGGTCTGCTGTGTTAAGACTTCCATTTCCCTTCAAAAGCTGTAGCTGTCAGACTGATTCCATAGGAGTTTGTCTGAATAACATCATTGCGCTTAAATCCTGTTCTCAGATGTCTTCATTAGTAAAACTGAGCTTGAGTTGGTTGAAGTTATTCAGATTGTGCATACCTGCACTCGTACGCATACATACTCATAAAGTCATAGGCCTTCTATGGAAGGAGCCGCACCCACGTCAGGCCGATTAAAATCTGTCTTTAACCCTTACAGCTGGTGCTCGTTCAAGAAAGAGCCGCTTCCCCCGCCGGTTGGCGTCTGCTGCCCGGGAGAGGAGAAGCTTGCCAGGGGGATGACCTTGACGGGGTCTTCCTTCTTGCTACTGCAGTGTCTGTCCAGGGTGTTGTAGAACTGCGGCCGGCCGATCCCTTTGTCCAGTTCGTCCTTTTTGGGCACGGACCTGCCCAGGGTGTGGCGGCCATCCATGACCCCCATGCTGCCCATGTTAGCTTTTATTCCCCGGGAATAGCTCTGCTGGAAGCCGAAAGAGGGGAGGGTGGCGGTGATGGCAGTGGTGGTCGGGGCGGAGGTCGGGCTGTTGCTGCCAGGACCTTGGAACTGGGCCAGGGCTGGGGGCATCCAGCAGCTGTCGGAGTGGCCCAGTATCAGACACTCCTGGGTGCAGGTCTCAGAGGCCTCAGCCAAGGCTTTCTGGAGGTTCACCTCTATGGCTGCGGAAAAAAATAAATAAATAAAAAGAGAGGGAAAAGGAAGAAAAAAAAACACAGTTAAGACAACAGGTCAGAACGTATAGAGTGCGCTGCTGGAATGCAATGATTTTATCGGGGCAATGTGAAAGCACCGCACGGACCCATGAGTCAGAACGCAAACAGAAGAAAGTTGTCGTCTTATCAGCAGCTGACCCGCAAAATGTCAGCCTTTTAGCAAAATGAAAGCCAGTGATAAATGTTTCATTTCATCTTGTAATGAGAAAAACACCAGCAGAGCATTTAATTTCCATTGGTATTCCCACGACTCTGTCTGTTTACCTACAATATGCAATGAATTCCCTGTGGCTTAATTAGAGTTGGGAAAAAAATATGTCTCGCCGCTTGTGTCTCGGATTGGCTTTACTGTATTAAATATTTAATGAACATCTTAACAAAGCGTTGTTTATTTTATTCACTGACAATGTGCCACACCTCAAACCCAATCCGGTGCCCAAAATAAATCTGGTCAAACCAGGTAAGAAAACTCGAGCGGAGAGCGGCGGGAGAAAGGAAACGTCCCCGCGTCTGGTGAGCATCTTCAGGCTGATGCGGGTGCTATTAATACACACAATGTGGAAGCATTTGGGTTGCGGGGAAGGGAAGAAAAATCTGAAAACAGAATGAAGGGGAGAGTGGGCAAGGCTAAGCACTCAGACTATCTTATCTCATTATCCCGGCCCTGACATCACATGTGGAATGAGTCTGGGATGAGGCCTCAGCATTGAGCCCGAGCAATAAAGCCTGTCATGCCAGATAATTAGAATGTAAAACAGTATGCACCAAGGCAACCCGTAGCCTGCAGTGTTATGTTTCCCAGGCCATGCAACGGAAAGAGGGGTCCTCATCCAAACATCACTTTGCTCCTCTAGGCCTCAGCTTCAAGCTGTCATGTAGAAATTATTTAGTGTATTTGCATAAGTAAGAATGCTATAAATAATTAAGCAGTCTCAGACCTCGGTACACTGGAACAACTATTTCCTCCACATAGTTCTGCATACTCTGTTATTCTTTTCCTCTGACATCTGCAAATATTCACAGCGCTTTATTTATTGTTGTACACGATTTTGCAAAATGAAATGAAATATCCTGATCTGATTATGCTGTGTTAGTGGTACCAGTTCCGCCTCCCACGGACCACCCACGAAGGTCCACGACAGCCGGGTGGACACCCTTTTTTTTTTCGTCGTCTTTCTGCCGCGGCCATAGATTGAATGCCACGGCGTCAACTTTAATTATGAGGGCAGTGTCTGAAAATGAATCGGCCGGTATAAATTGTGAGGATATATTTGGAGTGCCCACGTGGAGTCAAATCTGTCCCCTCCATATTGAACTGGAGCCGTGAAACAGGAGTGTATAAATCCCCTGGGCGGTAAATGTGTCACCTTTCAGAGGGTCACTAACTTCATTAAGGCAAAAATGGATGCCGCTTTCTCATTCTCTGAGCTAGCACAATAGGGCCGAGCCAAGTCTCGGCCGTGCCTTGACTCAATCTTTCTTTAAGTGTTTTCTGCTGTTGGAGATGTCTTCTCAGGGTGCTGATGCTTTAGATGAGGGAATGCAATTAGCATAAATATCTTATTACCTAAAGAGACTCACAAAAAAAATACTTTTTGTGTTTTTTTTTTTTTTTTACTTGGATTTCTTTCTGTCTTCTAACATTTGGTGAAAGGTGAAGCTGCCTTGAACGCAGCGCACTTCGCGAGTGAAAGGTAATCTGCGGCTCTGGGACTTGGGTCACACAGCATGAAACGTTTCAGAAGGAGCCTCTCCAAACGACGGGCCCGCACTGTTTTCTATTCCATCGGGGTAGTTTGGATTTGGGAGGGTGGGAGCGCGAGCGTGAGTGATGTCGCTGACAGCTCTTGCTGCTTTCGTCAGCTAGAGGTATGCCGCAGCCTGCTTGTGATACCGCTGTCTTTTGTATTCAGGGGAAACAACTGTACCCCACAGAGCTTTTGGAAGAAATCACACATCACTGACGCCACAGATCCCCTGATGCTGTGAACATTCTTTTCTACGTTCCCTTCAAGGAAATTTTGAATGGCAGACAAGTGGGGATAATGGCAAACAATGGGGTGTAATAGACAGCGTGACTCGTATCAGACCTACTGTTCTCATTTGAAATGTTTCATTTTTACTGAGCGGCGATTGGGGGTTGAAAAAATAAGCCTAATACCTGGTAAGCTACTGCGCGGTGTCAACCGAACATCTAATATTCAACCGCCACCGCTTCAAACGAGCCGGCCGCTTCCGACTACACATCCAATCCGTGTTCTGATTCAAAGCGGCTTGCGAGACATCGTGTCACAATCCCAGTTGATCTCAACGGTCGCAACGCAAGGTCAGTGCCGGCGGCAGCCTACGGCAGCCTCGTTCTGCAGCATCAACACATCCGCCCCGGCCCGCCGCTGGATCGAACGCCGCTGCATCCACCTTCAGCCGACCTTCCGCCGGCGTGGTCAAACATTGCGGCTCGTGCAAACGCTGAGCGCGCGTGAGAGGGAGGCGCGGTGGCGGAGGACGGCTACGGCCCTTGCAAATGGCTCACTGTAATGGGGGTGTTGTTTTCTTTTACAGAAATACTGTGTGTACAGGTCATGTTTTTTGTGTGTGTTGTAGGGAAAGAAAAAAAAATACCAGGTGAGGTCAAAACGATGCTGTAGTTCTCACTGCAGTGGCACCGGTTCGATTCCAGCCTGTGCACTTTGATAAAAGTCAGACATGGACGATCCCCAACCAACAGTAAAATACTCACTAGAACTATGAGGTCATACTTATATTACAACTTGACTGCATTTCTCTGTTATTCTTACCTATGCACAAAATACTGCTCACTATAAATACTACGCCTATTCGATATGAATGCTAATCAGTTGCAATATATTAACAGCTATTACTTACTTGAACTTATTTTTTATATTGTCAGTACATGTATAAATTTACCTTGTGTGTATACATATTTATATATATATATATATATATATATACACACGCGAGTCTTTAACTTGTAAGTTACAGTGTTGTCCAGCCCATCTTTATATATCCCCAAAGCTGCTCCTCTATCATTATCTTAATCTCTTCTTGTTTACGTACAAGAGCACGAGGGCAATGTCAAACCGGAGTCACACTCCTTGTGCGCGCGTCCATACGCGGCCAATTAAAGCCGATTCTGATCGCACACTTGAGCTAATTAAAGGCTGAATAAAAGTCTTTTAAAACAAAACTGTTAAAAAACAAAAAAAACTGCAAGTTTACTGTACGCATGTATAGCATCTGGCTGTTCGTCTCGTTTCGTCCACCCTCGGTTCAAACCAACACATCTGCTCGAGCGCATCTGTTTAAGTCAGCTGGCGTGTAGGTGACACGCCGATAATAAAGCCCCACCCACCTCACACACACACACACACGCACACTTACTAAAAAGCAAACAAAACCATGTAAAGTTCTGATTTAATGTCCTGATAGGTTAATGCACACCGTCTGTAATCTGAAGTTAATTAGTTACATTTTGGCATGCAAGCAATGTCGTAATGACTGAATGCATTCATCATAAACAATGCATCCCTCAGTCTCAGGAGGTCGTTGAGTACCACCTTGCCAACAGACATCTGGTAAGCATTATATTTTGCCTTTTTTTTTTCTCCTGCGATGGCCGCGGAATCCACAAAAACAAATACGCGTCCTGACAGGCAGCAGCGGTAGCGGACGCGGCTGGGATGCATATTGGCCAGCTGATCGGAGGCTCCCCAGCACAACAGTATGAGATATTTAACATGACAGTTGATGATATTTACTGACAGAGCTTGTTACATCTTGATGAGCTTCACATTAAGGCCTGCACACATATCACGATTCAACTCATTATTTCAGCATGCGCACGCTCATTATTGCTAATTAAAAGGATAATTGCATGCATCTAGGACATTAAATTCTTCGAACACCCAACAGGAAGGTGGACTAGGCCTCCGCCTCGTCGCGCTTGTGTTAATTAGTGCAGTCTTTTCCTTTTTTTTTTTTTTTTATCCTGTTTCTCACATGCGTGCATCCGTGCCACGCTCTCGTGTCATTTCAAAGGTGGACACTGTAACATGTAACATGAGACATCTGGCCATATTAAAATGACATACGGATGCTCTGTTTTCTAAATCAAGCCTAATACACAATGATGCATTGGACTCTCCTTACGTCTGTTGTTTACCTTTTAGAAATATGTGCTGCCACTGTGTGATATAGTTATTTTTATCCTCTGCAAAGACTACGAGGGATATACTTTTGCAGTTGCGCAACATTCGCAAAGGTTCGTGCATAATCCAGAATTCAGCCGCTACGTAAATAAACCTTTCACCACCCCCAAAGCGGCGTCACCCGCCACTCTGACCCTCTCAGTGTCGGCTAATTTGGGATCAACAAGTTTAATAGCGCCAGAAAGCGCGCGAGGCTCGTAAAACGGAGCCCTTGTCTTTCATCGGGGGTGTTAGGCCCATCGCGGAGCACGGCGGGCGATACAGCCGTCGAGTGTGCCAAAATATTATCGTCATCATCATATTACGTGCGATAGGGAGGATATGAGAAAGAGAGCGGAAGAGAAATAAAAAGGCGCGTGCTACGCGGGGCACGTGCCTCGTCGTCCACCGGGGAGACGGAGAGGCAGAAATCGCGTAACGCGAAAGATTCTTTCAAATAAATAGAATCTCAGTAGAAATAATTGGGTTTGTAATTACCGAGACGTTATCACTTGGCTCGGCCTTATGCCCACTCCAAACGTACGGTCCGGATAAGCAAATGGATGGTCATTAATAATAATAGCGCTATTAAAACCCCTTGGTGTTGCTTCGGAAAAAAAAGAAAAAAAAAGAAGAGAGATGCCATTACTTTCATCACGGCTCTGGCAATCATCATTTGAGGGAGAGACCGATGCCTCACTTTTCGCGGAATTACAGATACAAGGCAGCCCACTCACGAGCTTGATGCGATTCACTCCTCCCCGCTTTCTCGGGGCTCGTGTTTATGATGCGCACTTGTGACTGATTCATAACGTTGATGATGTGTACTCATATGTGAGCTCATGTTGCATTCAGGGTGGTGGAAACTAAGGAGGGACCGGTTTCTGAAGTAATGAAAATTATATGACTTAAACCCTGAATATACATACATGCCTTCGGTAATGAAAAAAAGAATATGCACGCTCTGAGACAAGGCCTGTGATATATATATAAAAATAAAAATGGCAATCTGCCTGAAAATGAAGACTTTCGCAGCGCGTCAGACTCAGATGCTACTCGGTGTTCTTTACTTTTATCAGGAGGAGGTACAGTGTAATCCCCGGTGAAGCCAATAAGAGCTGTCATTGTCACCGCGGCCAAGGGCACGGAGGAGGAAGTAAATATTCCACTGTAGCAATAAAAACTTGGCGTGGACTTTGGGAGGCAGATCAGCCTCGGCGCAGAGGTCAGCGGCGTCGTGTAGGAGGATGACGTGCCTGCGAGAACACGTGCTGGGGCGCACACTTTGTCACGAGATCTCTTGCGAGATTTTGTGACGGAATATCGCAGCGAGACGATGGGAGCGCCCGTCCGCCGGCCGTCCTCATTAGCGATCGCACGGCCAGTGAATTGCTTTTTATAATGGCAGGTTTTTTTTTTTGTTTCTTTTTTCCCGCCGAAACATAAATTTCGGGGCAATTCCGCGCAGCAGCGATTCAAAGTCAGATAGAGGCAGCGGCAGAGCGACGACTCCCCTTTTTCTTAGGCCTTAAAACAAATAGTGCCAGATGTAATGAATGGCCTTTTTTTAAAGGAGACAATGTGACGCAGATAAGAAGGGGGCGAGGTTGTCCATATATACTCTAGACTAATTACTTTTGATGCATTTACTGAGACGCCGCTGACAACAGTGAGTCTCTGAGCCACATACGTATTTATCAGCACTTGTGGGACCTATACAGTTCCTCGCCTGTAATCCATCTAGCCTTGTCTTCTCTCGACCCCTTTTGCTTTCCTAGTGTTTGACCCATTGTAACTGAAAGTAATTGCAGGCAGAAAACAACATCTAATGATTACTTTATCTGGGAGTCTGAGAGAGAGTGAAAAGTCACAGACAGGTACTTTCAACAAAGGGAGGAGGCCTTTTTGTTCCCGACACACAATTTCAGACAACAAAGAATATTATTGACTTGGCAGAGATTAGAACACCAAAACAAATAACAAAGCACAGGGAGAGGACAAAGTGCACAAAGAGAGAAAGGATCTCTTGAACAACCAAGTGCCAAACACTCGCTCCTTTCTTTTTGTTGCCATTGATTAAAAGTATGTCGCGGGATGAAGCGCCCATTGCTCCGTTCAGAATATACAACAGGGGGCAGAATGTACAGGGTTAATTTCATGTAAATTCTTTTATATCCGAGGGACCTTTGTTGTCAAGGAGAGAAAAGAAAAAGGGCTAAAAAAAATTTAATTTCGCCAAAGCACGAAAAAAAAAAAAAGTACCGACAGCAACAACCACAATTGTGTGATTTCCTTCGACGGAGAGCGCAGTCGGGAGGGCAGAACACAGAAACGGGATTCTTACACTTGACTTTTTTTTGTGCGTGACATTGCTTGATTACATCTCCTTCATTATGTCTGGACCACTATTGGGCCTTCCCACCCGAGGACAAGATGCCGGTGTCACCATCAACACAATCAGTCCTGGCCAAATACCCAGCATGGGCCAGATAGATGAGAGGTGCAAACACCATAACAATCTGCAATCAGTGCTCATCACCACAATGACACACAGAGGATGAGGCGCGCGGTCGCTATGGGAGGGGGTAGAAACACAAGATACGCTCGTGGAGGTGCACACACACACACACACACACACACACACATTCTAACCCACGCACGTCGCCGCTCTGAGCTTAAAATCTCACACAGGGCCGGCCGCTCATTCCCTGTTTTTAGTAGATCTGTTTCTTCTTCCGAGCGTTGGATGATGCTGCAAAGATGTGCTGCACAGGTGTGCTGTTGCCGACTGAGAAGCAATACATAAATGTATATTTATAAGACTATATATATATATATTTAAAGTTAAAATTTCATTGCACACGGATGAACATCTGAACATCTCCATATTGTGCAGACAATGCGAGGTCTGGGAAATGAAACTAAAGAGCGAAGCGAGGACGGGAAGTGAAAATATTTTAGAGGGATTAAGAAAGAAAGCAAAATGGGCTGATTAAGTGGGACTTGACAAAGCAGGCTGATATTTGCGAGAAGATTGGATTGTTCCTGCAGGAATACTATCTAAACAGTCATGATTTTAGGAGATGACTCTGATCTAAAAATGTAAATGTCACTTATAACACTCTCAGAGCTTCTTTTAAAAACAAATTAGAAGCTGACTTGAGGGGTAAGCAGGTCCTCGGAGAAATAAACCTGTTGCGTTCGGAGCCGGTAACGACTGGATGTGTTCGGAAAAGAGCTAATAGAAATGGGACCCCTTCCCCCTCCTCCCCCTCCCTGTTTCACATGATGGAAATGAGACGCAGAGAGACAAATTGTGCAGCGGCCGCCGACGTGCTACATCCCGTGTCATGTAACAAGCAAATTCATCACACTGACCCATTGCCCCCAATTATTATGGAAAACAAGAATGAATCAAATTAACATTGAAGAAGCTCTCGGATCCGGTGGCCCGACTGTATAGCCGACGGATACGGCGGGAGGGAAAGAGAGGGTAATAAACAAGGTGCCGCTGTATGCGCTATATATCTTGCAGTCATTGATGATTAGCTCTGTTTTCCCTTAGCCATACATTACTGTTATTGCCTCCATGGCCGGGCAGATAGGAAGTGGATACAAAGGCATCGGGAAGCCCATCTTTCAAGGGATAACTGGCAGCCTGAAAACCACTCAGCACCAGTGGCAGTGTGATTCCAGCGAACGAGCAATCTGGCCGCGGTGAAGGATTGCGAAAGCAGGACCTGACGTACAGTTTTGTTATGTTCGTACGAGCGAGGTATCTCTGAGCCGGCGTGGTCACAAAAAAGAAAAAAGAAAGGGGGGTTTCTCTGCGGATGTCAACGGCTCAAGTCCTGGTGTTTCGGCCTGCCTTTTCTCCTTACCCTTCTATGCCCGTCTTCAAAATAGACGGCCCAGGCGTGAATGCAGACTGTATACCGTATTAGTCACAGTCATTAGTGATGAGCAAACTTACATTTGTAATATCAATGTGTAGCGCAGCACGGTAAAGGTTTTAATATGAGGGGTAGACTCTCTCCAGATTCCCCAGAGCGTGTACACTTTAAAGGTTTTCCTTTTCCAAAGCACCACAGACCCTCCTCCGGGGACAACTATTAATTTTTCACTGAAACCTCCCCTGAATAATGAATTCTGTCCTATTTATACGCTGTGATAAGTCCACTGAATGTCTAAAAAGGGGTTATCGTGAAAAGGGTAAGGCTTTCAGAGGAGGACCGGCTCCTGCTTAACATGTTTAATTCATCCGCATCGCCATGTTCTTGAAAGCAGAAGAAAAGTCATATAATGTATCACTGGCAAACATGAAAGCAGACACAAGCGGCACATTCAACAAATCACAGCTTTACTTTTTGCTGTTTTGATGTTGACTGTCACAATCCCCCACCCAAACACCAGCCGCAGAAAGTTCAGATATATGCTTTTTACTCCTACGGGGTACGGCTGACAGATACGCTCTCGCTAAAATCACAGAGGTACTCAGCGGCTTGTGCTAATGTTTCTGTCAGTGCGCACTTTATTTGGGGTGCGCTGAGTGCAGACATTGTCATCCGGCATTCACGGCAGAGAGAGCGACGGGTACAGTCACGTGGAGAGAGTGCCAAAAAAAAAATGGCAAAAAAAAATAAAAATAAAAAAAAGGCGTAAAGATAAGCCCATAAATAATGCAATAAAAACTAGAACGCGCCGCACAATCTGTGGATGAGAAGAGTCAGCTGGAGGTGACAAACATGCCTGACGCTTAAAATACTTGGAATACGTGAAGTTACTGTTGCAGCAGTGACTTCCCGTTAAAGAAGGGAGCTCCACTCTGCTGCCGCTTGTGTCTGAGCAAAAAAAAAGAAAAGAAAAAAAAAAGCTATTCATTCATTACGGATTCACTGTCAGACCAAATAACCGTGAGGCTGTCTCATCACCAAAAAAAAAACCTCTTTCACATAAACACAATTAATTGACACTGCAGAGAGCACTAACAATATCACAGTGGCACAGATCAACTGTAGTGATCCCATTCAACATCACGCTTACTATATCATCATTATTGCACTTACAGCTGGATATAATTAGGATTTATTTTACGCTCAGCTCGAGCCCACGCGCGCGGTTGAAGCCGCTAAAAATAAGTTGTCTAATTGTTACGGTTGAGTGGCGTTGTTGCGCATTTGATCTAAACGTGTCGTTTTCAACGCAAGGAAATGAAACTTGTTGGGCCTGAAAAAAAGCTTCCCTTCGTCCTCAGCACCGCTCCCTTTTATTGCGTCTTTAGCTTCTCGACAGTCTTAGAGGGGAAAGGAAGAATTAGAATGAAATAAAAGGCTAAAAGCAGAAAATAGGCCCGCTCATTGTGTTCCGCCTGCCATGATGATGAAGAGAATGCTCCAGCGGATACAGCGGTCCACAGAGGAGGAGAGAGTGAAAATAGCCACACGACTTTCTTTTCCGGCACTGGGGAGACTGCCGGCAACCCATTGACCTCAATGTCTTTTATATTCCTCAGCCCAGAGCGCTAACTATCAGATATTAACACCCCACGTCTTTGATTTCGCACGCCCCGAGGACACTTGCGTGCATAGTTTGTCCCGCGGCGCTGCACTCTTTGTGTCAGTGGTTCCGACGAACAACCCCGCGAAGATACGAGGGGTGGAGTAGGTACATCACGCTTTTTTTTTTCCCCCTTCATGGCGTTTAGTGTCTGCTCTGTTGTTGACATGTCTCGGCAGAACTGGTAGGATTGCACGGAGGCAGGACGTTTGCAAAAGAAAGAAAAAAACACCAGTCCTGGATATGTCACTGACACGTACTGGTTTTTGTAGAATTGCAGGAGAAAATTGCCAACACCGATACCACCACCGCCTTCACCACCACCACCACCACCACCACCTCCACCGTGATGACATCACTGCAGCCAATTTCATCCTGCACTTTATTTGAAGCTGCGCCGTGCGCGCACCGCCAACACACACGGGGCTCTATTTCTTTGTGTAATTCACCGTGTGAAAGCACCAATACCCATCTCTATGATAATTTCCTATTCACCATGAGCAAAGACAGCGACACTGATACAATTCATTTCCCCTTTATTAACTGGTGCGGAAATGTTGGGCCTAGCAGAAGTGACTTCTGAAGTCTTTCAGGGCTGAAGGGTGGTGGAGTTTATTTTACGGGTGAGAGGAGGGAGCCAGCGCAGGGTACATGATTTTTTTGGGAGCCATGCATCGATAATAGCGTATTTGCCAGACACGAGAGTTTCGGTTTCCACCAACATTTAGTGACCTCTTGAATTTTGCAGGAGAAAGTCAGAAAGCCTCAGCTTTATGCATGTTTTTCTCAGGAACCTAAAAATCACCCAGTCCTCTCTCCCTGGACCGTCCAGCAAAATTTCAATATCATCTATGGTGTTTGCATTCCTTGTTTGAGATTCCTGCGCATGACACCCGGAGTAAAGTCCAGTCAATCACTGTGACATTCAATTCACTAGAATTGATGACTTGCCATTTTTTTTTTTTTTTTATCTAGGCTTGATGTCCTTTTTATTTTTCTTCATCCCCGACTCTTCTTCTCGCCACTCCGACATCGCTAATTATTTCAAACTATCAGGTAGACGGTTTCAGTTTCAATTAAATCCCATCTACTCCGCTGACCTTGGGGTGGGAAGGAGGGCTGCTCTCTCAGCCCTGAATAGTTCCTCTGGCAGTTACGGGTGCCATTTAAGATTTAAACTCAATTTGAGCCTGACTTTCAGTGAATCCACGGCCAGACAGAAGCATGGCCAGTGCATGTATTCCAGTAACGCACTTAATGTGATAATTGAGAGGGGCCCAATTAAAGCTGGGAGGCATAACCGGCTACTCCAGCAGACCCCAGGGTGGCCGGGAAGGACAGATTTACAACCATCTGCCGCTAATCTAGCTGGTTATGAATCTTAATGCACTGATGTTGAGATGACATACGGTGTTATGGGAACGGCGCAGACAGAGGCTCAAAGTATCAACACCGCACAAAGATCAAAATGGCAACATTTAAAGATAAAAAGAAAAAAGAAGAAAATCTTTCACAAATAAGGAACAACGCTCCTGTAGACCTGACTGCAAAAATAAATATAAAATAATAAATAAAAGAAAGGACGAAAAAAAGAAAAACAGAGGGCACTATGTATGTAAGAAAAACAATTACGGGATATTGACAGCTAGCGCAATCAAAGGCTCCCCTGCCAGACTCAATGAGGTGCCAATCAACTGAGTGTCTCTGCTGCTGCCTTTCATTTTAGAGTCAGAGGAGATTCTGCCGTAGTGAATCATCAGTCAATAGCTCAGAGCTGATGGTTAATGCTGATTGATGACATTCAATCCACCAGCCCAGCATACTCCCCTCTAAACAATGCCTCTCATCTGCAATAAACAGTCAGGGTACATGCTAAAATCAGGTGGGGGGTGGGCAAGCTAGCATTATTTTTATGATCGTAGTCCGAATATAAGTAGCAGCAGTGGTAGTAGTAGTGTAAAGGTCAAGATTTCATTGTTCCAAACTAGCTCTAAAGGCCCTGTCACCATGCTCTGACAACTATATTGTTTCTCTCTGGAAGAAACCGGTCGCTCATCAGATGCTACGAAAGGTCGCCCGTGATTGATTTAAGCCATAATTAAAATGATCATTAAAACAAATGACAAACCACCGTCATCATTCCATGAAATTATGCGAAATTAGAGTGTCATTCAGATGGCGCAAGCCAACGAACACAATGCGCCAGCGCTGAAAAAAAACAAAACAAAAAAAAAAAAAAAAAAAAAAAACTACTTAGTGATTTAGTGAGTGATTAGAGTGATTCTATCAAATGTGACATTTCTATCATCATGGTGCTCTGCCTTGCTCTCGCCTTCCCTTCACCTGTGGCTCACAGGCAGAATAATAGAACGAGACCCCCCCCCCCTCCTCCTCTGCCACCACCATGTCTGTGGTCCGTTATGTGAATGTATGTGAAACATGACAATGGTAACCTGTGATAGGCATTTTCTAACCATGAAATGTCCAACAGGAGGAGAAAGAACACTGCAACAGCACATAGGCATGATTAGGGCCGGGCGGTATGAGCATAGTAGACTGACTAAGGATGGACTGTTTTACTGTGATGATGAGTAAATATTGTAGAATAGTCCTGCACTAGTTTAGGTCTAGGTTTGCACGGCCCCTTGGTGGCGCTGTCTGCTGATGTGGAAATCCGGGGACATTTACAGCTCGGGGATTAAAAAAAAAAGAATTAAATGTTATCAAGATGACAATTATGGTACAATTATTTTGACATATTTCTTCATATTCAAACTGCTATGTCTGGAATGTCATGAGCAGCCCGACCGGCTACCGTAATGATTGTAGTGTGCGCGCAACATTTTTTTTCTCCTTCATAAAAAGCTAAAATTAGTGACGCGTTTGGTGTGCTTTATTTTCCCATGTTCAACACGCCTCGCAGTGACGCAGTGGCACCATGCGTGTTTAGAAGCGCTACATTGAAAATGGTCCCCATTCTGAAACAGTGTCTCATGGTGCAGCGTTGAAAATGCTGTGTAATCAAATACACCGGTACGCCGGTATATTAAAAATTCATATCATGATGGGAAAAAAATACTGGTATACAAGAAGTGGCTAGGTTCAGAAAGAAAATGAAAGGATTCTCTGTCCCTCCTTTTTATTTTGTCTGTTCACTGTGTGTCTTCAGGAAAGTCCATAAGAGTTTGTTTATCGTCTGCAGCATTTGCAGAATTTCTTACTTTATCGCTTGGACTCTTACTTGGACTCCTCTCCCATCAGTAGCGCTCAGTCAACGTTAATTAAGCAATAACGACGGCGTAGAACTCACAATTAAGGACCCACGTTGGCTGGTTGGTCGTGACCCAAGTTCATAATTAAATATCGGATGTTAAATTGAAAGAAAAGGAGGAGAAAACGCGGCCTGTTACACTATTATTACAATGTTCGGGGTTGGCAAAGAGCATGTCTTACTCCCATCCCCTGCATTTCAGTTGCTCTTTGATTCATATAGGTGCTTAAAGAGCAAGGTGGGACTATTACCATTTAAAGTGGTTAACATGCCCCAGCTGGTATTTCTTTCCATTTCCATCGTCCTTATTAAACACGTCGAGAGCCCTTTCCCGGAGTTTGCTGACTATACCGCACATCCTAACCCTTGAGTGGTGATAAACAGACTGAAAGTGGCAAGAGGAGAACAATCACGGGAAAAACTCCTTCAAAACTCTCACCAGTCCAAAAACAATTATCAAGAGCTGAAATGCTTTAAGGAACAAATCACAGTGATGCTCCATATATGACACCTGCTCCCATTCTACTCCTCATTCGGTTTGCACTTCACAGTAAACACAACAAAGAATTGTAAACTCCACTGGCAGCAGAAGAAAGGTATTAATTTTTCAACCTGGAAACTGTAAACTGAAAATACCTGTGAAGTGGATAATTCTGTCTGGGGGAGACATGTATTTTCCCCCTTCCTTGTGTCAACACAACTTCTTTTGAGGTGCGCAGCGATGTCTGTATGGACCTGATAAGTCTCTTATTCTCAGCAAAGAGTAATTTGCAAAATGCAGACGGCTGTACACAGACTCTCCACATTGTTAATTAAATCATTCTGCCTTTGAAGTTTTCTCAGGTTTTAATGGGAAAATAACGAATAGGATGCTGTCGTCTCTCCTCGTGAAAAGAATGATGCATGGGCGCTACATCAATTACTGAGGCTGAAATACTGTAAATAAATTAAATTAACCATAAATAAAAGTGCATGACTTCCTCCTCTGGAAAGCAGCATTGTTTTCCTTTAAAGCTGTCGAGAGGCTACCCCAGCAAGGCGGGCATCCGCTGTTATACGCAGCCACTTGTACCTGTTGCCAAACAGTCGCGGATGCTGTGATCGCAGCCATATGTGCATGCCATGCAAACCAAATAGGATTTCACCTCATTACGTTAAATCTGTGCAAGTGCAAGAACTGGAACTATATACACATATTTCCCCTTAGGTGGCTTTAGTCCGCCAACCCTTCTGAGTTCAGTATTCGCTGATCTGAGTCAGACATCTCCAGTGAGGCTAATTCAGAATGAAAAATGAAAAATTGGGGGTCGCCGGGGGTTGACTTGGTGGCTCCGGAGCCCGACGATTGTGATCACACTCATCAGAATACACCTTTCAGCCCTTTCTCCCCCTCCACAACCTGCCTCCTAATTTGATCAATAAAGATGAGTTTCCCTCCATAATGAAATCGGCACTCAATCACAACTTTGTCGGCAGAAAGGTCAGGCAATAAAAGGAGATTTTGTTTCGGGCGAGAAAAGAAGAGACTTTTCTAATTAGTTCACTCTGACCGACGTGGCGCTGCTAAACAGCTCAGCGAAAAAAGTATGATACGATCCATTTTGTTTTAGTCAATAACTTCCTGGGCCACAAATATGCCGAGAGTATTACATGGCGACCTTTGCACTAATCAATCCACTAACACTTTGAGTCTAAAGAGTAAAAAGTCTGCAGATCCGACGGGGGGTGGGGGGTAGGGGGTTGGGTGTTTTTTTTTTTTCCCAGTAGGGTCAAGCTGATAACAGAACACAACCCCTAAGGTGTTAATGGCAGGCTGATTATCTGAATGGTTAGTGTTTTCGCTCCCTCCTCTAATCACTTCCAAGGCTAGTCTTTGAAAAGCCAATTATGAGCTGGGCCAAACTGTACGATTCACTTTCAGCACTTTAATGCTGCATTCATGTGCTCTAATTTGCGAAATGGAAAGTGGCAAAAAGCAAAAAAATTCTGGCGTTGATTATATCCATATATCAGCCGCGAATCAGTCTCTGCATTCCTTTAAAAAAAAAAATAAATAAATCAACTACTCGCTTTGATCCAACTTAGTAGTGATTAATTGTCCTGTATCACCCTTCAAAATAAATATGCAACGTGTAGCATCCTGACAGCTGAAAGTTGTTGATGTGCACAAATGAATATTAACATTTATTTATCTACATGTGTCACACTTTAAAATACATCAGACACACCAAGCACATTATGTATAATAACTACATAAAGGCGTCTCTCCAACCTGTCCCAGATTCTTTGCTTTTATCCGCCAGCAGAGGGCGTGTAGCCTCCCTCAGTGTTACATTTCATTGCCTTGCTGCATTAAGAAACTTACTTAAAACCTCTCTAATGCAGTTGCTAAGCCCACTGATGTGCTATATGGTCTGAGGTAGCTCTGCAGGGCTGTGTGTTGCAGTGTGATACCAGCAGTACATCCGCTCTGAAACGCGTGCAGCGCCGCTCGAGGGGAATCGACAGACATACGTCGAGAAATGTGCAATGCGGCCGTGTTCACTTGCTCTATGTGAAATGAGACAGTCCTTCAACGGCCGAGTGCTCTCAGAAAGAAAAGAAAAGAAAAAAAAAACAATATTAACACCGCTCATAATATGTCAATTATATTAGTGTTTAACTCCGCCGTTATCAGCCCCACACTAACAAAGCGGTTCATTTGCTCAGGTGCTGAAGGTGAGGTCGGATTATGTGCGGCTATCTTTTCAGATTACAAAGGTGTGAGGAACAGGTTCGGAAAAAAAAAAAAAAAAAACTCGTCCTGTCTCCGTCTGGCTGCGTGTGTCCAAAGGCGACTTGACAGCGTGGCCCCACAGACGGGCCCGAGATTAATGATTTGTGACAGCTTCAACGAGCCAGGATATGAACAGCCATCCTGCAGCCATTACATAAGTAGAAACAGCTGTTGTTTCGGCAGAGGCTTTGATTTCTTATTGTAGCTGCTCCTCATAGAAGCGTGGCAGGAGAGGGGACCTCCTGTCACATACAAATAGCCTGAACAATACTGTCAAGGCAGCAGGTTTTCGCGGAGGGGAAAGCGCGTTGCTGCGGCTCTGGTTGCAATTTCAGCAGGGCAGGAGAGGGAAACTTTCCGACGTCCACTCTTCGTTGCAGTCCTTAAATACTGAGACACCAATAAAGACAACTCACTGTATCTACAGTTTATATTGATGGCTCTGGATGATCCTGCCAGTGCCTGCTGTGTAATTATAACAGCCTGAATTATGTTTGCCGGTAATTCTGTGGCTCAGACTGTGTTGTGATTAGCACTGGCATGAATGGAGCTAGATTAAACCCAGTTGGAAAGTATAGCGAAGGAACAGCAATGAGACATTATTCCTTTTCTGTTTGATTCTGAGAACATTGCCTTGTTGTAACACAATGGGATTTAGATAGTCCCATTGTGAAGAAAGCCTGTTTTGAAACGCGGTGAATGTATAGAACACGACGAGCCACTTTGTTTCAGCGGGACAAAAGGCAAGGCTCGGCTTGGCATGTGCTTTCTGACACTGTCTGCTCGCTATTTCGCAGCCTCTTTCTTCCTTGATCACTCCAAAAGAGCCATACAGAGCGGTTGTGAATAGATGAAAACAGTCTGGGGATTGCTTTGTATGGAAGGCACAAATGCCAGGTTGAATCCTTTTGAATAAGCGTCTAATTTAGTTTGTTACATCACTGCCACTCTTTTATCATGAGCTGTTACGCTGTTGTTCACCACACAACGTTTCCATTCAGGCCGATTGTAAACGTCCTGTGGCTACCGGAAAGGCTACGTAACAGGGAAACAATTCTAATTACAATTATTTCCATGTCACCTTTTGTACAGGTCTACTGTACTTCGCATTTGCAAGATGTCATCGTTTGCGTGTGTGCGTGCATTGTCCTTGCTTAGGATTCAGCAGATGGAAACATGGGATGGAGGTTATCAGCCGCCCCGTTCCCCTCTGGACTGTAATTCGTTGTCGACAATGTGCTATGGACCCTAAAGGCCTGCCATCTGCTTACTTTCTCTCCTTCCAAAGGTGAGAAATTTCAAACCCCCACCTGGTTGATGTTCGAGCCATGGATTTCACCTACTCACGATAGTGCCAGTTGCATACTGTGAAATTTCTCAGAAACGTGAGCGAAATATAATAAACTGCGCCATCAGCCGTCGAGAGTTGCTTCTGTTAGCGACAGAATCAGAAAGAAAAAAAGAAAAAATACCATCCCAACTAAACGGCGGGATAAGATTCGAGAGTTTTGAGAAATTCTCCTGAAGGTTAATAACTGCTCTCGTTAATATTGAGATGTAAATGTCACTTTGACCTTTTTTTTCTTTTTTTTTTGTACCACTCATCAGACAGTTTTTTTCCCCCATAAGGTGGGTTTTTCTTTTTGAAAATTCAAAATGAGATGTCCTCAATTACCTTTTCCTCATATCTGTGGCCAGTGAGTGATAGAAATATACAGGAAACAAACAAACAATTTGAAATATGTTTTGTACTTCTACAAGCAGCGAAAGTTTTAAGGCCTAAAACAGACGTCTGGCTGCTCAGGAATCATCACTGTGCTCGGAAATTGCATTTTAACGAGCCATCTTTGGACATGTCCAGTTCCCTGTTCAACACAGATTTGTTCTTTGTATCATTTGTTATTCCTGCATTGTCTGGTACGCTAGTTCATAGGTCTTCAACAGGGGGTCCGTGACCCCTAGGGGTTCCGCTGAGGTACTGCAGGGGGGGTCACAAAATCTTTGGTTGATTAGACATTTTTATATATATTTTTTTATTATTATTTCCCCCAAAAAATTTAAATTTCACACATTAACACGAATCTAACATATTTTAGTAAAGGGATATGGGATCGCTTAATATTGAATGCAAAAATGCTGATAATAATAATGTATATTTTTAAATAGCACTAGGCAGAGTTTAATATAGAACACATATAGTAGATGGGGGGTCCCTACTCAATCTCTCCATCAGCTAGGGGTCCTGAAAACTTGTTTCCTTTAGTAAGAAAGGCACACGGGGCACGCAGTTTAGGAATAAAATTATTAACAAAATAACATGACTCAGTAAAACGTTTTAAAACTGACTGCTCATTTGAGCCCCTTTATTGCACACTCATGTCTTTAGAGAGCAGGTTTGAACTTAACCATCGCGCAGGAACCAGAGCGGTGACTTCACAGATACGCCGCGTCCCGCGGGCCTCTTTACACTTAGATATTGAGCTCTTATCCCGAGCTTCCTGCATAAGACTCCATACATCATCTAATTGATCTGGCGAGGAAGATTTAAGCCTCAGCTTGGAGACAGAAATCTCGTTCCAAGGTCAGGCAGCGGGAGTCAAAGGCCAGGGGTCACCTGTCTCCTCACACCTGCCCTTGATGTATCCCCACACCCGACTCCCCGGAGGACGCCAGAGATTCCTATTCTGCTGATGAGTTAAACCTGCTTGAGCCGTAGGAATCCACGGGATTTCCAATCGGCCTTGTCTGCCGCCGTGTAGGACAGTTCGCGCCGCTCAGGTACATCAATCAATATCCGCACAACACAGCCACGTAGCCAATGCGCGACGTCTGAAAGTTTGCCCAGCGAACCGGAGTTCATCTCGCGAAAACTCCGAGCAATTCATCATGAGATGGATTGTTCCAAGAAACTTTGACTCTGCGTGGACACACGGATTCCTCAGGAGGAATAATCTCATTACACTTAATCACTCATTCCCTTGATGCATAGATAGGGGGAGTGGTGAACTGTGTTGCCATACAGCATGATTCAGGGTTGCTAAGTATAGTGCACGCAGCCCATAGAAGCGGCGGACAGAAGGTATCCCCTGGGCACTCAGAGAAACGCTACGTATGAAATGGAGCGGCAAACTTTCTCCTTTTTGAAATAGGGCATTATGTATGCATGCGGGGATGTTTGTTAAAAACCCTTGTCTGCTGTCAGGCTTCGCCTCCTTCCCTCTAAGCTCAGAGAAGGGAACGTAAGCTGTTTACAAATACAGTATGACAGGTTGGATACTCCAAACTTAAGTTTCCATGTCACAACCTGTCAGTGACATTTAACAAGAGGGAAAAAAAAAAAAAAAAAAGACCAAAATTGCTTCCAGAAAAAAAGACCAAACCAGCATGTGGATATGTGGATGGAAATAGCTTTTGACCAAGGAGCTACATATACATAGAGTCTAATTCTACACACACAATGATGATATTTACACTTGTTAAATTAGAAAAATTGGACAAGTTCAGCGCGCCAACGCATTGTGGACATCGACATTTAAAATTTTGTTTGTGTGGGCGGAACCTCGTATCACACTGTGTGAGTCCTGCTGTATTCCAGTGCCACAAATACTACTGTTTCTTTAGTTTTGTCGGTGTTTGTTATCCACCTATAGCAGAATGTATACAGGAAAAATATTGAGTTTGGTGAGAAAGGGCTCCGGGCTGTTTTGAGTTCAACTGGGAATAGATTTTTTTTTTTTTTTTTTTTCAAGGGCAGTGTGCAATCATGGAGCTGTGTTATTCCCCATGATTGCCAGACCACTGGCAAAATGCACACACACACACACACACACACACTCACGTCCACACACACACATGCACGTGGTACGGTTGTGTGAAAATGTGACTTCACAACATCAACAAAATATTCAGAGGGAAGATCAGAGTGGAGAGATATGAGACACCCATGTCCAGGTGATGTTACAGCTTTTGTGCATCAATCTGCCTTTTTTCTTTCGACCTCGCAGTTGCGCCCCTTTACACCACGGATTAGCCAGGTCTGTGGTCCGGGGGCGAAATGACCGCGGCATAGGAAAAATAGGTCACTGTAAAACAAAAGGGCAGAATGAAAATAATAGAGCCCACGGAATTCAGCTGCAAAAGTTTGGGGATAGTGCTCGATAGTAAAAACATAACCGAAAAAGAATAAAAAATAAAAAATTGTCAGCGTTATGTTTCATGCAGGAAAGACACCAAACCGCGCTTTTTCATTTGCCTTATCTCGGCTCGCTACGATCACGTAAATTATTATTTTCTTTTATTGCGAAGTTATAAATTTTCATTTTTTTTAATTTATTTATTTTTTTCATTTTCAAAACTTTCTTAATTCGTTTGTGTTTCGCTTGCTCGTAGGGCTTTGGGGACTTTGATAATGAAAGGGAAACAACGTGAAGCAGATTAGCTCATCAGCTTCAGATAATAATGAAACAATGAGATAGCACGTCGTCCTCCCGCTCTTGCCGCAGCCGCTCCATTAGAAGACAGGAGAGAATCCGTCGAGTGATTTCAATATATATTCTCTTTTTTGTCTCTATTTCTTAGAGATATTTCTTCTCCCTATCTTCTCTTATTTTATTTATTTATTTATTTATTGTTTGAGGGGGGAGAGAGGGATAATTCAGTGTGCCGCTAACACCGAACTGAACTGAAGTGAGCCCGAGATCAGCGGCTGATGTTGCTCCGTCACCGCGGGCGGCGGCGAGGACGCGGGGAGCACGTCGAGTCGGATCGTGAACTCCGCTGCGAGGAGAAATATTTGTTTTCCATCATAACTCGCAGCGGCGGCCCGAGTTTGTTATTCAGGAACTCTTATGAGGGCAAAGTATACACAAATGCGCCTGGACTGTGGGTGTCGCACGGCTTTCGAGCTTGTTAAAAGGGCCCGGTCAAGTTATGTCAGATTTTAACAGCCATTCCCGCAGATTGGCCTCGCCGGCAATCTGAAGGCCCATAAAGCCTGATTCATCACCCCTATCGCTTGCAGAGGGCACGCAGAAGGCAGGGAAAGAGCAGCTCTCAGGTATGCTAAAGTCATCCATGATGGAATCTGTCAACTCTGCAAATGGCTCCCCTTCGCCCTGCTGCCTTGTGCATTTTATCAGCTGAAGTAGTCGATGACAGAAAGTCTATTGAACTCTGGCTGTCTCTCCATACAAATTATTTCTCTCTGTTGAGCAACATTTGTGTTAGGACGGGGGTGTGATTATCAGTCAAATGTGGGGCCCGGCTCGGCATTGCGAATACGAACTCGGGAGGGCAGGAGCATCCCTGTTTACCAGCTCAGCCCTTCTTCCTTCTCACCTCTAGTAATCATAATTATATTGGGAAATTCCATTTGTTGCAAGGCTGCCGACAACCCTTGAGAATGAAAAAATACAATTTAATCATTTGCCACTGCCGACACGTCTTCAGGCACAGCAGGATTTGGGAGGGTTGAAGACAACGGGTGGGCTTTAGAAGCTTAATGGATGCTATTGGATCACTTTTTGAGTGACAGATAACAAGCGCGGGTGCCTGGCGAAGTTTCCTCCAGATGGAGACAGACTGCTTTGTGCTAGTTAACAGACCTGTTTATTTTTGTCTTGGAAAAAAAAAAAAAACAAGACAACAAAAACAACAAAAAGAAACACCATCCTGGCTGCAAATGTGGAAATAAGTTTGACTGACACACTGAGATTAATTATCTATAGAACCGCTTTTTTTTTTGGGTGTGTGTGTGCGTGTGTTTTTTCTCATTGGTGAATCAATAACTGATCTCTGCATGTTTTTAAATATGTATGGAACATAAAACATTCATCCCATCCCTTAAAAGCCATTCCACTTTCGTCCCAGATTTAAGCTGCAGATTTCCTGATATATATTGCACGAACGTGCGCTGTTGATATCAAGGAAAAGCCTCAAAAGGTAGAGTAGCCTAAGGAATTTTTTGTTTCCCCTCCCCCCCCCCCCCCCCCCCCCCCCCCCCCCCCCCTCCCCACTGAAAGTATCTCCCTGTTTTGCCGTGGTGGAAAATGGAGTGTTGGGAGTGTGGATTTGGGCGTGCTGGCTTCTGGGCTGCCTCCTTACATTTTGTTTCCCTCCACTAGTCCAATTTCATATTGATGAGCTCTGCAGCAATTCAAATTGCATGTCTTCTTTAAACATTTAACTAGCAAAGAGAGCAATCACGGTCTTTGCTCAGATCCTGCCTCCGTTGAAAAATGCAAATGCAAATGCTGTGAAAGAAAACCCAGACAGTAGGTACTTGAAGAAAGTTCAGTTTTTTTCTCCACCTTTCACTATGTGCTTTGCCTTACAAGCATAACCTGGACACAGAGGGTTGAAAATGCAACCGCTCCATGAGACAGAGTCTTTGTAATTCAGCTTCCACGGAGGATCAATAGTAATACTGAATTGTAATTTCACAATTTGTTTCAATATAAAATTGCAACTTGCTCTCCAGGATTTGCCACGCCGCATATATGTGTTCCTCAGTGGATGTCAAAACAATGAGGAGGGAGGCTTCTCCTGATATTTGCTGCGGAATCCATGGAGATATTGAAACTCTTTTCCAAGAAAAAATAATAATAATAACAATAAAAAAAAAGACTCTCCCTGTTTTCCCCTGAGTCCCGAGCGAGGTTCGAAAATCGAGGTTTATGTACATTTTTTTGGGATAAAAAAAACAAAATAAATCAAGAGAAAATGATTCTCTTTTCATTATTCGGATAACATCTTTTTTTTTTTTTTTTTTGCTATATGACAGCAACCCGCCGAGGTTCAAATTACAGATGCAGTCGTTCCAAACAAAAGTGACGCTCACAATGTTTTCGCTTCTGGGGCAAATGAGCTCAAACTTGCCTGGATGAGGGTGAGCGGTAAATTTTTGCAAATCATGTGAAAGGAAGTAAATTGGTGAAATAACTAAATTGGTATGGTCTGTTTTTTTCATCCCTGGCTTTGATAATGCTCATTCTGGATGCTCCCAAGGAAGCTGCTTAAAAATGATAATCCGGGGGAGGAAGGGAGAATCTCCACAGACCTGCCTCGAGCCTGCTTTCAACCCTATTAAGTAATATTATGCAGCCTTCCGAAGAAACCTAAACTCCAGCCTTAAACTCTGCCTCCTGCTTGTGCTCCTCTGCCTTCATCCCCATCAATAAAAATCTCAAAGTCCCCGTCAAATGCAAAATTGATAAGACAGGTTTCTATGCAATGTATAATATGCTAAAATGCTATATATGTTATTTTCATTGGTTGTCTCTATCTGTTATTCTATTATTTAATCTGCATCTGAAGCAAGCATGATCTGATTATTAAACAATAATAATATTAGGTTTTCAAATCAGACTTCTACCCATAGGCGTGAATTGTTTTAAGATCAACAAAATGCTTAAAAAGTCGTTCGGGTCCTGGGCGCACCTGCAGAAAGATGAAACTATGGATCTTCGGCGTCTCACATTACCAAAAATCTAATTCCAAAACAGTGCTGGATAGAAGAGCGCTCTGCCTGGCTCGCAGCTATGTACGCGAGGACGCCTCGGGCAAACTCTGCTACAATACGTGCGAGCACGTACGCGCTTCACACCGGGTCAGTGTCTGCTGCAGACATGTGCTTCATTTTTAGCGGGCTATGAAAGCGGGCGTGCTCTCAGCTCTTCTCAAGCAGACTGATGAAAGTGCGCTAGCTCGCCGGTTACGTTTCTTGCGTTGGGTCGTACCTCGGGAGGTGTGCGCTTTGGCTCCCACTGCGGCGCTGGAGAATTACTTTTGAGTTGGCAACGCCGAGGTGTAGCTTCGCCGCACCGCCACTACCAGGCACCTAGTGCTCACTGTTTACATTCACACGTTTTCATTTGAGCTGCGGCGTTTTTTTAATTACTGTCTGTGTGATAAGGCATAAATGACAGATTATGGAGAGCTTAAATCAGGTCTGAATAGATATTATAATATGACGCCGCGGCCCATCAGGTGGCCTTGTTTGCCCAGCATGTATCTTTCTGACAGGGTCAAGGTAGGTAGAAAAAAATAAATAAATAAATAAACATCAGTCACATCAGTTATCTCTGCGACCGGAAGGTCTGTTATGTGGATTTCAAAATGTGAATCGATGATTAAAACCGTGATATACGGCGAGTGCTCCCGAAACAGCGGGAGGGGAAAAGCGCTGTCCGACGCCTCATTGAGAGTAATATTTTGTGGAATTACCCGGTCGGCACGGACCCTCGGTTTAGTTTATACACAGTGCTTTGTCAATATCCATCATGGCTGAAATCATTATAGTACATGCGGCGTTCAACAACTCCTTTAAAGATGGTCTCTCTTGTGGCACATATGTCAATTTGTCTGGTGATTTATTTGCCGGCCGACTGAGCTGGTATCACCTAACTCATTCAGGTAGACAGTGTGCAAGTATATGTGCCGGTGTGAGTCATGGAGGCAGAGAGAACGAGAGAGTTAAAGACTATGCAATGCAATCATACTTGGCCTGCATCCACTCACGCTGTAATGGGAAAAGCAGCGTGCAAGCATAACTCTCATGAGAAAACAGGGAAAGATGAGAAAATAAGTGGGTCAAGCGCGAGGCGTGAGGGGCAGGACTGGCGAAGAGGACCCCGCTGAAATCAATGCGCTCCGTGCTTGCTTTGGTGGGATATCGAACAGAGGGAAAGTGTATTGTGGTGGTAAATGACGGGCTAAAAGCTGGAGGTGCCCCGTCTGAGTTTGATTATCTCATTCCCAAGGTATCGTCGCCGTCATATCTTGCGAGATAAGTGCCGCGGCGATTGTGTATTTCTGTCGTTACAGTAAACACTCCCAAAATTGACGGCCATTACGTCGCATGTCTCCCGAGACAGAAGCGATGATGCATCGCTAGTGTTCTGGTGTTTGGAAACGAACCGTTTCTCCGGGTTCCGATTAACATAATAGATTGGACAAATGACTGCAAATGAAATGTATGATTTATGTATGTGATTTAAATCAGGGGTCTTCAACGTTTTTCAGGCCAAGGACCCCATACTGATGGAGAGATTGAGTAGGGACCCCCTACCTACGATATGTACGTAGTGCTATAGATAAATATACATCATTATTATAATTTAGCATTCAATATTGAGCTATTCAAATAATACACAGTTCCACATATTCCACATATTTACTATTTCAAACATGTGCAACAGTAGGGTGGCTGTGCAACTGGCGTAAACATAAACATCTAAACACACCTAACTGGTGTATGTATAAATAACTGACAGTGACTCACCAAGCCATTTTGCCTCTATTTATCCCTTCAGTAAAATATGATGGATTCGTGTGACTGTGTATTTAAAGAAATATACATTTGTGGAGGGAAATTGTGGGGGAACAATGAAAAATGTCCAGTCAACCAACGATTTTGCGACCCCGCCTCTGCAGTACCTCCGCGGGCCCTCTAGGGGTCGCGAACCCCCTGTTGAAGACTTTTATGATTTAAATGAATCTGAAATCTTTGAAATGTCATTTCCACATTTGGATCCAGATGCATTCTGCTTTGTAAGAGTAAAAAAAGCATTCAAAAAAAAAAAAAAAGATCTTCTGGGGAAACTTTGCGTGGTAGTTTACTTTATGACCTTTACATGGCTGGTAAACACCAGTTAGCTGCGGAAGAATGATCAGTTATCATTAAAAGCTGCATTTTATTGTATCAAACATTTTACTGTAACGAGCAAAGAAATCACGAATGGCATTTAAAAGATCCAATTATCTAATTTAACTTCTATTTCGTTCTAAGCAGCTGAACACTGTGAATAACATATAGATTTGTTATGAACATTCTCACTGTCTAAATATATCATTCTTGTGGCATTTCCGCGTCGCGCATCACATGTTTACAGCCGAGTGAAGATGGCAAAATCACATCTGGGCTGCAAAACAGATATTTCTCCGTGTTTCGTCCTCCCGGTGCTTTTAAAAAAAGAAACTAAAATCCAATCTTAATGGGTCTTTTCAAGGAGTAAAACAGTAATAAATAAATAGAACCATCACGAAATCCAGCCTCGGAGCTCGACACATCGCCGAGATCCTGGGCTGGGACCGGAGTTAAAAACAAAACAGTGTAATATCGTTGTTTATTCACCATGTAAAGTTTTCTAATGAGGCTTTAATGAAGACAATTTCCACATAAACCCAGACGCTCGCGGGCTAAATGTCTGAGCTCCGCTGGTGAGGCGAAGTGCGCGGCCAACTGAAAGTGCTCCAGCCAGCTGAGTCATGTCTGCAGCGACATCAGGACAGAGAGCGCTGCGCAAGTTTTTAAAAACAGACAGGGCTGCAACTAGAAGAGCTGGCAAAACAACGGCCCTGTTGAGGATGCCAGAAAAGTGAACTCAGTGAGCAATCTGCCGTTATTAGATCCAGGAGAGATTTGCACAAATGAGCGAAAAATAGATAAATGCACATTTAAATTAGGTAAACTGTTCAAATTTAAGCCCAATTTTATGGTGCGTCGCGAGAGAAGCTTGTTATTATCTAAATTACTGCGAGGGGATAATAATTGCTTTAAATTTGCCAACACTACTCTCATCTATAAACATTTACATGACCTAGATGCTGTGATTTTAGTGACATGCTGAAACCTTTTTGGGCTATTGGCTCAATTACCAGGAGTGCCACTGTGGGAAATTACAAAGTGCTCTGTCACAGAGCGTTCTTTAGACAGACAGGCAGGGTATTTACTACAAAGGGGGATCAACATATGGAATCCCTTATGCAAGCGGCACAAAATTGACCATAATTTGGGCCACTTAAATGCGAAATGGAACATTTTCCGAAGAGGAGTCAGCCATGAATGGGTCCATGGGTTACTTGAGCTCCAGACTGCTTTCTGTCTTTTCTCTAACTCCGAAATCACAGTAAAAACGCTCTGTGCTCCTTCACCGAGCCCCAGCTACTGTCAACTGCTTATAGAGCCAGGAGTTATTCTAATTCACGGCTTATTCAAAATTTTCCTTCCGCCGGGCACAAAATTAGCCATCAACAATCCGCGGCATTTTTTTCTTTTTACCCCTGAGCTCCCACGAAATTGACACAAATGATAAAAATATATATACACACATATGTATAATAGAAGTTTTCCTCCTCGGGGGAGAATTCAGCATTTCAGTGTCACATCCCCTTTATATAGCGAATCAATATGATTTCCGTAAGCCCTCGCGTGTGATATAAATCACCAAAGGTCCGGATCAGGGGAGCAAAAAAAAAAAAAAAAGAAAAATCTCCATTTACAAATTGTGTCCTCGTTTGTTAGTGGCGCAGCACCTCAATTACCCAGCGAGCAGGTTTTTATTTATTCATGCAGACAAAGTCACGTATTCATGAGGATTAACCCAAAACTCGCTCATAGACTGGCAGGCACAGATTGCATATTTTACCATATGAGGAATAGCTGACGCGTGTGCCCTCCGAAGATTGAGAGGAGGCACGGAGGAGGGAGGACGAGCAGAGCGAGCTTTCGGGTCACTGCGTGGTCAGTTTCACTAACTTTATCCTGATTTGTGTTTTGAAGAATACATAAGAGGGTATTATGAATGATATGTGCGCGGCGGAGAGCGTTCCTGCTCCAGAGGAGTGAGGCAGCGCATGGCGCTGTAAAGGAAAATGGGAAATTGAGCAACACTTTGTTTGTAACCTTACTTTATGTTTTTCTCTTCGGGAAAATGGGTTTCGGTATATGAAGCTACACAAACTATTTGAAGGGAAATATTGCCCCAGCAAATCCAAATGCGACGCGTCCTCCGTCGTAAACAAGCTTGGATACAAAACAGACGATATATGCATCAATTCCCGTAAACAAAAAAAAAAAAAAATCATGCAGTGCCAAGAAAACAAATTCCCTTCGGATCAAATGTACTCTCTCCAGAAAATATCAAATCATCCTAATAGCCAAACTTCTCTTCAGAAATTGTTAGGGAAATCCTCTGTCCCCTGTCATATTACCCACATTTATCAGGATGCAGCATAGCCATTACGTCTGGAGGTTTATCAAATTATCTGCTTGCAGAATGGCCGAAAAGGGACACATTACAACCAGTCGACTTTGTCTGAGCAGCTGCAAAGCAATATTCCGGGATGCTGCAGCAACCAAAAGCAAATTATGGTGAACATAACACAGAGTTCAGTGGAGCGTTAACAGAATGGATGGCCCTATCCTGCTTTTCTATCTGTTGGGACAGATGTCGCTAAGTCCCTGCGACTCGTGAGGTGGACATCCCTGTAAGCAATGGCAGATGCTCCGAAGGTAAGACAGATGGATTTTGCCGGGGTTCTGTGAAAGCGTGCGCGTTTTTCACTTTGCAATAATTAATATTAATCATTTGGAGCACGATGGCCGCGATGACTTGTTGGAAATTACAATAACGAGCGCGAACTTGAAGCGCTTCGCTTGAAATGTTAGCCTGTAAAGCAATGAGCTATGTCTTTGCACCGGGGGGGGCGATAATGTCACACACACGTAGGATGCGTCATTTTTTCAAGTGATTTCATAAGACGACAAATACTTAGAGTAACCGAAGACTTGCTGTCCTTCTCAGCCTCTTGCTTTTCAACACCGCTGAAAAATGCAGCAATTTACATCCAGGGTTGACTTTTGGTCGTCTTTTATGGAGACAAAGCTCTGAACAATCAGTGGAATGTACAGAAAGGGAAAGCATCCATCCATCGATTCATTCGCGTGGTTTCCTTTCTGTCCGCATTTGTCGTCAGCGTGAGCGGTGGACGCGTGGGCGTCCAATAAATATATTCAAGTAAACGACCGCCTGCTTTGGAGCAAGCATGCATGCCTCCGCTGCACATGTGGATCTGAAGCCTACGCCTGTTGTGTATTCAAATCCTGGCAGCTGCACACAAAGTAGCCCGAACCCAGAATCTCACAAGCGCCATGCCTTCTAATACGCTGTGATATCAGGCTCCCATTGTTGGGTAATTGCCACTGATGGAGAGAGAGAGAAAAAAAAAATAAAAGAACAATATTTCATTCAACACGATCTGCGGTAAACTGAAATCAATGAGGCTGAATACTGTGATTAAAATGTGATCGGATCACTGGCGACCAACAATGACAACAAACGTGGAGCAGAGCTCCTTTTTTTGAACAGACAAAGCCACTCAGTGGTTTATTTTATTTACATTTTTATTTTTTTCTTTCAGTGTGGCCAGGATAATGGCAGCCATTCGATCTTTTTGGGAATTCACACCCCAACTTTCTAATTGCTGCACGCTAATTTTGAAAGTAGGCGCTGGCATTACGGCCTGTTTGTTTGTTTTTTTTTGGTTTTTTTTTTGAAAATAAAAACTGGGAATGTTCTCGTATTAGGCTGCTGTGTCTCTGTTTGATCTGCTGCAACAGGAGAGCCACGCTGGAAAAAGGATCTGCCGGGGAGGCTTTCAAAGACCCCGAGGTTGCCGGTGGTAGTGCTTTGTGTTCGACCTCTCTGTTCTTAACCGTGGTTGGAGAACGTGGGAGGTTTGTTCAGCGAGATGCAGATCAAGGTGTGCTTGTACGTACGTGCTTGCGCTCGCATGTTTTTTTTTTTTCCCGCGTCTCGTGTGCTTCCTCGTCTGCGTGCGCTGCGCCTTCGCGAGCACAATAGCGATTAATCAAGCAACCAAATGCCAAATCTGATTTGTTTATTTATTTTTTTCAAAAGAACACATATACCGGAGGAGTTGGGGAAAGTAGGTCAAGTTTTAAGCTTAAAGTGCAATGAAGTCGGCTTCTGAGAGGGAGTGGTTTTTATTCCAGCCTTCCTCTCTATTATTCTCTGCAGATTCATTAAAATGAACAATTAAGAAGTGTCCGGCGTTTCTTTTTTCTTTCTTCTTTTGCTGTAAATGTGCGGTAAAAAAGAAAAATGTACTCAGTGAACTGCATTTACTGACTTCATTGCGAGGAGTTCGCCACTCGTATCCACCGCCTAACAACGGCAGTAAACGAGACTAAAATGATCCTAAATAGACATTTTCTTTCTGCTCTCTCCCCTTTTGTGCTTTATCTCTACTTTCCCTCATCTCAAGCGTTTATTGTTTGTGCTCTTCTCCTTCGTTATAAGTTTAGACAATAACAACAAAGCAGCTAACAAAGCTTCGAGGAAACAACATTTAAAAGACGAGAGCTTTTGGATTTGCCGACTTCCTCCCGCGGGTCAATTTGCGCCGCGCATTTAATATGTGCAAGAAGATGAGGTGCAAGACGAGGTTATCCAAGGCGTGTTATATGGTTGCGTATTACCCCAATCATCCTTTATACCACATGAAATAGAAAGTCAGCATGAGACCCCGTGGCACCTCTGTCCACACCGCCATGTGTTGCATTAAGGGTGTATTATGGCATGGGCCAGTGGCTCCCAGATGCGACAGCAGGGCTGATCATCAATTATTATACCTCAGTGGATCAAAATGAGCATATCTGCTCGTTCCAACATCCCCAGCGCTGGCCTGTGGCGGCTGAGCTGCGGCTTAGTGCAACTCCAACCCACACCCCCACCACCCCCTTCCCCGTCCACCATCCCCTCTGCACCTGCGAGCTCGGCGACACCAGGCGAAGACTGCTGCAGCGGTGCCGGGACATGCCTCGAGACAACATCTGCCTCCCCCTCGGTGACCCGCCGAGTTAAACCGACTGCGGAATCAAGGGCACACTCGCAGAGGTCCCCGATTTTATCATAACAAAGACAACGCTGCCGCTGGTGCCTGTAACTGGCTTCAGGAGATGTTTCAGTCTATTTTCTGCTAACTCTATGAACTCGCTCCGTCTCGCGCCGTCTTTCTTTCTCTCGGTGTTTCATTTTCCCCCCTCTCTTGCCGTCCTATCTCAAGTGAGCACAGAGGGATGCAGCCAAAGAGCCCAGATTTATCTGTAAACATGTCAGCTGCTTCTGTTGGGCCCCAAAAAAAAAACAAAAAGAAAGGAAAAATAGATTTTGGACGTCAGAAGTTGACGTGTTGAAGTTAATGTTTGTTTTGCTTTTTGTTTTTTAACAACACCTTGGTACTACATTGTGTTACCTCCACATTAATAAACGCTATATGAAATAAAACAAAGACAGAACAATAGAATAATCATTTTCCTGCAAACACCAACTCGCGTATTCACAGGCAGCTCTGCGAAAGCGCTGCTGTTGCGAGCGCTCTGAATTAGTCAGCATGAGGGAGCCTCGGTATGACAGATGTTTGACACTTGAAATCCAGCGGGACCCCTGGCTGAATGGAATCAGGACAAATCAATGCAATCACGCAGGTGTCTTGGGGAAATGGGGACAAAGGGACGCAGCCTGTCTGCCTGCTCGCAGGAGCTCCTGGCAAGGATTTTCGGAGCACCGGGTCCCTACTTCTGTATGCATGGAGTGACAGACAGCTGCCCGACCTCACCAGCGCTACATTGCCTTGAGGTCCCCACACATGCCGCACTTGGCGCTCGGGCGGGAGTGCGGCGCAAACTTGACCGCGGCAAGCGCAACGGTCGCCTCGGCTCCCTCGCTGAGGAGGCTGCACAACAAACAGGTTTAAGTGTTCAGTGTCAAGCCCCTCAAAACCCCACTGTCATTTTCTGTTAGGTCAAACATGTCCTGGAGGGCTGAGCAGGAGCTCTACTCCCTCAGCATGTCCCTTCCGGAAAAAAAAAAACAAAAAAAAACTCATCCTCTTCCTCTTCTATCTTCTTCCACTCATTCAGCGCAACACCTTGATTTTTCTTTTTCACCACACTCCCACCCACATTTGTCAACATTACCAACCCGTGAGTGGGCTCTGAAGTGATCCATTTGTCCACAAATTCCAATTCATCAGCCAGCCTGTATACATTGATCCGACGAGGATAAGGTTGCACGCGGTGCAGTGGGGAGTAATCCCGTTCATGCCTCCGCATTCAACGCCCGGATTAAACGACGGCGGCGACTCAGGCTTTTGCAGATTAAAAAACATACTGTAACCTGCATGCTTTATTATATTTCGGCCAATTGAATTAACTGCCGGCAGCTTCATCATAATTCGAGCGTGCGTTTGTATGTGTAGGCGAACTGCTATGCATGAGATTTATTGCGATTTTATGCCCGCGCTTGTGAAATGAGTGATTTCACAGGAAAAATATTGCTATTTCTTGTGAATGACACATTTGCGCTGGAATATGCAAATATAGACAGATGGCATCATAGTTGTAGCCGTCTGTCATCATATCATTGATGTCATTGCAGCAATGCTGCAGCGATCGCCGTAAATTGAATCTCATCAAAACTGCAGTTTATCTCGTGGTGTTTTCTTACTGGGAAATAAGGCCGAGAAGGGCACGGATGTCGTTTTACACCGGTCGCAAACGGATCGCTCTCCGACAAAAAGTCTCCCCTTTCTCACATTTAAACGCACTCGGAATATTCAGTTTGCCCCGATACGTCAACGTCCGCGCGCTTTTTAGGAGAATGAAGCTTTAAGGTGGCTCTGCCATATGTTTCTAGTCTGCCACGCTGTGCTGCGGCATATCAGGACAACCCAGGTCAATAACATTAAAGGCTGAGAGAGCTGGTGAAAATACAACCCCTGCGATGCTGTGGTCTGCTCAGCCTTCAGGAGACATATTGATGCACAGTTATTTTGGTCAATAAGTCCTTCTGAGCAGAGGCCATCCTTATCCTTGAGACCGACTGTATGTGAAAAATGAGAAAGGGATGAGCCCATGCATTCTAATGCGTCCACGGCGCGCTATGTTAAAGGCAGCGAGAGGGGAGAGACGGCGACGAAGGAAGAGAAGAAGGAGAAGGAGCGGTGTGCGGGGAGAATGGGGGAAAAAAAAACGGGGAGGGAGGGATGCACTTCCTGTAACCCCATTTCAACCTCACTAATGCAGTTGTTAACAATAAACCATACCACTGAAACACAACACCTCCGAGCCAGAGCATAATGGCTTCATTGAAATACGACACGGGCTGACCTCTGAGATCGCGACAGAACTCGCAGACGGACATAAAACCTCAAATGACAAAGATCGCATTCACACATTTTCTTATTCACCGCCGCCGCCGCTACCTTCTTTCCAACAACAAAGAAAAATATTCCCATCCCCGTTTCAAAGACAGAGATGCGTCACTAATGCGCGCTGCCGGCACACTGGAAATGAAATGGGACATATCCATAATGCAGTCCGTACATTGTGTGCATACATGTTGCGTGAGCGAGACGGGGCTGGTGGGAGGGGAAGGAGCGACTAAATTGCAGGCAAATATTTTTATGCAGCGCAAGCTCTGAAACCTGGAACTGAAAGGGACTGGGATTTCTGTTGGAGCTATCTATAACAAATGACCCTGAATAAAACATTACCACATATATATTTTATAGCTTCCCGTGTTTTCCTCTTGCTTCTGAAGAAAGAGTGAAAATTTCTGCTCTTGCAGCCAGGTGTAGCCTCGGCTCGTCCCGCCGTGGGACGGGTCTTAGAAACACTGGCAGCTTTGTGGCGTCCAGGTCTGCGGCGAGGCTGAAACGTTCAGGCGAGGGATTATCTGAGGAGCCGCAACCCCGAGGTTCAAAGGAGTGTTTATTCGCCGTTTGATTTCAACCAGATTGAAATGAATGAGAACGAAAGTATTCGCCATACAGCCTTTGGCGCCACATGCCAAAAACATGATTAGCATCCGATAAATGGCGTGCTTATTTTTTGATTTCGGGCGCGTGGTTGTTTTTAATGATACACGTCTGATGTTAGTGAGATCAAATCAGCGTCAGGGAATCAAGGACTGAAACCGCTCACCTCGCTCAGACCCAGCGTTTCACGGGTTTAATATGCAGTCCGAGCCATATTCAAGTTTAGGAATCACAGAGTCAGTGAAATGGAACAAAGTGAATTGCTGGCTGGGGCCTTTGAGCCTCTAGCCTTGTTTGAAGTCTCTCTCTAGCCCTGCCGAGTTCAGAATACATTGTCCAAAGATACGATCAAACTTGGCAGCTATTGATCCCTTCCCAAACCCGACACAGGAGTTACTGGACATGTTAACATCTTCGGAATGAGTATTTTAATTGTACAGGTCTTTGAAAAGCCCACTCAAGTCACAGTGCTGCTGGGTGAATTTGAAGCAGCAACTTTTGGACGGTCAAACGCAGCGCAGCCGGGCCAACTTTTGTTGTTTGTCTCCAAAACGTCTTTCTGGGCAAGCTAGAGCATCAATCTATGTAGAAACACAAGTATCAAAAGAGGATCTGTTAACAGCGACAAATGTGTCCCTCATTTCAAAATACACTCAATACCCTTGAATAAACGCAATTTAATTTAGAAAACGGTTAATTTGTAGATTTCTGATCAAAGCCGACGGAGCTCACAGCAAAACGGCTCTCATCTACCCATGCACCACGGCTAAATTGAAAAACATGAGGTGCCCTGCTAATACGCTGCGGAGTTAAAGAGCTGTTAGTTTTATGGTCTCTTTAAAAAAAAACACAGTTTCTATTTCAGTCAGTTTGTAAGTCAGCTCTCAGCACCATAAGTATGTGCTCACCTTTCAGTATATTTATCACTATTTACCGAAGCAATTCCAGTGGCATACAGCTAAACACACACACAAAAAGAGTCATGCACTGATTGTCACCAAATCTTTTAATATCCTCTCTGTCTTGTTCCAGTGAGATGTGGGCGATTGCGCCATGAAGCCCCCGTCTCAACTTCACAGAGGACTTTGGCAGGGCAACAAAGACGGGGCCCTAATACTCTGGAAAAGGAGGTTTCTAACATGACACTTTTCGGTTGTTTGAAGGAGGGCTGAGAGAGAGATTTCTGCGAGCAGAGTTGACTCCTCCAGATCAATACCTCGTCTCTTTCTCCAAGACAACTGGTGTGGCATTTGAACCAGATAAAACAAGGTTTCCCCTCCACTTCACCTCTGAGAACTGAGCACTTCCGCCAAATCCCAATCGGTTGAGACGGATACAGATGAGTCCATTTAAATCCCCTTCTAACTCCACTCCAGACCCCCGGCGGTCAAAAAAAAGAAGAAAGAAAGAAAGAAAAAAGGGGGGGAAAGTAGAAAAAAGAAAACACAACTAAAATCTTCTTAAAAGGAAAGGTCCAATCTATGTAGGTTAATATTCACTGTTGCTTCATTTAGCTCCGTTGCAGCCCCAGTGGGGCAGCTGTAAAAAGTTCTGGGAGCCAGCAGGCACAAAGGCTTTTATTTATTTATATGAGGGAGAATATATAGCGGGAAGCAAACTGGTGCAAATGATGTGAGAAGAAAAAAAAAAAAAAAAAGGAGCAGTTTGAGAAGTTATCGTGTAGATTGTGGGATAATTGCAAAAAAAAAAAAAAAAAGAAAGAAAGAAAAAAAAAGGAATAGGCTGCATTACCATTTTATGCGCAGCATGAATTAAATATACGCGCCGCTGACGGAATAACTCTGATAACATGACAATATGTAAGGTCATGATGTGAAATGAATAAGGGATCTGGATGAGAAACGCTCCCCCATCTTTCAACCACCAGCCACGCACCCCTAAGCAAGGCACTTCATTCTTAATTACTCCGGTGCAGCCGCTCATTTGTCAGCAGCGGATGATGAGATGGGCCGGCGAAAAGGAAGAAGGTTGCACTGGCAGCTACTAAGTGTGCAAATATTAAGGAGGGCATTGCTATCAAAGGGAATGTCTGCTCAGCCAACCTCGCATGAATGAAAGCAGGGGGTGGGGGCTGCCTTTACAACAGTTCATCATCCTTCTAACCTGTGGTCAACCAATTATATGGCTCTTGCTACAATATTGGACTTTTTACTCTCTGAACAAGGGTCCTCTTCTCCATCGCTTGTCAGCTTAGTCTTTCCCCCTGGTCGCTGATGACATTGTAACACTAATTACAGCTAATTGTTCTATGCTGAATGGATTTAGTCACATTGCAAATGATATGCCATTGGTCAGTGTCACAATGTTTCCACAGAAAAATTCAATGGGGAATGGAAATTTGCACAAATGAATGTAATTAAGAAGCACATTCATTACTTCTAATTGCATATGAGAACCCTCAAAGTGAAAGTGAGATTGGACTCATATGAATAATTAATGGCGCCAACTGTACTGAACACTGTAACGTTGTTGCCGTCACATTAGAAATGTGCCAAACCATCGGTAGGGATGATAAAGTGTGGTGTTACAGCTCCGCATTATGTGAAATTCCAATCACAAGCGACAACCTTTTTTTTTTTTTTTTTTTTTTTCTTCTTCTTCTTCTTCTTTGAAATCCCTGTATTCACGGGCAGATTGTGTCTAGACAGTCGAATTCCAATCTCAGTACAAGCTTTGAATTGGCGGCCAGACATACTGAGTAGAGTCGGAGCTTAGAGAAGTATTAAAAATTCAAGTGGTACCAACGTGTTTGGCACACTAGATCAAGTCAAATGGCATTTTCCAAAGACAAGAAAAGGGCAGTTGTAAATCAGCCAACTGGAAACTCGGTCTGTGAGCCATTATGAAATTTTTGAACCTACAGAAATCAAAGAGCCGGGAATGTAAACCCTAGAGAGCATGAACTCGGCAAGCCTTTAATCAGATTATTTGTCTGCTGGCATTAGGAATTACATAATGTGCCATAAAAGACACAAAAGTGAAAAATAATGTAAATATCAAATGCGAAACGTTGGCTGAAACCTCTTACTTGACGAAACAATTGTAAATTTACACCGCGCAGGACATTTAAATCTATAATCTTATTACGCTTGCAGTATTTATAAAGGATTGGCTTATTTTAATAGCAGATTTAGATCTTACAAAGACAAGGTGTAAGCTGGTCATTTGAAAGCCATATGTCACAGATTAAGATGCGCCACTACACCGTACAGCTTTTTTTTCTTTTTTTTCATGTTTCTTCCAGAGACTAATGCACTGCGTCGGAAGTGCCTGTAGAGAGACGCTGGTAAGCGGGAAAAAGAGCACAAGCTCCTAAATCCCTCAACTGCGACAACGGGAGAGAGAAATAAGTATATTACAAATCGTCCAGAGGACAAAAATGTGCATTGTTTGAAAAATGTGAAGGATTTAGACGCAGGGATTTGCTCCCACTTTGCTGCACTTTGTTTGAGGGCTTAGCACTGAGACACAACATGATGATTCCCATCATTCTGCGAAAGCCTTTCAGGACGTCATTAGGACAACTTCAGCTAAACAGCGCAGGCCGTCCGAAAATTAAGACGCGCCGAAAATAAAAACGCTGGATTCCCGCTCTTCAGTGTCGGCGCGGCTTAACCGACAAATGCCGTCACTTCGCCCGGGGCCGCGCCAGCGATCGCTGCTGAGGAAAAAAAGAAAAAGAAACAACAAAAAACAGCGACAAATCCACAGTGTCGGAGCTAAGATGGGAAAAGACTGACATTTGCATTCGTTTTTTGTTTTTTTTTCACGCGGAGACGACTCTGCTTGTGATTCTGCTCCGGAGCAGCCGATGCCTAAAATGTGAAACTGAGTCACCGTAATGGAAAACAGTGCAGCCGCCTAATTGTACGGGAGAAGAGGAGCATCCCACAGCATTATGAATCAGTTTTTGATGTTGCGTTTTTTTTTTTTTTGCAATTTTGCCAAGGAACATGTAGCCCCGTAATAGCCAGCTGTCAGATGCATGGGAGCTGGACGTAGAAAAACCCACATACTAATGAAATTCACTCTCAGCTTTTATCTATTTGGTCGAGACGGGGGGGAAGAACTATCAAAACCTTTGGAACAATGTGTGACAAGAGCGGCGACAGCCAGAGACTGATGGCGGGGCGGTGAAGTAAGCCTGGAGGGGGAGGCAAGAGCCCATAAAATGAACAGCCGCCTAACTCATAAATAATAGAAACATAAAATGTCATATGAACTTTATTTCAAGAGAGGGTGGTCTAATAAAGATGCAGGTTTAAAGAGGAGTTGAGAAATTCATTGTCATAAGAAGGCCACATGGCTTGCCTTTGGCACAGACAATTATTCAGCGCAAGTTGACATTCAGATCCTAGCAGAAGCACCTTTACAAAACAATACCGCTTTTGACTCCTGAAATTCTCCCCTTCCTACCGATGCTCGGGTCTTTCAATTTCGGGGGCTCCTATTTCGCTCCCCCTCCTCACTTGGAGTCATTCCATCTCCTCTCCCCCTCTTTCCGCTCTTCCTTGTTCTTTCTGCTTTACAAATTGAGACGACGTGATAAGAGATTGCCACCGCCATGCCAGCCTGGTGCTCATTGATAAAACCATATCTAATCCATCTTGGGCCCCCCTCTGTCACCGACGCACTCATCTCTGAGACCGTCGACGTGCACAGGATCCATCTCTCTTCTCTGAACTGAGCGGCACAGAGTCAGAGTTTATCTGACTTAACTTCTGGAGGAAGAAAATGGAGCTCGATGAGTCAGGTGACTTTCATTTCATGCGCAAGTGTGTCTGCAAGCAAGTGATAAATCCATGGCATCTGAGAGCCCAAATAAAAAAGGCTTCTACTTGGTTTTAGTCCGGAATAAAGATGTATTTATTTATCATATTAATGCAATTATTAAGTATGGAGCCAATGCATCTCCTTGAAGCCTGGGAATCCAAGGACGCAATTTATACATATTGATCATTTGGACGTGCGTGCCCTTTTCATAGTTTATCTGTTCGAACAGCTTTGACTCGAATACAATTTGCTGTGATAAGGTGCCAACGGGGGATTAGAAGTGGCTTAGTGGTCAAATAAGTGACGGTGGCCTTTCTAATATCCAACAGCTAATATTAGTCTCTAATACTACACCCGCTCTGCTGGGATTTTTAATACAGCAATTTGTAAAAGTATACATGCATTTATTACATTAGCATGGTCTATCTAAAACTAATGCACTTCAACAAATATTACCCAGGAGGGAAAGTGGGTAATAAGCGCAGTATTTGAGTAAGTTTATGAAGTATGAGATGTTTATGTCTCTGAATATTAATGAAATTGTGAGCGGTCGCCCCTGCATGTGAATGAATCACATGTATGAATCACTGCTGTCACCAGCTGGGGAAAGGAGCGGTTTGATCACCAGGGGTAGCGTATGTGTTTGTACACATGCCGCAGTGTGTACTGTAGGTTTGTGTGCCTGCGAGGGGAGCGCTGAGCAAAAAAACTGAAAATTTGAAATAAATAAAAAAACAAACACTCAAAACGTGGCGGACCTCTGCCATGCGAGCGCGCAGAAAGCCACGGCTGAGGTGTCACCCAATTTGTCTAATGTCTTCAAAAGCATTTAAAACCACGCTCGCTCTGACACTCCGGCCTTGGACCCGTCAGCACAGCTGCTGGGGAGGGAGGACTGTTGTCTCACTTACAGCGATGACACAATGGCTATACCGCAAGTAGGTGTATGCAAAGCAATCTATTTTTCCCTGTCCTCTGAATTTTCTCTGCTGCATGGGTAAAAAAAAAAAAAAAAAAAGTCTTATTTTTTGACAGGTAACCCAGAGCAGTGGCTAAGGCAATCCTGGCACTGAAACACGCGGGCCACAGAGGAGTGAAGGTCTGCGCCGAGCTGAGCCTCAATCCTGTCTGCAGTGTGAGACGCAGGGTTACCTCCCTCCAGAAAATAAAATCTGATTCACCGGGACTAGAATATCCAGCTTGAAGGTGTGTGCACGTCTGGTGGCGGGGGTGGGTGGGATGCGACAAGGACACATTGATAGGGGGACTCAGAATAGCCTTGTTCATGATATGGTGAAGCAAAATCTTTTCAGCAGCAGCACTGATATGCTGCCGGTGGAAAGGCTTTGGATGGCTGATGGAGGAGCTTGGGGTCCTACACGCTGTTCTCTTTCCCCTCTGCAAGTTATTCCAGCATTGGAGATTCTGTTTTTATTTTAGGTTGCATATTGGTAAGGAATTCACGGCGCATCCAGCTTGCAGCATTCATAAAATTCACCTTAATTCAGGTTAATTTTCCATATTTAAACAATATCCTGTCCAGTTGAGAGCTTGTTTTTCATCAGTTACACTTAAAATAACTGAAAACATATATGATACAACACTCGGGGTGCACTAGTTCATTTCTCCCCCAGCAGTGCCGTCCTTCTCCTTGGTTGACTTATTGTACGTAAGAATGGTAATCCTTGCTGTTGTAAAAAAATAATCTCAAAAATTCTATGTAATTGCAAACAGCGTTTCCCAAGCAGCTAGCTTCTTTCTCGACAGAAAATGGACTCTCGCTACTGTCTGCGAGGCTGTGTCGGCGCAATCACAACCACAGCTGTAATCTCGGTAAATTATTTCGCTGCATAAAAACCACAGATGGCCACTTCTAAATTAGGTTGCCGGCCTTGGAAAATCACAACAAACAAACAAACAAACAAAGAAAAAAGAGAACCCACACGAGATTGTGTGATTGTAGCAAAAAATTCACGACTCACTGGATTCGGGGTCCGAGTTTCCGTCCCCCTCCGTGCGGCTGTTGGGCGACGTTTGCTCGTAGTACTCCTCCTGGGGGAAGCTGAGGGGCAGAGGCTGGTTGGTGCTGGCCGTGCTGCTTGGCTCCGGGTCCCCCAGCCCGCTGTCACTGCAACTCTCCTGGGAACCGTCCGGGAGATGGAACGTCACACGGCGCTGGGTCTGGAGCACACCAACACACAAGACATTCTTTATGAAAAACTCCCCTGTCCTGTTCAGTAAAAAAAAAAAAAAAAAAAAAAAGCTTTCTCCCACACGTCGTCCACAAAAGCCCACTGTTCACCCAAGTCTAATAAATCCCAAACCTTGACATGTGCCATTGTTATAAGATAATTCATGTTTCATCTGAGAGTATTATATTTGCCTGGTAGTGAGGCTGTGTTTTTTTTTTTTTTTTTCTTACCCCAGATACGTAAGAGAATGGAATCTGAGTTGCGGCGCTCACAGAATTAAAAAAAATGACATTAAAATATCAAAAGCAATGTTTCGTTCCAGAAAGACTCCCCGGAATACAATGAGCCGATTTCAAAGGGACTATTTTTTCAATAGGGTAGCTCCAATGAAAATTTCACAGTGAGATCTGTCTGGAGAAACAAGGACATTTCTTCTGGAAAGAAACATTGTTGTTGAATCTTTTAAAACGTAATATATCAAAGGTTTGAGCACCGCAATCAAAATTCCTCTCACCTCCATTGTACTGGGGTTAGGGCGGAAATCTCAGAGACAGATATTTCAAAACATTGGCAAAACTTTTCTTTTTTTCCTAGTTATTATTTTTCCTCCTTTGGGTGAATGGATCGACGCTATACTGTAAAAAAAAAATTAAAATAAAATAAAAAATCCTTCGTGGATCACCAACCCAATGCAATCATCAATTCAAAGTGTGACCCCTGACCCCAGTTAGTGCAGCTTTCCCTTTGTTTTTCTTCAAAACACATTGACTCATTTGCCAGCCACCAGAGACAAGCATCTAAAATCCCAGCCTCTGAAAAGTCTGTTGCTCAGGGATGCGTGCAGCTCGGCACTAAATAACATTTCTTTTATTCTTGCTATTCCTAGAGAAATTCTTGGTGCACCCGCGCTGACAAACAAATATCATTAACAGCATGATGAATGGTGACAGCGATGCTCGTTCATGGGTGAATGAATACAGTGAGATGGCATTTACAAGGGAAAATGCTTGCCTAAACGTATCAAGAGCTGCACGGCTGAATCCGTCATCTTCACCTGCTTTTAATGGGAAAATAAGCCCAAATTGCATCTTGTCATTAGAGGGACTAATTGAGCCAGTGACCTCGTAACCCAAAAAAGAAAAAAAAAAAGAAAAAGAAAAAAAACTCTTGCTCGGTCGAGTCTAGTGAATCAGAGATAATAAAGTAACAGCATTTGTAATTGAGACTTGCCTGAATCGCACCCCGATAATAGCGAGGATGTGTATTAGCGAGTTGAACTATGTCCTAGTTTTCCCTCTCACCCAATTTAGATACAGAGGAAGTGGAAATGTGCGCGGAGGACTTTGATTTGTGAAGTCTCGGGGATCACAGGAGTGTGGGCATTTTCCTCTGAACGGTGCAGACCCCTTTGATTTCTCTGGAGGTTCACAGACGTCCCCGTCGCGACCCTTTCTTCCAGAGCCAAAAAAAAAAAGAAAACGTATCCCGTATGTAACGACGTCCGCTAACACGTTAGCAATTCCTACAGACAGCAGACCACGCGGTTAACCGGCGTTCGTATTGTGAGGGGTAATCTGCAGGCGCCGAGGACTTCTTTCTTTCTTTCTTTTTTTTTTTTTAAACTTTCATGTTTTTAATATCTTTTCTTTGGAGTTTGACAAAGAGAAAAACGAGGAGTGAGGAGATCTGACTTGGCTTTGAGGTAATACTGGTAAAGCAGAGCACTGTCGCATTAATATAGACTGTACGTTGAATTTATGCCTTCACATGATTCCCCGAGTAACATCATTCTGCATCACACTGTATAGAGGCATAAAACGCATAAAATATAATTATGCCCTCAGCTTTGGTTATTGCGGCGAATTTTATTCATCCCATTATTCAAGCTGATAAGATTTCTTTTCAAGGAGCAGCTACAACTGGTGCACAAATGACTATCTTGATTCTCCACATCACTATAGCAACAACGGCGATACGCAAGTCCTGAATTAAAAACATCATTAACACATGTTCCTTTAAGCTCGGGAGGAGGTGATGTCTCCGTGCGCAAATATTGTTTCCCCTCGGCCACTAGCGCGCAAAGATAAAGCACATATTGTTCTTTGATAAGGCCAAATAAGGCGAGGAAATTAGAAGAGAGAGAAAGGAGTAAAATAAAGTGTGGCTCTAACGAAGGACAAACTGCCAAAAACCAAGTGCACAAAAAGCTTCATTTAAAAACTATCAGCGAGGGTTGACTAACCTAAATCCACACAATTAGCACCCTGAAAGCACAACTGAGTGGTTTTCAACGCCGTGATGTTGAAACAGCCAGCTAAATATTCTATTTACTCGATTCATCTAGATCCTGAGGCCACAACTCTCTACGTGTCAGTGTGTGTGTGCGTGTGTGTGTGTGTGAGTAAGAAAAAGACGGATGAGAAATAAGCTGAAAAAGAGAGGGAAAAAAGGGCACGCAGACAAAGAAACAAAAAATGCAGCCTTCAACTCCTGTGCAAGATAACAACTCAGAAGGCAGAGGCTTTTCGTTGTTTCTATTAGAAAAATAAGGGAAAAATATATTTGTCGCACTACATTATGTCCTCAACCGCCAGAACTATAAGATGTAGGACTCCCTCAAATTAATCTCGCTTTTACTGTATGCGGTGTGACAAGTTCTCCTGGCAAATGATGAAATATATCAACAGAGCATAGAATGGTTTCCCACTCCTCTCCCATTTTTTTTTTTTTTTTCCTTTTTATTCATTTTCTAAGACACAGAGGAGACGAATACCTTGTTGGCAAAATGATACAGTTCTCCGTGCCATGTTTGCCCACGCTTTCAAGTAGACTAAATATCTACTTGTTCTCAAACAGCGTTGGCAGCTGTTTCTCAAATTACTGGAGGATGCATGCAAAAGCAATGTCCAGGTTCCAGCAAAAAAAAAAAAAAAAAGAAGAAGAAGAAGAAAAAAGAAAGGGCCCACTTACGAAAGGCTGGCAGCTCCACAAAAAGCACCCTCTCCGCATGATTCTAATTATTGGAAACTTGCTCCAACAATGGCATCCAGAATCTATTAGAACAAACAGCTGTCCGCGACAATTAGGATGTAATCATTTCGCGTAAGGGAGTGTCTTCATTTTAAGACCATTCAAGCCCATTCAAGTCGACGCCAGATGTGAAGGAAAAAAAAAAAAAGCTTCATTTGATTTCCGATTGTCATTCGGAGCCACAACATTATCTACAATTAAACACCATTAATGGGTCCTAAATAAATAAAAAGTTTTGCCCTCGGCGCTGGCGGGCTAACGCGGACGCGAGCGCTAACGCTCGCAGACGAACACGACAAAAACAAAAACAAACATCCGCCGAGGAGTCAAGGTGACTGTTTTGCTAGGCATTATCACTTATTTAAAGAAGCTGCCAGAAATCCATAAAGCAAAGACAAGCTGCGGTAAGAGATATCAAGACCAAACAAAGCCCGGTTAGCCAGATAAAACACTGCCTTGAGAAGTATGTACACAGAGATAAAATGAACAGGGGAGATTCGTGCCAAGTTCTGCCATGTAACAAGCCAGAAAATCCCAAACCTTCCCTCTGGTAACCGCCCAGATGGGGCTGGATTCACGGGTTACCGGATTAGGAGTCGGTTATATTTAGATATCGAGGAGGGGAGGCCAAGTGGTTGCCACCTTGTCCTTTGGTACACTACAGCTTGATGAGATTCATTATTATATACACTCTCACCCCCCCACCTCCCCACCCAAACTAGCATTCTCTCAAAATAGCAAAGATGTCGGTGCAGCACAGAGAAGGACTTGGCTGACAACCACCTCACTTTGAGTGATAAACAGGGACCACTTAGGAGTGAATCAGAGAAGATTGGCTCTGCCATTTCAGATAAGGATCAGCTTTCGGGCACACCTAGACCTGCATAAATCTGCTCGGAGGAGACGGTGATTTGTCATGTTGCACATGCCTTACTGTGGAGAGTGTGTGTGTGTGTGTGTGTGTGTGTGTGGGGGTGGGTGAGGCACTACCCCACATGCCCCTATTCCGTTTGATGTCAAGATCGTGCAACATCCACCAAAATCTGTTTGCAATTTTATTTTGTGGGTGTTATGTTACGTGCGCGTGTGCGCGTGCACGCTGTTCCAGAGCGGCCTATTATGTGCGAGGTGCCTGCGAGATGATGAGTTAGCAGGAACAGGCAAGGAGGAGGTGATTGTAGCAAGTTGGTTGAGAGATTACGGGGCTGTCTTTTGACAAATCAAGTGGATTTCTCTGTTGTTGAGTCATCTGCTATGATCATATTGTAGGCACAACGCAAACTATGACATGGCCCCCCCCTCGTCCTAGCGAACCAGGAACCGTCAGAACTTTTGAGTGCTAAAATATAGACTAATATGTATTCAAACGCTACCAACATAATGGCTTTAATATAAACAAACAACAGATATTGGCAATAATTTATCATAAATGCATGTTGAATAACACAATGAATAGAATATGCAACAATATTAGAATCTTTTGGATTTGCAGTCCCGTGATGCAAAACAAAATGTTGAGGTTTCAAATGGCACACCCATGATATGCGTATTTCTAGCATTAAATATTTACCTCTCAAATTGAGGAGTTACATGTCTGGTATTTGCTGAGAACTTCACAAATGTCACCCTGCAAAGAGTTAATTCAGCTCTGTTTGTGGAATCTGGTTGATTCTCTATCAACACACAGTCAGTTGGAATCAGGGTTGTTTTCTTTTTTTTGTTGTTTTGTTTTTTTGTTTTATCAATTAAGCCTGACAGTGTTAGGAGAGCCATTTTTCTGGCGGTGACGCGAGGGGTGATAATTGGTCGACCCCACATTCTCCATTTAATGAGGTTGGATGGAAGTCAAATGCAAATGGACACTGTTCTCTTTTGGACTTCATGGTTCCTGCGGATCCTACAGATGGTTTCTGTGATGTAACACTGTTATCCAATATCAAATATTAGCAAGAGATCCACCAGCTTTTTAAATTATATGTATTATACAGTATATTAATCTTTATTTATTTTTTATTTATTTATTTTTTCATTTTTTTTTTTTTTATTCACATAGAACATGACTTTGAAAGACATATATTTCTGCTGGTGTAATATTTTGTTCCTGCACCACGTATTTGGAGCAGTGTAATTTAAGATGATGTTGCTGAAAAAAAAGTAATGAGCCCTAGCCTCCCGGATGAAAGTAAGTTGTGCAGTTTCATTTAATTTTGTGATGGCTTCATTAATTGCTCAGAGCTCTAAAAACTCTCTTGACCATATACAGTCAATATATGTATATATAACAGGACATTTTCTAATTATTCATGTCTGCAGTAAAAGCAGGTTTGTTTCCCAATGTGAAACTCCTCTGGTATTTCTAGATTTCTAGTGGAATACTCGAAATACTGGATATTGGTTCAAGTTGACTATTTTACATTTAAGCCAATAATGAAGACAAAGTGTCCCTCTTACCCTAACTCATACGGGCTGAGTTTGGACAAGAGCAAGAACTGATCATTTCACAATCACTCCTATGAGACTTGAGACGAACAAGAATGTCTGCGAACCAAGATGAATACCGCTACACTGGAGTACAAGTGGTATTATTAAGGACACAGCTTAAGGACCATACTGTGAGAGAACATGTGAACACCATTGTCAACAATTTTTGATTGTTGGATCAGCCAATTGATCTACCCATCATTCTGTCAATTATCAAGTATGACTTGTGATTGGGAATGCACCTGCAATATTTATCTGTAAAAGGTTGTTTATTACTTAAGACTCTGTTAGAGTACCATAGTACACAGACATGGTTAACCTGCGTTTTTAGCCAACACTGCTGCGAGCAACTGCAACTGAAACTTACGCCAAAGACTAATCATATAAATGTTTGTATCTCTGAACCTCCTCAGTTAATCTTTCCTTGATTCCTATTGACAAAATTCAAAGTGTGACTGAACACTGGGAAGTTGCGCTTTTGTCTAGAAGACCTTCGTGGTATCTCAAGGGTACAACTAACTTCATTTTTACCAACAAATTCTTCCAAACAACTCTCTCCTTCTGGGGCTCCCCAGTCTTGCGTCTCTCCCCAACCTGCAGCTGACAGCAGCGGTGCACCATAATTACCGTAATGGCAGCTTTTTTTTATTTCCCCTAGAAAGCGCAACTTCCCCGTGTTGAGCCACACTTTTTGTCCATCAGTGAGTTACAGTAATTCAAATATCAAAAGCTTTTTTCTATGCCCAGGCAGGTGTTCAGGTCTTAAATGGTTAATGGCAGTTCACCGTGCTTAGTTTTATAGGTCTGTGTATCCAAAGATGAAATGCTTACATCTTCTGCTAGCCATTAGCATTTGCTCAAGGGAGCAAACTGTTGAGTTGTCAAAAAAACAACAAAGTAACCAACAATCAGACAAAACTCTCTGCAACAGTCCACATACTTCCTCTGCTGTGTAGTTTATTTGAGATTAGAAAGGTGGCCAAGCTCTTTTATAAATTTTGAATTTCAGTCCTTAGTGGGATTCAGAATGATATTAGCTGTAACTTCTGTAAAGTATGGTAAAGCACAAACCAGAGGTTGCATCTAATGATTAGCATGGCAAAGCACAGCATGCAAGAAGGAGCAGAGGGGGGAATAAAAGTGCAAGACTTACGTTTACAGAGGTTATCTTGCCAAGTTGACAGGCCTCCTGCAAGGACAGAAGAACAGTCATTGTAAGTCACTTTCTGACTGGAGCTCTGCAGAGAATTACTATGAAAGTGGATATTTAGATCTAACAAAGGACTGCGCTACGAACTTTTTCCTTAGAGTCAGTAAGAGTTCAGAATTGACAACCTCATAGATTTGAAGGAGTTTAAAGTCTTCTTTTTTTAGTTGGAATTGAGAAACAGGATCCATATTGGTTTCTCGCAAAGACGCAGAGTTTTCACCAACAAACCAGACTGCAGAATACACACACTTTACCCAGAAATGTAAAGAATAGGGCAGACCTGACATCCTGACAACACAAGCCATACAACTGACACTTTGATAAAGATGTTTTCTCTGTGTGTCAGGGAGGAAAGTGAACAGAATATCAAATGAAGCATCAAAAATTAACAATAAACAGCGACAAGCTTCTAAATTGGGAACAAAAGACACCCGCAAGCCTGCAAAATAGCATCCTCTCTCTGGGGACTGAGATAACTCACAGAGAGATAAGAGTATTTAATTTTTAATCACCAATTTTGTTTTCTTTGTACTGTGTATAATAATCTCGGTACGTGACTTTATTTGCAAAGGAAATAGAAGAAATCTGGCAGTGAGGAGCCACTTAGACAGGGGAGAAGCAGAGAGGACTGCTGGGGTGGAACGGTAAAACAATGCACAAGAAACAAGTTCATGTCAACAGATTATCCCGACATAATTGTTCACCAAGGGATGCAGCTTCTGACTGAGCGGCAGAGTAGCACACACAAGATTTTCATCAAAAAACTAAATGGTTCTTCATAATGGACCTCTAAAAAAGGTTGTCAAACTTCTGACAAATAACTGCCTGGCACAACAAAACAAATTCAAGCTCTAACAATAGGTCACCTGCAGTTCATTTCTTATTTATTTTTTTATATATAAATTGTAAAATAGCAGCCATTGTGTTTGGAAAAAAGATGCCTCAAGTTACTCATTATGTACAAAATCGTGTTACAAGATAGTACATTAAAAGGTCTTAACATGTTTGTATCACATCATTTCCTTGCTAATTTTTGTGGTTAATAAGTGGCTCAATGCTTGTTTGCATAAGCTGTAGTTATCTATATTTTTCTGTATGTTGTGAGAGGACACTCGCGGCGACTAACCCACAATTAATTACCACCAGGTTCTGCAATTCCCCTTGGCTCCGTGAAGGGTTTTTAGTATCCCTCAGCTCGGGGTTTGCACTACTTTTACAGCTCTCTAATTTACTGTGTTGTCTCGCTCTCACTTGCCTTATTGTCCCCTTTGCCAAGAACACTGTACAGCAAAAAAACAAGAAACAACAAAACAACAAACAGACAAAAGAAACCTACACCAAAAAGGCAGACAAAGCTAGCAGCTATCTGGAGAAGTTAGCATTTAGCAGGTAATCTGGCAAAATTTTCCTCCAGGATTCGTGGACACTAAAAAAAAAGAAAAAAAGCTAATATATAGTAAATGCCAGTTTTGCACTCACCGGGTGGGAAAACACAAAACTCCCAATGAATGATTAAGTTTTTTGTGCTCTCTCTGTTTCATGCAAATCAGCTTTTTAGCTAATATCTGATAAACGCTTAATGACCAAATGGAAAGAAAATGGATATAAAATTCAAGTGTGATGTGTAGGACAATATTATGACATATGGCACAAGGAGTGAGGCAGGTTTCAAGCTCACTTCAACCCATTGGCACTAACGAGCTTTACTGTCAGGTACATGATCAGGCATAACATTACGACCACCATCCTAATATTGTGTAGGTCTGCCCTGCGCCTCCAAAAACAGTTGCCACTCATCAGAGAATGGACATGGGCCCTCTGAGGGTGTCCTGGGCCACTGTGGATCAGACTTGTTCCAGTGGAGGCAGTGAAGTCAACACTTTATGCTGTTTTTCATGTTTGTTTTTTTTTTGTTGTTGTTCCTAAAGCATTTTTGTGTGTCTGTGTAAGGCTGTAAGGCCATCAAGGAGTGTCACTGCTATGGGGTGGAGGTGGCTGGTCCGATCTAAGTGGGTGGTGTATGTCTAAGTAACTTGCACATGAATAAATGCCAGGTCCAAAGGTTTTCCACCAGAACACTGTATTGTCACAAGAAGTGCAATGGTATTCACTTCTCCTGTCAGCGGTCATAATGTTATGCCTGATCGGTGTATACTCATGTATTTTTTTTTTTTAAAGCTGGTCACCACCAGGCAGTAAACTGGCTACAAGTCGTAAAGCATGTGCTATGGAGCCACTAGAAAACAACAAAACGAATAAACAGATTTAAATAATAAACGTAGAACATTGGAGGCTATTTGTGTTGTAATTACACTGAACTTGGCACAGCCTGTTATGCACTTTCCCTCAACCCTGCCATGCACACAACAGACGCACGCTCTCGTGAGGTAATCACTTTCGTCGCCAGCTGACCTGATGTGTACCGCCTCTACGAATTCGCCTCTTACGAATTCTGCCGCTCTGAGAGAGCCGTACTTGGTGGCCGTATCGCTAAGAGTAAAGAAGCCTTTCGCCGTCGCTGAAGAATTGATTCAGCCCGCTGCCAGAGACATGTGCCATGAACTGTTGGAAGAGGCTGCAGCTAACAAGATGGCACAGGTTCCTCCGTTTAAAGGAGAATTGATGAAATTGTGGAGGACATCAAAGCACAGTCGCTGGAGCGGCTTAATGACTCAGCGTAGTACGCTATCCAGGTCGATGAGTCTACCTATGTTGAAAACGCGACAATACCGCTGGTTTATGCCCGATATATATTGCGAGGGGATGAGCGTGAGAATATTTTGTGCGTGCCTGCGCTGCCAACTAACACAACTGGTGCAGAAATATTGCAAGTGTGTGAGGGACCACATGTCAGGCAAATTGGACCGGTCACTGCCTTGTTGCGGGGAAACGAGCCCAGGGCTGATTCAGTGATGTTGCAGTGTTGTCGTATGTTCAGTCGAGGTGCACTGTATGTGCGCTGCATATAGCCCAGCCTAGGCTGCAAAGACACCATGTCCACATATTGAATTGGTCCAGAGCTTGGTCTAACAAGACAATGAGGGTTACGTCAAAACAGATATTATAGGGTTGTCACTGCTGCTTAGAAGAATTCATACTGCTCCGATCCCTACATCTGACTGGCGTTACAGCTTCAGAATCAATACTACGCCCACACCTTCCACAAGCTACACCTTTATTTCTTAAATTAATGTATTTATATACATTTTTTTCTCACACGTTTGAGCACCACAACATTAGTCAAGTCTGTCTGAAGACTTGCTCATTTGCATTTTATGGCTGGTCATTTAAGGCAGACTTGCGCTTGAGCCTGCCATCAGGCAGTTGTTTCTTCTCCAGGTAATGTTTTATTCAGGATCTCGTGACACATATTTCAAGTTATAGACCGTGCCAACCAATTAAATATATGATAATGTGCATGGGGGGATCTGAGAAGGTGACCTATGGTTGTTTCATATTTAGATGACATTCAAAGTTGTAGTAGTACATCTGACTGTTAGAGACAATAAATGGGCAAGTCTCTTTTCTCTTCCCCTCCCTCCTCAGTGTGACGCTGGTCAGTGACCTTCTCTCTGTGTGCATGCCTCTCAAACTAGCAGTTTCAAAGCCCTCACATGCGAGCCTGGGAGTGAGTTATGCTTAAGATAAGTGCATTTGTTGGTGAACCACATCAAAGTACAGAGGGATGTCTTAGCGAGCAAAGGCAGTGCAGCTCGAACCTAGCCTTTGATCACCCCGGGCTCTCTGATCATTAAAATATTGGATAAATAATTGATTAAAAACACAGGACCTTATTGTGCTCAGTTTCTGTATCCAAATTTTGAGACACAGTGGCTGCGCGATGAATAAAAAGTAAGCGAAACAAGCATATATTTCACAGCGTATCTGAGTACGGCACGTTTTGAACCAAACGCGCAGATAATTTGAAGCGATATTGTTAAAGCAAGTAAGTGAACTGAGTAGAGTGCAGTCTTTTAGTTCCCCAGAACGGAGTTCCAGTATGAACTGGAGACGAGCAGAAGTGCTGCAACAACCTCTGTTCGCCAGTAAAGGCCTGAGCTTTGGCAGACAGGTTGCCACAGTGGTGGAGGGACTGGATATAATCAAAAGACATAGAGAGGAGGAAGGAAAAAGTGCATCCCAGCCGTGCGTAGGTGAATGGAAGGCAGCTAATATTACATCTACAGCAAAAAAAAATGGGGCTGCAGTGAGCAAGAGAAAGACAATGAGCCCGGCGTGTGCATGTCAGAGATATTAAAAAGTCTATTTTCCTTCAGCTTAGGCTTGCATACGGTCTAGAAAATCCATCTCCCTCAATACATATACATTTACATTTAAAGTATGAATCTGAATTAATCAAAATTTATTCCTCTTGCCGCCTTGGAACAAGGGCAGTGGCGGCGCACAGACACCTATGCATATGGAGTCTCAGTGGGCGCACTTATCCATTTAATAAACCCATTTGTATAAGTAACTAAATCAGCATGTGTAAACCTGTGCATCTGTTGTGCTTATCATGATAATCAGTTTTTTTCCCCCACAACGTATTCTAATTAGCGCATGAGGCCTTCACTTTGAGGTGTGAGCTGTCACGTCCTTTTCATGGTAAAAGACAAAAGCATAAATCTGTGTTGGTCTGGCCTCCATTATGTAAAAGAATCACTGTATTTCTTTTCAGTGATTAAAGATAATGGACCCCACTAGAATCCCGTTTTACTCACAATATTAAGGTATAGTAAAACTCACAGGCACAATAGTTGGAAATATTATACATATTAGTAGTTGTATCGACTTTACTGCTGTGCAGTGGCTTTTTGAGCAGGAAGTCGAAGTTGAAGTCGGGTCATCGCAGCAAACTCGGTTCATCGAGTGTGTGGAAATACTTCACTAAACATCGATCCCTTTCCACCGTGACATGCAGAATATGTAAGTCGGTCCTGAAATGCAACAAAAGTACTACTGCAATACACTCGTATAAAAAGGCAACAGAGGAGCCGTCCAGATTCTCTCAACTGCAGTAGGTTAACAACTCACCAGATGTCCTGCGGTAACAGGGAGAGGGAGGCGGCACATCAACAATTTGAGACTGAATTTCATTGTCTAAAGTTATTAGACCTTTAGCTGCTATGCACGGAAAAGGAGATATACCGCACTGGTTTTTTATATATCCTGCTACATTATATTACCTTAACACGCCGTGGAGTACATTGTGCCAATTTATATAGACTGTACATATCTGCGGAGCACAGTATTGATAAGCGCACGTGTTCATGTTCAGCTCTGTTGTGTTCTTTTAGCTGGCGTCGGCGCTGCGGTTGCAGAGCCCGTTTTGTTGGTTAGAAGTGTCAGGCTGACGGTGTTTATTGTGTTGACGTCCCCTCTTCAAGCTTCAATGACCTTTTGAAGCTTTTGTGTGAAACGCTATAATATATGTTCAGGTTAACTACATAGATTTCATTGTTGCAAAGCGTTACGTGTCATCGACCCAACTTTCACCGTCATATAAAATATCTGAAGTCGTCTTCTTTTTTCAGGTCAAGGGCTGATGGAGAGATTAAGATGGGACCCCCTACCTACTATATGTGTTCTACATTAAACTCAGCCTAGTGCTGTTTATAAATATACATTATTATTATCATCATGTTGTATTCATTTCCTTATTTCAAACATGTGCAATAGTAGGGTGGCCATGCAAATGTTGTAAACATACCTGACATAAACACATATATATAAAAGTGTCTAATCAACCAAAGAATTTGCGACCCACCTGCAGTCCTCCGTGGACCCCCTAGGTGTCGCGCACCCCCTGTTGAAGACCTATGCCTTACTACTTATGCAAAATAGGTGACCCCAGTAACTCAAAAACTTTAGAAACTCAAATCAAAACAAACCCTAAATACTCTGATAATGTAATCAGTGAAACTGTACAATAAAACAGACTACCGCTCCAGAAACAGGACATCAAACGATTCAGCCAGCAGTAGTCTAAAAGCTAACTCATCCTGTTAATAATGGGAATTTTCCAAACACATAAAACTGTGTTTTAATTAACAGAGGTTTGTAGTGCACAAGAGATTATCAACAGAAAGGAAACACGTATCTGAAGCCTGGTTTCATTTAAAACCCACAACTGCGTGGCGCTGACTTCTAATTTCATCAGGCTTCGCACAGTTTTCGGGCACATCAAAAAAAACGCGCGAACGTAATCGGTGGCCGCTCGAACGAAAGCCCGTCGAGGGGACCCGTTTGTTCCGAATCATCAACATAATTGGAATTGTTTGGTCGGGGATGTCCGCGTCCACCGGCTGACACCTTCCAACATGTGGCCACACAAATCTCTACCTCTAGACTTCCAAGGTCTTGTAATGCCAATTTATTTGAGGAGATTTTCTCCTGACTTCAGTGAGCTCCGTGACACGGGGGTCCTCGCTCAATTACAACCTCCGCAATCTGAGAAAACAAAGCTTTGCTGAGTGTGTTCCATTAGCAATAACATCAAAGTGAAAAAAAAAACACGAAATAAATAAATAAATAAAAAAGATGCATCAAGCTGCCTGGCTGCAGTTTGTGAAAATATTTTTAAAGAGCGTATGATGTGATAACTTCAAGCTACACTGAAAGCCTTAAAACGCCTCATCCCTGGGGTCCTCATGCTCCTAATAGTTTAACGCTAATGAGATCTTCTGCTCTCTACAGCCTCCCACATAACAGTTTATTTCATAGTATAAATACCTTTGAAGGTGGGGAGAAGCGCGGAGCAAGGCACAGAGACGGGAAGCGAGCTAGCAGGCCACAGTCTCTCGACTTGCCAAAGCTCGCTCATGCCTATTTCAGGGTTCATTGGTGGAACTCACTACAGCCTGCTGCAGTTCGGCTCATCTGCCTGTATGCAGCCTGCGAAAATAATGGCCGAGCAGGACTGCGGCATTCCAAAAATGTCAGGGCTGTGCCACAGCACACTACCTAAGCTGTTTGGAGAGGGTGGAATACAATCATACACATATATATATTTTTTTCCACCCGTAAATAGGATGTCGGAATTTATCAAAAGGAAAAAAGAAGAAAAAAAATAGAAAAACTTGTCAGGTGGCCGCAACACACACACGCACATTTGAACATTCGAACATATGCGCACATAATGCAAATATTCACAGTGGAAAACTTGGTCGCGCGTGCCATCTGCTCATGTGTGCCGACACGAGAGACGAGGACGCCTCAGCCAAGAAGCGGCGAGCAGGGTTCAAGTTGACGTCCCGTGCATTTCTGGCGAACGCAGCACGTCTCAGGCAGCGTGATAAAACTGTTGCAAAACAAAACACCTCCTCATCAAAAGGGGCTAATAAAGTCTTCAATATACTTAAGTGTAGTCTTAGATAAATAGAATACCCATTTACCTCTGCATTGGTGTTCAGTTGTCCAAAGTGTATTGATGGACTTATTGACATTCAATAAAGGGAAACCCTCTCAGCAGACCACAGAGAGTGGTGTAAATCCTGTAAACTTCTGAGTGTGCACAAGGAGCAACTTTCCCTTAACGCAATTACTAGACAGCAATAATGTCACCGTGCGTTCGAACCGGTTTTGATTTACAAGTGGACACGGTGTTGCCTTTTCATCAGCTTATTATTATTAAGTGGTCCGTATATGTGTGTTTCCCCTGGACAATCGCCCTTCTCGCTTCACTCTTAGTGAGGTATTGATCGTCCCAGTGCACCAGCCCCTCCTGATTTCATTAGGCTAGCTGCTGTTAATTACTCCACACTCTAACCTTTTGCTGTTTCATTTGGACCAACAAATTGGGTGAATTAAAAAAAAAAAAAAAAGAAAAAAAAAAAAGGAAACGGGCGTAGGAATTGAAACGGAGAGGAAGGAAAGAAAAAAAAGAAAAAAAAAAGGCAGCTGTAACTGGTGGACCGCCGCCCGACCTCCCCCACCCCCCACCACCACCCCCTCCCTTTCTGTGGCGTTTGTGTCAGAATCCCAAGCGGCATAATAATTAAAAAAGTTCATCAATGTTCTCTTTGCTCATCAAATTATGCAGAAGGAGGCTACTCCGGTAATTGTTGCAGAGGATTCATTTATGAAAACCATACCAGCCAGATCGAGTATGGCTGTCTGGGGAGTTGGAGGATTATGCCCCTTTTTTTTTTTTCCCTCCACTTCTGTATATTCATAACAGGCTTCCCAGATCCAAGCACACAGATCATTAAAACATTATTCATTTATGCATATTTATTTACAAGTAGGATGTGACAGTCTTAACGAACTTCTAAATTTTGTTTTACACTGGATCAAAATGCAGAACGCCGTGTTACTGACACACCAATTTGTCTTCTTAGGGAAGGTATTAAAAGAGTATGATGTGACACATAGCCGCAAAGTTATAATTAGACTTCATTTAATACCTTATGTCATGAGCTTACATGCGCAGTGCATGGCATCTAAAGCGTACTTAAATCGCAGGGGATGTAATTGATTAACCATATGAGGTCGGGAAGCAGATGATGAGGATGATGCTCTAAATCCATGTTAAATCAATATAGCCACTTCCTACACATCGAGGGATTATTGACAGAAATTACCACCAGCTGTAATTGCTGACTTACAACACATCAGATCATTCCTGACTCGGTGCATTAATGTGTTTATTTGTACAAATGAGTCAAAAACATTCGACTGCCGCGGCCGCTCTAAGTAATCACCTGCCTCAAAGTGGGGCAATGTATCAACGCGGATACATTACCGACCAAGCAAGTGACATTTATGGGATCTTTTGGATCCATAATATGAGAGATGCCCTCTCCTCAAGGTTGAGCACAGTCTAGTTGAAAAGATTCTACATGATGCAGAAGGAGCCATTCTGAGAACTCCCTTCGGCTGAGATAATAACTTCATCATAATTAGCTTGTGGTGCTCAGGAGTGTTGAATTGTCGGTTGCAGTGGGATCTGGGCTGATTTATTGCTTGATTTAATTACGTATCAAAATTCAATTAGACGTGCTTTCAGCCGAATTCAAAGTGAGCTTTGTCAAGCTGTCCCTTGGAATCGGGTTCAGCTTGAAGGACATCCTTCATAACGCGGTGACATCTAACTTAATCATTATCACTTACTAAAAATCACTCATGTGATAATGGAAAGGAGGGAGGCAAAATGTTTGCCAGATTTAGGATAAGACGAGCGTTGTTGTTCTTTTCTTTTTTCTTTTTTTTTGTTTTTTACCTGGCGTTTTTTTTTCTTTTTTTTTCTCCCCCACTTTTCTTTCCTTAAATCTCAGCTTACATCAAACGGCATCAAATAGTGCGAAACAGACCTCGATTCAGTAGCGATGTGGAGAAGGTTGCAGGTACTTTACCAAGTGAAGATACATGACAAAATGCTCTTTGAGGTTGACTACGGCTGGGGAAGTGTCTGGCTGTCTGTACCCACATCACTCAGCGCCTGCTCACCCCCTTTTGCTCCCGACTACACTAGGGAAAAAAGGGGAGCTGTTCTGAATAAGTGTCACACAAGCCTCCAAGAGCTACATTGATCTCTACTACTATGCAAATTTAGGATGTCATGGTGTCTATGCTAAGAAGCCAAGGAAGGGAATGAATATTTTAGCCGGAGGTCTCCGATTGAAGTGTGGTCCGTTACAAGTATTGTAAATACATTCTTTGACAATTTTATTAGGTACACCTACTATCTAGCCCCCCCAACCCCCCAACCTCCATACCGAGAGCCGCTTTTTCTTAAGACATTGATTCAACAAGGTGCCAGCGATGGGATTTTGATCTATACTGACTTGACATCAGTGTTTTTGCAGTTTTTCAGTGGCGCAAATGCTGTGAACATCCCACTTCACCTCACAGCAGAAGTGTTTTATTAGGCTGTGATCGGGGGACTGTACAGACCACTGGAGTAACATAAAGTAATTTCCTGGAACCATCTTGAGACAATGACACATTATCTTGCCAGAAAACTCCTCTCCAAAAAAAAAAGAAAAAAGAGAAGAAAAAAAAGAAAAAAATAATAATAATAAAACAGAATGAAGGGTTGCACCTGGTCAGCAATAATGTTGCTTGAGTTTATGGAAGCAAGACTATCATAAATATACCAAGCACTGGCACACATGAGGCACTTTTCTGCTTTCAGTCAAGCTTCCATTTGTTTCCTACAATATCAAGTATTCATTCCCCTGCAGAGATAAACACCTTTCCCTTTCTCACCGCCAAGTCACACCACGTTTCAGCATGCTGGCTTTGGCTTCACACTTTGCTCTTTTATTTTTTCGCATATTGTATTTACTGTTACAATATACAACGAATAAACACTTACAGAGCATAACTGAAACAATAAAAAAAGGAAAAAAGAAAAAAAACCCATGCTATTGCCGCTAACAGCCACGCTGGCAGAAATGGGCACAATCGTGTCACGGTGATATAGTTTCAGAGACGACCGAAATCATAATCAGCTTGCCCCTGCTGCCTTTTAAGACTACGTAAATATATGGGCCGCAGTCATTCTTGCTGTTTTTTTTTTTTTTTTTTTTTGTTTTTTAATAAAGTATAAGCACAGGCAGACACACTATCACTGGCCAAGTATGTTACTCACAATGCGCCACTGTCCTCCTCCCGACTCTGATTCACTCTGATTAACACATTCCACCTACCTTGACTTGACTTAATTCTCCTGTTGTTTGGTGATAGCATGCTGTAGCTGTCACAATGGATAATTATCTTGCAAATGCATAACGACATCCAGACCTTTGCAAGTGGCAGCCTCTGCATTATAATTACAATATTATTTGCCACAAGAAATAAAGACTTGCATAAGCTCCAGCGTACGTAAGTGTATGTACTTTGGTATGAGTGCTCCAGAAAAACACAGATCACTGCACTGCAGCATACTAACGCGCTGTCCGCAGTATTTTCCCTGGAAAATAAGTAAATAAATAAAAGAATCCGGTTAGCTGTAGGCTATCGGATATATTTTTCTCCTCATGGCCAAAAATTGTGACTCCATATTACCCCATTAACCTCAATGTCAGCCCTTAATGTTGGTGCCAAGCAGCACAGATAATTGAGTTTAAAAGGTTTTTTTCATTTCAAAGTATTTTTTTTTTTTTTGTCATGGGTCTTCCTCTGTGCATTATACTTCCATTATACTTTAGTGTATTACACTGTGAACACTATAGCTTCTTATAATGCCTGAAGGCAGTGTAGTCTCAAATCAAATGTGGACTCCAAAAATGACGAGGGCAACATCTGACCGGGCTAATCTTCCAGGCTAATGCTAGCTGTCACTTGGTTTCACTTAGTTAATTTCACTCAGTAGGTGAAAATACAGCGGACAAATGAAATCTGGGCTGGTTTGGGATCATTTCGGCAATTCACAATATGTTCATCCACCCCGTCCAAGTCAGGCTGTGTGCATGACTGCACTGAACGTGCTCCGCTTGTGCAAATAGGAAGATGCCTATTGTATCGTGTGTGTCTTCACATGACAAGTAGGATGCGGTACAGTTGTTTAAGCTTAGAGAATCACCCCATAGGTCTGTCAGCGTCATCAGATGGCGTCAGAGTAGCCTCCTCATTCAGCCATAACATTACGACCACCTTCCTAATATTGTGCAGGTCCCTCCATTGTGCCTCTATAACCATTCTGACTCATCAGAGAATGGACATGAGCCTTCTGAGGGTGGCCCCGTGGTGTCTGGCCACAGGATGTTTTGGTGGGAGCCTTTGGGTGCTATGAGTTGAACCTTGTGCTGTTTTTCACGTTTTTTGAGTGGTTCCTAAACCGTTGTGTGTCTGTGTCAGGCTATAGTATGTTGCATTTATGTAATGAAAAACTGGTACAGAGAAAACGAAATGTTATTTATGCATACATAACAGGGATTTATCTATGGTTGGCTTACCTGCGGTCGAAAAGTTCAATAAATAGCGGGCTGGACCTGCCGGCGGGTGACGCACATCGGCAGTAGTGACGTATATTTTGAGCGACAGAGATTTAAACACATTTTATTTTATTGTTACAAAATGACCATAAATTTAAAATTGGAATTATATTAAAAAAATATGGCTAAATGGCTAAAAATAACGAAGTTAAATAAAATACATTTGAATGAAATACTCGATAACAAGGAGAAGACTATATGTGCTGCAATGCACTGTGGGAATTCAGTTCATGTTACGACCGAAGATATAGATACCATATATATGTCTATGGTTACAACCATGAGTGTGAGTAGTGTGGCATTCAGTTGTTGCGTAGTTCTTGCTTGTTTACTAGTGAGTGAACGGTTAATCCCTTTCTGAGGCAGTTAGCGTGAAAAAGTGAACGACTTTGATCAGCGTCCTTGCTCCGCACCGCTCGCCTCGGAGAGCCGCAGCAGAGGACCGAAAGAGCCGCATGCGGCTCCGGAGCCGCGGGTTGCCGACGCCTGGTGCAGATGGTGGCTGGCTGCTGCATTTAGCTCCTGTATGATCTCTATGCTTCGAATGCATTGTTTTTTTTTTATAATGAGCTACATCGCCATAAGCAGTGGGCTGGTTAAAGTAATACACAAACCTGATCTAATATTTTGGGTTTGTTTTGTGAGCAACTGGGTTGAATAAGTCTTCTGTCTGATATGATATATTTTGTACGTGTCTATTCTATAAATTTTAACAGGTTTTTAAGGGGCAGCTTTAGTATGAAAACTAGGCTGCTGGTCCCTTTGCTTGCGCGATGTACCCAAGACAGCAACCACTGATGGTGAGAAGTGCCCCGCGTTTCACGCTCAGTTTTTGACAATTATGAGTAGGTTACACCATCTGGGTACTCATAGTGCACCGCATACGTGCCAGTGTGAACGCACTGACACACTCGAATTAGCAAGTGTAAAAGCAGAGGAACACAATAAGAGACGCTGACATTTGATAGTGTCTCGATTCTGCTTTCACGGAAGAGCGCTCTGGACATCAGGATCAAGCAGCAAAATTAAATATAATGTAGTAGCTGGTGACACGTGCGTGGAACCAACACGCTTAACCGGACAGCAACTGCACCGATCAACCCTGCCTGTCTGCGTGGTGAGTCACATAGCCTTGAGTCACTGTCTGGAGGAGGAGGAAGCCGCCTTAATAAGGAGGCGCATGTAATAAAGTGGTCACTAAGTGTACTGTCAAACAGGGAACATTGAAAAGAGAAAGGAGGGCCCCATTGATGTGTCAAAACTTCAGTTTATCAGGACTTGTAGCGCGGATTGTTCATCCGTTTGATCTCTCCGCCACTGAAACGTCTGACAGCTCTCCTCATTGAGACTGGCGGATGCATTGTCCATAGATTGTGATGTGCGGCGACGTGCCGAATCACAAGCTCATGTTTGAAGCAGGACGCCTGGATCATTGTCGCCCGCTGACAAACATGATGATACTGATTAATGACTCTCAAAACATTTACGGTGCTAATCTCTTGAAAAAAAAAAAAAGAAAAAGAAAAAAAGAGCTTAGTTGCTTCTGTCTTAAATTTAAACGCACGGCTGATGGCCAAACGGTTAGCTACTACGCCATTCAGCGAACGTCATCTGGGATTCAAAATGTATTCGCTGTCACTCTTCACATATTACCGCGGGCATAATGATTTCACAAAGAAGCTCGTGAGGCATTAACAATCCAAACGACTGTGGCCTTGTTACAAATTTCAATGAGAAGCCCACAACGAGAAGAAGTGATAATACTTTATTAATGTCTATGCGAATAATGGCTCCCGCGCTCTGTTGAAACGTTGACAGGCCGTGCTTCAGACTTTATTTGTTACCATTCCGGTTATTTGTAATCAGATCCCCACGTAGGAATCTGTTTGTTTTTTAAGAGATCAAATTTCACATAGAGATGAGAGCACTAGTTAGCAATACGCCACATTATGAGGTACACCGGTTCAATTGCTTGTTAGCGCAAATAGCTGATCAGCTGATCACATGGCTGCAATTCCAACGCATTTAGGCACGTAGAGGTGATCAAGACAACTTGCCGAAGTTCAAATCACATCATAGATGTGCAGCCGACAAATCCCCAGCAACTGCGTGATGCTGTCATGTCAATATGGACCAAAATTTATTGAGATGTTTCCAACACCTTGTTGAAAGTATGCCACGTAAGGCAGTTCTGAAGGCAAAAGGGGGTCCAACCTCTTACTAGCAAGGTGTACCTAATAAAGTGGCCAGTGAGTGCACTTCTTCAATTGATCTTGTGTATGCTACTGTATCCAAGAATGAAGATAACACATAATTTAAATGCCCTTTAGAATAATGAATCATTGCTTATCCCATAAGTGATTAAAAATGAGATAATGCTTATGCTACATTGTTGCAGTTTTAGCACCAGCACCACCGCCCTGATTGTACTTCTCACACCTCATAAGTACGTTTCTCCAAAGTGACGGAGAATGGTGTCAAGTGAAGAAGAGTGTGAATGCTGTCAGATTTTTAATATCGCATTTTCTTTTAGTGCTGTAGATTTCTTTTCCATCACATCATTTTTTCTATGGACACAAAACAACTGGAGATGGTGCAGGTGGTAAAAGCCTCTGACACGGCAGCATGTGTTTACTTCCTCTAGTGAAAAGGTAATAAAAAGCTAAAGAACGAGCAGGTGAATAGACTTTTTTTTTTTTTTTAACACACAGGAAGAAAAACACAGGTTAAGACTTAATTACAGAAACATCCTATTCACCCAGCACAGAAGCACTCCGTTGACCACTTCTGTTTAAATATTAACAGTCAACATACTCAATATTCAAGACGAGACACTTGTTCCGTCTCAGTATGCCGACTTCATGAATATTTTTTTTTCTTTTTCTTCAGGTAATCCATAATAATCCATGAATGTGAAAGCGAAGCAAGATGGTTACTTAACAGTTCTGCAAATACTCATGATCGCCACCACACATTCATGTCACTTCAAGGTTTTTCAAGGAATTTCAGGAATATTTCAGGAAGTACCCTGAGAGTGGACCGCCTGTCCCGACACTGACAATATTAGATTGTCAAAGTCATGATCTGTGTCACTAAAGGAGGGACGGTTCCTGCCAATCGATGCACACGATGAGACAATTCTGGGTCCATTCCCTGAGTTTAAACTTTACTAAAACATAACGACAGTTGAACTAAGCACTGAGTCAGGTTTGACATTTTTTCTTCTATGCTTCCTAATGACATCTGTGTAAAACATGCACTGTCAATTGTGCAAAATAAAGTAAAACAATCCTTGCTCCAAAGATACTGGCAGATAGTAGTAGTTTGATGAAGCCTTATAGGTGGTTTAGAACAGGGGTCAGCTAACTGATGGAGAGATTAAGTAGGGACCCCCTACCTACTATATGTGTTCTATATTTAACTCAGTCTATTTATAAATATACATTGTTATTATCATTTTGCATTCAATGTTAAGATATCCCTTATCTCTTAACTATGATATGTTGGATTAATGTATATTTAAAGAAATTAAAACTTTTGGGGGAAAATAATAAAAAAAGATAAAAATGAAAAATGTCTAATCAACCAAAGATTTTGCGAAACCCTCTCCTGCAGTGCCTCCACGTACCCCCTAGGGCTCACCCCTTGTTGAAGACCTATGGTTTAGACTTCAGCGTCAATTTGACGCCAAACCTGAGGCGACCAAGCACACGCAGACCCTAGCGTTGTAGCTGACGTGTATCTCCTCTGACGTGACAACGCAGACCACAAGAGCTGTGATTTGTCCACTTGGTAGTAGCGTGTTTCCGCTGTAGTATTTCTGGCTGCTTCTCCACCTCCGCAATTTTCAAACTGATTGTCTTGGATCAATAAAGATGGAAAACATCGAGGAAAGCTCAAATGAGGAGGTTCGACGATGCAAACGTGTGACTCGTCTTTGGTGAAAGTGAAGCAGGAAGTAGAACCATAAGGACACAGCACTGACTACCGTTTGGATGGAGCTTTCACAGAACGAGTCAGACTAACAAGCATACGCTGTGCCACGGCGTCTATAGTGCGTCCTGCAGTACCCTGAACCAGCCTTTACAGTCACCGTCTCCAGGCGATCCATGCTCGCCTCCCTAAAATACGTTGGTGTCTCCTGGCAGAGAAGCACACGGTACAGACGAGCTGTACCGCTGACGTAACTGATAAGCCACCAGCACGGTGCCTTGTCTCTTCCCCCCGCTCGCCTCACCCAATTGGGGTCCATCACCATCACAAAAACAAACTCCTCCTCGCTGTCAGGCTAATTTTTCCTCCCCCTCCACTACAGAGCACTAGTCATATTAATATCTTTGTAGAAGGCAAATGTGTGCTCCAGGAGGCCAGTCCCATGTGCTTTTTTTTCCAAACCTCTTGCTGTTTCTCTGGCCACAGCCAAGTGCATTAACATATGTTCTCACAGCGCACAGTGCTACTCTGCATTGGTAAATGCCTTATTACAGCACAGCCCGCTCTGTGCTCTTTCATTGAATATCCATAAGTAGTAAAACACAGCCATATCTGCCCACTCAGAACAGTAGGGATGTGTCTCACATGACAGGGGGGCTCCTTAACATTTAGTCAGAGGCCCTCTTTATCAAATTGATATTCCTCCCACTCACAGTAATGGCGGGTGGTAATAATGACAAATAAAGGCAATATTGCTACTGCATGGTACGTACTGAGTGTAATAAGGTCATCTGCTGGTTATGTTTTTTTGCCTCGTGTATTTATGCCTTTTTAGCATGCAGAGTCAAATTCTCTCAGTGTGACTTACATCTCGAACGACTATGCCAGTGTGAAATATGCAAAGGCGGAGGGTGAGAAAAATATCCCGAGCAATGCAGCCCGTTCTCGCCTGGAGAGCTTACATGCCCGTAATCATCTCTAAAATGCAATTTCCTCTTATTATTCCATTTGTTCTTTTCCTCTTTTCCGTCCGAAGTAATATAAGACGTATCAGAGATCATGAAATCTGTGTCGTAATATTAAAAAACACATAAACCCGTGCCCTTCACGACTGGTGAAAAATGAGAGATGGCACTCGCTATTGTGAGAACAGTCTCTTTGCAATAATGCACAGGCCACCATGTATTTTAATAAAGCAAAACTAACGGGGCACACCTCAGCGAGGCGGGGCGCGACGCGTTACTTTAATGGTTGCGTTTAAACCTGCAATAACCTCGTCGATGGCGCCCAACAAAACGCTTAATCCGCATATTAACCTGAATTAGAAGTGCTGCTTGTATGATAACTATAAATTGCGAAAATTGGAAAACAGACAATGCACCCACTAGGCTATCTCTGGATGCAGCTTGCTGATGATTATGTTGATTGCTGCTCAAACACAGCTTTGGGTAGATTATGTTTGCACATCTCAAAACGGCCACCAAAGTCGTTTACGCTTACGGACACGGTGCTCCTAAGGGTTTTATTCAACTTTTCTCTTCTTGTTTTTTTTTTTTTTATTCATTTCTAATTTGGGCGATCTTTGTTCTGTCTGCTGTGGTGATCTGAGGACACGTTCTCAAAAGAATGCGTATCAAACGCTACAGAGAACTTGTCTCACTCTTGCACAAAGAACTGAGGGACGGCATCCACATCATCCCACTGCACCACACGGCACTGATTTATAACGGCAGGGAGGGAAAAAATAAGAGGCCAAGATACATCACTGAAACATGAAGGCATTGAATAATACTTTACTCATAAATAAAATCATTAAAAGAAGCCTTTTTATATAACTTAGACCGTGACTATCTTTGGCATTTTATGATTAATGCTTCATCAATAAATGATACATTTTAGATTTCGAGGGTTTTTATTTATACATTTATTTATGTTTTCTAGTAATTTTTCATGGCATTTCTTTTTCTTTTTTTTTTTCATCGCAGCAGTTTTGACAAGCCATATCACCTGAGGAGAAAAGTTCTGTTTGCTTTAACTTTTGAGGTCTATTACTTAGACAATCTAGTTTGCACCAGTGTGCAAACTAATGAAGCCTAAAAGGCTTCGTTAAAGTCATTAAACATGAAAATCTAACTCCGCAGCTTTTATCTACTGGCAAACACTTACTCCCTGGCAAAAGTTGTTGTTTGAGGACTTTTCCTGCAATACACAACAGCACCGAAAACACCCTTGTGCAACTTCCAGTGCTAAATTATTAAGTCTTAGATTAATTGCATTATTTTTAAGTTTAACTGGTATTTGATCTTATATATAATTAACCGCGAATTTAGATTAACTATGCTGCAAACAGAGCTCCCGGTGGATAGCCTCCACGCGGCAGTGGTGCGTGCTCCAGCGATCAGTGCAGCAAAAGTCACTTTGCTTGTGATCAATGCAACAGAAGCGACGGTGACAGGCAATTTCCTATTAAGGCAAATGCATGAACAAGGCTATGAAGGAATCCCTGAATGCAACATATTCCTCTTTTTTTTTTTATGCACGTCGAGTGCAACATGCCTCCACGTGGAATTGCCTGAAAAGGTCAGAAACCAGATTCAGACACTGCTTAAACCTCTGACTGAAAAGTCTAGGAATACTACCAACAGAAGGAGCTATGGGTGACCTAAAATAATAATGCCACACGCAATTCACTATTTATGCACTCATGCAGAGAAAAACAGATGGGTAAGGTCTCCTGACTTGGCACAAGGAATATCTGTTGAAACTGTGATGATCAGACAGTGCAAAGGACATTACATGAAGTCAGCCTTTTACAGATGGCATCCGAGAAGAAATCCTCTGCTCGCAAAATGGAACAAAACTGCAAGATTATACTCAAAAACATGAAAAGAGTCCTTATGAGTACTGGCAGCACATTTTTTGGCAGCTGAAACCAAAATAAATTTGTTTGGATCAGATGGAGTCCGGCAGGCACAAACCTGTCCATGTCTACTACAGTGACTGGCGATTGTTAAAGTGTGCTGGAACTGCACGAGTGCAAAAAGTGCAGAGCAGATGACTTCTCTGGATGGCACCATCAGTGCATATTGTATCGCCAAACGCAGAATAAAAAGACAAACTGTCTTGAGATGCTCCACACGAGAGGAATTTCCCAACGTGACAGTGATTCTAAACACAAACACAAAAATCAAGTTTTTAGAGAAGAAAAAGAAGGAAACACCATTTGGCCAAGGGCCAAGTATGTCTCATGACTTAATCCAAATCTAGGTAAAGCAACAAAGAGCAACTGAAAAGTATTATCTGTGAAGAATGGCGAGCCACAAGCTCAATAAGTGCCATTGAAAAATAATAGGAGACGATCAGAGTATTAACCCATAGAGACCTGAACATCTGCTTGCGCATAAAAAAAGCTTGGTGTGTTTGAATTACCGTAACTCACCGATGAACAAAATTCAAAGTGCAGCTGAACACTGGGAAGTTGCCCCGTTACGGTAATTATGACGCACGGCTGCTGTCGGCTTCAGGTTGGAGAAAGACGAAAGACCAGGGAGCCCCAGTTGGTAAAAACGAAGTCCGTTATAGCCTTGAGATGTCACGAAGGTCTTCCAGACAAAAGCGCAACTTCCCAGTCAACAGAGCAGACCACAGTGGGTGTCGGAAAGTCAAACACCGCAGGATTTAACATATCACATACATGATACATTCCGGCTTTAAAGGGTTAAAAAGGGAAAAGAAGAGAATCTCTTGTTTTTACTGCATCAAATTCTTGCTTCATTTGGAAGAAAACACACAGTCTGTACTGCGCTATGTTTTGTTAAACAGAAAATCTAGGTTTTAAAACCCAAGGCAGACAAACACGATGAAAAATGAACACTGCACTACAACCTGTAACGATACACAACTATACGTTCTGTACTGGGTGTATTTATTTAGCTGGAGAATCCTTTTCTGTCTGCCGTAGCGTTGGCCATAATCTAAATTATTTAACACAGCATTACTATATCTCTCCCTCACCCCTTGATCGTACGTTACTACTACTGTATACACCCACAGTTTCCATGAGTGACTCCTACTTTTATCGTATCATTGTGCCGCATGCCCAGAGGATGTTTACTCCTCAGCAAGATGAAACGTGGCAATAGCACTCGTGTGTACGACTGTGGCGTGTGGCCTTACGCGATGAAAAAGCAGGGTTGCTGAGTTCCTGTTGGCCATTGCTCCGTCCGCTGCTTCCGCAGACTAAATCTTCTGTCCTCAGGTACACAGTGTGTTGTCACAGCAGGTCAAATGCAGTAATTCTGCATTTTAAAAAATACACCTTGGGTGCACTTCCTGCACCCTTTGTGCAATTCAAATGAGCACCTCAAGTAGGATCTGTGAAAATCACATTTCGCCGGCCTTAAAAATAGCCCAAATCAGGCTCGACTCTGGGGTTTGGTATTATCCGCAAGTCAGGCTAAGATGCTTATACATTAGCAATCTAGGGGCCCAGGCAGCTGGACCGCAGTCACGGAGCACACAATGACTTCCCATTAATAGGCTGGGAAGCATCAGGAGAGCCCACCCTGAGCAGAGATTTCCACACGGATATGGCCTATGGCACAGGGGTACCTGCCCCTAGCCATCTGCACTGATTTGACAAATGATTCTATATCAAAGGCCTCTGCACTGATTTGGGTGGTAATTGATTGGAAGCGAGGCCCTCAAATCCCTGATTGGTTTAGCTGGATGTGGCGGCGGCGGCGGTGGTGGTGGGGAGGTACGCTGTGGTAAGAGAGAGGAAAGGACAGCCAGCAAGAGAGAGAGCGAGAGAGAGAGAGTACAGTGCAGGAGATCTGGGAAATATACCACAGAACTCTGCCTCATTTGTGCTCTGAGAGAATTCACAAAGACATTTTTTAGATATTCTTCACACGGTATGCATGGCATAGTTTTTTTTTTTTTTTTTTCAGAAAGAACGTCCCACATCATCTTTCCGCTTCCGTTTCTTTGTCTAATGCAGCTGTCGGGATATCCAATTTGTTAGTACACCCGTGAAGACTTAATTTCACCATTCAAAAAGAGCAGCTCGGTGCTGCTATTGTACGCGCATTCGGCAGTGGCCGGGAGTCAGGCCGGTCACACTCCTGGTGAGCTACAGTGTCTTGTCACACCTCTCCGTCATGGCCGTCCTTGGGCCACTTCTGCGGAAAACAATGCCACAATGCCTCCTGTCTCGGGAGGTGATCCAGTCATTCAGACTCGTACAGTTTTCAACCGCGCACCTGTGGCCTAATATATCCCTTACCATGGCATGTGCTGTCGCAATGTGATAATCAACGTCATTCACGTCGACTTAACGTTGCAGCTGATCGTTATGTCGTTCGGCAGCGCAGAATGGCTTGGAAAGGTACGGTGGAAGCAATCAAACCGCACTCCAGGATTAATTTAAATACCATATGTGGTTTTTTCAGTGGAATTACAACAGAGCGTGAGCGTAAGTGTGAATTTAGTGACGTGAATTCGTGCAGCATTCCAAGTGTGACCGTTAAGTGTGCATATTCACAGTGTCAATCAGTCACTCGTGCTGTGACCAGTGTCATGTGGTGTAAGTCATCCATCCTACAGTATGACATGTTTTGGGGACAAACTGGGACACAACAGAGGCCTGTTAATACAAATGTGACAGTGATGCTATATAAATATAAATATATATATATATACACATATATGTGCCTACTGCCTTTATCACATGGTAAGCTCGCTTCACCGCATACCTTTTGCCATTTGACACAGACATGTGGTGCTTGCTAGTGACAGATGCTGTGCAGCACTTGTCCCAGAGGTCACAAATGACCTTTTGGATTGTCTTTTTTTCAGTCACAAAGCATTATTTGCTTGACGATGGCCACCAATGCAACCCCAGGCACTCAGATGGAGCCGTGGGTTGTTGCTGCTTGTCTTCTGAGATCACATTTACCTCCAATGCAATTTTATGCACGGGGGGCGGGGCGGGGGCACTTGCGAGAACATGGTGGACGCGGGCCTAGATGTTGACGAAGATGCCTCACTAACCACCCATGGTCCGCCTATAACTAAGCTTAATTGCTGCGTGGCCGGCCTCTTGTTTGGATGCCGGAGGGATTGTCTTTTATTATACGGCATGAATCATCATTAAGATGTGCTTATTCAGTGCCCTTTCCCCGCTTAAAAATGCTGCCGCGCACACGATCTCTTAAGCATTTTATCTGTGACCATCAGCGTGTTTACATTCGCGTCCCAGTCGAACTTCACAGGATAAACCACACTTCAAGAAGCGAGGGGTCTATCTAGCAAGTTCATCACTCAATTTCTACACTGTTATGTGACATTTCACTAGAGAGCTTTTCTTTTGTGGAAAATAAAACTGTGAAATGTGTGGAGAATGAAATCGTGAAATGGCATCCCGCCGTTCCACGGCATTAGTTTACCATAGCAGTTTCGGAGCTGGCGGGAACAAGGTGCAGTGCAGGTCCCATATTGTCAGAGGTGCTTGATCCCCACCCCCATCCTTTGCCCTCTCCATCTGTCACCCATTTAGATTGTGCTGTTCACATAGACATGCACATGCTTGTGCATGGATGCACACACGCATACAGACAATTGTGTCAGCCAGAACGCCTCCATATCAAATGGCAGAAAAGGAAGAAAAAAACCTCATAACCAACTTCTTATTTATAACATTTTGTCAAACGGAGAGAAAACTCGTTTACCACTTGCGTTACAAATGTGATTCCGCAGTTTAGGCGCTGAAATGCGCGCGCACGTGTGCATCCCAGTTCCCGCTTCAGCCCTATCCTATTGCGCTATAATGAGAAGCCGTTACTCATGCTGTAGATCCAGAAGAAAACCCTGTGAAAAACTGACACAATTTCCTACAGCCTGAAGCCTGGTGTCAGAAATATGATCCTACCTTCACCTCTTACCCCGGCTGCCGTACTGTAATGATGCTTTGAGGTGAGCCCACTCATCAATTATTCACACAATGCAAGATTTTCACTCTTTATCTTCTCGCCAGCTAGAGGAGACCATTTAAGAAAAATGGAGTCGAAAATAATGGAAAAGAGTGGAATAAAGCAGAAGGACGCTTGTCGGATGAATCAGAGAGTTTGCAGTGGACAGACAATGCTCTTGATATGAGTTATAATTGTAGTTTAACAATGTGTGGACCCCTGGGATATTCACTATGCAATATATGGCCTTCAGACTCGGATCACTATGGAAACCGAAGGCCCTCAACGACCTGCAATGCCCACCCACTTGGACAGCCGTTAATCATCTTCGCTCAGATCCTGGCACTGCAGAATTTGGCCAATGTGTCAAGAAGCAATTATATATACTTAGTGCTCGGGCACCCGATCTCCTCCCTCCCCTCTCTTTTCTCGCTCTCTCACTCTCACACTCTTAATATAATCACAGAGTAGTCAGTTTAAAAGCCCTCTGTTCATTTCACTATCTATCTGGGGGATGCACACAATGCAGATGAAGGGAAGTTTAAAAAGAGAGGAGATATTCTATTCTGAGAGCCATTACAATCAGAATCTTCCGTACATATAAATCATATCCAGCCATTTACTCATTTTACCAGCCTCCTGAGCTGACTGACATGCTAAATTACCCCAGCTGCCCCATCGCATTCGTTGCACATATTGGGCTGGTGCGGACCACGGAGCCTAATGCGAGCTGACTAGAGGGAGATTATGTTCCGCTGCTAACAGCTAAAACGCGAACAACACTATCCGCAAACCCACGGTGTTCCCCCATTACATCAGCCCTGATCAGCTGTGTAAAAATAGAAAGGGAGGAAGACGCAACGAAACGGTAAACGCTCGGCCAAGGAGAAACGCCGTGCAGACCTGCAGAGGCGCGTTCCGTAGAGCCGCCGAAAGTTGTGCGATTTTCCACGCCACTCACTGTTGTTCCACCAAGAGGAGTCCAGACATGGAAAGAACAGGTCCTACGTGAAGGACGTGCGGTGTTATTTTGCCCTGACAGACACACAAACAGAGGCTGATTGCCTTCCCCGCGATTGACACAACCGGGAGAAGGGCTATCATATTTTGTTATTATTTACTGTCCTGCAGATTTTAATGCCACCAAAGTCATTTTGGACAGCTAGTTGTGCATTAGGGACGCAGAGCGGTGTTAGGCTTTGAACGGCTGATGACAGCCTGTCAGACAGCTTCCATCCATCGGGCTCCTTTTACCAAGGTCCACTCTTGCAATCAGGCTCTCTCCAACCATAACGGCCATTCATCCAGAAAAGGACACAGGCATTTTTGACACGTTCGGTGCTAAGTGAACTGAAATTGTGTGAATTTCGCTGCATAGCACATTATCACATTTGCAAGCGGCATGCGGGAGGAGTAAGGGTTGAAGGGGAGAGTTACTTCAGTCAGCGTGCGGAGATGACTTGAGACCATCAGAGGGAGGTGATGACTTTGACTGTGCATGTGCAGAGCTAATTAGCATTGAATACATCTGCCCTTTTCGCCTCATGTCAAATAAATCTTGAATAATTAACAGAAGGCAGAAGAGGAAGAACAGGAATTTGACGTTCTTTTTTTTTCCTTTCCTTAAATCAAATGATCTTTTAGAATCCCTGATGAACATATTCCATTTGCGCATTCTTCGGCAATGAGTCTTTCAGTCATGTGGCGAACGCAGCATCAGATTTGTGACAAGATGAGAAGGGTCTTGACATGATTTGCACACAAAATGCAAATAGGCTCGGAACTACGAGAGGAGCATTACATTCTTAAAATATCCGCAGTTATTTCACATAATCTTGTTTTTCCCGAGCTTGAAAGCAAAGCGGAGCTTACCTTATGAGGACAAATAGGGGGCGGTGAGTTAAAAGACTTCTCCGGTGTTTGGCTCAGGTTCTACAAGAAAAACACATTATCAGGGACATGTTTTCATTGGAGGGCATGTCCAGGAAAATCTTCAGTAATAAGAGTAGCTGCAGCTTATTTCCTGGTCCTTGCCTTTAGCATTTTTTGCAATATATTTTAGAGGGGTCAGCTCCCACTCATTGCTGTCCGCTAATCCAAGCTTTTGTTGACAGTCACATTTTAAATCTTTATCTTGGCGGCATCATCTTATCGTACATCGTGCGCGTGGGCGCGGCGACGCATTTTGTGTTGTTTTCCAGTTTCCCCCCTTACCCCATCTCTCCCCCCACCCCCCCGCCTTTTCTTTCTATCCGTACACAAAGATTACAAATCCTGCTTTGTGGGAGTTTCGCGCCGAGCATATGTTCAGACTTTTGCGCGCACGCCTGATTGCAGTTTTTGAGGTTAAATGATTATCACATTGTTAATACAGCAATACATCACTCAGATACAAGAAAACACCATTAAAAGGCAGACGCAAGGTAAGTCAACAAGCCAACAACAGATGGTCCCGCTGCTTGTGATTATGCAAAGATCCAAAGTATTTGCATACTCACAATGCTATCGTAAAAAAAAAAGGAAAACAAGAAGCCATCTTCAGCTGACCTCAGCGAGACATAAAAAGAGCAGCGGGTGAGGCGAGCCCAGCGGGGAAGTGGATGGGCTCTGAAAACTTCTCCGCGAATCTAGAGAGGGCTCGCCTCCTGGGAGGGCCCTGTTGGTTTCCAAGCAGGTGCTTTCAGTTATGTCCTCGTATCCAATTATGCGCCTGTGGTATGTCTGATGCTGCGTGACACTATTAATGGCTGCCTTATGGTATCACCAGGACAGAGGAGACACTCAACTCTCCAGACTCTTAACATCTATATTTCATATCGCGACGTAGAGGCAGAACACCTCACTGGCCAAGGCGGCCGAGAGAGGGGGAAAGAAACAGGCTTTCACTGTAGCGTAAACATCAAGTCATGAAATATGAATGAATAAATGGGCCTTGCTGGGATGGTGGGATTAGTAGACAAAATCTTCCCTGCAGACTGAGGAGTAGGAAATATAGCCATGATATCTTAATTGATGTGACAAATAAACATGAATAAATGTATTTGGAGATAGTGGCGGGGAAAAGAATTCCTTTGCGTCCGTGTGTTTCCACCGGGTAAAAAAATAAAATAAATGACCTTGATTTCAAACATTGCCTCCAAAATCGGGACTCACACATCGGCGGTTTAAGGGGATGAAAAATTGAGGATAGCTCAGCTATTTCTAACCACAGCATTTCAAATACAGACGATCGTGTGCCACGATCCACCCAGTTAAAAGTTAATTAGGGGGTAAAAATGTTTGGCTTATAAACACTCACGGCCTGAAGTCGACTTTATCAACTGTTAAAACGCCAAAGAGAGAACGCAAAAGGTAAAAATCTTAGTACAAAATCAGATGCAAAATATGTTAAAATTATTCAGCAGAAAACTGTTTTTTTTTTGTCTTCTTCTTTCTCGAGAGGTTCATTTAGAGTCGCTTTAAAAAATTGCAAGTAAACAACAGAGTGAACAGATTGAACAGCTACTTTACTTGGGAAGTGCGGACCAAGTCCAAGAAACAGTATTAACAAATGCAGCTATAATGTGTTCGTCAGAACTCTGCTTGGATGTGGTGCTTTGGTTCATTTGAATAAAGGTGCCTGTTCAAGTTTGATGCAAACGCCAGATGCATTTAAATCCCGCTCCAATTCTCGCGCACAAACACGTAGCCACATCTCTCGCATGCCTGTAATCGCAATTATTCTATTTGCGCGGAATATCCCTTTATATTTTAGGCCGTGTCCCTTCGTAACCCCCAAACGTAAAAGGTAATTATCTGTGATTAGTTTTTCACCGGTGTGGCATTCAGCATTCAGCTTTCGGGAGAAAACGCTCAGCGGAGAAATGAGAAGTGAAAAACTAAGGCGGTGAAAACAGACGTCATTTTTCAGCTCACCTTTTGCTCTGGGACGTTTTGCATCTGATAAAGAAACACTATTGACAGGGCTTGCAACAGAGGGCTTTGGATTTCACCGCATATTGATGTTTTTGTCTTTTCAGAGCGCTCGGGGTGGTTATTGTAATTTAATGAGGCCCAGAGAGCACAATGCTATCATATGTAACAACACTTTTTTTTGTTTCCAGAGGAAACGGAAAGACAACTGAAACATGATGTTTCTCCGGGCCGACGTCTTGGAGACAGCCCTCTCTGCTGTGTCTGAGGCGCGCCTCGGCGCAATTCTCACCCTCGCCGAAGGAGCGACTACAACCTGAACTCGAATCGTCCAAATCTCGATATGTCTTTAGATTAATGTGCGGTACAGTGTGGAGCTCAGCAGGACGCCAGCACTCTGCTTCTACGTGCCAGATTTAGTATACAGCAGTCTAGTCACATTCAACAAGCCAACTTCCCCAACAAGCGCCGTGAAAAAAAACAAGAGCACCATTCAGTGCTGAGTGGACAGGGACTTGTGGCACATTTGCGTTTCTAGCCCCATCAGCTCAGCCTCCATTTTCCGTGCACACAAGGAGGCTTTATACTGTCGTCCTCCCCGGCTCCCTCCGAAGCACCGTGCTTCATTTAGTGAACTGCGTCTCTACCAGCTAGTTACTGTGTTTTCAGCTCTGTTTGCCACCACGACATTGTCCCCCATCAGCACCCCCCCTCCCTCCCAACCCCTAACCCCCCCCCCGCCCTCCCAATAAAATATAGTTCTCTCACTAGGATTAAAGGAGCAATGTAGTTCAAGGATTATCAAATGCCTTTGATCATGTGACTGCCATGTTTTTGATCTGCAGCACATAGCACCAAATATATTCTCTTTTTCTTGCCTTCTGTCTCCATCCCTCTCCACGGATTTCCCCTTGCTTGCTGGTTCTCTGCAGCGTGAGAATAGTTCTTGACAGGCACAGAGATAGAAGAGAATGCCACGAGCGTAAAACACATATATTTGCAATATGATGCTCACGCCGATTATCAGTCTACGCAAACAAGGGCTGTGCAAGATAAGGGTGCTGGTGCTGGAGTTTGATGACATGTTGATGAGTTTATTTTTTTTCCTATTCTGAGTCATGTGCAGTCTTCTCTCACCTTCATTTAACACTTCTAAAGCGATGACATAGATGTCTGGAGAACAAAGAAGGCAGGCATAGGATGTTTTGCCTTTGAAACCGTTAAGTCAGGTTTTCGGATGCCTTCATCCCCCCACCGCAACCCCAACTGCACCCCGCTGATGTTCATTAGCAATTTCTGAGCCCTGGGCTATTTTGAAACATTTCAATTCTTGCGTTATTATTATTTAGTGGCTGACTTGGACATGCAATCAAAGCGTCACGCAATATGTGCAACACTTGTATCGCAAAGCCGATGCCCAGCCTAAAAAATCATGTAATTGTGAGCCAGGGGATCTGTGGCTCATATTTAGTCGCGTACCTCAAAAAAATATTCTCTATCCTCATCGTGCAATCCCCTCCTATTAATGTCATTGCCAAGGCAAAAAAAAAAAAAAGGAAGTAACATATCAAAACAATTATTTTGATGTGGCTTCAAGCAACACAGCATTTCAACGTGAATGGCACTCGAACCTTGAATCATTATGAGGCGTGGTTTCAGGCGAAAAAAGCCCATCAGAAAATGATTGAATATCATTTTAATGGGTCGAAGCCTACAGTTGCGAGGCTTTCATACTGTCTACCTGCCATGTTAATAGATAGACCACGTCAGTCAAGCCGAGGAACACAAAATCAACATACAGACAGGCTGACAAGACATAAGCATACTGCCTTCCATCTCCCTCTCAGCTTGGCATGTTTATCTAGTCTTCCATGTGAGCTTAGTGCAGTACTGTGCATATGCATACAGAATGAAGAAGGTTCAGAAACTAGCGCCGGAAGGAAGCTGCACATATAGCACAAGCTCTTTGAAATTGTGCCAGGGTGGGCCTCATTTGCAAAGCAATTTGACAACAAAAGTAAAATACTCCACAACCTCAAACCAAATTCTAGAGATGCCAACTGGTACTGGCTCTGCAGTTTGCTGAGAGAGGGAATTGAAGAGGGTTACATCCAGTGAGTGTGTGTGTGTGCGTGCGTGCGCCTCTGACATGGCTTATTTGAGAACCTAGCATTGCACCAGTGCAATGTCATGATTGCTTTGGCAAGGAAAGGGGTCCTAATTTACATGAGGGGAATTCCTAGAGGCACACAGGAGGTTGCCTTTGACCGAGGTGCCAGCAGGCCTGCAGAAAAACAATGTAATTACAACCTACAAAGCTGCTGCGCAGGACCACAAACTAGTAAATAAGTCGGTTGTCCAAATGGACAAGACAGAATAAATGTGGTGGCGCTGGATTACTCTTTATACACTCAAATCACATTTAAACTGCAGGGCCTATTGGACTTAATTAAATTCATTGTTTGAATATGTGTTATGCAAACGGCCTGGTACATTTTATTCTTCTCAGGTAGACTACAAGCCTGCGCACCTCCAACATTAAACAGCCTATCGCTATGTAGCCGACCGCCGTCCCTCATTCCTCTTTTTTTCTTTCTTGTTCCATGTTGTTTTGAACTGGGACTATGGGCTGTTTTTTTTGTTTTAATGCAGTGTGGCTGTGGATTAACTAGAGAAGGATTTCATTCTGACTATGTCTTTCTTATAATCTAAAATACATTGAGAGAGATTAACATAGTTTTTATTGCCTATAGAATATTTTATATTGAGATATTTTTTTTTAAAAAATGACAACATTTATACCATTTTGACGGAGCAACAAAGCCGCTATTCAGTGCTAAACATGCCATGTACTTATTGGCTCAGCAAAGGTTTACATATCACTTCCATGGCCATGACATCTCTGACACCAAGTGCTTCTGTTTTCAAGCCATTTTAACCTGAGAAAGCAGAGTTTTTCTTCATTTTTGACATCAGATATCTAAACACCGTGTGTACTGACTTGGAGGTTTTAGGCCGCTATTTACAGGCTGTCATTAGAAATGATCCATTTGTTGAACCAGTGAATTAAGTAATACATTCTGAATCAATAATTCATGTGTGAGGACTGTATTAGCATAGCATAAGAAAAACTACGCCAGTTTTTTTTTTTTGCTGATTATTTCAGTAGTGGTCTAAAATGAATTATGTAAACCTCCTGATTAGGTCGCCTTGGATTAAGTCGGATATAATTATATGGGTGTTTAGAAAATTTGTGACCATTACAAACAGCGTGTGTGTCTAAAACATCAGCGAATACCACGGACCCACTGTTGTTCCGGCACTTTGGTGAGGAGGGGCAGCTTGATACAAATTGAGGCCATGAGACGAGAGACTGCGCGCCGAAAAGCTCTCTAATCCAGTCATATTTTGGGCGACTTTCTAAGATAAATACTTTGGCTTTGTCTTGATGAGAGAGCCTCGCCTCATTTTAAGTGTCTTTGGGATCCGGATCAATCCACATGGCGGGAGTCAGACTTGTACACTTGACCATATAATGCGGCGTGCTTGTCGAAACCCCGAAATGCATTTCTCTCTTCAAAGTATATTTCTTGGCCTGCGCTCGTCACTCACTCCCTCTAACCAATTTGTCATTCTAAGCCCAGCCTCAGCGCTGCCAGCGCCCGGATGATAGCAGTGGGCCTTTCTGATCCAGGCAGTGGCTAGGGAGCAGGCCAAGTGTTACGCGCGACACCCTGGGACACCGAGCAGGCGCTTCTGCCGGCTGATGCACGCCTCCACGGCCGAGAGGAGCTGGCTTCGCCGATGCTTTCGATTCGACACAGAACGGAGCTCATCTACTTTGTGGGGACATTTACTTTGTGTTTGCTGCACAGCATATGGATTTGTTTGTGTATTTTGTGAGCAAGTGTGAATGAGCGTGTGTGTGTGTGTGACAGAAAGATTAGAAGAGGTCTCATATATGAGTGTGTGTGGGGAGCTTTTTTTTTTTCTTTTGTTAATATAAAGATACAATTGTGCTGAAATGAGGCTAAGACTTTCTTTTTCTGATGTGCAATTACAGTCTTTGCTAAGTTCTGATGACCTATAGTAGTGCTCCGCCGATGTCCCTTAGAAGTCAGTCTATTTTCCTCCGCTGGCAGGCGTTCCTCTCAAGAGCAAGAGGCAACACAACACTTCTGTCGTCACTTCATTACGGCTGTTTAAAACAACCGTTAATGCCCTCATTCAAATGCTTGGATGCTGCTTTGCTGTTAAGCTTATCAGCAACAGTCGACCAATTTATTACCGCAGTTCTCTCTCTAGTCGGGCGAGCAGAGTATTAAATCCATCCAAAATTACATTAGTTGTACGTTGTTAGTGGCGGCTTCTCATACTCGGGAAAAACTTTTTTTTCTCATCATGTTAAATTACCATGTGCCACACATTAAACATTTCACTCAGTGGCTGTTCAGCCGACTGCCTCCATGACAGAATGCGTGAGGACAATAAATATGATACGAAACAGTGCATGTGGGCACGAGTCTGGCGAACGTATGCTAATCGCGGCCAATTACAGACAAGATGCTCTGTTTTGATGAGCAGCCTGCTCTTCTCTCAGAAGAGATGCTCGATATCGACCTTTCAGACCCCTGCGTCTTCTTGTTGCTGTCTTTCCTAAGTGTATTTAAGATTAAACTATGCATGGCCAAAGCATCTCCGCGGGATGCATTTATCTTGGCATATAAACTGTCACCCGCCATTTTGCACCCAACAATCAGCTCTCTGAAAATAGACCCCTTCATTTGTCTGCGAATTGAGACCCTAAGTAGCTCATTGAATGCCTAGCCCAAGCTTTCTCGTTAGACATTGATACCCATCTCACACAGCAACACCAGCCTTTTATCTGTCTGAGCGCGAGTCAGTATTTGATTGGGAGTGAATCTAGAAGGCTCCAATCAGTTTCCCTTGTATGAGCACAGTTAACATGTGTGTGACTGCTCCTTGAGCACTGATGGCAGAGACATGGGCGATTAAGGCCAGAGTCCAATCAAACCAGCTGTGTGCCATTCTCCCCATGGCACTAGCCGTGCCAGGCATGTGTTCCACACTACTAGCAGGCAGAGAGGCTCCAACCAAGCCCCCAGTCTGGGGAGTTACGGCCACACATGAACCAGGACATGTAGGCAGATTGGGGTTTTAGCTATACAAACAATTTTTCAGAGACAGAGCTGCTATGCAAGCAGAAATAATCTCATTGGTTTCGTTAAACCTCAGCGGAGAGCTTTTCTGGAAGAGGAGCAGTAGGCTGTTGAAGTCTAATGTAAAACACAGGGTTACTAATATCACAAATCATGCTTTTTTACCCCTGTAAAAGAATGAATTATGCCATGCTGGTCATACATTTCCAAAAGACAGCATTTATAGTTCGTTACTATGTATTGCTCAGAGTGGTCCATCAAACTATCTTTTGCTATGAAATACATTATGGTTATACACACCCCGAGATCAAGCCTGTATTCTTTCATCATTAAATATGAAATACTTCCCTAAGATGCCTATCTGCCTAATAAATTAACCTTTTATAGAGGCTATGTCACAGTATGTCACAGCAAGCGGACGTCGGACTTTTTGCCGCTGAGTGGCAAAACGTGACAGTTGAACATTAGTTTGAATAATAGGCTTTAATAGCATCAAAATTGTAAAAAATTATTTTAAAAAAAAGCAGTCCGAGATATATTATACAGATATCTGCCAAATAAAAGAGAAGTAAATGGATCGCTGCATTACGAATAAACAACTGGAATCCAGGCACAGAAACATGGTGTTGTGGTTCACATTTAGTGTCAGGTAATATTAATTCATGCTGTGTTTTTTTGATGAAGTCATACCTTAAGGTCTTAAGTTGCGTCCTGTAGGGCTGTCAGATAAGTTTGTGGATGCTGTTATTTTGGCGTAGCTACAGCTGACAGTAACCATTTCAGTTCCAACAATAAAGCAAAAAACTGAATATTTGTGATCACTCCTCTTCATCCTTTTAATGTCTGGTCAGATGCTACAGTATTGTATAGCTAACGTTACTTCTCAGTAAAGCTCTTAGCGTTTGCATCTTTTATTTAGCTACATTTATCACAACTGAAATGATCTAAAACTAATAGAAACTGAGGCCAATCCACTTTTTCAAATCCATGCTAGCTTGTATGGATCATTGTTGAGTCCAGTTGTCCTTAATTTGATCTGATAATCCATATTTTCCCCGGTCTCGCTGTATTTACTGATACATTTTACACTGTTTTTGCCACACAGGGGCGCGTGGCCCCGAGTGGCAGTGACGTCATTACCCTCTATAGGGATCTCATTAAAATACTTGGAAATGTAACCCTAGAGTGTTATTGTAGTGCAGAAAACTTTTTTACTTAAGTGACTTCTGTAGAAAACGAGGGTCAATAGGTATTTTGGATCATTAGAAGATAACTGCTGATCCAACATACACATTATCACATTGGATAACGTTAGGCCACGTCTTCGTTATACCTGATGAAGCTGTTACGCTCAGCATTATTGCAAAGGTGGACCTTGCAGAACGCATTTGACTTGAGAATGTTGCCTCGAGCTCTGCTGACTGGTTCGGTGAAAACCACATGCTATGAAAGAAGTTACCATCATAAATAATAAAATTATCCAACACTATCAATTACACAAACATTATTAGCCTGAACCAATGGACTCATCAAACTGGTTGGACTTTGTGCTGACACACTGTTTTTTTCCCATCCTTTAAGACACTCATATTCCAACAGTGTCAGTCATCTAAACTCAGTGTTACCTTCCTATAGCCCCCAAAAGACAACACCTGATTAAATTCCCATTTAATTCCACCGTCTCCTTTTTACAATCAGTGGTGGCAGCTGACTCACACAGTTTACATGTCATTCTTTTTAAAGAAGTGGCCATACAATTACGCGCCCAGACTGCACACACACAAATTAGTTCATGATGTACAACACTAAACAGATATTAAGCTCTGCAGTCCCTTAGCAATGACCGTTTTTCTAAACGTGGCAGCACAACTGTTCTACTTTAACGCTTTTCATGGACACAAAATGATGTGGCTTGTCCACTGCTGTAGAGTTTTACTCTGACAGATTAAACACATTTGGTCAAAATTGGCGTTTTTCGTACGTCAGCATCGTCAGTGTAACTACTATATTTCTTTGTATAGCAAAGCTTAACTGGGGTCAGGGAAATTTATGTAAGTGCAGCCAGAGTGCTGGATTAAAAAAAAGAAAAAAAAAAGCAATCACAGCCACCGTTTAGACTGAATTGTCGCCTTATAGACGTAGTCAGTGCTGACCGGGGATCAATCTGCAGCTCCTCCCTGTCAATCTGTAACATAACTGGGCTGTTTTTATCCCGAGAGGAATTGCACATCTATTTTTACTTCTGTTTCAGGTGGACATAGATGAATTATGCAAATATCCGCTGTTACAAATTCACAAGAGATTGGTTTTGATTAGATGTTCTAGTTGCGCAGTCCAGATCTCCTCAGGGGATTTTGTTAAAAAAAAAAAAATCCGTACCCCCGTCTCCCCCACACACACACGCGCACACACCGATACCGTTTTATCTGAATGACATGCCAAACTATCAACAGGCTCCATCAAATGGAGGCACACACAAGGCCTTCTAAACACCTATTAGAGCTATCGATGGCAGAGGCAGAGGTTATGACCATGGAATGGAGAGGATATTTGTGTCTCCCACTCCGCATTACCAGCATCTTTGGAAAAAGCTTTATAGATTTGGACAGAGGCGAAGAAAGGCTTTATCAGCACCAACACAGAGAGAAACACATTAAGAGATCAGAACCCCAAAGGTCAATTGTGGCTGTGGGCAGTGCTTTGTTATGGTATCCTCTCTGTTTATATTGAACTGGAGCCAAGTGACACACGTGGAAACAAGTAATGATACCAATTTTGTGGACATTTTGGGAGTACAAACCCTCGGTGCATTTTTAATCTATAAGGTGTTTGACGTTTTACGCATATGGATGCGTCCCCTTTCCATGGGAAGCATGTGTTCTGAGCCAGCGCTCGGCATTGCTCTTCATCACTTCATGTTCCTGACAACTAGATAAGAGGTACTGATGTAACGTGCAATAATAAAATGTCAGGATGCTTTTTCATAACAAGCGACTTTAATCATTTGTCATGTGTAATACACAAAGTCATGCGCACGTAAAGACGAAGCATTTTTCCTTAAGAAGTCTGTCGCCGATGCTGCAGCTGAGCTCGGCTTCCAAGCGTCACTTTAACCGCCTCTGACATGCTGCCTTTAAAGCGGCATATACGCCGTATGTTGATTCTCACACTGCTGTGTGACTGACTTGCATTTTTTTTTTTTTTTTTTTTTTTTTTTTTTACAGGGCAACACCACTCACTGGGACAAAATGAGACAAATCCTTAATCCCTCACAAGATGATAATAATAATAATAATAATAATAATAATGTAATCCTTATTCCCGGATGGAACCGTTTTCTGAAAAGACAGTTTTTGGCCCCACAGAGGTTCTATTCAAGAAGAAAAGCAATGGGAAGTTATTTAGAATACACGGCAATTAAAACAAGACACACTGTCCAATCCTACCCACCACGCTAATCCTCTCCGATACAGACGTGCGGGAGCTATTGTGGGTGCAAAAAACGTCCCCCATTTTGCCGCACCCATTGTGTACGTGCACGTAACGCTGCACGCTTACGCCACCGGTCAAAAGTTTGGACACACCTTCCCATTCAGTTCGGTTGAGAAAGCGTGTCCAAACTTTTGACTGGTAGTGTACTCAATCCCCAAGTGTGTTTTCTCAGAAAATAATAATGTATTCTTTTCAGACGCCAGTAGGTACGACCAGAGATCTTACTAGCTGCCGCTGAAGACGCGTGCAATTTTTGTTTCAAAATGGCACATTTACAAAACGCAGGGAAGAGAAATAAATATAAAAAAAAAAAAAAAAAAAAAAAAAAAAAAAAATGTGGCTGCAACAGCTGCTGCAGTGCTGCTGTAGAATAAACCCGGCACAGATGAAAGATGATGAGCGCCTTTTTACTCCCGGACTTCACAAGCGAACTGAGAGCACACAGCATCCATAAATGCAGGCTGAACGCGACATTTTCGGATGCAAAAGGTTTGGAGGAAGAGATGGAATCGTTCCCTGCCATGAAATTTGTCCGTGGCCGCAATTAATGACGGCGAATAATCCTAATGAATGTCACACTACGCTCACGATTGCCATCTCTCTATCTTCAAATGGTCTTGTGGAAATTGCTAATTGTTATAGTAATTGCTCAGACAGAGAAGTGCGCGTCAGAAGCGCGCCAAAGAACGCCGCTCCTTTCTTTTTCGGTTCCCCTTTAATATTATGTCTGTGTTTCTGTTTTTCTGTTTTATTCTCCTTTTTTTTCTCTCTCTCTCTTTGAAAAGCAGTCTCTCTAAATCCAATACAGTTTCTCGCAGCGTGAGGCAGCTTCAAAGCCCTGCTCTGTGGTCAGGCCCGTCGATCCTCTCACCCACCTCCTGGTTGTTTAAGAGACCAAAAGCACAGCGGTGCAGTTTCTTAAACACACAGATCCACCCCAGCACCAACAGAGGGACCGCTGTTTGGCAAAAGAGCCTCTCTTCCTCCTTCCCTCTTGCTCTTCCACTCTCCCTCTCCTCACCTTGGACTCTGACACTCTCCCCCTCCTTCTCTTTACCCACCCTCCTCCATAGACCTCATTATACCCGGATACTCCTCTCTCTTTCTCCTCCCCTCTCTCTCCCATCTAACTGTGCGGCTCCCTCATTGTACAATTTATCTTTTCATTCCTTCTCTCTCTCTCACGCGCACACACACACACACACACACACACACACACACACACACACACACACACACACACACACACACACTCCACCTGTCAGTTACATCACTCTCTCCATCCCTCCGCCATCATTTACCTTTTTCCATCCCCAGCTACTTCAGCTGTCCTCACTCTTCACCCGGCACTCCATCCCAGTGCCCTGCGCCTCCTCTCTATTTTTGCTGCAACTCAATCCCCATCGCCGCCTCTGCTTTACACCTCGCTCTTGATGTGGAGTGATTGATGCCGAACTTAGGCTCTGGGCCATCCCTCCTACCACACGCCACACGGGGACATCACACCGAGCCCAGAGGGGATGCCATTACCTCAGAAAGGGGAGTTGAAGTGGAGGGTGGCAATGAAAGAACAACCCGTGCCCACCCAGGTCTGGAGGGATGGAAGGGCTTCGGGGGGGTGGTGGGGGGGGCCCTTGGTGGGGAGCATGGATCGGCACACTGGAGTACTCATTATGACTCTGTAGGGACTGTCCTGCGGGGCATCTACAGTGTGGCTGTGGAGCTCATTACGCCAGGCTCAAGGCACCGAGAAGCAGCAGGGCTCTTTGCAGAGATAAAAAAGGGGAGGGGTAGCCAGATTACCCTTAATCAGAGGCACCTGTAAGACAGTGAGCACCTCCCTCCTCATCGCCTTCCGTGAAGCCCCTGCTGCACCCATTCCCAACGCACGCACACACACGCACACACACACGCACACACGCTTCCTCTCGCCGCCGTAATTATTGCAATTGCTTCGCTCGACTTTCATTCCTGCGCCGGGGTGTTGCGCGCTCTGCCTTCTAATGAGAAACCCCAGCCACGATCCCGAGGTGTTATTTATTTATTTAATTATTTATTCAACGCAGCATGTATAATGTCAATTATTTAAATTAGTGCGATTTTAGAGCCCCGCGCCTCCCAAAGCCCTCCCCGCTGCGCGTTATCGGCGCTCCGACTCAGATCACACTCCTCACGTCGGTGGATGGAGAGTTAATTAAGTTTCAGCGTGCACACGTGCGCCAAAAACGGAGCGGCGCGGCCCAGGCCGAGCTTCGCCAAAGCAGAGGCGGACGCCGTTCGGCGAGGCCTCGCGAAAAAAGGAAAAGGCTCGGGCAAACGTGAATGGATTAGAAAGGATTTCTTTTCCTTTACTTGACTATTTTAAGTCAGCTGTGCTGCGACCCCATGAGAAACCCAGACACCGAGAACGATGAAAACGCCTTCTCGGCCATTTGCATAAACAGTGTTGCTGTCAGTTGTTTTGGGCAAATCTCCATCTCTGGAACTGACACAACAAACAAGTGTCGACGTTGATGTGAGTCAGAGGGGGCTAGCTCAGCTCGGTCTTACGTGCCGAGGCGATGTACAGTGGGGATTAATAAAAACAAGAACAATGAGACGTGCATGACTGAACCACTTTTTGCGATTCCATCCTTCCTCGCGCGCCTCCCTTCAGGTGCCGAGACGTTCTTTGAAACCGACTGTCAAGATGTTGCCTGCCTGACAGCTTACAAAGAGTTCATCCAAAAGATGCTCTTTATTTTCCGATGCGCTTGAATGACTACGTGACTCGGCTTTCTCTTATCGCCGCTCCAGATTTGTGTAAGACAACGCTAAGCAGCCTTTATCGGTGTAACGCTGTGTCTAAACCTAAGCAGCATAACACGGACCGTAATTATGCCGACGGTGTCACAAATAAGTTGTTATTCAAGCGATATATATTTATTTACCGCAGGCACGCCGCACGGGGAAAGTTAAGACCTGATATCGGAATACTTAAATTGGCATTCAAATTACATTATTTCATGTCATTAAATGGGTATTAGGAATTATAAAAGCAAAGAAAAAAAAAAGCATGAACATTTAAACTCCTTAGCTGCTAAAAGTCTCCACCCACATTCATCTATCATGCCACACAACAGATTCTGCCTCAATTAAATTAAAACGCCCACTTATAAAGTGGTTTGCCTGATCCACGGTGGCATGCACAGACATTTTAGAGATTATTTTGGCTTTTTTTTTTCTTGTTTTTAATTCACCGTTTACAGTCCACGTTAGCACCAAAGGCTAGAATTTTGTGTAAAATGCGGTTTAATGCAGCCATTGGTTTTCTGTGCGTTCTGACTGGTACAAAAAAAAACTAAGAGGGGAAATCACAATAAGCAGCCATCCGACAAAAGACACAGTTTATTCACATGTGCTCTTTTTTTTCTCCTCACATCAATAACTAAAGACTTTTGTCACTAATCGTGGAATGTGGCCTCATTATTTCAGCTTGATGAGCTGCCACACCTGACAGAAATATGACAACAAAAACAAAAAGATCTGTGTTGAGAGGCTGATCTGCTCGTTCCCTCGGTGCCCGGTGAGAAGGCTTGCTTCATGGGATGCGCAGCAGCTGCACCGTGGGGGGAGAATCAAGTTCAAAGAAGTTGTTGTCGTCGCGCAAACTGGAATAAAGTGGTGAAACATTCACAAGATACCCAGAGTTATGCGTGTTTTATCTCTTTGGTTTAGCCGATGAAATGGAACCGTCGCGCATTTTGTTTTGCCTGCAGTGGAAAGGCAAAAGGTGAAAGAAAGAAAGAAAAAAAGGAAAGCCGGAAAAAGGGACTCTCGACGCAGTGCGATGCATCCTCGGTCTCTGTCACAGTCTCGAATCAAAATCACCCCAACTTTCGAAACCTGTCGCCCCGCGAGCTTTCGCTCGTACTTCTTTATTCAGTTTGTAATTATGCATTCCTTAAAAACTAAAAGCTAAGAGCTTGTGACAGTGTTACCGGAAATAAATTGTCATAAATTTCTGCTGCTTACAAGATGATGGATTACACTCATCAGTGCAAGGCCTCTAATCTAATCTGGAGCTGCACTCATCAAAGACCTCGGAGGAGGCACGCCGATCTGGGATCACTAAATATGTCCTTGTTTTTCTTGGGTTCTCAACATGATCTGAAGCCAAAACTGATGTTAGATCAGCATGGGCACTTTGGAAATAATAGTCCTGATCCCAGTTGTGCTCTGATGAAAGAGCCATGAAAGACACCACCACACCTTTTTGAACATCCGTACATGACCTGGATGCTGTTACAAAATAAAGATTCTGCAGTCACGACAGACGGATAGAGTCTCTTCTCCTTGCACATTGTTAATTGTGATAAATTCATGTCACCGCTGCAGTTACATGCCCATTAAGCGACGGCAATCTGGTTTTCAGTTCCAGCCCATGTCTGCTATTAGGACACTTTTTGGCTTTCCCTTTGCCTGCCCACACGTAATGACACACTTGAGTTGTTAAGCCCGCCGTTAGACCGGGGCTGCAGCCCTCATACAAAATGACAGTGGAACGTTCACTGCGGTGCAGTGTATTTCTTTTCTTCAGCTGCCAGTACATTTGTTTTCATTAGCCGGGATTGGTCAGCAGTCTAGACCCTCGTGTCCAGTAATGGAGCATACGATTGCAGGCCCATTATGGACTCCCAGTGAAATAAATGATATATTGATCTTAAATATTCCACGGTTCTTGTGTCTCTCTGGACGGCTGGAGCTGCCGCCATACAAAAAACCTTGTTAAGCATCTTTAAGGCAACGTTCAATTTACTATGTGCGCGACGCTCACTTTGTGAAACTCCGGCAAAAAGGGATTTTTACGTTCACACGTGGCAGACTTTATGTGCGCGGCAGTTCCTGAAATATTAAGACCTTGAAGAATAAGGCGCAGGACTTAGTAAAGCAATCACGGCTAATGTAAGGCTATAATGAAAACAAACTGTACGCCGAGGTGCAACACCGAGCATTAATGAAATTACAGAGCTGGAACTCGGTAGACTCGTGTCTGTATTGTGCAACGAAACAGAACAGGACAGGAAAGCAACTGATGCATGCAAGTCACAGTCACAATTACTATTTCATTAAGGAGCTGCTAGCATTGGCAACCGGTCTCTGGCATTGTTGCGAGGAGGCTGGCACGGCACCGGAAAGGCGGGCGGGGGTGAGGGTTTTCGGGTGACGGAGGGGCGGGGGGGAGGGAGGGGAAGGGGAAAGGGGAGCCGTGGGTGGGAGGAAACATGCTTTAATTTGGGTCATCTCCCAGTCTGCACGAGGTCAGGTGACAGAGCCTCCTCTGCACCTAATCTGAAAACACATATGCTGTAATGCGTAGCCACCTGAATTAATTGCCCTAATTATTCAAGATACAAGAGGGATGGGGGTTAGAAACAGGAAAACAAGCGTGGTGGAGAAAAAATGGTGCGGCATGTTAGTCCAACAAAGACTTATTGCAGTGGCACGCATGCATTAAAGGAGATGGAGGCTACCTGTCAAGATGACAGGCCGGCCCTTAATTGCGTTAAAAGGGGGGAACGTGTGCATGCCTCGCAGAGCCGAGTGTGTGCTCGGTGGGGGGAGGGGGAGTAATCTTTGTTGCCACATCTGAAGCAGGCAGGCGCCATGAGTCAGTGCTGCCCCGGAGGCCACGCCGCACCAAGCTAAACAGCTCTTATGTGCATCTCATGGCAACTTTTCATACTCAGCCAAAAGGACAAACAATAACTAAAACGAGTTAAGAACTCCTAAAGAGTAAAAGGTGAAAAGTAAGCCCGAGTGTTACTTGGTGGAACTTTGGCAGTTGGGTTTTGACTGACGCAGGAAAAGTAAAATAAATTAATTAAATAAAAAAGTTACCGTATCCAGTATAAAATCGAAGAAATGGTCAGAACGTAATCTGTTTGAGGCTAAAGCTCACAGAGGGCTTCAGGGTGTTACAGCACAAGTGTACTGTATATAAAACATTTCAAACCTAGACTAATATTTGTTATGGCAAAAGAAAAAGAAAGAAAGAAATCTTACTAAATGCCAGCGGAAAGACAACAAAAGGGTAAGCAGGGAGCAAGTGCTCGCGCGAATAGCTAGAATTAAAGTTCATTATTGTTTATTTTTAAATTGCCGTCAGTTAGCCTGACCACATCAACCATCGCAAAACTGTGGGTGATGGGAGCTATTTTTGCAGGTGTTATACTGCACTTTATTCATCTCACTTTATGTGTAACTGGTTATGTTAATAGGATTTCAACTCAATTTATTCAAGTGCTGATCAATGGCATGCAATCTCGGCACTTCATGCATTATGTATTTTAATGGAACTCACTTGCTTTATGGCTGAATGGCTAAAGGTTAACAGTCCCAATAGGTGGGACTCCCCGAAGACTAATCTGAACTTCAAACACAGCTTCTTCCTTTTTTTTTGTTCCTTTTCTGTTTTACTTCACAAGGCAAAAGCGCACAACAACAGAAAAGTTGTTTTTATCACCACTTCTTATGGCTCATTGAGAGAAAGAAACGATTTATTACCCCTTGCATCCTTTGCCCATATTAATGTGATAATAAATGCCCGTAGACATTTTACTCTCCGCAGGAAGTGAGGCGGAAAAAAAGGAGGAGTTCGAGGTTTGGGGAATTCATAAGAAGGGTAGTGGTGCAAGGGAGGGGCCAGGGGAAAGATGGAGCGTGGGTACAGTGATTAGAGGAATGTGTAGGAGTAATGAAAACTGAGAAGAGGGGAGGCAGCCAGACAAAATCTCAGACCAACAAGAGGCTCAGATGGGTCACACTTTCCGTAATTACGCTACATTAACCGGCGTTTTGATATTGAAAACGAGTCATTTCACCGGTGAGATCTGAAGTCGTGTTCTCTTCAGTTTAATATGGAAAACATCCAGGCGTCTCTGAGGGCCCTTGTCTCTCTCCACTGCCACTCCCTGCTCAATAAAACTGGCATACGATTCCCAAGATGAGAGTCCCACTGGACTGCGTGAGGACTGTGAGGTAAAAAACCCCTCCAGTCCCTACTAAATCTAGAAGTAGAAGACAGAATGTGCTATAGACGTATCCTATGAGGGTCACTCGGCAGTTTTCACCTTATTGTCTTCTCCGTCATCAAGATTTGCCGGTGGCCTTTTAGAAAATGATGTTGAGCTGCTCACAATATGACTTCTTTTAACCTTATGGAAAATTTTAAAGAGTCCTCTCCTTGTCAACTCCGTGCCAAAGAGAAGCTACTTGGATATTCCTTTTATGCACGCTGTGCATTAAAAATGCTGGCGGTGTAATGGATTGTTTGATCAGTGGTCATTTAGAAGCAATCGAATGGTGAAAGGACCAAAAAATGCTGTCTGGCTTTTCCCGAGCTTAAATTGACAAGTGCTTCAGCAGTGCCTCACAGCTGGTCTGCTCAAATATGGATTGGACTTCTGGGACATTTTACACCATTGCTAGGTAAACAAGCACGAATGCATGAATCAATTCAGAACCAGTTAATGAGAGCGAAATTTGGCCGCGTTTGCCACCATTATCATTCTGTCATAGTTTTAGTTTCACATGGATGAAAGTGGATTAATGGTACGACGTATGATTGCTCGGGGAATTAGGGTATTTGTTGAGGCGAGTGGAGGCTTGAAGCTGTCAAAAAAAATCACTTAGTCGACAAAAGATTCCAGTCAGAAACATGACGTATAACCTGTAAAGAAGCACTTGCCCTCAACACAGCCTGAGCAGGGGCCAACCATTTTAACTGGCGCCATCAGTCTCCTCCAGGTAATGCAATTAGATGCCACTAATATCTTGGGATGCTCTTGAAACTGCAAATGCACTTTTGCTAAATAGCACGCACTGTAATAACTAGTGACAGCACTCAAGGAGCCAGGTTGAAAAAAAAAAAAAAAAGCTTTCTCATGTGATTGGTTCAAGTAATTGGACATACTGTACAGAACGCTCCAACTGGTGGAAATCATGAACTGAGGACAGATGTTATCTAAATCTATGTTTGCGCTGTTGCCGGGCAACGCGCCTCACCTTGGATTAAAACATGCATGGTGAATTTGAATGATGGGCTTGGGCAGTGTTGAAGTGGAATTACACTCCTGTGTCTCTGTCTACAGATCAAGTCACCAGGTTGACTAACCCGAGCACAGCAGGAAAAATAATCCACTTATGACTCAATGGTTGCTTTTTGGCTCAGAGGACTGAACCTGCAATCGGAATTTCGCCAACTAAACACGAAATCAGGTGGCGTAAAGTTGTTTTCTAAAACTAAGGTGAATTAAAACTCTCAGATATTACGCCTGTGTTCTGTCACACATGCCTAGAACCACCTACAGTAGCCCCTGAGTGGGTTGAGGGAAGCTGTCAGACCATCAGTGGCAGTGCTCTCGCTACTACTACATCTTGGAACAGTCAAAGTCGCCCACACACGAGACGAAAACAGCCATTTCACTTACAAACACACACACACAAAACACACAAATGTATATACAAATGCACGCGTTAAGAAAATGCCATAGGGGTACAGGCACAAGTAACCAAAAGTTCATTGAATCACTGTAATCTTAGGCTAAATCTCTTCACTTGATGGATTAACTGGAATATCAAAGAACAGAATGCAATATAACCAAATAGGGCTGATCAGGAGCTGAGATAGCGGCTACGTATCCAGAGAAACAGAGATAGAGAGACAGAGAGGGAGGGAATAGGATCTGCTTCTTGCTCCCACTATCCCCCTCAAGGCAACGTCAGGATAAATCTTCTAAGGGATTATCCCGGCTACACAATGTTCTCTGTTCTGCCCATTGTATGCCTCTTTAAGCACAATTGATAAATTAGTTATTTATATTGTGGATGGATCAAAGTCAAACACTGGATTTTCCTTTGACTGGAAAGCATTACAAATAATTGGCCGTGTGTGTTCTTCCCATGCCAGATTCCACTATGGAGACTGTTTTGAATCTGCATAAGATTATGAACTAGAGTGAAGAGTAAGCCAAGACTTTGGCTTTTTTTCTTTTTTTCAACCAAAAGTTGCAGATATGGTTTTCAAGCACCGAGCCAAAAGGAGTTAACACAATAGTACGCTTTAGTCGAGCTACCCAGTTGTGCTCCGCTACCCTAATTTTGGTTCGCCTGTCTGCTCAATGGGGGCCCAAATCAGTCTTTAATGAGTTGCACATGGGCTCAGATATCTCCCTGGGAACCCTTCTGCTTTTAATTTAAGGTAAACTAATAGCTTCATTTATTGGTAATTAGAAAAAAAAAATAATATTCTTCTTCTAAGTGTAACATCCTCTGCTCCTTCCACTGGCGGCTCACTCTTCAATAGTTCATGAATTTTAATTCATTTTAGTGCTTAGGCCAATCCCCCAGTTGTATGAAGCGACGGAGAGTTTTAGTCAAATTGAATTACCCTCTCTGTGTTTCACTGCTTTCACCTCCTACCGTCCTCATTTCTATCATTTTCCTCCTCCCTCGCTTTTCACCCACCTTACGTTTTACTCTTCCCCCTTTGCCTTATTTTACCCATCAATTATGACTTCTTTATTTTCCTCTTAGACTGCCGCTAGACAGCAGTAAGTTGTACGCCTGTGTTTTAAGTCTGGTTGCCCCCAGCACATGTAAATGACTTTGGCACTTGATGTTTGAAGAGAAAAGATGAAGAAAAAAAAAAAAACATCCCTAAGTGCAAAATCAAACAGATAAGAGGCAGGAATATTCACTTTGCTGGGGAATGTACGTCTCGACATGTACTGTCTTTTATGTTTTCCCTTGAAAGTAGCTAAGGACAGTTAGTTCTGCAGGTATTCTAATCCCGCATATTAACGGCAGATTTGTGGGTTTCCATTTCTGAAACAGTTTTCTTTTTTTTTTTTGGTTGTTGTTGTGAGAAATCTAACAGAAGGCTAAGAGATGTCGCTATAATGTTCCCACCACACGTGTACAGGCTGGCCCTTGTGTTATCACCCAGCCCCATATGTGCGGCCCTGCACTCCGGCGATGCTCTACAGAATGATCGCCCATACATAAGCAACCAGACGTATAATAAAAAAAACTGCTGGAGAGGAAAAAATCTCACATGTCAGGAAGTTGGTTGCTCGCTGCGTTTGAGGTGACCCACATTACACCGAGTCGTTCAAATGACCTCTGAGGTGTTATCTCCAAAAGGCAAACATGGAAGCACTGCCCCCCCTCCACCCACCAACCACCCACCACCCACCACCCACCCACCTACCCATCCTCCTTCTTGGATGCCAGAAAATATCTGACTTTGCAAAGAATCTGCCTGCTGCATCTGCAACACCGTATCTGCGGAAGGTCAAATGTTGTTTTGAGAATATGGGAGATAATAGCGTTACGGTAAAGTACGGGGATGCACCTTTTTTACAGAGTTCCAGTGAAATAAATTCATGGTTAAACAGCCCTCAGTGATAAAAGCAGGAACAGTGCTGAGGTATTGGCAGTAGAAAGCATGGGTGAGGTGTAGACGGAGCACAAAAAGGATATCATTTTGAGTAACAATGAGCCTAAGATAAACATTTACACCACGGAATACAGGCGGGTGAGAGGTTAACGCCTTGTGATCTCTTTTGAGAAACTGTTCTTAACTTCTCGCGAGGAGCACTTTGTCCTTCGCTGACCTGGATCATCAACAGTAAACCCATTAGAAAGAGAACACCAGATGACAAATACCCCAGGATCATGCTGAGCATTCATCTGCCACATTTGTCTGAGTGACAAAGCATTTCCTGCTGGCAGGAAGGGTCATCTTACAGGGTTACTATGCACGTAGCCCAGGGATTCGCATTGCACATAATTCACAGTCAACTCCCTTCATCTTATTGATGATGACCATCATCTATTAGTGTTGAAAAATGACGGACATATCCATCCGCCGAATCCCACAGAGGCTTAATTGGCATTGTCTAGTGGGAGACACTGGCCTCCACTTCTTCCCAGCATGCTATTAAGCCCTGAGACAAGCAGTTGTACACTGACAAGTGGATAAAACTCCATAACTTAACCGGAGAGACTGGACACCCCTGGCAATCTCTTTGTTGTGTCTAAAAATAGTGAGTCCCAATGGTCTCTGTTGGAGAGGGGGGGAAAAAAAGGCAGAGGCACACTTCATTATTTCATTATGTTCCCTCAGTCTGATTTACATACACACCAGAGGAAGGGTAATTTTCATGCGAGCGTCATGGCTGCGGCGAGGAGCTGTGCGCCGATCCCCAGCTGAATAGCAAGGCACAAAAACAGGCTCGAGATACACTCAGTACATTCTAGCCCTCATGAGGTGGACATGATCTCATGTTATCCATGTTTCCCCCCGAAGCATTAAGTCATGCATGCATCATGTCAAGGAGACTCGGAGTAGGAAACGCCAGCCTTTTTCAGTCGGCGTGTTTAATAATGGAACAAGGAGATGAATGCTGAGTTTAATCTCAATCCCGGCTTCAGCGTTGCATCATCTGTTCTGGCGCACTCGTTTTCCCTCACTTGATGTTTTACTCCCCCTATATGTATTGCATGCTTAAGTACTTGCTTGTGCTGTCATATTCCCTGAGAAACTTTGTACGCTCCTGTATCCGCCATGTTGCGCCGCTTCGCTGTGCACTTACACCGGTAGCTACCTTTGAACTGTTTGTGACCTCGGTGACTCTAGTTTTGTGCAGTCAGCACTCAGAGAAAACACACCGCAAATACTGGGCACACGAGTAGCGGTGTGCTGTGCTCCATTCTTTGATTACTCTCTAGATCGTGTTCTCACCCGATCCAAAGGAACAGAAACCAGCTAAAGTGTAAAAAATAAATGCAAGGGCTGGTTTCATTCAGAAAATACACTCTGCTGCTACTTACGGAGTTGAATTTGGATTGCTTACAAGAAATATAAAGACCTTACGCGATGTGAGGAGGCCACCATGTTTTTTCTGTAGGCGAGGACAGCGAGGTAGTAAATCATTAGGGCTTTGTTTCGTAGGTGTAAAGGTGTATTTAATCATCCCGACACGCTTCCTAAACACGTTATCAGTGGTCAATGTTTACATGGCCGGAGGATTCCCACAAAAGACTCCCAGAGGATTTGCAGATGCTGGCTGATGTGAGTCACCGGGGGGGGGCCGGGTCAAACAAATGTGGTGTGTCTGGGTGACCTTAATCACTTCCAGGTTCATCCAGACTCGGATTTCACTTGTGTGCCTTATTTCAGGTCACTGCCTCAAAGTCAAAGTAGGGCACAGTCATTATCTGCGGGAGCATAACGCAATCATCCACACAATACAATAAGGTCGGCACAATTCACTGAAGTCATTGGAGTGTCGTCCATTACCTCTGGCTTTGAACACATGTGTGCCCCAACTGCAAGCTGCGTGCCTATGTGTGCGCCAATCGTAGGTGGTGTTTTTTTTGACAAAAAAAAAAACATAAAATGGACATTGCAAACTTCAACCACAGTGAAGCTGAGCGGAAAGCAAGGAGATTACAGGGTGTTCTCGTCGTTATTTTTATTTTACTGCATTAGCTACATGCAAATTCAGTCAAAAACGAGTGAAAAATGATGGCGGGGGAGGCCAAATGCTTGATTCGGGATGAAGAGAAGAGAAGAAGTAAAGAATCTGCAGCATCCAATGAGGAGAAATTGTACATTAATTGAATTATTACTGTAAAAACCAACTCCAAGGGATGGGTGTTAAAAGCGTATCTCAACGTGAAGCCTCCTCACTTCAAGGTATATCGGGTTGATCCCGGGAACGCTGCTCTTTCTCTTTTTGAAGACGCCGTGCACATAAATTCTCCACGACCGCCGGCGAATATCACAGACATTATTTAAGAAGCCTCAAAACATCCCTGATTCTATTGCCCTCCCTAGTTTAAAGCTTTGGCTCTCTTTCTAAATTTATTGTGGAACGTGTTCTTGGGCACTGTGGCGTTTATTTATTTTTTTTTTTTTATTACCATCTACTGTATATTAAAAGAAACCTGGTATTTAGATAATGCCATTAAAGAAAGTGGAGCTCTTTCTGATGGAGAAAAGCGATTAGGTCAAAACCTTGTTAGAGGCTTAGAGTTGTTTGCCTGTGTTTGCTGTGCAAGTTAAAGCCGTTGTTTTCACGCAGAGTGTGTTCTAAAATTGGTGCAAGTAAAAGTTTCAGAAAGGGGTCAAGCGATCTGCGCAATTTGTGCTACCACGGGCTCGCATTCGCCATCTATTATTGTGCGTTAATGGCTCCGTACGTACCTCCTTGCTGACACCAGTTTTCAAGCGAATAACATTCGCGGCGCATTTTATTATGAGGAAGCACCGAAATAGCAACAGCGCTGATGACGTGGGGGGGGGACTACATTAATCACAGCAAGTGTGACACAAAGTCATCAAGCTGTGGAGCTAGTTGCGGATTCGACGTGTAATGTCTGAGCGTCTCATGCAGACGGTTTCGAAACATAATCGTTCCCTGCAAATGCTTGTTTCAGAGATTTCTGCTCGACCCCCTTTTTTTTTTTTCCTTCCTTGCGACAGGATGAGGAGAGAGCAGACAAAGAAAATCAGCATGTCATTGTGAGTGTGTGCCCGCCTGTGTTTGTGGATTAACTTTGCACTTTGTACATGTTTGACTAGGGTGCATTTGGGTCCTCCGCTTGTCTTTTTGCGGTTCCACCCCAGACAGAGCCTGACAGCTATGTACAATATCCTGTTACAGAACACAACCGCACAGACAAAGGAAGGAGGCATGCATCAAATGCTTTAGTTAAACAGTCCTTTTCGCACATGCAAACCTTTGCTGTCGGCCCACTTGTGCCGTGCGCGGCTCTAATTAGTCAATGGGCTGATCTCATTTGTTCAAATGCTTTTGTTGCAGGTGTCCACTCCAAGCTGAGAAGATTGCCAGAGGCATTAGGTTAGGGAGGTGGGCTTAGGGAACCTATATAAACGACTTAATGGCTTAAGCGCGGTCATGCTTACAGCTTACATGCATGTTATCAGAGGTATTGCATTGCAGACATTTCTAAAAATAAAAATAAATAAAAAAAATAATAAAAAAAAATAATCTACTGCATCTTGTAACAGTGAGCACTTTTGAGAATTTGAGAAGATCTTGATATCAAATGCTGTTTCCAATTTCACGTGCAGCTGAAGAACCATTTCTTCTCCCTCTTTACAACATGCTAGATAGAGGCTTGTCTCTGTCTGTCTGTTGTCAGAGGAGGTCAGCACACCCCTTGTTCAGTCCTGAAGTGTTACAATTACCCTGGAGTAGATTTCCGGGTTCCAAGAGCGCGCGCGCGCACGTGTATGTGTGTGTCATGAAACGGCCGCACGTATTAATGGAGATATCGCTTAGGGGACGTGTTCTTCGTGGCTGGATACGGTGTGTCCGTCGCACCGGAACAGCGAGTGTTCGAAACTCAGCGATTAGTGCACTGTCCGGTTAATTTTAACAGGGTTTGCAATGGGAATAATCAGGAATTAAGAGTTGGCATCTACTTTAAATCGCCTTCTTTTACGCATTCGTGGGGGGATACTGTCAGGATGGGAAGAAGGAAAAAAAAAAAGGCAATTGTCTGCGGCCTCCCGATTATCCCCTGCAAAAGCCTATAATCTGTCTGAAAGTACTTAAAGAGTCAAGCAGCAAAATAAACAACATTGATTATCATCCCACTGTTCTTTTTTTTTTTTTTCTTTTCCCCCAAAGAGGACCACGCAGCGAGGGAGGGGTTATGAGGCTAAGGTTTGCGCCTTCCCCCGTCAGCGCCATCTGCTTAGGCAAATGTTAAGGCAGGCTAAATACCCCCTGAGTCCTCTGTTCAAACCAGATTATCAGCTATTCTAAGGAGGCGGACGAGCATCTTATCATCTCCAAATCTCTTTTACAAAAGCAAATCAAGAATTCTGCGCTAGGATTACCAGGATTAAGGAGGACACAGACATGGCCCTCCTTGGACAATGTCTTTAAGTTGCCGCCTCTCTGTCTGGCCACCTCCAGCTCGCAAAATGCTGCCATCTCGTCATGACATAGTTTTTGATAGTGGATTATTCACGTGCGCCACACATTCTCGGGAATGGAATCCTGTGTTTGGTGACACGCCGCACATGGTACGTAAACGTGTGCACCGGCAGCAGCCCCGCCGTGTTCACTGATTTACACATTTACTCGTACAGCCCAGTCACACTTTAGAAAAGAGGGTCCGCTTTACGAAAAAAAAAAAAACTTGACAGTGTCGCATGGCGTTGAACAATGACCCACAGTGGGACGTGGCTATGAAAAGCACATTTATTAGGTCCAACGGCATGATAGATTGCCAGACAGGCTTCCCACTGTTGGGTTTAAAGGGAAGGTAAAACGAGGGGGGAGAATTTCAATGCAAACTATTTCTGCGCCACTGAGGCTTCATTGCCGAATTCAAGCGCGCCGCGGGTGACCCACTAGCTGGAATAACGGATGAAAATATTGACAAACTAACAGTATTAGTCTTTGCGTTCAAGGGGGATTAGAGTTAAAAGTACATGGGTGAAACTGAGGTTAAAGCCACGATTACCCCAAAGATGGGTCGGGCGAGGGAAACGGGGGAACGGATTTCTCAAAATAGCGCTCGCAAAGCTCCGAGCGCAGTAACACGCGTTCGACAAAAAACAATCAAGCTCCGACAAAGCCGCGCGGACGCACCGGCAGCTATAGCAAATATCCGAACATTTTGTGCGCCTGTTAATCAAGAGGACATCATTAATCCGAGGGATTTCTCGTACCTGGGATGTTTTTTAGGGAACACAGAGGCTCGCCAACTGTCTCGCGGGCACGCCAGCCAACCATATGCTCCTCGCACACTATCAGCAACAACTGTTTTAGCTCACACTTTTAACAAGGAACAAACAATTGTACAAGCAATCGATGTTCTTCAGATCCCCGCTCCACAGTCACACCTCGTTTAATCAACAGAATTGTTTTCAATGAAAACAATCTCCGGGCTGTAGAGCTACTCAGTGTCTCAGAAAGAACCACTCGGCGGGCTTCCACACTGATTTGATTGTTGCACACACAAAGGTAGATAGACCACTGCAGCTATGGGGGATGATTGAATTATTCAGTTTGGCAGAGATTTGGCAGCAATTGTGTGGAGTGTTGCCTTGAGTGGAGTGCAACAGAAAAACAGCATCTTCTTGTTTCCTGCACCACTGCACAGCACACGCATAAATAGCCTCTGCTTAGACAGTCAGCATTGCTTCAGGACAGCCTCACATCATACCCCCAACGTGCTCGCCGCTCGGTAAATTGACCCACACCTCCCCGCAGACTCGCTTGACGTTAAACGCCTCCGATTTGAGGCGTTTAGAGTATAAACATTCAGATGTTTCAAGGATTTCAAGGTGGAGGTACGCAATCGGGGTAACACGAGTACCGCCTTTATGTTTCTAACATCAGCACTGAAATACACAGGCGCATTAACACTGTATAAAGAGTTCTTTATACAACTAAGAGTACTTTATGTTTCTTGTTGACTACCTCACATATTTATCCAGAATACATGACTATGGAGAAATATGCTGATCGCCATAAAATTTATGGCATAAAACCTCACTCATTGACCCTAACCCTTGAACTGGCATCGCAACCGCACAGTTGAGCTTTCTTGTAGTAGTAGTAGTAGCAGTAGTAGAAAATGAAATGCTTAATCTCTCATTCTGTACCCATTTTCTAACCATTGCTAGTCATACAATTTGTAAGATACACAACTCTGCCCATGTGTGAACACATTATATATGCAAATATACAAATATCTAAGATGTGGCTTTTATACTCTCTGAGATGTGTAGCGCTTTTGGACAGATGACCGTAGGTCCAAAAATACACATCATACAGCTTCGGCATATTGTATCAGTCTGTACAATCGTGTAAACGTTTTAATAATGATATGTCAAAATACTCAGCTTGCAGTGCACGCTATTAATATAAGTTAAAAATAAATTATATTTAATCGCGATTAATCGTATTTCTTAGTGTGGAAGACGAAGGGTTAAATTAGAAAGAGATATGTTTAGGTAGCTTTATATAACTTATGAATACATATTCGTGTATCTATGACATTTGGTATGAAAAAGTAATACCACAACTATACTGATAACATATATGTCGGGAAATTAGGAAATTATTCGGAAAAGTCATTAAATATGAAGAAAAAACAATGATGCTAATCATATATTTAGAGATGTTAAACAGTGAATGGGGTCAAAATGAGCCCAAAATATGAGGTTTAAAAACATCACATTCATAGCAGCGCAGGTTATTGAATGCCTTTTTCTTAAAAGAAAAAAAAAAATGTGCTGAGACAACCACTTCATTGACCATTTAGCCCTGACAATCTCTAATCCCAAATTGTCATTCTATACTGCCTGCAGGAGATCACAGGGATCTCAGTGCAGACTGCCAGCGACTTGTAAAATCAATGTTATGTGAAGGAACAGAAAAGCATCTCAGCGGCTCCTTTGCAACGCTAGCCCGCACAAATACCGGACATGTTCTAGTTTTATGTTACGTTTATTAGAGGCAAAGAACTGATAACAGGGCCGAGGTACTGATTGCACTGATTGCACTGTCAAGGTTGAGCAAAGTCACCGGAAAGGTTCGCTTTGACTCGAATAACAAAGTCTGCGCGCGCTCTCTGATCAATCCTCCGGTTTGTTAATATCAACTAAAAATAAACATGCATGATTATTACTAGCAAGGCGTCCGACGTTACAGGAAACAGCTGCATGAGAAAAAGCTTCACTGAGTCGTGGTGTAAATGGAGAATAAAGGAAAACAAATACGATTAATGAAGACCATATGGACCGGCACAACTCCACCTATTGAGCCGTGTGTGCGTACGTATTGTGCGCTCCCGTGTGGGTCTGTGGACGTGCTGCTCCATTTGCAGACATATCATTGCATTATATGTAATCAAACTTACAACATATAACTAGCTTCCTGGCCTGTTATATGAAATTGAATATGGCGTCCTCATAAATCACGAATCAATATGTCAACAAAGAAACTCTGGAAACATTTCCCCCCCGCATGATGTAATAAAACCACGGTTCAACCTTTGAAAGTAATTTATTAGATGATAAAAATCCCTGGGAATGCACTTAATGTGAGCTTACTAAAATCACAACCTACATTCAAACGGCAACAATGGAACGGTCCAAAGACATACCAAAGACATTTTTTCCTGTTATAAACCAGACCAGCTCCTTCTTCCTGTAAGCCACCCCCACCCACCCCCCCGCTCCCCTACCCTTCATTGCTTCTTTCTCATCTTTGACTTTGCACTCTGAAGCAGAAAAGAAAAAAAAGAAAAAAAAGAAAGATTATCGCCTACTCTATCTTCCTGCACAAATGTTAGGACTCATTAATGCCGCGGCTTTGTTGGACTATTTTTTAATTTATTTATGGCTCGTCTGAAAACATTTCATTACCTAATTATGCATAAAATGAAGAATCAAACCATAATTTATGGAGCTCAAAGAGACGAGTGCTACCTTACCATCGAGCAAGGCGCCCTGCGTTTAAGTGAAGATGATGCATTTAGCAGGTTTACATTTATCTATTAATAGAGCGTTGACATTCATGCACTCCCGGTAACAGAAAGCATCGTCTTGAGCGTGCACCACTCTCTCAAATCACCAAGGACACTTTCCCCGAGGGAACTGATTAGCTCAGCTTTCGGAAATGTGAAACAACTTTGATAAGCAATTAAACATTTTCTGTTGTCTCCACTCTGGCTTTGTTTTTATGCCTTTCAAGTCTGTATTTTTGGATCAAATCCACATAAGTGCTGCACAACACAGTGTTTGAGCAAAGGTTATTGCACCTTCTGGCGTCAATCTCTCCGAGATGCGTAAAAATCCCGGTGTTTGTGCACCGCTGTACATCATAATTACAGACTTATCATTACCAAGTGATCATTATCAGCTCTCGTGGACGGGAACAGAAAACAACAACAATAAGGAAAAGAAACGTCTTGGTCCAAAAAAAGCTTCTGTTTTGCTGTTTTTCCATCTGTGCACTTCAAAGGATGCGCGCTCCCCACATTTCCATAACTTTTTTATCTGTAATCTGTTCCTAATTAGCGATGTATATCTAAACCGTTTCTTTCTCCCGTGTAAGTGCTGTTGTGCCGCAAAGTGTGAATGCTTTCCTATGGCTGAAATGGGCCAATGTCCAAACCAACACAGACACACACACACACACTCGTCTGGCCAGCGCTACGTGGCGACGCACAAGCAGAAACAACCGGTCATCCCGCGACATGTGCCTGCCTCGTTTCAGACAGATCCAAGCGGACAATTTAGAGTGTAGGGCGCAAACTCATCTGAGTGACGCTGGACGCTCACAGCAATAAACAAGAAGAGACATCAAAATATGCAATACAATGCAAAAGACTTTAATAAATTTCAGAAGCGCACACATACATAAACAAAACATTTACAGTTGTCTCCACACTGGCAAATCAATTACAAAGATCATGTAAGGTGCATATTGTACTTCACATTGAATAAAAGTGAGGTTTTCTGTCTCCCTTACAAGGACACAAGCTCTCCCCATGTATGTTTTTTTTTTTTTTCTCTTTTCCCCAAAGATCAGGCAAATCTAATTATTACACAGTGCTAGGATGCTATGTATATTTCATACTGTGGCTCCTACGCAGTAGTGAATACATTTGATACCATAATTACATGAACACACCTCCGTAAATAATAACAACTTGCCTCGCGGAGAGGTGACATACATAAAATTAAAAGCTTTAAAATAGACATAGTCTGTACAACCGTGGCATATTCAGGCTGGAACAAAATCAAAAAGGCTTCCGGTCCGCGTAGTAATTTCATTTAACTATATATAGTCTCTTTCAGGAGGGGGTGGGAGGACAGCCTCTGGTCCAGTCCATCTGTACATTTCCGATTGACTACACAGGCTATGTCCATTTTAATGACTCTAATTCTATGGTTATATGTATGTACTGAAGGTGCCTTTTAGGCCCTACCTATCTATCAAAGAAGTCTTTAGCTTACCAATTAACAGGACTATTGAACAACAATGCTGCTAACCCATCAAGCCAGGTACTGGTGTGGACGTTTCTAGCCGGGACATAACTGTAGCACGATGGTTCTGGGGGTGGAGTAAAGGGAAGTGATGCCCTGAACAAAAGGCTCGAGAAGTATTAGTTGCACCGTAGTGGATTTCATGTCAATTGCTAACTTATTGCTGCGTTTGTGAACCGACTCCTGGATTAACTTTTCATTTTGGTGTCATCAGAAAAAAAAAAAAAAGAAAAACAGTAAGTGCACGAGTCCTTTAGCGCTTAAACCCACGGACTCATATTAACGACTGCCTGAGGATTAATAATATTTCGAGTTTTTCCTTTTTTTTTTTTTTTTTTTCATCTGGAGTCGTTTTAATATGGATCTCGCAGGTTAAATCACTTCTGACGTAGGAATTGAAAGCGACACACAAAAGGTTAGGCTTAGTGCTGTTCGAATCTGCCCTACATAAACAGCTTTTGATTATAACCCCAGCAGTTAGTCCCTTGTGATTGTGGCTTAGCTCAAAGTATTAAACTTGTCCTACGATTCCTCCCGGCATAATAACACCACGGTGATCCTTAGCACAGTTGTAAAGCACTACAAACGTGGCTGCATTGTGGGGCCATGCGTGTTTCTGCGACATTGGCCACGCTCGTCACTGGCGACGCTGTCTGTGGCATCAGAAGTGGGACAGAAAGAGGCGAAGGGGTGACAGGCATGAGTACACTGTGAGTGGGCTCAGTATTAATATAAGCCTATGGGCTGTAGGCCTTGCAGCATAAATACATTAGAAGTCATCGGTTCCACGACCGAGCCCGGATAGAGCCACGTCAAACCATACAAAAAATAGAAAATAAGAAAATAAAATGGCCACCAGGCAGTTTTGAAAACAAGGCAAAGAAATGCAATCAATAAATATAAACACCATCAACTCTGTGATATACATACATACATATAAACATACTTTACAGATCTACTGACTGTATTTGACACCTATTTTACAGAGTGGGTGCTCAGATTGGACATTTTTGAGGAGGGGTTCAGAGTAACAACATCATCCCCACTGACACAGGTAAATAAAAGCATAATACCCAATAAAGCATTTCAAACTTCCAACAGATTCACAGGAGGAGCTTTGTCAAGTTTGAGGCAGCGGCCCAAAGCGTGTGTCTCTGTTTTCCGAGACACCGCCCTCTCCCTCCCTCCCTCCCCCCCATCCCTCCCTCCAAATTCATCTTTTTGCTCGATTGTACGAAGAGGTGGAGTTTGAGGCTGTAGAGACAGTAAAGTACTTGTTTCACCTCTTCAGTTCTCGCCTTCCTTCCTTCCTTCCTTCCTCCCTCAGCCCCCTCTCTTTCTCTTTTCTCTCTTTTTCTCTCTTTAGGTAGTGGGAGCTAGAGATTGATTTTAATCCTGTGGGAGCGAGCTGTACCTGTGCCACAGAGTGTGCCATAGTGTGGTGGTTTCAGTGCCATCTCCTGAAATATAGAGAGACAGACAGATATAGGGAGATTGTAGTTACAATGTCATTGAGCTCTGAGCAGCCTAAGCTGTAGCCTTATCAGTGCGAGGCCACATTGAACACTGAATAGAAAAATCTCTGAAAAAAGTGTGCAGAAGATTAAAAAAAAAAAAAAAAAAAAGCATTCTTCAAGGTACGGCTGGCAATCAAGTCATTATCTTGTCAGGTTTCCTTGAAGAATGCTACAGGTGTCACAAGCTTGTGCATTTTCCTGTACTTATCAGAGCATGCAATCTTATCCAATTATCACTCCCAATTTGTCCTTCTTTTTTTTTTGTTTTTTTTTTTCTCTCCCACCACACTAGTGCAGCACTCCTCAATCCCCCTCAAAAAAAGGCATTTGGATCAATTTAGGCCCACTCTTTCTTTTCTTACGGACCCTTGCCAGTGGGTCCTCTGATATGTACAGAATTTTGAAATGACATTTTTTTTTGCAGTTTCCTCGTCAGCAGCACATCTGTGAATGTCTGAATCAGGCAGAATCTGACGTGACGGTGTTCACATTTGAAAGGCGCAGTGATTAGAGATGCAATGACTCAACAGAAGAAAATAAGGAATTGGAAGGGAGACGAACAAAACCACAATCGGTTGCTAGGATTTAGTGCTGCCATCAGATTTGATTAATAAGCCCAGTAAGCCTTTTAAAATCCCGGCTTCTACCTCTGGCTGTACACCCACAACCGGTAAGCGCAAACCCTTTGTCATTAGGCCGTTCCGTAGGTGGCTTGCGGGAAAGGTCCGTGCCTTCACCCACAGAAATAAACGACTAGAAATCTAGTTTGCTGCTGGCCCCTTATCTAACGCATTAATATTAGAATTATTTTCGTCGCAAGTTTACGCAAAGAAATATCCAAATGAGGAAAGAGACAACACCTGTGGTCTGAGGGGTATTAAATCAAAGTGTATGTATGCATATGTGATGCAGGGAAAAAAAAAAGCTAAGGAAACAATAACACGGGTTATGTTGTGCCGGGTTACATTCATTAAACGGCCACCCCGTCCTGCTCCGTGGCCCCGGGGTCATGGGCCGAACAAAATAATGGATTAGCCATTTTCATCACATCCGCGGTGATGTCTGAGATCACTCCTGTAGCGTAGTAGTCATTTGATCTCCGAAAGCACATTCTCTCACAAGAGCGCCTCATCACTGGAGGCAGACTGACCTCTAATATCAAGGGAGCGGGGGTTAAAAGAAAATGATGAGATGCATAAAAACTGGAAAGAGGAGGGAGGGGAAAGAGGAGATTTGCGAATGCAGCTCCCGCCGTATAATGAAGCCATATGGTGACACAAATCTGTAGTCTCTAAAGTATTTTTACAAGCTTTACTCTTTACCGGCTACATCTGTAATGTCCCCGAAAACATTTTGGTGACCTTCAACAGTAATTATCTCCTCCTGTGTTTGCTCCCTATTGTAATTCCATGGGTGGGCTTTTTGTCTCATTTCTACCTGCTGTAGGTGTGTGCCAATGACAGATCGGTGGAAAAAGGCACTAAAGCACGGCGTGTACCTTCGAGGAAGAAGAAGAAGAAGAAGAAGAAGAAGAAAAAAGACAGCTCAGCATCTTGGCTATGATCTTTGCTTTTGGAGTTCTGGTATTAGGTTACGCTGAAGAGAGGCTGAGTAGCTGGCCACTAACAGGCCGAATGCAGCTTTTGTTTTGAGAACCACATCTGAAATAGACTCCTCAAACTCTGGAGTGCTCAAATATCCTTTTTTTTTTTTTTTTTTTTTTAAAGATAACTTTATCTTTTTTTAAGATAAAAGCGAAAAACGCACCTTTTGAATTGAGTGTTGTTTCTAAGTGTTCATCCTTAGAAAACGGAGCCTCTCTAAAGATGCGCGGCGATTAAATCAAACGGAGATTAATCGCGGCGCCTCGACAAAACAGGGGAGCCGGTCACCTATTGTCACATCGCTTAGGATCCCGGATACACGGGGATAGTTTGTGGCATCTCTGATAATCTTAAACGAAGGCTGCCTCTTTTCCTCTTTCTTATCAGCCTCGTTCGCAAACCAATTACAGTGATTTTAATCATACGGCATTACGAGTGATTAACCCTTTAGTGCATTTAATTAACCTTTTGCAGCCACCGATTCTCATCAGGCATAGCTCTATGCTATTTTTTTTTTTTTTTCATGACACAGGCTTTAAATAAGCACACTTTAAGCTGGTGGGAAATCTAATGTCTAAAGTGGGAGGAATCACTTGTCAATTGCTCAAGGGGACAGGAAAAAAAATTGAATATATAGTCAGCTCATTAGTGAAGACGTTGGTTTGTGAACAGAACCGATGAGAACAGATTTCTTTGATTTTGATGATACTGAAATTCTTGGAAGAATGTGACAACTAAATATTAGAATATTATACATATTAAAACTCCTCTCTATTAGAGGAGTGAATAAATATACATTAGGAAATCACTGATATAAACACAGCCCCTAGATTTGGGAGAATGTTTGCTAATCATATATTCATTGACTTTAAATTATTCACACAAAAATACAGCAACATAACTGAAAAATCAATTTAAATCCATGGCGCGTGAAATTCCTAACAGATAATAATTCAGAATTGTTCAACACAGGCTGAATATTTCTGCATATTTCGGGGCAGACACTACTTGTAAGAGTAGTGTCGTCAATGTGTCGTACAAACACATAATGGATTAAATCTTTGGCACCAGGGGCGTGTGGTAGGCTTACGTGTAATGCAGCATGGCAGAGCATATCTTTTAACTAGGGTTTCAAATAAAAGGTGGATGAGGGGAATGACTATCAACTCTGTGTGGGTGTCTTCATAAATTAGCCTAAGCACAATACCTCACAGGATCAACAGTCATTTAGCGCAACTACGCTATGAGGGATTTTGAAATGAGGGATTTTAAAGCTCGCTAAATGTCACATCGAGGCACACTGGCAGCAGAATGGCAGAACTGAACCAAAGATCCCGAAACTGTGTGCAACATGAGACTAGACAGAAACAAAAGCAAAGCACCTCATCAAACAAAATCAATTATTGATGCAATATCATGAAACTGACCCAGAATTGGATGAATGGCAGGTGTGATAATCATGATCAAAACAGGAACGGAAATGAAAGCCAGTGCAACCGAGCAACAACCTACATCTTCACAAAGTCTAAAAAGGAACACAAAATGAAACACAAGAAAATGGTTGGAAAAGGCCAACAAAATCTACTGGACGTTCGACACTGAGGGGAAACTAAGACAACGCATGGTGTCGGTGTGAGTGAACCGCTTAGATTCGGATGATTAATTCCACTGTGCTGCTGAGAGCAGGTCAAACATCAACATCTACATACTTTGTCATGTATTAGGGATGCAGCGATAGCATTCGTCAACGTCCTGTTAACCGCGGACGCGTCAAAGGGGCAAACCTTTGTTGTTTTATCATTACGGCACATCTTCTCCAATGTGCGCCATTTAATAATGAAAAGAATGTGGATCAACATATGCCATTTATAACAATAATTGGGGTCATTAAAGTAGAGCATTTATGGGCTAAATGCAATGTCGGCCTGGCAGGCTTTTTTATGGACTACTGCTCCCTTGGTGTTTAAGTATATTGGTCTCAAGGCTCTGCGTCACCTTGATCCTTGTGACCCCCCCTTCCCCCGCCCCAAGCTGTACTCAGACTTCCCCACAGCGTTCTGCTCTGGCTGTCAGCGCAGAGCAAGGCCACCTCTCCTTACCTCTGATTTACATTTATTTCCCATGCCAGATTTTATTTATTGGGGCACTTCGCATTTGGCACATACCTCTTAGGGAATCATAAGCCCTTTGCTGTACCTTGGCATTCAAATGAGTTTTACTCCTACAAAGCCTCGGTAGCACAGTTAAGACAGCACTGAATATTTTAGGGAAACAAAAAAGTTGGATTATTTATCAACACGATTTAGTGGGGCAAGTCCATTTCATTTTGGTTTGTGCCATCACCTTCACAGTTTTAGCCTGAAACCTGATGAAATGAGCGGCATCTGATGCTTTTTGCATGACTTGTTTAAACCAGTCAGTCAGACATACACAGCTCCGTTCGCCCTTGACCTCAAATACATCGGTGGAGAGTTCAGTCATTGTCGCCTTTCTCGGGCCCTTCAAAATTGGGCTACATTGCCAACAACTAATCACAGTCGAGTTTTAAATAGCTGGTCATCATAATGCGCGGCTGCCATTACTCAAGCTTTTGAATAAGAAATTAATCTGCACATGCATTTTGCTGAATGATTATGCAGTTATCATTGCTTATAAAAGAGGACTTAATACCATTACAGATTGAATTGTTGTACTAACGGAGACAAATTGTGTTTTACCCTTTTGTTTTCCTTCTTGATTATTCCCATTTTTAGGTGCAAATGACATTCATGTACACGTGGTCACGGTCTGTGTGAGAAAATCCCCTGGCATCGTGCCCCCACCCTCCCTCTTTTACATCACCTACCAGGGGACAGCAAGGGGAGTGTGAGTGGGGACTAGTGTGGGTGGGTTTAAAAAGGAAGTCATGAATTACCTGTCGAGTGGAGATTTGCCCCGTGGTCTTGAATCCCCCCTGACAGCTGCACTCTGAGACACTGTATGGGTCGGAGCTAGTCGACGAGCACTTGGAGAGTGAGTCACACCCCACCACGAACGTGTTGTCCAAGGGGAGCTCCTGGATCACATGGTGTTTCTTTGGGGCCACTGGAGTTTCCGGTTTGATTTGAAATGTAGGCTGAGGGGACGCGGACTTGTAATGCTTGGCTAAATCTGGGCTGTCGGGTTTGAAGGTGGTGGGCGTGGTTGCCCAATTGTACTTCCCCATGGTTTGCTCCTCTAGCTCCACAGGGAGATCCAGTGTACCATTAACATGCTCATGGGTGGGGTCGTCAGGCTTGGATTCATCTATGGTCACAAAGTTCAGGAGGAGGCTCTTGGGGGATCGCTTCTTTCTCTTCTTCTTTTTCTTGATCTGACGGTTCTCTTGGTTGGGCGACACCCACTCTCCACTCTGCTTGCCCTTCTGTACTACTTTGTGTCTGGGTGTCTGCCGGCAGCGCACCAAGGCAGTCACAAATATCACTAAGATGACAGTCATGGTCCCCGCTATGATAGCTATGACAACAATCACATATCCATTAGCTTGAGGTGTTACCTCACTGTCCCCTATGTTACGGTCCAAGGGTGTCTCCATACTTTTTCGCAGCTGTTCTTGGATAAAGGTAGAATTTGACACAGTGTCATTGACAAACAAGTGAATGAGTGCGATAGCATGTAATGACTCAGGCTGGCCTAAATCTTTGACCTTCACCACCAGCCTATGCAGCCCTTGATCAGCTGCTACTATTTTCTCCTGCAGTGTTATGTTACCCGTTGTTTTGTCGATGGCAAAGAGACCTCGCGGGGAGACCCTAGATGTGATGATGATGCTGCTGATAATGCTGTACTGCAGCTCAGCATTCATACCCGTGTCATTGTCAACGGCAGACACTCTGGTGACCACAGCACCTGGGGTGGTGGTGGTTCGGACTAGGTCATACGAGTAATTGGAGGATGGGATGACGAACACGGGCCGATTGTCATTCACATCGACTACATTGATAGTGACCTTGGCGTAGGAGGAGCTCGGAGGTTGCCCTCCATCAACTGCCTTGACCATAAATGTGTAGGAGCTCTGCTGCTCCCTGTCAAAGGTGATATTGGGTTTGATCACACCAGTTTGCGGGTCAATGATGAAATTGTCTTTCCCATTCGAAATGGACAGGGTTACAACGGCATTATCTCCCGCATCTGCGTCTGTCACTGTGATTAAGCCCACGGTTCCGTAGAGAGGCAGGTTCTCAGGCACATAGAAGTTATACTCAGGGTGTGTGAAAGCTGGGCTGTTGTCATTAAGGTCCTGGACAATTAGCCTGACAGTGACATTGCTCTGCAGGGACGTAGAGCCATTGTCCCTGGCTATGACAGTGAATGAGTACCTCTCCTGCTTCTCTCTGTCCAGTCGCTTGCCAACGGAGAGGATTCCTGACCGTCTGTCTATGTTAAACCCATCAGGTGCGTCAGGGCCGAGAGTATAAATAATCTCAGCATTATGTCCGCTGTCTGCATCGGTGGCACTGATTTTTATTAACTGTGTAGAGGGGTCATTGTTCTCTGGTATGGAAAGTTGGATTTCCGGCTGGGGAAAGATGGGTGCGTTGTCGTTCTCATCCTTGATTTTAATTAACACCATAGCTGAAGTGTTCAGAGGAGGCGTTCCCCTATCCGAGGCCACTATCTTAATTGCATATTCTCGAGTCATCTCATAATCTAGAGGGGCAGCTGTCTCTAGTAAGAACTGATCATTAAAGACAGGCTTCAACCGGAAAGGAACGTCATGGTCAGTGTAGCAAGCTACTTTGCCGTAAAGATCTGCATCCTTGTCAGTAACAGTAATTAGGGCTATTTTGGTGTTAAGAGGTGCATTTTCGGACAGTAGAACAGTCCCATTAACAAGGTTGATAATGTAGCGCGTGTCTATGGAGGGAACATTGTCATTAACGTCCGTTACATTAACAATCACCGTGGCTCTGGACGGGGTGGAGCTGCCATCGCTTGCCAGGACGATGAGTTTATGAACAGGAGTCACCTCCCTGTCCAGCGGCTGCTTCACAGTGATCAGTCCTGTAGAGCTGTTTATGGCAAAGTGACGTTTGGTTGAGGAAGAGATCTGGTTGCTGAAGGCGAAGTGGATCTGCGCGTTGGAACCCAAGTCGGCGTCCGTGGCGTGCAGCTGAGCAACCGACGTCCCCATGGGAGCGTTCTCCGGTACCATGACCTCCAGCTCACTGTCCTTGAAGATGGGCCGATTGTCATTGACATCAGAAATGGTGACTTGGAGAATGGCAGTGCTGGATTTGGGGGGGCTACCACCGTCCTCCACCTTTATCTTCATGACAAAGGTGTCCTTCTGCTCGCGATCCAGATTCTGCTGAACGATGAGCTGTGGCCACTTGTCGCCTTCGGGAGTCTCAATGATGTCTAAGCCGAACTCATTGACACTCTGCAAAGACAAGACCGTATTTCTAGTTAGTTCTGCAGCACCTGGAAACACTTTTTAATGTCAAATATAATTTGAGGTTTACCCGATTTTACGTTTTTTTTTTTTTTTATGACAACAGACACTGGAGTGTGTCATATGAATCACTCTCCATAAAGAAAAACATTATTTAGATATATGAATGCAACCTTAGAATACCATATTTCTTAACAAAGAAATGTATACTGTACTGAGGATGTTCAGTCTTTATGCTTTAGATTTACCAGCTTTTTTAGAATACAAAATAGCTTGTTGTGGTATTTCCTTAGGTCAGGGTTCTTCAAAGTTTTTCAGGCCAAGAACCCCCAAACTGATGGAGAGATTTAGTAGGGACCCCCTACTTACTATACGTATTCTATATTAAACTCGGCCTAGTGCTATTTACAAATATACATTATCATTCATTTCAATATTAAGCTATTTAAATAATACACGTTCAAATATACATTTATTTTTTATTTCGAATGTGCAACAGCAGGGTGCAAATAATTTATAGATTCAAGTTTTACCTTTAAATGTAGTTAAATGTAGTAGTGACCGTGAGTCAACAAAACATTTTGGCTTCAGTTGGCTGATTAGCTTCTCCTCTACTAATACGGTCAGCGCGTAATATGCGGCCTCGTGATTGGCTCAACAGCGATAGGGGCAGATCCTATTGTCCACAAGAGACTTAGATTGACAGGTCTGGTGTCCCTCTACTGAAATATGTTGGATTTATACATGGATTTAAAGAAATTTTAATTTGTGGGGGAAAATTTAAAAAAAATTATATATTAAAAAAATGTTTAATCAACCAGTACCTCCATGGACCCTCTAGGGGTCATGTACCCCCTGTTGAAGACCTATACCTTAGATTATTCAGGTTCATTATGCATTCTGCTAAACAGCATTAGATATTGTTAAATAAGGCAGCTCAACCTTGGCTCTACTCTGCACATCTCCCTGCAAAGGTGGATTCGTGCAAATGTGCAAACATGCTAGCCACTAACTTGTTTCAAAGTTTTATTTATATCTGACAAAAAAAAGGAAAAAAAAAATCCAAATGTCAGTTAATTAATCTCTTTAAAATCTGACCGATCGTTTTTATTAAATAAAGCCCCTCCATCCCTCAAAGAAACCACCGCTTGAAGGGATTCATTTACCTTTTTAGCCTCCTCATCAGATTTCCGCTTTCACTAAAATGAGATTTCACTCTACCGTCCTATCTTGTGTCAAGTCAGAATACAGCGGGCAACCTTGCAACATTTCAACTTCATAATGGAAGTGAGAGAGGCAGCTGGAAATGGAGCCACACCAATAAGCTCCCATTTGAATACAGCGCAAGACGAGATCGCCATAGATTAAGAGAAGGAGAGTGAAGAATCCTGCATATTAGAAAGGCTTTTTTTTTTTTTGCACAAGAAGAGCCAAATCTAGGCAAAAGTAAAGCCGGAGGAAAATGAAAACAAATGCATGAGTAATCCACATGAGGAGCCCGAGGAACTGGCACTGCCTGTTAAGAGTAATTGCCTTCCACCAAAAAAACTAGCACTAATGTTTACAATGTCAAATGGAGTATGGTATGTATACACTTCTTCTAATCAGAACAGAAGAGAGAGAGAGAGGGAGAGGGAGGGAGAGAGAGAGAAAGAGAGAGAGAGAGAGAGAGAGAGAGAGAGAGAAGTGACAGAAAAGGGGAGAAAAAGAGAGTAGGGGGAGGAAATAAGAAGAAGATCAAGCCCATGAATGAGCTGCATGCACATTATGAAACAAAGAAGCCCTTTGAAGCTCTTTCAGTCAGAAGCAGTTTCATGGTAAAACAAGAAAAAGCATCCTCTTTAAAGAGATAAGCTTCATGCTGCACATAATGTTGGAAGAGATTACTCTGTCTAGGCACAGCTATCAAATGAGATTAAGATATATACATTCTCCTTATTCAAGGGAGGGACATTTAAACTAAATTGTGAGCACAAGAGTCCTCGGTAGGTTTCAAAATCGAGAAACTGTCCCCGTGCCAGCGTAGCGTTGTAGCCGTCACAAGGAAACGTGCAGCTGCAGCATGTAAATTATTGTGTACTCTGAAAAATTGCTTGCCGAGGGAATGTTGTCAACATGTCCGTGATTGACAGAACTACTTAAAACAGCCAACACTGCAGCAATGATCTTTCAGACCTTATTTTGTGATCCTTCTGGCAAGCAAAAGTCATATAGGGATAAGCAGACACGGCATATAAAATGCTACATGGATATGTAGAGAAACTACCCTATGGATAAACTCTGCTGAATCTTAATGCACACTGCAGAACTACTTCTGCCATAACTGAAAGGTCCTAGACAACATTCTGCGGGCTGTATTGTTAAGCACTACTCCATCCGTACAGAGCTCTTCAATCCCCATTTGTTTGAATACTTCACAGATTCGGCACAGTAGCTCAGTGTCTGCGCATTGATATTTGGCAAAGCCTGATGTTAATAGTAGGATGTTGAGTTAGCATGTGTCAAAGGGAATGCCGCACAATGATTTATGAGCCAGCATTTTCTCTGTGCTTTTGTCTTGGTTTCACACAATTTTACAACTGACAAGACAGCACTCACCGCATTTCAATAAGTTGAAGAGAGCTATCTCTCAGGCTGCGCATCCTCCTGAATGCAGAATTAGCCTGGTGGATTGTGATAAGATCTGGGGCGGGCTAAGAAAAGGCCAAATACTCGCGTGAATCACTCACTGGAAACCTTAAGGCTGAGTGAAAAGGACAAAGCTCTTTAAACGGCCAAGTGTGCACATTGTAACCACACCTCGCTCCTCTCTCGCACAAACACCGTCCGGGCACGTGCATCCTTACACTCTGACGAGTCAAATTCACTCCAATACACTTCCATAGGTGTCTGCGGGCAAAGATGGACAGGGACGCATGCGCGCATGCGGAGGTTGTGTAGTGTGCAAGCAAATCAGAGTTGGGCAATTCGACGGGAAATGATTGAAGGACACTGATAAAAGAAGAGGTGGCCAACGGTGAAGGGAGGGTGGCTCTGAACTCACAGCGCCGCAGATTATCAGCGGATGCATCTTTCAGTCAAGTTGATGACCTTATTAAAACTCAGAGGAGACTCGGATTGAATATATCAGAAGGACTCTAGTCACGGTGATGCCCGTGGACGGGGCTAAATAGGGAGAGGTATTCATCACAAGCAATAGCACTTCTTTATAATGCTGATAGAAAGTCACTTTTTCTCTCTGCCATTCTTCTCTCTCTGCGTCCCTCATCCACTTTTGCCCCTGGTCACGATCTCATGCATATAATTAAGGCAACAGAACCTGTTTTTCTCCTCTTTTTTGTCAACCCCTAGAAGAAGATAATGTGTCAAAATAGGATGCTAATGAAAAGTGGAAATTCTTGACAGTGAGCCCCCCTCACCCCCCCACCCCCTCACAAAAAAAGTGCAACACCTGCATGCAATAGGCAGCACGCAGTGAATTAATCAAAAATGTCTCGCTGGGAATGAAGTTTGAATAAATTTTGCATCTTCGAATCATTTTGGGTATAAAAATTGGTCTAGACTCAGAGGTAAAAAAGACCGGTTCATCCACTCAAAAATCTTAGGTATATTTCAGATAGACATGTAACAACCAAGTGGGTCGCTCATGGAAATTACCTCAGAAAAAATCTAGTCAGGTGGCGGAAGGTTAAGGATGAGAGCCCTCCAGACTGCCCAAGCAAAATACTGACATACACTTAATCATCCTGTTCATCAGTGAGGCATAGGCAAGCCAGTAACAAAATGTTGATTTAAACCGGGGGTCTTCAACGTTTTTCAGGCCAAGGACCTCCAAACTGATGGAGAGATTAAGTAGGAACCTCCTACCTACTGTTTACATATTCTATATTAAACTCAGCCAAGTGCTTTTGTACTTTGCATTCAATATTAAGCTAGCCCTTATCCCTTTACTGAAATATGTTGGATTCATGTCAATGTGTATTTAAAGAAATTTAAATTTCTGGGCGGAAATTGAAAAAAATATACAAAAAAATGTCTAATCAACCAAAGATTTTGCGACCACGCTGCAGTACCTCCGCGGACCCCCTAGTGGTCATGGACCCCCTGTTAAAGGCCTATGATTTAAACAAAACGATGTAGGCAAGAAGTCCATTTGACTCTTTAAAACACATGTCGCTGAAATAAACAATGCGCCCGGTGTTTGTGAAAAGCCGAAGCCTGATCCTGTTTCTGTGCTGACCCGAGTTATCCTGTGAATATGTAAAGTGATCGCATCTCCCTTCATGGAGGATCCTCCGCCAGCCATGCATGTGATTACTTTCTCTGACCTTGACCAGTTCGTAGGACGAACTTCTCTGCAATTCAGGTGCCACGAGACGTCGCGCCGGGCGATGCCAGACTTTCACCCCAAGTGTGATTACCAGCTATTATGTGTGGCGCGGGAGCAGTGTGTAGGATAAAATTACCCATTGTCCCTCTCAGCTTTGGGAAAAAAAAAAGGACAGAGTTGCGCAAAAAGAGGCTGGCATGTTTCTTTCATTTGTTCTGTGTGTTGTCAACTCAGGCAAATTACTTGTGGAGTAACGGGCCGCTGAGTATGGCTCACTGTGCCTCACAATGGTAGCAATTTTTGCACCGTGTCCTGCACAACACTAGAAAACTGGGCAAACTATCACTGAGGGAGCTTCTGAGACAAATCTCACAGGACCATACAAAGATAGTCCAAGGGTGGCTTAGCGGCCAAGAGCTATTCTAGGAAATGCTTGCACATTCCTTACCCACTAAACCGCTGGCTTTTTACAGCACTTCTGAAATAAAAGATACCAAAGGCTGAAAATGTCTCAGGCTCCTTTAATGCTCCTGCTCTGCCTGTGTTTTACTCACATTGAACCTGGGACACAAGGAAATTAATCTCAAGTACAATGAGAATATAATGAGAAGAACTGAATCAAGGACGCGGTGCCAAGCATGCCGTACGGCGAATTTCCTGCAAAAGATAATACGACCTCGGTCTAGGCACAGGTTTTTTAGAAAGCTATAGTGAAAAGGGCAACGAAAATGATTGCAGATGATCATCATAATGAGCAGAACATTTGGTTGGTGATTTTCCAGGCATGAACAATTCAGGACATTGCGCTGGAGAGGTCTTGGCAGGAGGGAGACTCTTTAAAAATGCAAATTGGTATTCGAGGCAGACAGGGACAGCCACGAATTTGCTCATTCCAGCACAGTGTTAACTTCATCTGAGACGCCAAGATGGACTTGTCATTTCTGTCTCACACCGCGCTCACAAGTACAGCAACCTTTCTGAATTTGTTATGTTTAGGGTTTCCTCCAGGGTGCTTCCATCTCCTTCTTTAATTACACTTCATTTGTATGAGCTCATGTCATCGCCAATATTCATCTATCCGCAAAGCATCAAGTGTTGTCTAGACTGTAAATGAAGAATGCATGATATTATGTTATGTTTCTGAATCCAGGGCCGACTCCATTAGGTAAGAGAGCATACTGCACCGCAAGTTTAATAGAGCATCAATTAGAGGAGGGAAAAAGCTTTTTCCTAGGTCTGCGTGAGCCACCGATTAGCATAATACAGTTCATTCTTGCTCACTTGTTTTAATCTACTGTGTTCAGTACATGTAACCTGTTGCTGGAAATTGGACATGCAGTACATGCTGAGTCTGCACTCTCTGCTTCATGTTCCCTTTACGTAGTGAAAACCTCACCCGTTTTTTTTTTTTACAGGCTTGTCTCATATTGAAACAAAGCATATGGACACATTAATATCTGATAGAGCATTGCAACATATTTCCCTTTATGAAGGAAAGTGGAAAGTGGGTCATATTTCCAAAGTAGAGTTTAAATGAGATTCCTATATGCACTACAGCACGGCACAGCTACAGCACCATAGCAGGTTTTAATATATGCACCTAATGCAGTATGTGAGTTGTACTGTACAAAATCCACAAAAAAAATGGTAATGAAAAGTAATGGAGAAACCCTCTCATTAAAAACAGTCACCTGCTGTAGTCGGGCCTGATGCAAGCAGTCGGCATGCTGCAGGCATAGCAGCGTGTCAATAATGCTGAGCATTGTGTCTGCACTTAAGACAGTCGTCCATAGGGTTATTTGAAAAACATAATTAGCTCCATACGTTCTAGATTTCTTTTCTTTTAATTAATCGTGCAGTTTCTATTCTATTAATGGTGAGGCTGCACCTATGCTCCAATTAAAAGTTCTCACTGTTAAATCCTAAACGTAAAGCAGTAACTTTCGCTGACTATTCAAATGTGTTCATTTGTGGCTTTAAGTTTGCAGAGTGCAAACACGCAGTAAGAAGCCAATGTCCGCTTTGATTTTAGTGGAACAGACATTTAGGGCTTTTTCCTCAGGAATCCATCTTTCAATATTCAGATGCTATTATTTAGGCAGCTGGCATTTTGAATAAAGCGAGGACAAGCGCGAGTCGTGACTGGCATGTGCTCAGAGATGAGTAGCGGCCCAGGTGTTGGACAAACCAAATCATAATACATAAATGAATCAAATTGACTTTCAGCTGTGGTTTTCAATAACAATGAATGGTGTTGTTACCTTGGGTTGCCTCTGTCTTTAAAGAGGCGCTCAGATGAGTCTAATTTTGAAAGTTGACTTGAACTATTGCACAACATTGATTCTTACCACAGTCAATGGTGATTTAGTTATCCGAAGTTTCTATCGTTCAAATGAACACAAATACCAATCCATTTTTAATAATTTCTTACGCGTAAGACATGAAATCGTTCCGGTCCTCACCTTGACTAGCTCATAATGTTGAATCCCGTTGATCCCTACATCGGGGTCAAATGCTGAGGGCACCGGGTATCGGGTGTTGATGGCTGTGTTCTCCGGGATGGAGATGTTTATCACGGTAGACTGGAAAAGCGGCGCGTTGTCATTCACGTCCTCAATCAGGAAGCGGATCTTGACCAGTCTGAAGATCTCATCGGGAAGCACCGCCACCTCGATCTCATAATAGCAGCGTTTCTCCGTGAAGACCCCCGAGCACAGCTTCTCCCGGTCGATCCTGTGGTTGGTGGTAAAGATCTCCCCGGTGTTGGCCTCCACCCTCACCAAAGGCACGTCGCCTGTCTTATACACAGGCTTGAACTGCAGCGGTGACGAGAGCCTGATGTTGGGGTCCAGGTTGAGGTCCAGGTCCTTGCGCAGATTCCCGATGCGGACGTTCTCCGGCTGCTCCTCCTTCACCGTGTAGTCCCTCTCCTGGGCCTGGCATAGTAAGACCACGCAGGTGAGCAAGACCACCAACACATGAGCCTGACTTGCTAAGTCCATACTCAAGAGTAGATGGGAGCTTCACTTCTACTGCAGCAATTCTGTCACAACGGAGAGACGAGACAGGGGAAAAAAATAGAAGAAAGGAAGGAAGAACACAGTGTAAATGCAGAACATGACATGGCATTCGAGTTGTAATTAGTACGATTTCCCTCATGGAGAGAGTCAACTTGACCTCTTCATCCTAACTAGTTACGAGCCAACATCCTTCCCATGTCAGTCGAGAGCACATTATTGGCGGTTTTACACAATTAACCTTTAATGACATCCAATGAGTAAGTAGGCACGGGAAGGTTAGTAGTTCATGCATTCCATCAATTCATTTCCTCCTCTAATAAACTATTTAATATATTTACTGAGAAGTATGAAAGCCGTTGACTTCACTGGGTTGGGATTAAATAGCTTGCTTTGAAAGCTGGTTCACATACTACCTAGAAAAAAAGAAAAGTTAAAAAAAAAAAGAAAAAAGAAAAAATCTTAATCCATTGAGCAGTAGTAGCTTAATAAAGCGCATGGCACATTCAGACTTCAGCTCATTTGGAGGAAGCAGAACTGAGCCTTAAGCAATGGTGCTTCCATCCATGAAAACACACACACACTCTCACACGCACAGTTGTACCGCTTGACAGCAGCTATTAATGAAGAGCCTCATTTGCTCTGAATGTAAACAATTGGGCTCTCAAACATTTCACGAACGCCCATGTGTGTGTAAACTAACGCAGTGCGATAAGACCACTGTTTGGAGCAACAGCAGTGGAAGGAGACAACAATGTGAAATTATTTACTATGTGAGCCGCCATCACTCAAATAAGTGACATTTAATCGTAACTTCATTACATCCTGACTAATGTCTTTCTCCCCGACATCAAATTTAAACAGCACCCAGTCCGCTGCTTGTGCAGAGTGACGCGGAGGAGTTTTCCTTAAGTGAGCCATTATTCATTAATAACTTTTCACACGGTGAGCTCCGATTCATTTGTTGTTCTGCGAAATCTTTAAATGCACGTGCAAAAACTCGCCTGAAGGGCGCGAGCCCAAATTGCCAAAACGCAAGTAGGTCACTGGAAGATGATGAAGGAGTCCAACTCTGCTATGCTTTCCCAGTGCCATTATATGCTAGCATAAAATATTGACTGCTTTCCATCGGTTTCTTAATAGTTAATTAGTAGGTTTAGGCCACTTTTAGGGGAGCCACTACACTAGATGTCTTTCTCAGATATCTTTAACAAGTTTAATTCCATAATTTCCACCGCAGCCACACTAGTCCCCATTAAGGCTTGGCCACACAAGCTTTATTGGCCTTACAGTAGCTGGAATGCAGTGTAATTATAAAAGTACATCTGTGTTGAGTATGTTTCCAGAGGAACAACACAATTATATTACTAGTCCATTTTTAATCCTCAATAACACATGAGGTTGAAGCGAGCAATCCAGAAGCATGTTTGCTCCCCATAATAACACCGCCTCCCCATCTGTATTCCAATATATTTAGCCACTAATAATTTTATTACTCATATCCCGCTGTGTGTTTAGCCGCACCAACCCCCTGTGTATTTGTTAAGCTCATATGATTTTCCTCAAGATATTGGTTTGTATTCATAAGGCAGCTGCCTTGAAATACAACATCCATTCCCTTCAAAGACCGACAAAAGTGTGTGACAGCCATCACACCAACGACTTGCAGCTGGCGCCTCGATATGCACACACATACCTGCAATAACAAGGGAGCGCAAATGAGTCTTCGGGAATCATGATATTTCCTTCTTTATGAAATTTCCGTCCATTTGAGATGAGTCAAACAGCATTATGTGGGAAAGGTGTGACTACCTAAACTGCACCACGGGGGTCCTCTGAAACGGCGAGGCGACGGCGTTCACAGCCACCGAAGCTCTCGGCCCGCTGACAAAGGGGAATTGATTAAAAATACGAATTTAATTAAGGCGGGTTTGAATCTGCAACAATTGCAAGGCGTCCATGAATTGTGTAGGGACAGACTTCACACATTTCATAAAGCACAAACCACATGAGACTCATTAAATAACCGTGGGGCAGCAAAAAAAAAAAAAAAAAAAAGATGGCTGACATTGATCAGTGCGAGGGTTACACTGTACGCATGCAGCGTATGCAGTGCTGCGCTGTCATGTCAAAAAATATTGATGAGATATATCCTATTAGTGACTGTGACACACTTTACTTTGAAGTGTGCATCTTTCCGAGAGTGAGCCGCGATTGCTTTACTGCGATGATCGTCAGGCAGTCCAAGGCTGAGCTCGCACAACGCATAATGAAGTTTAAATTACATCCTTAAATGGGATGTGATTCGCTGAAGTGAAAAAACTGAAAAGATCAAAGCATGATCTAGATTTCCTCTCCCTTGTAAGTGACAATAATGTTCTGCAGGATGAAGGGGTGTAGCACGCTTTCTCTTTTTTCTTTTCTCAGAGTACACGCAGGAGTACAAATGTAGTCACAAAAAAAAATAAAAAAGACGCCCTAGCGAACACTAATGTGATGTCAGGAAACAAATTTACTAGTATTTGAGGCATATTAGGACAGAGATATATATATATACGAAGGTATTTCTCCTCCCACATGAAATGCAAACTGCAGAGTTGGATATTTCATGGGTGAGAGGTAAGTGCAGCCCATGAGAAATATGGCGGCCCCCAACATGTCTGCCGCTCGTGCAATAATAACAACTTAATGCCGATTCTGTTCTGCTAACTGTGATTTGCCGATGTTTGCGCTGCGTTTCACTTGTCACAACTCTTTAAAAACCATGAGGGATAAGATAGGTGAGGGAAGGAATTGTGCTGGAGGGAAAAAAAAAAAAAAGGAAAGGGTGGGGGGGTTGGTTCTAGGTGTCAGTCACAGTGTCTCCTTTGCTTACATTTCACTAGTCTCCTGAAATGCTATTTTGAGCCCCAGACGGCAGGTTGAATCCAGTAGGCAAACTCAAGCCTCCCCCCTGGGAGACACAGCGCCAGAGAAGCAGGCTGGCCCTAGATCACTTTACACGACAGCGTGATGGACAGGTCTTCCTGCTGTTTGCATCCGCGGAAGGTAGCAGTGAGAGGGGAGACATACAGCCACTGTCACCCTCTACCTTCACCCTTAAAGATACCCTCATTGGAAACTTTCTGTGTAGTTACTCTGAGGCTGGGACCCAAGACATTTAGAGTCCTTTAACTGTCAAAGCCAGGTTTTACCACTGTTGTATCTCTCAATATTGCCTGTGGATCCAAAGAGATTTTAAAAGGAGGGCACTGGTAGGTGTTATACTTCTGATTGTTTTGGGCTTTTTCTCTTTTAACAGCTCTAAGGACCACTGACAGTCTGACAGTCCAGGTCTCTGTCACGATCAGTCAGTTCTTTTTCAGTCCACACAGCCTGAACGACTCTCCTTGCGCGGTTGACGAATAAAAGTATTTTTCTCCTGGGAAAACTTCAGCAATGACTATATTACCTAAGTCACGCTGCTGGGTGAAACATCTGATGTTAAACATAAATGGTTGCCTTGACAATGTTAAGAATAGATTTAACCCAGAGAAAGTTTAAATCCCGCTGAGATTTGCTGATCCTTTTTTTTTTTTTTTTTTTTTTATTAATACGGAAAAATGTTAAAACATATAATATGAAGTAGAATGTTTACATAAAGAGTCTGGAAAAGCTGTTTGCCTGCGTAAGCCAGTGTCTAGTCGCAACTCGTATTTTAATTCTTCGCTAGACTTGGACCACGAAGAGTTTGACTACTTGGGTAATTAAATGGTCGCTGGGCAATATTTCTTACCCTCCTCCATTAGCAAAATGACAAGCTAATTTTCAATGTTGTAATCATGAGACCTCAAGAGGGCAGTCCACACATGCAAATGCAATCCTAAAGCTAAATATAAGTGCGATCACTTCGGTGTAGCTTTACATCATCTTGCATGTTAAGCTTGACTTTCAGATCCATTAGTTTTAATGAAAATGTGACAAAATCCTAAATTATGGACCAGTAAATACATGATGCAATCACATCAAAACAAAGTCGGAGGCGTTTAACATGAAACCACGACCAAAAGAACAGGTTTCTTTTAAGAACACTGGCCAAAGCCACTGTCAGACTATATCAGAGACCCTTTTGATGTGTTTCAAAATGTTCGTATTTCAAGTGAAAACAGTGCTGCAGACACGTTCATGGATCCTGAAATCAATTCAAACAGACAAACCCAATGTGGGTTGTCACATTCAATAGGCTGTTATCCTTTATGGGAAATGAAAAGGACATTTCAGCCTGTGATTATCGGAAAGCTATTCAGGATGAGATCAAAAAATGGATTCAAATTATTATAGACAAAGATGCATTTTTTACACGAACTGTATGTAACTATGGAAATGAGCCTGGACGTGTTCCGGCGAAACAATAAAGGTGGACTGCCACATGAAACTAGAAGCAAAGCAAAGGGACAGCATCTCAGATACTTGGGAAGTATCCTGAGACAACAGTTTAGTCTCTCTATGAAGTCTTAATATATTCTGCTTCCCTTTCCTAATCCCTCCCAAACTCGGCAGTCAATATTTAGCTGAATTTATCAGAGGCAGAAAACCTAATTGGAGATGTCAGGATACCGCAGACTATGGCCAGTTTCTCTGTGCCCATTACTGAATTTGAAATGCAGATGCGAAAGCAGCAAACGGTTTCATTTTGTTTTGCAAATCAAACAAATAAATAGCCTGCTTCCATTACCCACTGACTCTTAATACAAAATATCAACCGCTCCGGCGCAGGCTGCAGCCACAGCCACAAAATTCAGCTCACATTGGAAAGGTTCACATTAACATTTGGATTTAATTCTCCAGCAAATGCCGAGTTTAATCGGCCCTTAAATCAGATCGTAATATTAATCTACTGCGTGCTGAGCAGGTACAGCATATTAGGGACCCAAACAACCAACTGTGGCGTTTAATATTGAGGCCAACTGGGATTTGCACCGACCATTATAACTGCTATTTCTTGTTGAAATCAATTTTATATCCCTTTTCTCTTTCTCGCTCTCTCTCTCCAGAGTTAAGTGTGAACGTGAGGACAGCCCTTGAGATTGTGGTCTGTGACAGCTGAACCGCTTGACCAGGAGCGCAATGTTGCCGCGCACCCACGCACCGAGCTCAGCGGCCAAGCTGCTAAGAAAACTGCGCTGAAAAAGTCCCCGCAGTTGGATGCTCTTGGAAAGTAGGCCTATCTATTTAGCCATCAGCAATGAGCAATAACGCCCGATCGTGACCAGCCACGCGGTGCATATTCATAATGCGACAATTCGGCTTCAGATTCTCCGCGATGCACCGCGCAAACGGACCATTTCTATTTACATTAGGTGCACGGGGACGCCTGTTATATGTTTGGAGCAGCTCTAGGAAAAGCCACGGAAACATCAAAATGACCCAGCGTCGCAACACGCTGATTTACTCAAGTACCTTGTAGACTAACGCTAAATTTTCACCCAGCTTATGTTGCTGTCAGGGACAGTAAATAGCGCAGGTCCTCGCCGGTATTGGGACATCAATTTGATTTTATACGGACCACATAAATTAGGCTGCTGGGCGCTCTCCAGCGTTTCTAAATGCGCCGAAGAGACAGAGCAGTCGCACACATTCAAACCCATTCGATCTGAACAGCAAAGTCATACTTAAGAGCAAAGCTTACCTTTTCTGCTCGAACCGGATGAAAAAAAAATCAACCGTGAGTACCGTTGCGCAGAGCCATCACTGATTTACAAAAAAAAAAAAAAAAAGAACAAGTGCCATGAATTAATCTGAAGTAGGGGAAACGAGGAGAAAGGGTCCTCATCAGAAGCGGCAGCAAAAGGCAATGAAAGTAGAACAAAAAAATTGTTATCCACTACAAAAAAACTTATCCATGGGCTAAAAAACACTGCGGTCCTCACGTGTCGGAGAAAAAATGATCATGCACAGCGATCAACTTAAGTTTGAAAAGGACGCTGTAATTCCTCTTCGGGTGTCTCGGGCTCGCAATCCCACAGGCGGAGATACGCAATGGTCCACGCTTTTTTTTTTTTTTTTTTTTTTTTTTTTTACATAAACTTTAGCTCCCTAACACAATTTACCCCGAAATCCCTACTTTATTGTGCCAGCTGAAAAAATAACGGGCACCGAATTTAAACCTGCGCGTTAAACGCCTCTTCAGCCGCGCGTAAAACTTCAATCCGAGAGGGTAAAAAAAAAAGACTTCTGACGAAGGATTGCAAGGTTAAAGCTAATTTAATTTATAACCACTTGTTTGGGCTGATTCGAGGCTGTGCAAGCTCCCCAAAAACTCTTAAATGAGAGATGCGAAGAGCGCATCGCCCCCCCGGTGGAGTTGGATCAAAGTGTGCCTCAGTGCAGCATCACTTACAGGAGCCGGGATAGGCGGTTCAGCGTATCTGTCTGCTAAGCTGTAGATGTCTCAGTAGTATTGTATGAACTCAGTTCCTCAATACTGCCCACCTCTCTCCCTCTCGCTCTCGCTTCGACTGACATCATGGCGGAAGGAGGAGCCAGCCGCAGATTTAAGAGCCCCGGTCTTCTTAAAGCCGCACTGCGTTGGAGAGATGCTTGCGCTGAGATGTACAGTAGGTGGATGTCGGGGTATATGTAAACCACAGATGCCTCTGCTGTTTGCAGTGGCCACAGTGCTCCAGAAATATGCCTGAAAGCAAGAGGGGGGCACTGTTCTCTTTGTTTCTGCCTTTTATTTCCAGGGAGGATGCACTGTAACGCTGGCATCTCTGAGTAATGATGATGATTCTTTTCAGACATTCCTGAGAATGCCAACATGCAAAGACTGAGCCTTCATCCCCGCAGAATGAGCCAAACTATGGATTTGTGCATCTTTTTTTTATGTTCTCAATACAGATAGAAAAAAATCTGTGGTCTTAGTGTCAAAAACAGGCTGAATATTAACAATGGGAGGACTTTCATGGAAAACTGAGTGGAGCTCTGATGCCTCATAACTCTGATCACATATCAGCAGTGCAATAAAATGTGTTCTCCCTCCTGAAGTGAAACCTCAGAAATCTTGTTGCAGCTTCAGGGCTCATTGTCAGAGAGGCTTCAATGCATTTTATCGATCGCTTCAAAAATCACTAACCACATATTGTCAAGCTGTCACTTTCCCGTGGTGACAAATGGGTGTTGAGTAGCCAAATACCCCAAGGTAGATTTCTAACAGGTGCTTTTATGGGGGTCGCCAAAGGTTACGGTCAGTCAAGGTCAGACCGGCATCACAGTCAGTGCGTTACGGCTGCTTATCCTCGTCACTCTGACATCACTCCAAACAACGGAAGGCGGTGCATTTTAATACGCTTAGCCCCTGGCAAGGTTTTCATAAACATCTTTATTCACTTGTTTTCTCTTTCCCTCATTTTTTGTCAGACAAACAAAAGGGGACAGGGATTCCCCAGAAGATTTTTTTTCTTCCTTTTTTTATGTCTAGGTGTAAATTTGGGATATTCTTCATCTGTGGTGAACACAGAAACAAATAAAAAACGGAGTCTTTTCAGAGACATTTGTGTTGTTGCATCGCCAAATCTTCATCAGCCCATTGCTTTTCTTCACTTTTGAAGTATCACCTTTTTGCTAGCTATGCCCCTTACATGATCTGAATCACAAGAACAAAGCCTGTGACCGAGCGTTCTGCTTCATCCTCTATAAAATGCAATTAAAAATACATACCTGTACATACAGTATGCAGGAAAGACTTGCATTTGCGCTTTCATTTTTAAGTATATGATGAAATAGACATTTTCCCTATCACTGCTCTTAACCATGCTTGCTATTATGCTTCCTTGTGAATCCATGACTTGTTATGCACACATTTCAAAGACACAGTAAGAGCACACGCACTAATATACCTTATCAGTGAGGCACAGCTGGACCAGGGGATGAGTGAAGGAAGGGGTTGCAGGGCTAAACTGCAAGGTCGCCTTATATTAACATTCAGAGGTGACTGAACGCCATTCTGTGGTTTTGTGTCAACGTCTCAGTTCAAACAGCGAAACTTGTCCTAGAAAGAAATCACTGCGGTATAGCTGCAGTTTGTCATCACTCCATCCAAGTTGCCATGGATATCGTTTTTTCTTTTACATTTGAGCCTAAAATTCTTCTTTTTTTCAGCAGTAAAAAGAACAAAGTTCGCCACAACATGCCACTCAGAAAGAGAACTGTGCAAATATGTCCAAAGCGTATTCCGCTGAAATACAGCAGACATTGTTGAAGAGTTGGAGACATCCTGACAAAACATTTTTTCTCATCCATACAGGCTGGGTTTGTATCCATGGCAACTTTCGAGAACCTCTGAGGTTTACCACAATGAGTTGAAACTATCGCTATTGCCTCATTTCTTTCTGTCTGTTTCTTTCTCTCCTACTTTTTCAAGGATCTCTGGAGAAAGAAAAAGATTTGAGAACGATGGAGTGGACAGAGCGAGGACAATTCAATATTTGCTTTCACCTTATTGGCAACAGAGAGTGATTTTGAGACGGTATTGAAACTCAGGGGAAGACAAAAAGAGGCCCTGAATGAAATGATATTTGAACAATGAATATGCAGCCTTCATGAACTATAGATAGCGACAAAGTCTATCATGTCATGTAATGACATGCATGGCATGGAATATTATCAATTATGCACAATGTGTGCGTTATCCAGCTACATGAGAAAACAAGGTGTTAGTCTACTACTACTCTTTTGGTTCAGACACAAAGTAAAAGCACGTAACACAAAAAGCTGAAATAAGGCAGGCCTGTATCTATTTATACTTTCCGAATCACATCCGTGTGTTGATGAGGTTTAGGAGGAAATGGAAAGTTACTCATACTGACTATTGAATTAAATTTATTTTTTGTCTGTCTTCTGACGGGACCGCCGCAGTCAATTTCTCAACCGCATTGTAGTGGTGTTGGCAGTTAAATACTCACAGGGGCAAAAATAGTATCTTATAGCACAGGTCTTAAATGGTTTTCAGGCCAAGGACCCCCAAACTGACCCTACCCTACTATATGTGTTCTTTATTAAACTTGGCCTAGTGATATTTATAAATATGCATTATTATTATAATTTTGCATTCAATATTAAGCTATCCATCCCTTTAATAAAAATGTAAATGTTGGATTCATGTTAATGTGTATTTAAAGAAATTTAAATTTGTGGGGGAAAATTTTAAAACTTATTAAAAAATGTCTAACCAACCTAAGATTTTACAACCCTGCCCTGCAGTACCTCCGCGGGCCCGCTAGGGTGGTATCTATATAACGTCAACCCTTATCTTCCTGACAAAGCTCACTAAAATCTAAATAAGTAAAAAATAATATTACAAATGTTCACGTCCGAATGATCTGATCAGAAGTGGCAGAAGGTTTACTTGGTTAATTATCCATACGTTAGCCATGAGCCACACAAGTCACACAATTAGACACTTTTCAGTGAGACCCTAAAGCCGTAGCAACAAGAGCTGTGATTGGTCCGCTTGGTAGTAGTGTGTTTCCATTTTAACATTTCCACCTTCCACCTTCTCCATCTCCGCAATTTTCGAATTGATCGTTTTGCATCAATAAAGATGGAACACATCGAGGAAAGGTTAACTGAGGAGATTCAAAGGTACAAGCATTTGCATGACTCATCTTTGGCGAAATCACGGCAAAAATTCGCCATTGTTGAAAATGAAGCAGAAAGTAGAAACTAAAATTAAACCAAATGACAAAATAAAAAACACAGCGCCGACTAGTGTTTGGGAGGCAGCCAGACCAATGAGCAGGTATACATGTCTCGCAACGGCGTAGGCTACCCGCGTAGGTTACGTGGTCTAGTCCCGGAGAGGCGTAAGCCGCACTTGAGCATTAACACACATACTCAGAGCACCCACTACAATTTTGGCAAATGACAACCCATGACTTTCAACGGCACTCGGCACATGTTAGCGTGTGACTAATTAAACATATCCCTATATTTGCTCTCAATCTGCCCAAAGTCGACATGAAATCCTACAGCTTAAAAACCCCCGTGAGTGATATCTGGTCGGAAAAGGTGAGGAACGGGTCGAGACAGGACTCAACACAAAACTAATGAAGGTTCTAACGTTGAATGACATGTATTTGCAATGAACCAATTAGACCGCAGCCAGTAATGTGAACCACCATTATTGTCAGTTTTATGTCCTCACCTAATACTCCACTGGCAAATTAACGCATACGGTTGTGTATGTGTGTGTGTGGGTTAGAGAGAGTGAGCGAGTGAGAGAGGCGCAGGTTGTTGTTACATGAGTGCCGTTTCAATGTGCATCAATGTCTCGTCGAAAAGGAACTGCTTACAAGCACTGGACAGGCTTCGCTGGCTTCTCAGTGATTGTGTCTTGTCATGTTTGTCCTTGTCGGGCGCTAAACTACTAAATGCCTTTAACAAGCTAACAAGGATAATTTTATCTGGATGCAGTTGAGTTCTGATTGTAAGAAGAACAAAATGTTTGATTTTAGGGGTTAAAGGCTGAATGTGGTAATGATGTGTTGTCCAGCAGCTTTTAAACAGGAAATGAGCTACATCACTCAATAATTTATGAATTGCCTACCAGCACAACAAAGACGTGTGCGCGAGATCAAACCGCTGCCATACAGTGCAAACTACCCGTGGCTATGGCGCTGGTGAGTCACAGGTGGGAGAAGTGTCAGCAAACGACAACATACACTTCTATAGACCAGTTTTGGGACTGTTTTGTGTGCAGATTAATAATGAAACAGCAGCAGTGTTTTGCTGTCATGCACATCCCACATTTGTTTTTTGTAACGGAGCGGAGCGGGATCAATTTGCAGTGCAAAAGTAGACCATGTGTTTCACCTGCTCACTTTCATCTGTCAGACTCTGCTCAAAATAAACATCTCATTACAAACGCTCAAAAATACACACCGAACATCAACAGACATCAACATGACAGCGTTTCCTTTTTTTTTTTTTAAAGACAAATGCCTAAACTGTATCACTTGTGTTTTCTGGAAAGCTTTCCCTTCCTCAAGAAGTAGCTGAGTGTTAAAACACCCTTTGTGTGTTGTTTGATGAAGGCGATTGTACATGCTGTGGTGATGTTTCCTTCCATCTGTCTGCTGTGAAACGCAGCCCGGGGCAACACTGTCAGATGAGAGCGGGTTGCTTGGCTGTATACTGTACATTCGGTGGAATTAAGCCCCAACGCTTACTCATGTGCATTTCTGCATTTATTCATTCACACTATGTAACAGTTGGGGAAAAAACACAAAAATACTTGACAGAATAATGAGTGCACTTTGTTGGTTTTGCTACTACTAAATATTTAGTCAAAAACAAAATGTGTTCGGCTAAAATTTTCCAATATCCACTCCAGAATACTTACTTCATAAAAGTATGTAACATTTGTTTTACACTGTGTCTCAAATCGGGACTGGTTTGAAAACGTGTTTGCCGTAGCTCGGTGAAGGTCACTGAATTGATTTCAAATAAAATGTTATGTGGTGAAGATTTAAATTTTGACGCAAGGTTAGGAGCAGGACCAGACCGGCTCTGGCAGCGACGAGCAGGAGCGGTAAATAAAACTTAAAAGTTAAGGACGGGAGGAGGGGGGGATTTTAAATCCAACCAGCTTTGAATTGGCAGCTTGCTAAACATTTCACGTCACGGGGAGAATCCGACCGGTGTCACAGGAACACACGGTATGATCAACGCTCGCATATTTCTCCTCCATCCACTATTTTTCCGGGGGGTGTGGCAGGCGAGAATAAGAATAACACATCGGTGATCGCTAAGGAGCGATTATTTGGCACTCTTCCTCCCCAGATGGCCGAATGCTTGATGTTCTTGTCACGTTCTGTTGCATTTTCTCTGCCTTCAATGGGCTGTGTACACAACCATTGTTTGATGAGTAAAATTGAAGGCAAGCCTTGTAAACTGTGGATGCCCCCTTGCCAAAGACATGGCACTGCAAAGACAATGTGTGCAGACATCTTTCTTTTTCTTTTGCACTCTTGAGACTTCATGCTCCTTAGCTTGGGGCTCGAGAGAAGAAAAAGACTGTATAATGTGGACAACTTTTATATGTCATACACCGTGAAAACTTTTGTATCTGAGGAAAAAGAAAAAAAGAAAAAAACGCTCATCCCACAATGGATTTATGTTAAACTGGCGCGATAATGCACCGTGCACCTCATATCAGAGTAATTTCACTTTCTCACTTGTAACCAGCATTTGCATTAACGTCTAGACCGTAACCACAACTGGGAAGGTCAAATTATTCTAATGGCTTATATGGATGTGACTTGGCAGTAGAAAGTATGTAAGTGCCAGCGAACGAAAGCAAACATGCAATGTCTCACGTGAGCCAAAGTCCACTGTGAAAGGGTGAAAATTTAATAGATGTGCAGCTGGATTGAACATGGATTGCATTTAAACGTCCGGGCATCCAAATCTGCATGAAAACAACAATCACCTTGGTTAAATTACAACAACATTTAAACTTTGGAATCTGGGAAGAAATGTCGCAGATATTTGCGTCTTTCTGTTTTGTTAGTGTTCACTGTCTCGAAAGGAAAGGTGCTGCCATCCGGACTTTTTCAGTGACTCAGTTGTAAATAGCAAAATAATAATAATAATCCTAATTATCTCCCCTCATACATTATGCGAAAGCAGCAATGTAGTTTGCTGTTTTGCAGTGCACGTATTACCTCACAGGATGACCTCATCATAGCACCAGCAGTGCCACAGTAACTGATATCGATAAAAACAAAATTTCAACCACTGAACCTACAAACACATCTATCCTGTCTGTCCTTCAGTCCCTCTGTTCCCATTCTGCTGTCTGTTGCACAGCAAGTTGTGCAAATCACACGTCAGTTTCCAGAACTTTGCCCCCTGATGGGCAGACCTATACCTGGTCCTGGATCTGTCATGAGAGGACAGTATACGGTACGTCTACTTGTGTGATGGACAAGCGTTATTTTCTTTTTATAAACTGGGACGAATGTTCATATATTTTTGAATACTTTTAGCCTGTTTCAGCATTAATAATTCAGTATCCGACAGTTTGTAGAAAGCCCCATACCCTGGACACGACTGTGCCACAGTGTATGTGAGAGTCTAACTAGTCCGTTCCGAACCTTGACCTCAACCCCACAAAGTACGCTCGGAATAAACTGGAACACCGGCAGCAAACTGGACTTTTGTTTTTACCAACATCGCTTTCATGACTTCACCAATGCACCTGTGGCCGAACGGAAGCAAACCTTGACGGCGGACAGTGGAGGAGGCTGCGGCAGCGCATCAACGCTGATGGGTCTGGTGGCTTTTGAAGGGTGTTCGGTTTATGCAGCACACTGTGTGATTCTGACACTGACTCAAGCGCATCGTACTGAGCCCCAAACTGTGTTAATGCATATGCGAGTGAAGTCAGAAAGTTGAAAGAAGCGAGCTGATCCAAACATTACCCAGACACGGATTCTCCACAACTCAGCTGTACTCAAAATTCTACCCGTGAATATCCCACACTGAGGCGGCAGAGGCTAACACCTTCGAAAGAATTTCTGGGCACACTGAACCGAGGCTATTTGGTGTGCCGCTATATGATGATCACGCTTCAAACCGTATGCTTGTTACCGTCGTCTATTCCAGTCTTTCGAGAGCTGAAACTGACGGGGGCTTTTCCTGCGTGGAGTCTGCATGTTCTCCCTGTGTCTGCGTGGGTTCTCTCGGGTACGCCGGCTTCCTCCCACCGTCCAGAGACATGCTGCGTTAGCCCTGTGACAGACTGGCAACCTGTCCTGGGTGCAACCCGCCTCTCGATGACAGCTGGGATAGGCTCCAGCGACCCTCTAGAGGACAAGTGGATATCGACAGATGATGCAGCCTTTCTGACTTCACTCGCATTTCGCATAAACATGCGGTTATTGAAGATGATAGGATGTGAAGTTGTGCTGCGCCGAAATACTGAAAAGTGCTTCTGTTTTCTCTGTTCTTTCTCTGTGCTCAATCTCTCCTGCTAATGTTCCCTTTAGTAGCTACAATAGCTCTTCCATTCCTCTAGACATTCCCCTGACAAATCTAAAAGTCTGCATGACTAATTTCGTGTTTATGTTTGTGGAGGCATTCGCTCTAATGTATAATGTCACTAATGTAACGCATTTATAAACCTCCCCAAGACGATTCAGTCGTTTGTTCTTCTTTTCCCACTATAACATACGAATGTAAAGTTATAGTGTGGCTAAGGTGATACCACCTCTCTTTGGTGTGTCTAAGACATGTCGACCTTTCTTAAAGGGGGGACCGCTCGAGAAGAAAAGCTAAGTGGCGGCGAAGCAGAGTTCATTTAGTTATCGGTTAAAAGCAAATTAGTGCTTAATCATCAGTTATACCACATTCTCAGCATGTCTATGGGTGAGGTGGGAGGGGGCATTGGCATTTTATTGAGCGCACACAGTTTGCTTTAACTGACCTTGGGTTCAGAAGAGGAGCGGCTAAAATGTATACAATGATTATCCAAATATATAATTTCAGATTCAAGCAGTGTGGCTGTAATGAGAGCATTGGGTGCGTGGCTGGCATTTTGATGCAGCATCGGAGCAATCATGGTTTAACAGGACCAGAGCTTGTAAAATGGTCCAAATTCTTTATAAAACTGCCCATGTAAAAACATTATAAAAGGCACCATAAAACATATTTACTCTGTAAAGCGAAAGAGTACAGCCGCCGTCATAAATAAGCAGTTCAAGGTGAAATATAAACTAGAGTTATGTGGGACGGCTGTTTTCTGAAAGTTTCGAGGGGCTCTCGTGGCATCCCACAAGTTGCACAAGGGGTTAACAAATCAGCCACACGGCCACATTTACTGTAGAAGACAGAAAAAAAAAAGTGAAAAGGAAGCAGCTCGGGCACAGGTGACAAAAGATAGTTCGACTTCAAATTAAATGCCAAAAATGAATTGCTGCGCACAAATAATAACAAAACAACAACCGTTATCATCTTCATAATACAATCTAGCCCTCTGATGAAAAAGAAAAACACGGAAAACATTTCCGACGGCCCTCAGCCCTCGCAACATGCCGAGTGTCTCTGTAAATCTACTTATTTTGTACATTTAATTTTTCCTTCTGACAGAGGTCTCAAATCTTTCTCCACCAGTATGGAGGTCTGGGAGAATTGTGAACATGTGTGAGGACGGGCATTCGTCCTACTGGGGTGAATTTCTTTTTTGACGAAACTTGTTTGACCACCCGTCAGGCAACTGTCTGTATTAATTAAATTACCTATTTGTGGAGATTGGCACGCAACTATATTACATATGAGGACATGTATACAAATGATTTATTATTCTTTATTCACAGAACTAATATTGTTTGATAAATGCAGCCCATAATCAAGAGCTTAGCAGTCACATACTGGGGGACCAGTAAATAGATCAGGGGTGACTTCCTTAGTTCAGTGAATGGGGAATCGCTGTGGATCAAACACTCACAATGTGCTGATCCAGGGTCTGTGTGTTGTCAAAAGCTCTGGTTTTTCATGTTGTTTCATTTTGCGTCTTGGCAGTTGTATAAAATGAAATTAAGAAATAATAAATAAAAATCTGTCATATCTGGTGGCTGAAGTAAATGTATAAATGAACATCATTCGCACCGCAGATGCCAAAGCCTTGTTTTGTGCATTCAAATCATCTGTCAGATGCTTTGGCACAACTTCTTAGAGAAAGGAGGACTATGGTTTTGTGATGAAGAATCCCCCCTTTTTTTTCTCTATAAAATGGCCAAATATCAAAGAGCAACTAATGGCTATAAAGACACCAGGAGTGGACCAACTGGCCGTTTAAACAAAAGGGATGATCAAACGTCAAGAATAAGGTTTTATAGATCTGATATAGGTTTTCTAGATGGGTGAGATGGAAGAAAAAGTCTCCAGGACTGTTGGCTGTGAAGTGCAGAAGACAGGGTAAGGGAGTGATGGGATGGAACTGGCTTGGACAGCCTTGATCATATTCACAAGAACAGAAAGAAAAAATATCTCAACCCTGCCTTTAGAAAACAGACACAGCAGGTATTACGGGGAAAACAACACCACTGATCAGACATTTGGATTTCATCAGCCACTGCATATATGAACTGAGGCATGGTTAAGTCTGTCATCCTTGACCATATTGTTAAAAGTTGAAGTTTCTTTTAAATAAGACATTAGATCACTGCACCCATTCCTACTAGCCAGCCCAAGGTCCCAGGCAAGCTGAGCAGTATTTTATTTCTTGGAAAAGCTCAAAGAGGGAATGGAAATCTATACTAAAAGATAGAAAAAGGTCATCGAGCACAAAAGTGTCACTGTAGATGGGAATTTTTAAGTTCCTCCCTGAGAAGAGTACAATCCAGGCTTATGGGAACACTGGGGAAGGGTGCTCAGAAGTCCAGGGCTCGCTAAATTCACTAGGAATATTGAGGTTAGCCGACCAGCATGAGAAGTGTATTCCCAAACGTGACCATGAAAAAAGTCTTTCTGTGGAAAAAAAAGGCCTTGCCAAATATAATTTAACCCACCAACCGGTGAAACATTATTTTCAGTTGTGTCTGGTCTTGTAGTAGCTATATGATAGATAATTATCTTGTGATCGTCTACTGATAGACTAGACGGTTATTCAAATGATTCTGTCCAAAACGCCTGTAACTCCTCCATTTTTGGGGCAATGACCTTCACTATTTCTAGTGATAGAATACGTAAGAGTGTACTTCCTGTAGATTGTGTACAAATTTGAGTTGGTCATGGGAGCTTTTGACAGTGGATAGAGCACTTAATGTTTCACTTCGACCATTTCACATCGAGCGAAAAATGGACTTGTATTGATATAGCACTTCTCTACCTACTAGTATTCAAAGCACATTACAGCGACAATGACACATCTACTCAGTTGTTCACACAAGTGCACACACATTAACACACCAGTACTGGGAGCAATTCAGGATTCCACGTACAGTATAAGTGATCGAACCGTAACGTAATAAAGTTAATAATAAAGCACTGTAATTCTGATTTATGTTATTAAATTGTAGAAAACCTGATGATTCAAGCTGACACTGTGTCTTAGTCTCCAATGTTGGAAGATTTAATGTTTTTATGTGTTTTTCCCATTTTTTTTCCCATTGTAGGGTCTTGAACATGAGTGGAATGGTCAGGAGTGAAGCTTGACTTTAGGAGTTTCCTTATCGTGGCTTCGACTTAAGGATGTGGTTGGTGAGCTACACATCATTAACCCTATTTGTACCGAATATCCAAACAATTAAAACACAGCACACATTGGTTCTCCTGTAGATTAAATCCAGACAAGAATGTGGTATATTAACACCAACAATGGTAAGGAATGTGGCTGAGTAGCTAGACATGTGACAGAGTTACATCTTGTGGTGTTTAACGAGAGCTGAGAACACTTGAGGGCTTTTGTCAAGACACCTCACCTATAGTATACTGGGCTCATACACCAGGTTACAATAAGCCATCTTATTCCACCAGCTGCTATGGCACAAACACCTAGGAAAATAACTAACATGGCCATTTCAAGCAGAACACCATTCCATGATGGTCAGCCGGTTCCACCTTTGACCAGTCCAGCTAATGAACAAGCAGATGGTCTGGTCTTGTGCGGCACCTTTGACAATTTGTGCTAGGGTCTACGTGATATAAACACTGACCCCTGTTTTGTTAGCATTCTTTCTGCAGCTACAGCCCACTTGAATCTTAGACAGAAAGCAATGCACTGGCAGCCGTATTTGCGGCTGCAGCTGTTGGAACATTTTCTATTGAGCCAGAACAAGGTAATTGTGACCACCCAATAGATACCTGCGCATTTCACAGAAGAGTCAGTCTGATGAGCTTCATGTAGTCTTTATGGTATGATTTCAACGTAAGGAATGGAGACTAACAACTGCCACAGATAGTTGCAATTAAAGACCAGAGCAGTGGAAGGTTGCAAAAGAAAAAATTACTTTACCAGCAAATTGGGGATTCGAATTCAACCACTTAGGTGGCGACTGACATGCTGTTTCTAAATAGGGAGTTCCAAAAGAGGACTGAAGAAGAGAGAGCTTAAAAAGGTTGTAATGAATGTACACTTGTCACTAGGGTGGAAAAGACAGATTCTCCTCAGAGACAGCCAGTTGTTTCACAGCATGTGTATTCGCTGGGGAAATGTTTCAAAAAAAAGATGGTTACAACAAAATGTCAGGGTTTACCTGCTTCAGCTCACACCAGGCTAAATGCTCATTGTTGCTTCACGGGAGTGCAAAAAATAGCAAGCAAGAGGAGGACAGTATACCGGAGGAATGTTGATGGAAGGTCTTGTGGATTGCAAATTTCATCAACCTACGTTGACCCTAAGGTAAGAAAGTTGCAATTCAAATAATAAAATGAATCTGGTGAAGAAGCAACTATAAACTAAAGGCAGTAAACTGAAAGGGCGTTTGTCAAATTGAGGTCTGGAAGACCAAGGAAAACATTTATTGGACTGCATGTAAGATAGGAAGGTCTAGTAGACTTTGTCAACTGTTCTTGCATTTTCGAACGACGGCTCCTGTGGTCTAATTAAAGTTACAACTATACATGTGGCTATAATGAGCAAACATACTGGATGTTTGGAGAATAATAGGTGCAGGATGTCATATAAAGATTTCATGTAATTCCATGCACTTCTCCAGCTCCTATGCTTGGGGGTGGATTGATAATGTTTTGTACTTGTGTTGCACCCAACAGCAAAGAGAACAATTGAATACCAGCAACAAACATCGTACTGTCAGTATAAAGGCCGAAGATGAAAAGAGGATGACTCCTACAGCAAGATAATGATCCTACACATATACACACACCTCAAAATCCACATTGGACCACCTAGAGAGGCTCAAGCGTAAGATCTGCCATGGCTCAACAGTTCTCAATCCTAAACATCATCAAAACTATGTACATAGCTCTTCAGACAGCCCAAGGGCCTCTCAGATGTTTGAGTCTTTTGCAAAAAGAAAAAAAAAAAAAAAAAAGAATGTGCAAAATCCTCCAAACCTGAATGGAAAGCTGAATACAAGCTGTGATATTTGCCGAAGGGGTTGTTATTGCAGTTCTGACCATGCGGGGTGTCCACATCTTTGAGGTTTTGCTTTGATTTTTAATTGTTAACTAGTAGACGAACAAAAAGTAATGTTGCCTAAACTGTTTTTTCAAAGTGTATTATTTCGCTATGTTTGTCCTTCAGATTTCTTCACACTTTTGTTTTATTATATAGTAACTGCACCTAAAACAATAATGGATTTAATCTGTTTATGGTAATTGTAGGCCTTGTATGTTCGAACTTTGGACCAAGTTGTTTCATGTCATCTTAGTGAGGGGCCAAGGTCCAAACATAGAGGAAAAAGTGCATGTTTTCAAACTGACAACATCAGTGTGACACTGAGTAATGCCAGGAAGATGACAGAGATGAAGTGGGAGAGGAATGAATGGTATCAGAATGGACGGATGCCGCAACCAGGACATCCATGACCGTGGCACAAATGAATAAAATCTGTCCACATCAACTGTATTTGTGCACATCGTGTTTATGACAGCATCCCGCTTCAGGGCCGCGGCTACCATCTGTATAGCTTTCCGTCATATGAAGTGGTGGTATGTGGTGATTCAAGTATAAGAGAGTCCACCTGAAGGGGTCATCTCTGGGTTCAGTTCAGTGTACAGTATATAGCATACGGCACTCATTGAGTACAACAACAACCACACAGAATGGAATGAAATTCACGCATCCACTAATACACACAATGCTCAGCCCTGAACAGTATCACATGAGTATGTGACTCATAGTGCAGTGGTTTGCGTTAGGTTTCGGGAGTTGAGATAAAGGTCATGGTTCAGCTAAAAAAAGACCCTCTTCCCCGATCTGCAAACAATCCGTCATTCTCTGGACTAACTATGTGGTGATAGGCTTCACCCCAGTCGGGATGTGTCCCATGGACACAGCAGCAGGAAGTCACATGCAGTAGCTATGTCCTTTCAATTACCTTCAAAAATACGACCACCACTGTCTTTTTCTGGTGAGAACGGATCGCCCAAATGGAGAGTGGAATAGTTTAGCAGTGAAATGTCTTGAAAATGACACAGGATATCTGCTACAACTATTCTATGACATGGGAATTAATTAGTTAATTAAACATTTTTTAAATCATTAAACTGCAGTGTTGTTTTAAATCTAGGTTATTTCTCCAAACACTCTTTCAAGACACTAAGAGTTGCAAAGAATTACAGTACAATATTTGAGTAACTGTTTAAATAATTAGACACGTTACAAAAACACTTGCTCGTCTCACAGTGGAGTTTCTTGGCGCGCTTAACAAAATGTCCACTGATGCAAAATGTGGAAACCTCTGCATCACATTTTCTTCGGCTGTTTTTTTTTTTTTTTTTTTGTTGAGCTACAGAGCTCCTCTCATCTAGCTGTTGCAGTGCGGTGCTTCATAAAGAACAGAGGGCATTAAACACAGTCCCTTTCAGATCCCCTCTTCTTCTGTTAAGCCACAGTTCCTAGATTAATAGGCTGATAAAACCAACAGCAAATTGCTAAATGCATCATATTTAGAAAACATTAGAAAGACTCTGCGTGGCACTGTAAAGACACGATCATGGACTCATCCCACACTGCCAGATGCTGTGGTTAATGAATGCCTCTAACAATGGATTTTGTATTCTTCACTGGAGATGAATCCCTGTATTGTTAGACTATTGTTGTGTGCAGTCACTTCATTGTTGGGCTCATTACCAATTAAACAAAGCTAAAATGTCCCCTGTAGGAGAGTTTTGTCTTTCATGTCAGCTGTTTCAGTGCTACACAAGGAAGCGTGGAAATGCAAAACCAGAGTCGTACGTGTCTTCTGATCTTGAATGGAGTTGTCTGGTGTGGCATTGCATGGGCAGGTGTGAAAAACAAACAGTGCCAAGGACAAAAGCATTGTTCAAATGCATTTCCTTGCTGTCGGCGAGAGGCTGCCATCGTAGATCAAATAGTAACTTCCTGTAGAGCTGTCCGTGCCAGTCCATCAGTCACATTAGCAATCTAAGTGGGGCTCAATCAAGTGCAGTCTCGGTAAGGGGAATCTGTCTGTCCTCAGTATGTGTCCATCAGAAGGAAAATGTTGTATTGATTTCATGTCCGGTGAGTCTACAAACTGCAGCTGGAAGTGACAGTCAGTGACTCAGCTCTGTTCTGGTGACAGAAAATAGCTGAAAAAGAAACAGCTTTGAAGGTGCAAAGAGGAACTACGAAGCAGATGTTTATTGTAAAGACAGAAAATAATTGCGCCTTGACAATGTCACACAAACAGCGTGTGCCAAGCCGTTAACGTAGCGTCACTGAACTCATAACTTTCTTATTTTTGATAAGAATGACAGTATTATGCCAAGTTTATGGCAGTCTGCCAGTCTCACATGCCAAGACAACAGCTCTGTGCAAATTCAAATTAATCTCTTGCCAAGGATCGAGAAAAAAAAAAGGCTAAGAATATTGAAAACGATGGTATCGGTTTTGTCCTGTTTCATGTCTGGTATTTTGCCATCCCCGTTGCTTACCGACTGTTGATATTTACTTTTTATTGTTTTCCGTGTGTTGGCAGGTCAAACCTTTATAATGAGGGCAAATAGAGAGGGCAGGGTGTAAACACAGCGCAAGTTTGCGTTCCGCAGTTTAATACTAAATATTGTCTGCCAAAAAGAAGTGATAACAGAGCTTACTGTGAAGTGGAGAATTCATTTGTTACATCACGCTGCTTGTTTTTGTTTGTTACATGCTGCGTTTGTTCTTTTGTGCTCACAGCATACTCTATCAGTTATAGGCGGCCTAGGCTTCTGCGTCAGTTTGATGGCGTAGCTACGGCAACACTGAGACCCTACGCGAAACCCCGAGCGCCGCAGCAGCACAGACCTGGGATTGGTCCACTCAATAGTATAGAGTGTTTCTGCTGTAATATACTTGTATTTGTAGTATTCGGCTTCTGAATCGATTGTTTTGTATCGATAAAGATGGAACACAGAGGAAAGGTTAACTGAGGAGATTTGGAAAAACGCAGGAAAAAAGCAGGAAGTAAAAGCAAAAACGTAACCGACGGGCAAAAAACAAACACACAGCACTGACTAGTGGTTGGGTGGTGTTGTTACAGAAATATAAATGGCTCCCACTGGTATAGACCTATTCACATTTTGTAAACAATGTGACATATTTTGAGGGGCGGGGCTAAACTGGAAGCAAAATATCTCAAACACTATACCGTGTAAACGGTGGTTAGCATATTTCAAGAGACTGTTTTGGTAAGAATGGACGAGGAAATGCATATTTTAGAGAATATACTAGTACACTCACTCCGAGACCGTGAGTGTTATTTTAAAAAGTTCACTCTGACTGATGGGATGACATTCACCGACCCCTATACTCTCACTCACTGGATGGAGGACAAGGAGGACACAGAGGGGATGAAGTCTGGTCTGTCTTCATCAAGTGAAGCCTCTCCAACAAAGATATTACAAGAAGGAAGTAGAACCACTGTGGAGGGTAAAATACAAATGCAATTTCTGCTTGGACACCACTGAAACATGTAACTAACGTTGCATTAGCTAGAGGTTAGCATTAGCATTAATGTGACAAGAATTGCCTAAATAATGATTAACTTAACGTAATTTCAGTCACGATTTATTTTAATCCAATTATCCAGGCTGAAACTGGTAATGCATTACATATTATCTGACCTGATATGAACTGTTGCGTTGTTGATTGTTTCACTCCAATCCTTTCTTTTAATCGCCAAAGCCAAACCAAAGTTGTCAACGACTGGCAGTGGCTGGTATGTGATAAAACTTTAGTGTGTTTTGGATTTTTTTCAGTTTTGGCACCAAAAAATACAACAAAATGAAATTTTCATGGCTGAAAGTGAGTGTTCACCTCAAGCCTCCCTCTGTTTCGCCTCCAGCTAACATTTCGACGTCGGGCCATGAAGGGGGTCAATAGGCTACACGCGTAGGGCTATGACATCTATGTCCCGCAGTATCCTAAATTTGTCTTTAGTCAACACATACGGCTCTACTGAATATGTAAAAGCATTTATCTACATTAAATGCTCAAGAGAAAACAAACTCTTGATATCTACAGGCACATGCAGCGTGTTTCTGAGAAGAAAAGCCAACATACGACATCCAGCAGAAGTTGTTAACTAACTTCATCAACTTTGAGAAGTTGTTTCCCTGAAGAGCTGCATGGATGAAACAAAAAAACACTCCCTTGTAGTTTTGGATTGTTTGTCTTTATCACCAAGAAACATTTCTTAGAGACAGCAATTTATTTCACACTCCCCCACCGAGAAACAGGATATCAAAGTGCCAAAAAATAAAAAAATAAATTAAGAACAGTATAAAACCACATGGCGAAACTTGCCTCATGCTGAAACTCCCTAAACATGAGAATGAATGGAAAATAATATCAAAATAACCCTTTTTATTCCGCTTTGAAACGGACTGAAGAGGCAAAATAAAAGGATTTGTATTCAATGTTTATTAACCAGCTCTTGAAGTCCCTCCCTCTACTTTGTCAAAGTAACAGTACAATCCCCCTTCAATTTTGTTATTTGGAGACTTAAACAATTCTGTTTGAAGTGTCTCTCTCTCTCTCTCTTTCTTTTTTTTTTGTTTTTTAAGGATGCGGATTTGGCTTGTAACCATGGATTCGCATTTATGTGCCACCAGATTTACATAAAAAGCCCGCAGCCTGAAAAGTTTTGAACAGATTCTGGCGAAAAGTAGACTAAGGATGAGTGACAAAATGAAAGCCTCAAGGACCGGCGGGTGGGAGTGAGGGTAGGGGCGTTTTTTTTTTGTGCGTTTGTGTATGTGGGGGTGTTGGTGGCGACAGCAGGGGGGGGAGGGACACTGGAGGAGGTTGCCGGGTAGCTGAGCTTTAGCCTGGCTGCGTTAGAGAGCAGCAAATCCGACTTGGTTGGTAAACAGGGGCTCCAGGGACACTTCTTTTGCATGCAGACTGCTGCTGACTAGATGGAAGCCCTCTGCGATTCTAATAGAGTAAGCTCATAGAAATCACCGTAGAAAATGCCAATGAGGCGGTCAGCCAGCACTGGAGCACAAAAACAACACGCACTCTTTCTCAAGCACATCTGCACTTCAAATTATTCGACGCACACAGGCAGACAAACATGGACGCTTGCTTGTGAGCTCGACGGCGTTCCCGCGACGTTTCCTCAGGAACAACTCCGCTCAGAGTATCAGAAGGGCGTCATCTCTCTTTAATTTAACCCCCATTGACTTTCACTGGACTCGTTTAAAGAGAGCGCCCTGCTTTTCAACTCCAACAAACTCATTTTCTGGTAGTGGTTTTCAAAGGGGAATGAAACACATTTTAGAAATTCCCAAACTGTATATTATTCTTTTGCCCTTGGACAGTTGTGTCAAAAAGCTTTGACTTTGAATGCGATGACGACTTTGTGCAGTCGTAAGACGTTTTTTTTTTTTTTTTTTTTTTTTTGAGTTTTACTTTCAAATGAGGTTTACGTTCTGCTTCACAGAGCTAGAGTTTTAATTTCATTTTTCTGTGAACTAAGCATGGCTGCAGATAGTCAGGGCCAACAAATCAGCAGACCCCGTTTTTACACCCCAGTGACATCACAAATTCAAGGGTTCTGCCTCTGATGTCTGGCTGTCGGAGAGACTGATGCAAGTTCACAGACATCACCCAAACTGTCCTGGGACGCTGAAATGAATCCTTAAAATATCTGGCATTATCCTTTAATAATCCTTTTTTTTTTTTTTTTCCCTGGTCTATTTTGCTGCAGATCATCACTCTGTGTACAGTATAGAAAGTCTTCTCTGAATATATAAGAGGATGAGAGACACTTCCCCTGAGATCTGTTTTCTCTTCCTTTTCTTTTCCTTTAGAGGGAAGCACCTGTAATTTGTCTTCATCAACTATTATGGACATCCTCAGGAACAAAACCTGGACCTGAAAAGTATCAAATCAACAGCACATTTTTCAGAAAATGGCAGATCCAATTTTATACATGTCCCTGAGGCTTCCCTCTAACTGTTGGTGTGCTGACCCTTCACTCATTTGACGCCGCTTCCCGCAGCCTAGGAGCAGCTTTTTAAGATTGTTTCTGTCTCTCGCAACTTGTGAGATGGGCCTCAACAGGAAAAATGTTAATATGACGCCCCGATGATGTTCAATACACCATCTTGAAGACATGCAAACCAAATTGGAAATAATCTACATGAGACAGAAGAGACGGCGTATCGCCTCATTTTGACATCTGGCATTGTCTCATTTGTCATTTAAGTGCTATGTGCAGACGAAAAACGCTGTAAATGTTGATCTGAATCTCCAGAGGGCTCGGTGCATTCCTTCTTTTCTCTTTGCAGCTTCCCTTTTACCTCCTCATGTCACTGAGTTTAAATCAAAGCTTGTCCTGTAGCTGCAGATATTTTAGAACCACCACTACACCATGAAACACTTGACTTACTGACCCTAAATCAGTATATTTAATGTGAAAAGCTTTTTTCTTTCGTTTTGACATTTTCACTTAGCTCAGATCGCTGCAGCTTTCCTCTTGCCGCAGACCAACCTGCTGTGTCCCATCTGTCCTGTGAAATATGTAAGACTCCTATTAATCCTCCAAGTATCAAACTGACAGACATCCTCCACGTCCAGTTTGGTCACAGCTTCATGTCCTTTTGGAGCGGACGCAGCCATTTTTTATCAATCACCTTGATAGCTCGATAATATGTAAAAGTGTTATTAGCATCACTTTTTATTTCAGTTTGGAAGCAAAGGACATTTCACGTAGATGGACCTTTCAGAGACCAGTGCAAATGTAATGGAGCTTATAAATAAAAAAATAAAAATCGCAAGGGATTTATATAAATCGATACGGATTGATATAAATATCAAAAATAATACTCAGAACATTAGTAAAATCATCAGGACCAGGGCTTTTAAAATATCTTTTCCATAGAGGTCAAGCTAAAATGTTCAAATGATGTGTCCAACTGGACAAATGTATCATTCAAAGAAGAATTTGTTAACAAATTCGACATGTGATGCTACACTTAAATTTATATAGACCAAACAATTAAAAATAACAATAATCACATTAGTTATTCACGTCAGTTGCTTAGCTGATGGTAGACCAATTATTCCCATTTCTGTATCACTGTGTCTTGTATGTAATTAAATTAAAGCATTATGAATGTAATCATATCTCCTGTCATTAAGTGGGCCGCTGCGGAATTTTTCATGGTAGTAGAAATTGATTAGCGCTTGCTCAATTGCCTCCCACATTGATATTCTATGTGAAAATCTTACAAGTGCATAAACAAACAGGGTTTTCCACTGACACTAAAATCACATTGCCGCAACTTTGATTGGAATACTTTATGGGTGTGGGCCAAGAGCGCTATCAAACAATATGGATCGGGTCCACTCAACGTACTGCAAACTGTCAGGCTCAAATGATAAAACCAGACTGAAATTGGCCTGTGTGCAAAGGATTGCTGAGGGCAAGGATTATAAAGGTTTTTCACCCACCACCTTGCCCCCATATTGATTGAAGAATAACTAGGAGATTTATCAACACGGAATGTTTGACAGCGAGTTCAGTAACGCTTAGAATTAAGTTGCAGCTAGCAGGGTGGAATAAAAACGCCGCGACAGAACAGATTTAGGAAGGGACAGCTGGGTCAGTTGGCCTTAATTCCAGTCTACACATACACGTACATACAGTACTAGATAGATAGATAGATAGATAGATAGATAGATAGATAGATAGATAGATAGATAGATAGATAGATAGATAGATAGAATGTACAGGCACCCAATACCATACATACTACATAATAGAACATCACACTATCACACTATACTATTTACACAATATTTACAGGAATTATAGAAATAAGTGAATTGAAATAAGTGAATACAAGAGAACGGAGAATGTACAGTGTTATCTGTCACATACAGACGAGAAATTGAACAGGCGGATGGCTTGAGGCAGGAAAGATTTCCTGTTGCGTTCTTTGAGACAACAGAGTTGTCTGAGTCTCTATTATCTGGTGGAGAGGGTGGTCAGGGTTATCCATGATTGACAACAGTTTGTTTAGTGTCTAATTAAGTTGGATTTAAATTGATAAAGCGACAACCCACAATACGTGAAGAAGAGTTTCTATCCCCATGCCATCCGTCTGCTCAACTCTAAGCCTTAACTGGACTTAAATACCACTTGCATTACTGCACTTTATTCACACAGCTGCTTTAAAATATTCGTGTATATATGAGTTACCACCTCAAGTACATCTCAAGTTTACAGCTTATATTTTATTTTGATAATAATAATAATAAGGCCATCCGTTTTATAAAGCGCTTTTCTAAATACCTAACACTGAATACATTCATCTACTCACACAGTCACACCAAGGTGATGGTAAGCTACCTTGGTGGTGTCTTGGTCGGCGTCTCTGATTATCACCAAACATCACTCACTCACAGTCATGCACAAGTGGTGTTGGGTGTCTTGCCCAAGGATGCAACAGACAGACTAGTGGTGGACGGCCAACCATTCAGTTATCGCACAACTGCTCTAGCACCTGAGCTACAGTTTTGTTAAATTTTATTTTATTTTTCTCAGTTATACATCTATTATGAATTATTAGTTAGTACATATTACTACGTATTACTGGCTGCAGGTACAACTATACATTTCACCATGCAGAGTATTATGTATAACTGTGCATGTGCCAAATAACACCTGCCTTATCGTATCGTATCTTAATCGTATCTTAATTGTATCGTATGGTATGGTATGGTATGGTATGGTATGGTATCGTATCATATCATATCGTATCGTATCGTATCGTATCTTAATCATATTGTATCGTATCGTATCTTAACTGTATCTTGTCTTTAAAGCAAAAGTTAACATGACCAATATGACCTGATCTAATTGGTACATGTTGCTTTCTTCTCTCTGAGAAAGAAATATATGTTTGTTGTGGTTCAGAAAAAAAAAAATCTACAGCGTGTATTTAGTGTTGGACTAACAAGTGTAGAAAGTAACAGAAATTCTATAAGTAGCCAACCCAGACAGATGTATTATTTTCTTTGGTAAATACATAAGGTACCATTCAGTGCAAGAAATTACAACTATGCTGTTATGGCTATTAGCTTTACAAAAGCCCATTAGCCTTTAGCAACAACCTATGCTGACACCTTTCAGGAAGAGTATTTCCATATTAGAAATGTAGGCTTACATTCACCACATGAAACAAATTACATGCATTGTGCACATGTTCAAACCCCCAACTGTACGTGATAGCATGAATAATCTTTTCTATCTCAAGTTGTTTCTAAGTCAATACTTATCACCGAGAGAACATTTATACCCCATCTGTTTAACTCGGCAATGTTATCTTTATGGAAAGCAGGATGTGAGCCCTGCGTTGCCTGGAAGCACATGTGGGATGAGACAGGAGACAGATACAAGAAGATGGGAGACAACACGGTGCATGGAGCACTGAAGCAAAGAAGCAGCAAGGGAATATGTCAAGAAATCAAAGCCCAGACAAGTTGAAGGAGAGAGGATTCAGATGCGCAAACATACACTGTGTTTTTCTCAGACCTGGAGGTGGAAGAGCGCAGCTCAAATCAAATTCCACTTAGCTATTTCCAAACTTGTGCCTGCTCTCGCTCTCCTTCTTCACGACACATTGCTCTGCCTCAAAATGGGGCGGCCTAGCCCATAACTGACCCACTTGTGTAAACTTGCAAAGTTTTAAGTCTAAAGGCAGAAACGACATCAAAGACAAAGGGGGGGGGGCATAGCCTCAATAGTTCCCACATGCCACAGTTCAATGTTTTGTCAAATACTCTTACCATTTTAATCCTCACAATGACGGAGACACTCTTTACCGAGGGTATGCATCGACGTCAATGCCGCCTGAGGCCACGCCCCCCTGAGTGGCAAAAACGTGATGAAATGTAGCAGTAAATACAGTGGACCAGGGAAAATGTGGATTATCAGATAAAATTAAGGACAACTGGACACGACAATGGTCCATACGAACTAGTATGGACTTGGAAAGTCGATCAGGCTTCAGCCAGTTTCAGTTAGTTTTAGGTCATTTCAGTTATGATAAATGTAGCTAAATAAAAGATGCTAACACTAAGAGCTTTACCGAGAAGTGACGTTAGCTATACAATACTTTAGCGACTTAGTAATGCATTGATTCATTTACCTCTCTTTTCTTTGGCTTTCGGCAGTAAAAATATATCTCCGACTGCTTTTCACATTTGTTGGTACAGTCAAATGCACAACAGCTCTTCCCCCTTTTTTCTAAATTAATGTTACATTTTAGGCGCTATTAAAGCCTATGTTTCAAACTAATGCTGCTAATCTCCATGCTCAACTGTCACTTTTTGCCATTCAGTAGCTGTAACCATGGAGACAACATCGTTGCAGCGATGTCACGTGCATACCCTCTATTAGGGGACAATTCTTTTTTTATTTTAGATTTACAAACTAAACCAAATCTTTAAACATTTTTTTTTTTCATGACATGAACAGTACTCCCAACAATAGCAGCAGGTCTTGGCAAGCAATCATTATCATGTTCCCCACCCACCACCACACACTCCTGACAGGAAAGCTCGTTTGGGGTCAAATTATGGTTGCCGAAAGACGAATGCAAAACATTTCTTCTTCACTGTTAAGCAAAAAGATGTAAATGCTAAAGGTGACTACAAGATGATAGATATTGAAAAAAAAGTACAATATTACTAACAGTGTTAATATACTGTATATGCTCATCTGTTGTTGTAACTGTTCAGTTACAAACATCACCTACCAAACCGAGGCAATTTTATGAAACCAATAAACCAGATGTACTGGCCTTGATTCCAAACAGATCTTTTGTGCATTTACTGACAACACACACTGCATCAAACTACAGTTTATGTTTTGGGGAAAAGGTGGCTTTTTTTTAAACACATTTTTAAACTGATAATTGTGAAGTTAGATTATATGAACGGCTCAGTTAATCAACTAAAAGTTAACATTTCTTTCTTTCTTGTGACAGGGGAAAGAATTTATTAGAGTACTTTTAGTTCTTTAATCTTTGAATATTTATCTCACACATCACACCGAGAATGAAGCAAAATTTGTAGTTGGGCAAGATTTAAAATCTTATTGTAATTTGGATTTTTTTGAGGACTATTACTAAATGAAGCCTCTTTGTCCAGTGACCAAGAGTCACAAGAGAATAACATGTTCTATCTGTTGTCATTGCAGTAAATGCTGCTTTGTCGCCGGTGTTACGCCCGTGGCTATAGTTCCACATGGGGAATTTTGCCAAAAAGGTGTGAATTATTTAAATACAACACGCACACTGTTTTCTGGCTTCACTTACATGATTGCAAAGTCATCTGCATTGTTTCCCAATGTTGTGTTTGCCATTCCCATTCCATTTAAATGAGTCAACATTTGACGACTGTCTATTTGATTACCAATGCATTCACTGAAGAACCACAGTGGTGCTAAGACTCACAGTGATGCTTGAAATGGTATAAAATACATATATTTTCCTATTTGCAAAACTCTAATAGCTGGTCGCTCTTTTGAAAAACTGAATTCAAGTCTCAGGAATTGTGTAAATATCTGTATTTGTAAAAAAATAAATAAATAAATAATTATAGGGCTAAGCTAATTAACACATTCGGAAAGAAGTGTATTGTTGATACTGGCAAAACATGTCGCATACAACTCCAAACCATGTTCTTGTTTTCCCATATTTATCTAAGTAATTGGATCGTGTGACACCAGAATCAATCATTCATCACTGCAGCACGCAGATATTGCCAAGATCATTTTTGATGGTTTTGCTGATAGGGAGCAGGGGGATACGAAGGTCAGTTACATTCTGAAGAGAACATCTCGAATTAAGAAGCATGGACGAGTATTAGAGTTTCTGTAATGAAAGTTATCTTTGTAATTACTCTGCACTTGCTTATCTCTGATGGCACCAGTACATGGCAGCAGAGAATCATGATGAGGCAGGATGACATTTGGCTATCCTTGTTTTGTCCTTTCCTCCCTTCAATTAAAAAATAAATAAATAAAAACAATGTTTCACTTCGTCCTTAAAGACTGAAAAGCCCTGACACGACAGTACTGTAATTTGAACCGGTGGCTGCTACTGCAGGGGACACCATAGCACTGTTTAATCACATATATTGACGAAGAAGTTTTCCTTCCTCTATTTCACTGCTTAAACTCATGTGCAGTACTTGCCTTCTATCCTCTGTTCCTTTTTCCAATTCCTGAAATGGTTTCCGAACTGAATGTACACTCCATACCAATGCACAAGGACACCAGTCCAAAGGTTCAGCAGCAAACGACAATCCATCATGGGACTACACAGCACCTGCTGGGACCCAGATGTGCTGTGGCACTTTTTTACAGGGTGGCTGGTGGAGCGCTCCCCAGGGGACTCCCTCTACAGCTGTGACAGTGGCTGCAGTGCATCTGCTTGATCTGCGCATCCCAACCCTTCCCCGCTGCTTTATATACAGATGTGCAAAAGCCAGTCTGGAGCACTAATGCATGTGCCCCAGCTTTATGAGTATAATATATACGTAGGAGGACAGAAATCAGAAGGGCGAAGCAAACAGAGAGGGCATGTTATCCGCGCTGCAAGACCGGAGTGTGGCGTCAGACAGTGAGAAGCAGCTGGCTGCTACTGGTAATGCTTTGTCTAGCTACAGGCTATATATGGCCTCAGTACTGTAGAAATAACTGAGCTGAGTAATCTAGCAAACTATCAGTTTGCTCTACTGCCACACGTCAACTATTATACAGCTACTGATGATTCAGTCTGTATATACCTCATCAGACTTGTACACTAGTTGCATTGTTATACTAGGGGTATCTGACCCATTTCCTTTTCTCCTGCCTCCTTCATTCTGACTTCTAATGGCATCATGTTTACTGTTGTTGTGAAAAGTCCATTGGATTGACCAGTCTTGCGCTATTCACAACCTCACAATTGGAAATTTTAGGTAACTTCACGAGTTGTTTTTGTGTTCTTTTTGGCATTTTCAGGTGGATGTGAACATATATTTTTATTCAGTCATATAATTTCATAATATATCTAAGGAAAATGTTGATACTCCAAATGGTCTCATTCTCCCATCATGCCATTGCATTCCCTACATTAAATTAGACGGACGGTCATTAGCCTGGGCTACTTGACGCCAACAGTTTCCTAGCAACTGATGACTTACAGCTGATGTTACCGCTTTCCCTGCAAGCTTTGGTGTGCAGGATTTCATATCTCAACCACATGCAGTCAGGTTCAATTTTAAGGCAGTACTAGGGTCATTAACTTAGCTGTAAAATATGCACCCGGTGACACATAACACGTATCGAATTTGTAAGACAATAAGGGTCTTGTGTACATAGTTGCATTGCATGCACATATGTCTCTGTTGAGTGGCTCTGATTGCCTTGATTGCACTTAGCAAAGCTGTGAGAGGCTATGCCGAAGACAGATTCTACAATGGTGGTTTGAAACAGCCCAAGGGTTAGGGTTAGGGTTATCAGTCGTATAATGCAGGTCTTTTTTTTTTTTTTTTGCCATGTAAATCATATGAAAGTGACCTTTCAAGCTCCACTATGAGGGTCACATTTCCACAATTGTGGGTTCGGGAGAATTATTTCAACTGGAAGTTATTAGAAGTTTTATAAGCCAGTTTACTCAGGCATTCCTCTAATTTTGTCAGTGCGCCATCAAGTCAAGTTTATGTGACTAATATTACGGTTGGTTTATTTAACCAGCCAATGTTAACTTGTGAAAGTAGCAAACAAATAGACGTTCTAAAGGGTATTTGAAATTTGCGAGGTACGCCTTGGTTCCCAGGAAAGCATCTGTGTGCACGAGGCAAGAAACGTGCAAGAAAAATTGTCACTGAATTGTTAATAAATATAGTGCATGCCACACGTCAAACCACTTCATACTCCTTCAAAAGTCTGATCTGAATGGCCCGGGAAGGTTAAATATGAACAGTTGGAGCTGGGTGTTTTCAGCGAAATCTGATAAATTTTGTATTTTCTGTTTTTAACATATTTTCATAAAAATCTTAAGTAACAAGGCCACAAATTCAACTAAAACGACTGTAGGATTAAATCATTTTTACGATATGCAGATGCACAGGGTTTTTATTTTTGTAGCAGGTTTCCACTAAACTTATTCCAAATACTACCATAGAACAACAGGATGTTTTTATGCTCTTTATTGCAGATAGCAGGAGTGTAAGCGAGTCACTGGAGGGAAGGCATTTGCAGAATCTTTGCCAGGTCATAAAATCCTGTGTTTGTCCCAAGAAAGACAGGAGCACGGGAGCAGAACGAGTTTGTCTGACGAACAATGGCTTGCTGATTCCATTTTTTTTTCTAGTGTCTAGTCACTGTTGCTGGCAAGAGTTTCCCATTTAAGAGCTTCTATTAGCTTTCTATTGTATTATAAAGAATTTGGTCATCTGTGCATGCAGCCTGGTGCATCATTTGTGATTGTTCACGGCACCATATGTGCTGTGCTTTTGTTGCTCTGGATTTGTGATGTTTAAAGAACTGTGTGATTTGATGTAATTTGGCAAAATCATAATACAAAATTCCCAGGGCTAGACAATTACCACATGAAAATCTTGACTATCGTATCTCTTCAAAAAACACATCTAATGAAGGTTATGTGTTTTGTTGCTGTCTTTTAAACATCACAAGAGAAAACAACTGACAATGAGAAAAATGCATGTACTGTAAACGTACAAAATATAAAATATCTGCCTCCTTGTCCGCCCATTGACTGTAGCCGAAACAACTTATGGCAAGGTAAGTCTTGAGGAAGTGTGGAGAAAGATACACAACCTGTCACATGAAGGCAAATGGCCTCACATCCTTGAAACAACCAACCAAGTGCTGTCATTTGTTGAATAGCTTGCCAGCAGCGACCCAGAGGCTCAGCCTGTGTAAAACAGACATTTGCCCAGAGGCCTTTGTCTTTTTTCTATTTCTGTTTTTATATCTCTGTTGTATTTTATGGTCTGGTATGTACCACTACTTCTACATCTGGTATCCTACAGATTCCGAAAAACGTCTGGCTTTGTTAGAAACCAGGGCACAGTGATAAGTATGGTGAGAGGTGGCCTCGGCTTCAGTGACGCTGAGGACCCCACATCCCTACACCTGGCCATGTGGCCGTGTCACTGCATTCAGCAAAGAAGCTGACGTTTCTTTGGATTAAAGAACACTGAAAAAAATAAACCCACACATGACAAACACATAATAAATAAGAAGTATCAACTGACCTGCATATACAACAAAAATGTTCTTTTCACTGTGTGGTTTTTCAGATCTGCCGGTGTCCTACTTAGAGAGAGGAAGTAACCTGTGCCTCGTGTAGTTAATAAATCTGCCTACGAGTCAGGTTGTACAGTATGGGTATAAGGTAGGTACGTACGCTATATATCTACTATTTCACAACTTTTTTTTCTGAATTACACACAGTAGACCGCTCCCAGATTTGATATGCAACACATGCTGCTACACTTAAAACAATCAGGCATATGAGTTGGAGTAATTTAATGACAACCCAACAGCACTTAACATTCTCCAGAGACAGCCCACAGAAGACCCAACGCCATCTCTGGCACTTGTCCAAGTGCTAGCTTTTGCACTTTGCAGGAAAATCCCATTGAGCTCCCCCTGGTGACTGGTTGCGGTATACAACACAAGCTCCACCCATCTAACGTTAGCGGGAGACTTGAGCCAAGCTAAAATATGCATCAAATATATTTTTTTCAAGGATCGTTTCTGTCAGTTTGGGTAATTTACACAATGGTCACGCATGTTCAAGTGTGAATTTGTCTGATACATTTGTTTTAGTTAGTTATTTGATGCTATAGAAACAGGATGTGAACACGTGATGGCTACCAGTTGCCATGCCAACTTGTAGGACCGTAAAAATTTAATTTGACACTATAGAAACAGGATGTGACCTCAACACAACTACCAGTTGCCATGCCAACTCGTAGGACCGTGAGAGTTGTAAAAAATAAATGTGACACTATATAAACAGGATGTGAACTCATGATGACTACCAGTTGCCATGCCAACTCGTAGGACCGTGAGACTTGTAAAACATAAATATGTCATCATGATAATGACGCAGCTCCTTGTAGCTCCACTCGTACTGCGCGGACTCTGGCTCTAAACTAGCGAGATGGCGCCGTTAGTATACACTGGTAAATAGCATCAGTTTAGCCAATGCAAGGGAAAATTAATAGTGTCTATGATGTGATAGCTAGTGTTCACTCGCTGTTACATGACACCTACATGAAGAAGATGGAAGAGCTTGCTGTCGAAACATGTCAGGTATGTTTCATACAACCTACAAGTGCCTGATAAAAAAGAAATAAAAAGGGAGTGCATATTTATATACAGTCTATGGTTTGAACCCACAGCCTTCTTGCTCATTATTCACCTGTCGCTTTTAGTTTGGTTCTAGATCCTCAGTCCCTATGATTGCTTTGCTCCAACCAATAAAAAGGACCTCAGACAAATATCATGGAGAATTTCTTTAACATGATCCACAGTGGAGAGAATCAGAATTGAGATCCAGATGCTCTGATGTACAACGCTTCAGGTGTGTCCTTAACTCGACTCACATTGAGTCAATAGATTTATAAATAGAACAATGATCTACGCCCGTAAAGTAACTTAGTGGCACAGACAGTGCAGGAAGGGGAAATCCAAGAACTTTCAGAGGTTGATACCAAAGACACTTGAAGTAACTTGCATAACCTTGAAATCATTCAGGGATATATATTTAATCATATTGTGTTTTATATCATACCATAAGTATGATTAAAACCAGGACATGTGCACTCGTTCCTGTCACATGAATATGTGTAACACCATCATACATGTAGAGATATTAATGGACAGATTATGGTTAACAGAAAACAAACACTGAATAACGTTAGATTTGAAAAATTAAACTATATTAAAATTAACTGTCACAAACTATTGCAGTGGAGCAACTGCTCAGATGACCCAGCAGACAGTTGAGTATTTAAAAGAAAATAAAAAGGGCTCTGGTTCACACACCTTTCAAATGACTGAGGAATCTAATGTTGATGTACCCTCAGCTAATGCTAACAAGGCACCTAAAAACACAACATTTAATCAGACTGTTAGAATTACTGGGAGTCATGTTACTTTTACAAGAGGGTAACAACTCTGGCCTGCTGGAACCATCTGACTCTTCGTGATTAAATTGTCAGTGAATAGAACAGGATCTGGATGTTAGAAGTTAATTTTCCTTATACTAACAGTGGGGTGTTTTGTTGTATTATTTCTTCCAAACAATAATGAACGCTCTTGATGTTTCATTTAAATAAAAGTTACCGTCAGCGCTTGGACTCCTGCCGTCCTTTGGGTCAACATAATTAGGAGCATGCCCCTTACTTCGTTGTGACCCTCCAGTCATTTCACCACTTACTTCTGTCCCGGTGATAAATTATCTAGCTGGATAGGTGTGCGAGTGTGTCCTCATGAGCACCACTAATAACTCTAAGGTTGCCTTGGTCTCTATGACTGGTGTTAATTATGTGTTGTCTTGTATTACAGAAGAGCCAGACAGGGCTCAAGTGTTACTGGAGGATAATCTATTTATTGTTAATTTATTTTACGACCGGGGCTCACCAGCACAGTGTGACTGCAGCTTCTCTTCCTCATAACAACGGCAAAGTACCTTCACGCCATTCGTTTCATTTATTCATGCCATCGCCAGGTTTTTCTTTTGTGTGTTGGGTGGCATGTTGCTTCCAAAAACAAGACCAGGTGTTCAGCTGTTGGAATAATACGCCTAAAAGCAGAGAAAACGGAAAATAAACATGCACGCAAAACCATATGGATTATGTTGAATTTTAAAGAGAATGAACACCTTAACGAAGGATTCCTCAGTCAAAAGCTCAAACAATTCTTTGTGTAACACACCTCGGTGTTCTATATGTTCCCTCAGGTGCTTTACGGGCTCATTTTTATTCAACACCTGGCGGACGGAAAGGTGGGTATAAGGTTAAGGATACATCCTTGACATATGTAACTGGTGTGCAGCCCACCACAAGGCTTATGCTTCCTTCACACTGCCTGATCCTTGGAGATCAATTCAGATTCATTGCTCAGAATATATATCTTGTTTGGCTGTTTACATTGTTAGTATACTTGGGCCATATCAGATTGCATGGCGCAATACACAGTCCACAACTAACCAGGCAGGCAAGGAGAGACGGCAGCAGCAGCAGCAGCACGCTGTCATGGAGGCCGATCAAGTGTTTTCATTTACTGATTGTGTTAATGTTGAGTGGCAGCTGGCAGACGAGTGAGGTCGCGGAGAAACAGAGCCAAATATTTAAATGATGGCTTTTTGTGGCGCAACTGCTGCCACCTTCGTGTGAAGGTGTGTTTTGTGTGGAGTCAGAGCCACGGCGGGTGAGACAGCTCAGTGGTTAATGCCACACTCCCAACACAGGAAGTAGCGATAATAATTTATACTGCACTGATCCCACATGGGGAAATTGTGGGGCACCCCGGCCATGGACACAGGAGGAAGCAAACCTGTGACCTTTGCTTCCTAAGGCTGCTCAAGCACTACTCCACAGCTGGTAAACAAGTTCCACTTTTTTTTTTGTGACACTTCTTGGCGCATATCAGAGCAGATGCAGCAGTTTCTTGCAGTGTCTTGCACTTCAGCAACACAAACGAGAGGTATCTAAAAGATCTAAAATCCTTGATGTGGTGTACACATTAGCCACACAAGACGGCAGAGGTTACTGATTATAGCCTCAGATGAACTTGCCAAGTTAAACTTTCCAAAATTAACTTTTTGGCTCACGTGCAAAGAGCTGGTGAAACAAGATCTATGCGCCAGAAATACCGGCCAAAAAGATTATGTGTAATTTGTTCTATTTGCACGTTTGCTTTCACCACATATTAACTTTGCTATTCACAATGAGGCCCATTAGAAGTCAATAAAACAGAAATTCAAGCGTTCCTTCCTCCGTTCACGGCCGGAGTGGCAGCTGAATCCTATTGACTCTTGTTTCCTCCAACCTTTCACTCATTCTTTAACTGCACTTAGTGTTTTACACTCTGCCCAATTACCACTCCTAGGCTGATCTAAATCTTACCTTTGCATTAGCGCATGAATTAGACGCAACTGCTAATGGCTGCAACTGCATTTTCTCCTGTGATACCGACTGCAGTCATCCACCTGTAAAAATGAACAGAGGCAAAGCAGATGCTAGGAGTTGAAAGCATATTATCACTCTTCAGTGTTTCATAATACTTGTTTTAACTGTATGATGTAGTGTTCTTTTCTTCCTAATTGGACTCTCAGCAAGGCAGTGACTATACTGTAGAATCAAGCTTAGAGGGAAGTTGTCAGAGTCTTTGATATGATGGCTCAAAGTCAGCTAACCATACAGCTGAAGTGTGCTTTAATAAGGTACCCTTGAAGACTATTACAAAAGAAAAGGAAGTGTAGATTTTCCTCTGCGTTAAAACAACACACTTTCTTAACACTTTCACTATACGACGAATAATGAGGCAAAACATTTTGTAAATCTGTATCTGCTGAGACAGTGTGTCATTTGGCAATATGCCGTATGCACGACTAAGAACAACACCCTGTTAATGTCGGAAAGTTTGGGCATGCTTCAAAAAACATGGAGACAATGCGCCAACGCTGACATTAAAGGCGTGTCATTAGAACCCGTGGATGGTGTTTCATCAAATGAGTGTGCCATACATACATACTCGGGCATGTTCGCTTTGAGCACCGCCTTGGCCGTATGTAGTTTAATCAAAATAATGGCTGTGAAGACGGAGGAAGATGTGGAATGCATCGTGTTTTTTAATGTGAAATAATGGGGGCAAAAATACTTGCATTCATCCTCGAACAACAGCCGTGTATATAAAAGGCCCAGCATGCCTAGAATTATACGACAGCTACAATTCTTCAGATGGATTGAGAAGTTCAAAAGCTACAGTTCTCGCTGCCATTTTAATGGCAATTCTTTGCAACTATACCAACAACCACAGAGAGAGAACAAGGACATAAATGTGAAGGCTGCTTTGTTTCACAAGCTGCTGCTCTCATGGGTTTACCAAGACATACGGATGCTTTTTTTTTCTCTGCAGTATCTTCTATGGGGGTCTCCATCATTATAACTGACATGATCTAAAACAGGCAAAAATGATTTGTACTAGTTTTTGTCTGGTGTGTAGAGAATCCAAGATTAAAAGTGTGTTCAGACACGACTGATGGTGGGGACAGCGTGTTTGTAATTGTTCTTTGCAGTGAGCAGTGTGTGTGAATACACACAACAGTTTAATGTTCTGTACCATCAGATGGAGACTCTCATTAAATCTAGTATGTACGACCAAAGTGGCACAATCACCCCAGTAAATGTTTTGTTGTCAATTTTCCAAGAAAAAAAGACACACACTGAAAGAATAATGCAACATGTTTCTGTCTTTCCTTTTTTTTTCTTCTTAAATTATATATACATGCATTCTCACTTGCCCCCAAAGCAAACATCAGTGCCAACACTGACCTTAAGACTAACTTTTCACTTACAGTTAAATTGAAATCTCTCAGACGGCAGCATCAGAAACCATCGGAAATATGATCACTGGATTCGGTTATTCTTATAATGCTCAGGATAAAATGTCAATGGGCATTAGCTAATTTCATCAGCGATGCTTTTTATTAAATTCTTCTAAAAGCCATTCCAGTTTCCTTGCCAAAGATGTCATATTAATTTAAGGCTGGAGACCTTGAAAGAAGGATAACCCAATTTGTACATTAATATGGTAAGTCTATGATACATTTTGAGGGAATTAAAAGCACACACAGCAAAATATTGCCTGTGATAGAGAGATACTCAATTGCAGAGTAATGGCTTTTAAAGTCTCCATTAACAAAAGGCAGAGCTATTTCATTTCAGAGCATGTGTTCCTCTAGAGTGGCATTTGAACTAAATACTGTAAAATGCAAAGATTTATTTTACGGGTACTAAAACATTGTGTTATTTTAGGACATTGACCATTAATGCACAGACCACTTGTAGCAGAACATGACATCACCTTTGTTCATTTAACCTCTTCAAATTATTACCTGTTGTTTTGCAACGTGTAGACATCCAGTCCTTGCTCGTCACAGATCTTAGGTCAAAACCTTCATCCCGAATGAATCAGCATGGGACACCAATATTGCAAAGAAGCCTCCGCATCGGCGTAAACGTATTACAACCTTGAGAAGCAGCCTATTGTGTCTTTTGTATGTGCACCTTTTGACACTGCTATAGATTCCAATAAAAAAACGAGGATGAGATAAAAGGCATTTTGCGTGCTCCCACTCACTTACTTCGTCCTTCTGTTTGCATGGTTTCTATGGTAACAAGTATAGTGCCTTGCACCCACTGATGCCACTGCCTGAATTTATGCACTGAGCTACAGAAGAAGTTTTCTAAGAGAATTATTTCTCTAATTTAAAGCTGTGTGCTGTTTGATTAAACACTTTCTGTGTTATATAATCCAAAAAGACCCAAAACTGAGACATTGGCAACTGGTAACTAACGCCTCGGTAGTTATGCAAGTATGCTGTTGAGGGGATAATGATTAAGAACAACAAAAGACCCAGGCAGAGTTTTTTGACCTCCTTCAGGAGTGAATTTGGGGTTTAGTGTCTTTCTCAAGGACATTCAGGATGGGGATCAAACAAATAACATGCTCTACCACCTGAGCCCACCCTATAAAATTAAACAGAATATGTATAATTTGATGCTTTTATTGATAACAATGGGGACCCAAAACATAATCAAGTAGGGGCGGGTGTTGGCAAGGACTTCACGATACGATACGTATCACGATAGTTGGGTCATGGTACGATACATTATTGCGATATTATGACATTGCGATATATTGCAATATTCTACATAGTTCACTGAGAAACTTTAAATGCAGCTTAACATACACATTGTATATACGTGCATCAGATGACAGTGACAATTTGTTGGACAAACTGAGTGAAAAAACAATATTAATCTGAATGCTCCATTTCCAATTTATTGCACTTGTAAGGAAAAAGTGGTGGTCGAGGTGCGGAAGTCATTCATGATCAGCCCAAAACATGACTTTTTCTTTTAAAATCAATATCAAGACGTTCAAAACTGATATTGTATCAGAAGAAAAAATATCGCAATATATTGTCATATTGAGATTTTTTCCCACCCCTATTATCAAGCAACCTAAAGATGATTAAAAGGGTTAATGATAGGACTTAAGATATAAAATGAAGAAGAAATTTTTGATAATCTGCATTATTTCTAGTCCAGCAATTAAATTAATCATTGTTTGACAGTAACCATGCAAAAGGTCAGACCCGTACGCCTCAACCGTCTCCCAGAACATTGTTTGCTAGGTCGTACCCTGAGAGAGATATACAGCATCAGAGCTAAATGAAAGAAGTCAAATTATTATTCTGACCCACAAGGGACTCTCTGCATCATGGCACTAAAACACTTTGTGGAAACTGGATCAGTCACATCCAAAGCACGATCAGGCAGCCCAAAAGTGACCGCACATCAGAAGATCAATACGTCAAGCTTTGTTCAGTGAGAGATGGAAAAACAACTTCATTGCACATATTCCTTCCAATTCTAAATAAAGAACACAACACTCCAATCAGCCCAAAGTACTGTCAGGAAAGCTGTCTAGTAGTGTCTCGGAGGATGAGAAGTGCCTCTAAACACTTTCTCAGGAGAGGAGCAAGGCCAGACCCTTGTGGTGGGCTAAGACATATGAGCATTTCTCAGCGGATGACTGGAACGTTTCCTGTTTACTAATAAATACATCTTTAACAGAAGGCTGCGTGTAAGGATGTGAACAGGAGGGAGTAGGATACCACAGTGTTGTGTCTGTTTGCTTTAAGTAGATGAAGATAAGTATGAGATCATCCTAGCTTTGCAGACACAAGCGGCAGTAAGAAATCTAGGTGTCATTTTAAACTATGACCTTAATTTTATTTATCGCTTATTTTTATTTTATTTTATTTTTTAATCATAGCTGCCTTTTTTCATGTGGAAAGGCACAACCTCTCATGACCCGGGAGGAAGAGGCTGAGATGCTCTTGTCTTTAGTCATCCTGACTGCCCATATGCTGACCTTACGAAAGTAGTCGAAGCAAAGCTATTCACAGCGGTAATGCCATGGCTTTTAGAAAAAAATAAAAAATAAAAAAATAAAATGTGAGCTCAAATAACTGCTGTTTTACGTAACCCACACTGGCTCCCGCTTTGAAGAATCTCTCAGATTTTAAGACACTAAATAGCCTTGTCCTCTGGTTTGTCACAGTCTCCCTTTTGTTTTATCATCTCCCATGAAGTTCTCCCACAGCCGCCCTTTTAACTAATCAGAAGGTCGCTGCGGAAAAAACGGCGGGGATGTTTCTTTTAGCTATAAAGGCTATGGAACACTCTGGCTTTATATGTTAGACTTGTTTACTTGCTGGATAATTCACAACATATATTTTTCTAATTTAACCTCCAACCAATAGCTTTCCATTTTATTTTCTCTGCAGTCAACATTCATTTATTTATTTATTTTTTAAATCTACTTTTATATAATGTGAACCACTTTGACCCCTGTTTTGGATATGAAAAATGCTAAATGTGCCTGAAGTGGCAAGTCAGCGAAATCATGTAGTGCTATTAAAAGGGGCCAAACCAAACACAAAAATATCACTGGAAATGTTCCAGTGTTTTTTTTTTTTTACTGGAATCGCTAATATAATCACTATTGCATAAACGCAATTTGCATTATAATGTATACCCAAAATGAAAAAACAAAGAAGAAAACACTGAAATAAAAACAGTTTAAGACACAGACTAAAATATTTGTATAATTATTAGATTGTGAAAGAAGCACGAAGGTATGACCTGCATATAGGCCCATTGTCCCGCTGTGAAACACCAGCCATGTCAGTATACGTCTGCATCACATGCGTGGATGAATATGAGCTTAAAGGGCATGAACAGATCACTGACAAAACTTGTGAACTGTAACCCAGTCTGAAGTCAAACACGCCTGCGTTTGACAGCCTACAATAAAAGAGCAGAGACTGTTTTGTGCGCGTGGCCGTGTGTGAGAATAGTGCAATTCGCAAAATTCAGACTACAGTCTAATTAATGCAAAGTGATATTGGCAGACAATTGCCATTTATTCAAATGGCGCACCAACAGAGGAGAGGGTGCATCTTCACTTAAACAGTTAATGACTTTATTGCTACAAGGCACAAACAATTGCTTGACAGCCAGATTGTGACTTTTAATTTAAAAGAACTGCCAGTAAACAGGGAAGGCTCTGTGATACAGCAGTGAAATGATGGACCTTACTGGAGCTGGAGGCTATGGAGACAGCAACAAAAAGAACAGAGAAAATAGGAGTAAAAATAGGAGTTACTCTTCATTTCCTTTGGTTGAAAAATTAAACCAGGAGGCCAATAAGGAAGCTGGTTTCAACAGAAAGTCTCCAAAGGCTTCTTAAAATGCCTCGAAGCAATGCATGAGAGCGACTAGTAATGTGTCTTATATTTTTAGCTGCTTTTCATTGTCTGAAGTTATAAAAAGAAGACGATTATATTAAAATACAGAGCCTGGCAGGTATCTGCTGTAAACGTCTTGATAATTTGTATGTACAATAGGTAATGATATGCACCTTCACGGTGTTTAATTTGCCCCTATGTGAATCACGCAATGGATGAAAAAAACAAAAAGCCTCTAATCCACGTCGAAAACGTTTCACATAAATGAGTCCAAAGTCTAAATAAAATGTGGATCACTGAAATGGCCCATACACAACATATATACTGCAGCAGTGGCAACAGAAAGGAAACAAGCAACAAAACAACAAGCTGCAACTCAAAAAGGAATGGCATTACATGAGAAATGGAAAGAAAATTGAAAACCTATAAATGAACAAAGCAGGCAAAACCCACTTTAAAGTTTTAGAGGACTGTGCTCGATTGTATCTTTGTGAATTTTGGGCAGCTTTTTAATTCCAAATCAAAGCTTGTTGACCTTGCTGAGATTTCTCTATACTCTACAGAATATTGTCCCTTTGATGTAAGAATGAAGGTTTAAATGCCTACACGTCCATTTTATATGTCATTATCTTGACAATAAACTCATTCTGTTGCATCAGTTACACTTTGAACAACTCAAAAGCAACTATATAAAAACTATAGAAACATAATAACTCAGGAGAGGAAGGCCAAATCTTTGTGATGGGTTAAGATAGTGGTTCCCAACCTGGGGTGCGTGCAGGATATTGTCAGGTTCGAGCAGTCAGTTGTGTTGACTTACCAATGGGATGAGAGTAACGCAGCTTCCCCTCTCCAAACTAACATCACTAGCAAATCAGAAGTAGGGTGGAAAGCTTGGTTGAGATCCAGCATCTGATGCTGTATTCAAGTTAACTTGTGAAAAAATGAGCTCTGCATTGTCGAATTCAGAAATTACTGCTTCCAAAATAAAAATAAAATAGCTGCTGCACATATTTTAATCATCAGCAAACAATGACAACATACCAAATTTATTTATTCTCCTCCGAGTTAACCTGTAACATGAACACCATGATATCAGATTTCTGAAAATTCCGTGCTTTAGTTCATCATCTTTTTCATTGAAGCCACTGTTGTCAGAAAGTAAATTTATGAAGCTAGGAGAATGTGTCCTAGCTACAAACAAAGGACTTAAAAATAGTAAAAAAAAAAATAATAACAACTAATGTTTAAATGTTAGGATGTAAATTTTGCAATTTAGAGTTAGAATATGATCTACAGTTTTGTTGTATAAACTGAAACCGAATTAAATGGTTAAATCGCTAATCGAATAATTCCTCAAATTAATTAGCCTGGAATTAGCCCCATCTGGAAAAAAGTTCAGGCTGTACAGGGTGCAGCTTTTCTTAGATACAAAAAGAAAAAAGGTTTGGAACAACTGGGCTAAGACATACCAGTTATACTACAACAATCTCTTTGACATTATATACATTTAACATTATATGCTTTGCGGCACTACAGTCGAGATGCTAGAACTGTGCTGAATTCTACCGACACACCTGTACAGCGCCTAAAAGTCATATCCAGCATGCTTAATGACCTCATTTAGCTGAGGGGAGGTGAAGGTGCTCTTAGCCTGCCACATTTGCCTAATTGTTTTTTAATTACACCTCAGACTGTATCATCTGCAGTAATTTGAGACAGCAGGTCAGTTTCCTGACAGGATGATAAAACATTAATGAAGTATTACTTCGTTTAAACCCCATTTTTTTCTTATAATAATAAATTATTTGATGTCATATTTTTATTTATCATGGTTTGGAAAGTGCGGAAAAACCACACCTGAAATACATGAAATATCTGACAGCGATTCACTTTATGCAGACTGTTACTACAACTCCATTTCAAAGTTTGCCTGGACTGCAGGACGTTTCCGTGAATGCATCAGCTGCAGCGGTGGAAGGCTTCTGATGCTGAAGATTTTATGGCATAATGATGACGACACCATGCTCCCTACCTTGTTGGAAACCGTGCTTGCTGGCAACATCCAGCTGTCTCGCCAGACGTCTTTAGAAAATGATGACCTTGAAGTGGGTAGTAAGGCACCCTTCCCCTCCTCTACCCATTGAAGATTTCACAGCGCTTGCTTGAGACTTCACAGTTAATACCTAGCAATGGCAGAAGGCGTTCACTTCCACACGCTGGCATGGAGATCTCCGACTGAGATTCGCCCCACGTCTCTGGATGTATGCGACTTCTAACAGATTTCAGAAATGTTGGTTTTTCATGCTCCTTTCATAGACGGGTTTTGGCAGATGGCCAAGTTTGTCTGGCAGGAGACCTCGCAATAAAAGCCCCAGGTGCCTTTTTTTTTTCTCTTTTCCTCACAAGGTACACAGGTTTTGGTTACTCTGGTGTTGGCAAATGCTAGTGATAGATGCTCAGCCCTTCCAAAGAAGGGTGAAAATGTCAGGTTAACATATCTGAATATTGTCTTGCTCATTACCTCTAGAGTCAGCTCCAATACGGAGCATATTGCGTCTAAGGCTTTGTTCAGACTGTAAACAAACCCAACTGGGTTCAATCTAGGACAGAATTCCAGGGGTTCATATTGGATTTGTTTGTTCAAATATCTACAGCATACCTGCATCAGTTGGTGTGGTGATGACATAAACACCTTATTACGCACCTCCGCTACTGACGCAATTTCACACTGTGTTGTTCAAGTTGTTCCCTTCCCTTCCAGACAACTACTCTAAAGATGCTGTGTCTTCAAGAACTGTTCTATGTACATGTTGTCCTCCATATCGCATGAAAACTGTGCAGCACTTCTGTCAATCTGGATTTGACTGTGTTGTTGTGCGTCGCACTGCAAGTGAGACACTCTTAGACACGTTTCAACAATTTGAGCATCCGGCGAATTCAGACTGACACGCGCTAGGGGACATTTGACTGGATTCACATTTTAATCTTCTTTCATATGTGGTTTGAATCCAATTTACAACCCAGCTCTTCACGTCACAGAGTTCACCTATCTGGTGACACCTATTTGTATATTGCCAGGTACCACCAAATACGCAATGCCAGTTGCGTTTGTACTGTAAGGTTATGTCCCTTATAGGTGGTTTAGACTTTTTCACCTGTGTTTCACTTGGTCCAATATTCTCTTCAACTTGCAGGTTCGATAGCACCGATTTCCCCTCCGATCCAACGATTGGTAAAATTCAGGCTGGCATCTGCCGTATCTATACGATACTGATACTTTGTGGAAATACAACCTAATGTATCTGGTAAATCTAAAAAATAAGTAGTGTATTTCAAATCATAGCTTCATAAAGAATACAAAACATCAGAGTAATAGGCTATATTTATTTATTTTAAACTCGGAAGTATATTGAGGTAGCGGCCTCATTTACTATATAGCCAAGCTAATGCAGCAACTGAAAAGCCAAACAGAGGACACAAGCACACAAAATATGTGAAAATGTTGTTTCAAACACTAAAAAAATAAATGAGTGAAATGATAAAACCAATAAAACAAATTATTGTTTAACTATTAAGAACTACTACAAAATGAAAACTTGCATCTTAATTCCGGCACCGTGCTCTCCTCTTCTGTCCATAAATGACTCATATTCTGTGTTGTGGTTTAACCTGAGGTTCACATTGTTAGTTGCGTTGCCGCAACTCAACAGTTTAGTTACTTTCCACTGTGGTACTAAATACATTTGAAAGGCTGAAGTATCGCAAGTATTGATATTTTGATTTGAGAATCGATTTTAGAGCATAAAAACCTGGTATTGGAAGTACCAATATTTCCGTATCGATCCATACATCAGTAGCATTTATATCCTGTAGTACTCTAAAAGAGCCTTTAGTGTCATGGGAGAGACCTGTTAGAAAGTGTTTGCCCTTCTATTTTATGACTCTGTAATTCCCAGAGCTGATTCTGTGGTTGCTGGTTTTGGAATAAATTTGCCATTTACATGGCCCCAAGCAGTACATAGATATGTTAGTGCAGGGCTCCACAGGAGTCAGGGAGCAGGTTCAAAGTGGAAGGGAGAAGGGTATACCTTACAATCTTAAGGTATATTTAAAATGACGGTGGACATTTTTTTCCCCCAAATCGCAGCTAATGACAAAGAAATCAGATGTTTCAAAACCCAGGAAAAGCTTGTATACATTTCTCCTTGTTTCCCCTCCCCTGCCTTGCTTTCATTACGGGGCAATCTGGACTAAGTCCACTGAAGTAGAAGCAGTCAATATCACCCTGTTCTGTACCATGTGAAGGGTGAACTCTAATCGGGGCCTGCATTGGGTGCATTTGTCCTCTAAGGAGTAGCTCATCTTCCAGATAAAACGTGTTGAAGCAGAAAGAATGAGAACCCTGATTGCTTTTGAAATACTTTAGAGTCTCCTCTTCCTTAATATAGAATGTTAAGGCTCTGGAGCAAAGACAACGGTCAAGTTGTATTTGTCATCATTACGCATGCATTATGCAACTTTACAATCAAATAATTAATAAAGTAAACTGTGTTCCATTATGTTATTTTAATAATTTTCAAAAAAAAAAAAAGTATAGCAGTATCCATGGTTAAGCTGTACTATCAAAGCATTACATATTATTTACTTTGTTAGTGTTGGGGGTGGGGCGGCTGTCAGCAATTTCAAAACCTGGTGAAGCAGCATACTGTAGCACAGCTACAATGGCAAACCCATTAGCCTACATTGTTGAATGTAATAACCAAATGATGGTTGCGGCTGGTGGTAATAGTGCCTTAAGGTTATAACTGTCAGTGATCATCTCTGGCAATGAGCATTACAGGCTGAGCCCTCCCCTCACCCATCTACCAGGATCCATAAAGGCCACCCCGAGCTTTTGTTCAGGCAATCAGGATATGCATGGACATTAGTTTTGAAAGCCAAATGGTGCAATTCAACCCTGACCTGCCTTCAGTGTAAAATGAATTGAGACTGAATTATTCTCCCCCAGTTACTTTCCTATGCAGCACCATCATAAAGAGCAGTCGCTCTAATTTCCTTTGACAAATTGTTAAAGAGCCCTGCCACTAATGTGTCAATTCATCTCCACTCCGGCTACTTTAGTACGATATCCACACACACTAGGGCCAGGACATCCTACTGAATATGAACTGCAAGTCTGTTTTGTTTACATGATAGAAAATAAAAAAGAATATATGGTCAGTCCGTACTTTAATTTTGAGTCCACAGCCACTTCAACACGGTCGTTGGTGTAATCTACGCTCAGTTGCCAGTTATTAGGGCCACCTAAGGAAAACCAATTCAATCCATTAAGGCAGTCCTGCAATAAATGCCCCCCCCCCCATGATTGCTTTGTTTCGTTTGTTTGAAACTATTTGAGAATGGTGGTAATTGAGTTGCTTGATCGTTTTGGATAAAGATGCTGTTCAGGTGTATTGAATGAAACGCAATCAGGTGCTTGTGTTATTTAGCCCGGCCTCCCTTGTAAAAATGGGGATGTCAAAATAATAGAGAACAATCCACACACAGTTGAATTGTTGTATTTGCAACAGTTCAAGCTCTAGTGTTCCCAAATAAACTCATCACTGAGTGTGTAATTGGAAAATAATAGTAATAACCACAATGAATGCGCTGCTTTATTCAGATAAAGTATATCTACTGTATCGCGCGTTTATTCCAAAATGAATCATTGTGTGTCTGTAGAAATTTAAACACCGCTCTAGACTCAACGCTGTCTGACACACAAAGTGATTTATTTGTTCAGTAGTCACAACTGTTTTCAATTAAATGTGAACAGCTCTCACCCCTTCATGTTTTCTCTGTTGTGCAGCTGACTTGTAAATTTATATTGATCAAATGGAGAGACGGAGACAGTTGAAAGCTGAGGAAACCTTAGATTTCCCATGCTACACGGATACTGACAATTAAATGCCAGACACTCTATAGCAAGGAAATAAAGCCCGACACGGTCCTTTTCATGTTTCCCTTAGTTAATTGTGCGCTTGATAAAACGGGCGCACCTCTGATACCTCCTCACGCCCATCCCCATTGACGACCTTTGAATGAATTTTCACACTGGAGCCCGTTTCTGAAGTTTGCACGTTTGAACAAATACACAAGGGAAGCCGGCTTTAATCTTGTACAATTAAGATCTATAGCTGTACTTATGAACACTTCTGATCGTTTCATTCACTATTCACCCTAAATTTCATCACTATGTTGAATGGCCACAAATAGTTCTGTATTTACTTATTACGTGTCATTGTGAATGAGCTGGATTCCAGTTGTGTCTATTGTTTTAGTTATAAGTAGCAATAAATTCTAAGTTCAGTCTTTGATTATTTCATTGGCGCATTAATTTCCTAACTATTGGTGGTTGCTGTTTGAAAACTTTGGGATCATCGTGATGAAGATAGGAAGTAGAGAAGATTTTTCTCCACATACTTTACTGAAAAACTAAAAGTGTGTTTATCCAGATCAGCTTCTCGTTGATGAGCCTGCACTCTGTGTTATAGTATATGTCAGCTTCCATCACTCATACATCTCCTTTTCTATGACAGGGCCCTTTGCTGTGCACTGAGGAAACCATCCTAATTTGCACCATGCTGCACAGCACTCTTCACTCGATTTTAGTATCAAGGGGATTTTAATCACATTCTCACATATTACATGATCAATCCAGGGAAAGCAGAATAAATTATTTAAGGGGCAAATATGTTTCCCTAAAAATGCATCTGTTCACGCCACTGTACCAAATCTAAACAACGTTTTATATCATATGCATGCCAGCCCAAGCCCAAGCCTTGTGGCAGTTTATTTAAATAATCCCATTTATACACACACACACACACACACACACACACACACACACACACACACATATATATTTATATGTGCATATATATGTGTGTGTGTGTGTGTGTGTGTGTACATTCTAGTTTTTGCCCAATCTATAGATGTATATACTTGTCCACTAAACTAATCAAGTGTTTAATATTTCAGATGTAGAGAATATTCATAATTTGAGGTCTAAATCATATGGGACTGTCCCCGGTGTTGTACCTGAGCTGTTGTCAGTGAACAATTTAAAGATTTAATATCATCATATAACTGGGGAAGATAGAAAACAACAAAAACTGCTGAAATTGAAAATATGAAAAAGAATATGTTTCCTTCATTTGTTCGCAGAGTAGCACAATATAATCTTTGTTCAATGGTTCAATATTCTAGACAATGGTGTCAAAATTTGTAAAGTGTTCAGCTCTCATTTCATACGTGTGCATTTCATACGGTTTTCTGAGATATTTCTGTTTTCGGTAATTGAAAACTGAATGGCAACACTAATTGAGAAAATACACACCATCTGCCTCAGATGCCTGCCTTTTTTTTTTTTTTTTTTTTTTACAGAAGGAGGTTCACATAGACACAGTGGCTAAACTAGGGAGGGATCTTACAGCATCTTACAGGGGTTGAGTGGGCTGCCTAATGCTGGGTTTATACTCCAGCATCAACGGCGTACCCCGCTGTGCACCTCCCCAGAAATGTAACTGTGCCTCATGGCAACGCAGACCACAAGAGCTGTGATTGGTCCGCTCGGTAGTAGCACGTTTGTAGTATTTCCAGCTACTTCTTCATCTCCCCAATTGATTGTTTTGGATCAATCGAGACGGAACATAAGGAAGGGTGAAATTAGGATGTTCGAAGATACATCCATTTGTAGGACTCATCTTCTGTGAAATTTCAGCTAAAATTTCCGTCGCCATTGTTGAAAGTGAAGCAGGACGTAGAACAAAAATAAACGCGACTGTCAAAAAATACATAGCGCTGACTAACAGGTGGGTGGGTGGCGTTTTTACGGAACGAGCCAGTATATACCACTCTTAAGAAGAAAGAGCTCAGTGGTCGCCATTTTGACAGCGATTATAGACTTTGCCCGTCATTGCTGCTGCATATCTCTTTAGTTTGACTAAACATTTTCTTTCTGAAGACGACTTATAACTCTGCTGACAAACCCATCAATCACTCCTCCCATACAGTCAGCTCTTTCAAAAGAAACCTTGGTGTCAAGTTCCTCTGTTCAGTAAAGCACTCAGCACGACTCACCTGTTGTAAACATGCGGTGGATTTGCGGCAACCCCCTAATCTTTTTTTAATGGTGGAGGAGGGAAGAGCGAGCTTCCTTTTGTGGCTTTTCTCAGTCTAATGCTGCTAAGACTATTAGGACTGAACCATGGCGAAGGCTTTGGGGAAGTCTTTTGTTAAACAGATGTTGGTGCATGAGCGATAACAAGATTGAGTTCCTTTCATGTTCGACAGCAAAGTTTTGGATTAGCCACAGTGTCAGGGTAATGCGGTGCAGCATCAACAGGAAGGCCTCCGAACTCGTATTACTAGTTGGTTGAGCTGATCCTAAAAGGAAAGTCTGTGTTAACGCAAACTGATGAGCGTGCACAGATCACTCGATTACCTCCTTCCCTTCGTGTTCTTCACTTCTCAGGAAAACACTTCCAAACAAATGTAGTCACACATCAAGCGGTCCACCCTGAAAGCACGCTAACCATTAACATGAGCAACGATGAAAATCTTCAAATGGATCCAAAGCCAACCTGTGTTGCCAAATAGAGATTTTCTTTTTAGAAACACTGTCTACATGTATTCTGAAGACTAACTAGCTACGGTTCTTTCAGTGTTTTACATGTACTGTCAGACCATGGTACGGTAACATGCGGCTTCTGACAGCAGCACTTCACACATTTCCTTCTCCCAAAAGATCTCACGCAGGTTTCTGTTTTCAGTGCTGAGCATGTGAAGCAGGTTTCTATAAAAAACAAAAACAAAAAAAAAAAACATGTCATACCTACCATCAAGGGCTCGGGAATGCTACAGCGCACATATCTGGAGGGTAAAAAAATGCTACACACGGAATGTAGCCTATGCTAAAAATGGCTGCAATCCCCATAGTGATATCGTGCTGATGTCTTATGACGGTCAGTAGATAATAAAAATTTTAAAAAAAAATGATATGATAGTCTCAGGGTAAGAACAGCATCATTTTAAGGCTAAAATGTGAATAAAGCTGTAATTTTAGATGCACGCTGTGTTTAAAGCCACACTATTCAATAGCATTTTTTCTCTTAGTTCCTCAACAGTTTCCTTAAACGTTGGATGGCAAAAGCCAGCATTCTGCTGAAAAACAGTAAATCAGCAAAAACTGATCTCATTCACCTCCGCCTTCGAATGTGTTTCGCCTGCATCACAAACGTTATTGCTGAGTGTTCCTCTCTACACCTTCGCTTGACCAGGAACTCTTTCTTGTCTGCCATCACCGCACCAATGCTCTTATTTAAACTATGAAGAGAATCTCTTGGATTTGAAACCACAGGGTAGCGTGGGTGCAGTTTTATATATAAAGGGCGTGCACTCGTGAAGATACAAGCAAGCATGTGGTGACAAGAGACCACGCAATATTAATGGACTTCAGTGAGGTGTAGTGATGATGGGAGTAAAAATCTTGATCAATCGGAATCAGGCAGGTCTTCACTTGAACTTAATTTTGATGTGAAGCAACCAGGGTGATAACTGACCGAAGCAGTCGACTGACATATGACATGCACAAAGAAAACAAGGGAGATTAGGTGCAAGATTGTTATATTAGAATGCATTTGTTTTCGCTAGTGTACCCAATAACCACCTAGTGTGCGCAAGCAATATTTTTATGTTCTGCTTGCAAGCAGAGCCTGGAATGTCAAACTGTTAGCTACAAAGAGATAGACAGCAAGCAAGTGGCTTTGTATGCAGAGAGAGCTTAAAGCGAAGAAACAACTATTAACAGCTGAAGATGTATCTCCAGCTATTAATAGTAATTTTCTTTATGTGTGCTAAGTCTTTGGATGATCTTATTATCCACTTTAATCTGCATCATGATATAATAGCCAAGAATATACTTTTGTCATCTTCCATCTTTCCTCCGTACTTCACGTCTTCACTGAGAGGGATTAAGATGCAAGCAGGGAATTTTACTAAGAATTATTAGCATGTCCCCATATTGTCCACACCTACAGCAGGCAGGAAGTTGGAAAAAAAAAACAAAATACAGAAAACAACAAAAATGTGGACAATTAGTGTCCTCAAACAAGGCAGCCGGACACTGATTGAAGACTAAAGCAACAAGCTGATGGGCAATATAGAAAACTGTGCGTATACGCCAAGGCTAATTGGAGATTAGAAGGAGTCGGGCAGGCAGGCAGCAGATCAGTGCTGATAATAGGTAACATGTGTGAAGGACAAGGGGGAAGTACAAAAGGTACCTAGGAAAATCAGAAACAAAGAATGGCAAATAGGATTGAGCAGCTGTGACCATGACAACATGTTATTTCAAGTGTTTTTTTTTTTCATGCTTTGAAAAACAGGAACACAATTCATTCACTTCAGTCAGTAGGGAGTGACAGTCAAAGAACAACAATAAGTGTGTGCATGTGTGTGTGCGCGCCCATTGAGGCCCTAATTTCAGTAAACCTATTCTTGCGCTAAGCAGTTTTGTTGACTTACAATTTTTTAAATCTGTCGTCCTTGAGTCTTCAGTGTATGCAATTATTGTATGGGAAGGCCTTAGCAATACCAGCACCAAAGAGCTCCCCTTTCCCCCCATTCCCTTTGTATGTTTGAGATGTCACACCAGTTAACCTCCCCTCCTTGATTATGCAGTGATGAATATTATGATTATTGTTTGACAAACTCTGAGTGAACGGCTTTTGAGGAGAACCAGGTATGCTCTTACCTCCTGTTTACTTTGATTAAAGATTAAACGCAGCAACTGCAATTTACCCTTCCTCCAAGTTGGTGTTTGAAATTAATGCTCAAGCAAAACTTTTACCTGGTTTTAAAACTTTCCAACCTGACATTACGTGATGTGGATCATTATCTGTTAGGTCTGTGCCGTCATCTTTTTTTTTTCTTTTTTCTTTTAACATACTGATATGTGATGTACTAAACACAAAAAGCAGACCTGCCAGTTGTTTGTGAATGCATATCAGGTCAAGGTTTGTTCATGTCAGACACACTATTTGTCACATCTTTCTGCCTTCAGACAATCAACAGCTCAAGTAGGGAAGTGTATTAAAATTGTTTGTGCCTGGGGCGACCTGATAGCTGAGTGGTTAGGGTGCAAGCCCTTAGCAGCTGAGTCCCCTGATTGATTAACTTCGCTGCCTGTCATTCCTCCGCTATCTTTTCTGTCTTTCCACTCCGTCGTATCTGAATGAAGGTAAAACGCCAAAAAGAGAATCGTGTGTGTGCCCATTTTCCAAGTGTAAAGAAGTGGTTTATCTTTTCCTTTTCATTATTTAATAAGTGATAAGTTATAACAAACTGATATGAATTTCTAATTTAGTCTCGCATGTTTAAACCAGATGCTCAAGCAAAGCCACCCACAAACTTTTTCCAATGTACCCACTGAAGCAGCTTGAAGAGACGCAGATATCTCCAAGAAACACCACAGATCGTCAGGATGAAAGACTTTCATAGAGAAGGTATTGATGAAGTTACTAACTTCAGGATAATCTGCTGCAGAGGTCAAACAGGTTAAAGCAGGGGGTCTGTGAGCCCTAAGGGGTCCATGGAGGTACTGCAGTGGGGTCACAAAATCTTTGGTTGATTTGATATTTTTATATATATATATTTTTTAATTTTCACCCACAATTTAAATTCTTTTAAATAAACATTAACACAAATCCAACATATTTTAGTAAAGGGATAAATGGAGGCAGAAGATGTAACCTATCAGTCAGCGATACAACGGCTGTCTCAATAGCGCACCTTCACACAGAGCGCCACACTAGTCCAGACCTGTCAATTTAAGCCTCCTGTACACAGTAGGCCCCACCCCTATCGCTGCATAGCCAATTGCGAGGCCGCATATTACACTCCGACTCTGTCAATTTCCCCGCAATTGGCTGAGAGCCAATTCAGTCCCTGGGTGAAACCCCAGACGCACACTGCAACATTAGCATAAGAGAAGCTAACAGCGCAGCTTGCTCCCATCAGCAAACTACTGAGGCCAAAATGGATCACTACAACAAAAACTAGAAATAAGAAAATTAATATCTGAACATGTGTATCATTTGAATACCTTAATATTGAATGCAGAATGACAACAATAATATATATTTATAATTTGCACTAGGCCGAGTCTAATATAGAACACATATAGTAGGTAGGGGGTCCCTATTTAATCTCTCCATCAGATGGGGGTTCTTGGCCTGGAAAACGTTGAAGACCCCTGATGTACACTATAATAAGACAAAATTACACACACAGAGATAGTAGAGCAACAACATGATGATCCCTTTCATGCTACATGATCTTCTGCTCTGCTCTTCCGACTATACCACTGGATCAGGTAAATGTTGGGGAGGGGTTGGGAGGTTTGTTGACAAGACTCAGAAAGTTGCCAAAAAACAAGTTAAGTAATGTTGCATGCAGTCCACGCACTCTGAACCAAGGGGAATGTGATTTGGTCCACTGGTGAGATTGATCCAGAGCTGGAGTCTGCTCTGCTGCAGAAAACACTGAAATTGTGCTCCATGTGGTAGACCAAGACCAAAGCTAGAATCACTTCCCCAAGCCCTAGAATCTCTGGATCCCCAAAGAAACGCCTGAGTCCTAATTGGCTTTTGTGATTGGCTTGTTAGATAGCCTGGGTCCTATCCTGAAATTCCCACTCAAGTCATTCATTTTCAGTGCGAACCATTGAGCTCTAACAAGATGTCCGGTCCTGCAGACAGGCTGCTGTGATCCTCCCGAGGGCAAACAGGACACTCTCTCACCTCTTGTGTCTTAGAAAGGGACTCCCTCAGGAGATGACAGGGGCCAGGGATCACGGAGAGTGTCACTATAACATTCTCTCTCCTAAACACAAGTTCATTCCTCACCCCCAGTGCATCCAACTAATTAAACGCTGGGAGGAAGCCTGACTTCAGCAGTTACGTGAACCTAAGTGATAATTATGGCCAATGCCAAGATGCCACACTGACTGCAGAAAACAAAGTCTGCAAGAGTTGGTCTTTTGGGCTTTAGAATCATCGGATACACGATTAAGATGAGAATTTCAGTGCATGTCACAATGTATCCATGGAGACACAGCAAAAATGGCTATTAATAGTATTGACAGAGTGGCATCTTATCTTTCTTAATATCCTGTTTAAAACATCTTCTCGTTATTGATTGTGTAATTGACTTTTAAAGTGCAATATTAGTAGACAAGTCACAGCTACAAGCGAGAGTGACTTTTAATGACACAAAATTGATTCACTGATTCAATTCAGATTCTTACAGATGATGTAATTACTCAAAAACCTTATCAAGCTACTACTGAATTCATCAGGCACATTGTTGGCCTGCTGACGATTCCCTAGTAAGTTGTACTGTACAGGTAGTATGGCATCTTCTCTAGAGAGCTGAGCTTCTACTCTGAAAGATGTCTGTTTTACAGCAAAGTTCCCATGGAAATATGTTCACAGCCGACGTGTTTCTAATTAACTTTGTCTCAATAAGAAAATGCATTTAGCGCGCAACGGTAATTTCCATGCCTTCCAGCCAGCGAATGATGGTTGTTCCATGCACAGGTTTCTAAGTGGTGTATTTTTCAATGTGATGAATGAATTATCTAAATAAGGATAGTCAGTGGCCCAAGATTATACATGTGGTTATGCATCAAATGTTTTGGAAAATTGTGCCTTGTTCATAACAATGGCAATTCACTTTGCTTTGTATTGGGAAACACTTTTGTCCTGTGGAGTAATTGCCTCAAATAACAGCTTGTTCCAGACAAGAGAGAGATGACTAAACAGAAGTGATATGTCGCAAGGCAGGAGGTCAATTAAGATCAGTAGTCAGAGCTGCTGGTAAAAAGACAAAGTAAGGCAGTAGATCTAAACACACCGATCAGGCATAATATTATGACCACCTTTCTAATATTGTGTAGGTCTCCTTTGATACTGACAACATGGTGTTGGTAGGACCTTTGGGTCCTATGGGTTGAGGGGAGGTGCCAGGCATATCTATGTAACATCTACACAAAGGCCAGGTCCAAACCAACTGTATTGTCACAAGATGTCCAGTGTTACTTAGCTCTCCTGTCAGTGGTTATGGTGTTGTCCTTGACAACACGTATATAGATATAGATAGATATAGAAGCTACTTATATATAGACATATATCTGAGCTATGCAGCATTATATGTCCTTTATATGACAAGGTACGCTCTAGCGTGTATTGGCTGACTCCACAGGCAGTCAGGATATTTACTTTTTTGAAGCTGAGAAGGGAAGATGCAGTCCAGTGGAAAGAAGCCGAGGCTTCAGTTGCATTAGCTGCAAGAGGAGAGAGCCGGTGCGGATCATTTCCTCAGAAACTTAGGTGCAACTGGTGGCAGCTTTGTTCAAAACGCTTTCCAATGCAAACAGAAGCCGACTGATTCTGCTACCATGAATTTCAGCGTGGGCTGTTTTCTCCAGATGTTCTCACTCCTAACACTCAGACACAGATGTGCAGGAGATCTTCTTTAAGATCACGAAGGGAAACTGGAACAGATCAACCAAGACCAGAAGGGCCAAGAAGGGAAATGACCAATGCGTGAGTAAATTTATTTATGTCACATAACAATATAGTTACCTGTAGCTGGAGGAAGCAGGAGAGTATCTGGCTTCCGACACGAAACACCCACAAATGTTGATATTTAGCTACCTCAACAATCCTTTAAGACTGAAGAAGCAACCTGGATGAGTGGCAAACGTCTTTTGTTGTGGCAAACAGCCAAAAGTTTTTTTTTTGGACGTACGATGATCTGGACGACTGAGAACCTTCACAGGCGTTTTAGTAGTGCGACTGTCGCAAAATCTTTGGTTGATTAGACATTTTTTATATATTTGCAATATAAGCAGAAGAGAAGCTAACAGTGCAGCTTGGTCCCATCGACATCCATTCATCCAAGGTAGGATAAGTCTCACTGATGCGGGAGTATGTGCACCATCAGATGGCTTGATGATTCTCTATCCATACTACATTGAACTATGTTAAAGGTTAAAACTTAAATCACAATTCGGTATGTTTAAGTCAGATATGTGGCAGATCCATAGTCCCCCTACTGTTGCAGATACTTGAAATAAAATGCAGGGGTTAAGCAGGGGGTCCCTACTTAATCTCTCCATCAGTTTGGGCATCACTGGCCTGAAAAACATTGAAGACTCCTGCTCTACTGCAATGTTGAAGAAGACATTTTTGTCAAAACTTTTACAAAACTTGTCTGGCGTCTTGTTACCCAGATGTATTGTTTTTTTTTCATGTTGTTTTTTCTGTGTTCTACTTGAACAGCTCGGTAACGTTATGTCTTTACAAGTCTTTTTTTACAAGTCAATGTCGACTTGCGCACATTTTCTTTGTTAATATAGCATGCTTCAACCACCAACAGTTGGATATTCACATAAAAAAAAAATTGGCAAATCTCCCCTTTAATAATTTAATAAATTAGGGGCGAGGAAAGGCATGTTTTACAGTTCCCTCATCTCTTCCTGCTCCAGCTGTGTGTTTTAGAAAGGACTGTTGATCATTAGCACTTCCCCCACATTGTGTAGTCTCTGGCATCACTCCCTGCTCTGTCATTGGCACACTCTCCCATCTTGTGTTTTAAATTGTAGGAGGCAAAGAATGGAGCTATGTGGGGCTTGTTTGTTAACGACACAACACCCTCATGAGTTTGTGCTGGCAGGATGCCTAGCCACCAGAACTGTGGCGCACTACACTAGAAAACTGGAAGTGAACCCACTCTCATTTTTAAACGTGCATATTTATTTAGTCATTTACCCAGCAGTCATTAGGGCTATGTGTGCAGCGCTTTCCTGTGATCTACTCAGACTAATTATATCAAACTTGCTCTTTGGGTTTTAATTTGTTTACAATAGATGACATAAATGAGGACTTTCCTCTGATGGCTTCGCAAATGATTGAAGTGCCACACTGAAATACAGCTGCACTGGGTTTCACGGCTCAACTGGGGTGTCCGACACCAAAGACTCAGATATCCTCCTCTGATTGGACTGTCTGCAGCTTCATAAACTTCCGTCATGTACCTCTCAAATTAGCTGTCTGCCGCACGGTTGCCAGCAAGACCTCGCAGATCACAAGCCAGCACATCATACACATGCACGGAGCGACTGCTATCCCACATCTATGCGGGCAAAACACATTAGCGCGTAATGATGATGATGACATCTAAAAAACTTACGTCACGACCAGAGACCATCAGCAAAAAGGAAGCAGCACAGACCATTAAGGAGCTCTCTTTCTAAAACCATTTAGCCTTCAGATTTCACTTTCTCTGTTGACAGTCCTTTTCCTCTAATAAAATATCCCCATTTCCACCTCAAATTGACCTAAAATGGAACTAAGACATTTTCACATACCATCTCTTTCACAGTTTTTCACAGCACTCAGCCATACAAGATGCAGAGATTTCTGCTGGCTGTTGCCGGGGACTTGGAGCAGGAAATTTTGTTTAATACTTCAGATGTGAGAGGCACCAGATGGACACCGTACAACAGTGGGGAGTGAAGCTGATAGGCTTGACTTCATACTGGTCCCTGGTATTGTTTAAATAATCTATGGAAGCTCTTAAGGTGGCCACAGACAACTGTAAGAGACTTATGAACTTTTAATAAAACGCAGAATGATAGGGTATTGCTCTGATGGGATTCTGGAATTATACATTAATGATTAGATCTTTGTCTTGTTCTGAAACCATTTCCAGCCGGCTGAGTCCGAGGCTTTCAGCGAAGCACGCTCTGCCTACGGGATATTTAGGTTGAGAACGTGTGAGTCTTGTCATGCATACTACACAACCACTCTGTGCACTAAAGAAAGCCTTGATTCACCCATCTATTAGGCCTGCAAGTATACAGTGCAGCGTATGTGTGCTCACTCGCATAAAGCTGGATCAAGCCAAAGACAAAATGCATCACATTATCAAGATATTGCCAAGGGTATTCATGTTTGTACAAGGTTTAGCAGTGGGGGTGGAAAACAGTTGTAGGTTGTCAGAAACCTTTGAGGATGAATAAATATGATGAAGGGCCTTAATTATGTGATTGCTGGCTTGGAAATCATATCACTGAAAATAGACAAGAACGCGGCAGGGAGGTAAAGAACTCCCACACCCTTCACAGAGGGAGAATGACAGGTACTTTCTATCGGGTGTTTGAATGGTGTATTTCAGCATTCTGCACCTCTGTGCACGTGAATGGTATTCTGATACAATGAATAGTCTACACTGGCAGAGCATTTGTCTCAAACATGAGCTCTTCGTTGCGCAAAATTTGTGTTTCCTTTTCAGTCTTACTGTCTGGTTTTGCTATTTTATCCATAAATTGCTTACTAAGGCATATATAAACTTATTTCTCCCATTTTGTTTCGGTATGTCTGTATAAAATCAGATTTGCATGACTTTACAGCTAAATAAAGCACTACGGCAGGTATTTCTTTATTTTATTATAGGCATTACAGATATAATGTATACATATCTATATCTATCTATCTATCTATCTATCTATCTATCTATCTATCTATCTATCTATCTATCTATCTATCTATCTATCTATCTATCTATCTATCTATCTATCTATCTATCCATTCATATATATATATCCATATATCTATCTATCCATCCATTCATCCATATATATATATGTATATATATACTTTCCGAGGGCTAACCGCAGGTACAAATGGCTACTGTCTTAATTGGTTTATTCATAGCAACAATCCCCTATCCTCCCCCATCCCTGGATATCAATGGTACATGTGTGTCATTAAACTTCAATATGAGTCAGAATCATAACCAATGGCCAACATATGCCCGTAAACATATCCCCCGCTAGCATGAAAGTTATAATTTAGCGGCCCGAGTGATTTAATTGGCAACAGAAACTCATATTCAGCAGCTCTGCAGCATGGGCATGCTAGACTGGTAAGACAACATGTCTACATTGCACTGGCAAACATCACGAGGCAACGAAAAGGTTTTCCTGCCAGCGAGAAACTAGGATGACATTCCCAGTTGTTTTCGATCGATAATTTTCAGGGCCGTAATCGCTCACCAGACTCCATTTGCTTTCTTACAATGCCAACATAGTTAATACCTGATGAGATAATGGCAGGAAAAAAAAAGTCTTGCGGGGCCATTTTTCTTTCTGTAGAAACAAATATGCAATTTCTAAACTATGTTCAGAGAGAGTTGACTTAACACAGAGCTCCCTATTGATTCTTCTCCCCTACAGTTCTTTCACACTCTTAATCAGACTAACAAAACAACGGGACAGGTGCTCCTTGAAGATACTGGCAGCACTATTAAGTATTTAACAACAATGGTGCACCGCAGAGGATGTATTCCTATTCTAGGGTAACCTACTTATCACCGCAGTATGAATGCAAATGCCGATGTTTATTACAGTGTGCCTGCATGTTTAAAACATTAGTTGAAATTCACACGTCTGTTCCCCGCACATATGCTCCTGGTGGTGATTTGGGGAGTGAACACGGCACAGAAAAAAAAGAAAAAGAAAACTAAAAATGATTGTATTTCAATTTTTTAACGATTTGTCGTGTGCGCATGATAACGTATTATATGTATTTCATGTGGTAATTGGTTTCCTCCTTCTGTGTCCGCGCCGCCCAGCGTATTTACACCGCGCAGTACGAACACAGAAGAACACACATTCTTGCATGTTTATTTCATGGAGGAGCAGCGCCAGATCCGCACATCATTCCATCGCCATGCACCACAAAGGATGAAAGATGTCTTTAAAGAGAAAGCCCGTCTGCTGTGTGCAGTCGTAGCGCTGTTCAAATGTATAACCTTGCTCTCTGTGGTCGCTCAGCAGCATGAGCCTTCTTCACATGGAACAAGCTCTATTACCCTTTTTTGTCGGACCACAATACCTCGGGGTAAGGGGTTTGGTCTGGCCCAGTTGACTGTCAATGATGCAGTTTTGCTTTTTTGTCTCTCCAGAGCCTGAGGAGAAAGTATAATTGAGAAATCAGCAGGGCCTTCTCCTCCTTCTCCTCAAAGTCATTTGCTTACATAGTGTGTTCCCACACCAATCATCAGCTTAGCGGCTTAGCTGTATTTGTACTTGAAGATTGTATGGCTGTTGCCGTTAGCCGTCTTATCCTGGCAGCGACTGTGAAGGAGAGCAGAAACTTTGGATTTGGCATGCACATAACGCGAATCCATTTGTTTTATGGTTCTCTCAATGAGATTCAGTGATTAAAATCACTCGCAAAGGAGCAAAGCCTGTGAGTGACTAAAATGTAGGCAGTGGAAGGAGAAGTAACCTTATTAAAGTTGACACACGGAATGACAGAACGGCAGTAACTTGAATAACTGTTTGCACCGGATCAGATTGTAAGAATGATTCTAAAAAAAAAGAGTCATTTCGTCCTGATCAGACTTAGATGGACTTAGGGGGCATGAACAACTATTAATCATCTGTCAGAGAGAAACCCCTTTTCACCTGCCCTTAGGCCAAGACATTTCCTGATGGGATGATAAACAGCTACGTTGGATAGATATTTAAGGCTTCAAGTAATTGAATGGTGCCTCTGGAAAGCTCTACAATATGTTCACATACAGAGCCATTGATTTGTCTTTGTGGAATTTCACTTAAAAAATGAAACAAACAAAAAAAAAAGAATTCAAGAACGGTATCTATAGTATTTCACTATCCCATGTCTGCGATGCCATTTTAGTCTTTTCCCTCATATCTCCGTATCTTAAAGTATATGCCTCAGCTGTATTGTTACATGCCGAAAGGTTACCATCTTATTCAAGTTACTTTGAAAAGGGAAAGAAATGCTGAGACGTGGAATTTTTTGTGAGATTACTGTGTCATCATTTTAAAGGAGGGCTACACCGAGGAGTCAAGCCCTTGGAGATGTGATCTTTCCCTTCTTTTTGAGGTGGGTAAAGTGGCAGGGCCTTTACTGTCTACATCTGGCTGAGAATAAATTGTGGCACAAGATTAAGTAATCTCCAAGACAAGGATGTGGATTTCGCATTCGGGGAAAATAATGTCCAATAACACACAAAGCACACTATAGGAATCATAAATGCTTTATATCGTGCACTAAAATGCTGAACTGACACTGTCTGCCACTTGAAAATGTGAATGATCTTCCTTTAATAGCCATCTGACTTACTCCCACATGAAACATGACTCCCCTGTTAAGATTTTATATGCTGACATTAGAGGAACCTATGTGAATTAATAGAAGACATATGGTAATATCAGAGAAGCTCACACAAAGGGCGATGACTAATTAAAATTGGCAAAGGGAATTAATGTTCATGTCAGCAGCTGATGAATAAGTATCAAAGACTGGCATGTCTAATTGTTATGTATCTCACCTATTATGCAAACTTGCACAGGTGCAGCATTTGCAGATCTTGCTAATGCGAGTATGATAGAGAACGTTAAGGCACACCCCCTCAGAGTTGTTTTCACTTTAGCTCTTATCGAAACCTAGACTTATCTCCAAGAGTATCAATCAACTTGGGAACATCTAAAACTCCTACTGCCTGTGTTGTTCTAAGTTATTCTTTCCTCTTGCTCCTTCCATGAGCTACTCAGTAAAACCCAGGCATGTAGTTTTACTAAACGCTGAAGCTGTATTTCTCCCCTTTTGCCTCAATAGTCATTCACATGGATGTAATATGTTTCCTAGCATCATTGTTGCCAAATATCCGACAATTATTGCATTTGTACCATAAATTTAGGGCCTATGCGATCAATAATTGTTTGTGTTGTGCAGCTGCACTGGTACCATAACACATTTCAGGTTGGAGTCGGAGGCCGTAAGAAAACAGTTCAGTTTCTCCTGTCGAGGCAGTTCCGCATGCAGTGAGTGTGTAGTTCCGGTGCTTTTATTTTGATAGTTAAGGATGAAATCGGGGGTTGTGCAAAGAGGTGCAATTGACTGGGCAGGTGGGTGTGTTTAAGTGTGAAGATGAATAAAGCAGTAGTTTCATTCAAATGGCTGAGCCTCTGTGTTTATTCCTTAGTTATTGCAGTCCAATGCACACAGAATAGCTTTGTTTTTGTTTTGTTTTTAAATTTAAATACACTGTCCTGGCATGTGATTTTTTAAGTTGTTTTAGTACATATGATGGTTTGTGGTTTGGGTCAAAATATGACCACTTTAAATTGACAGTATGATATTTCTCCATTTCCTATCTGGAAACACTGCCTGGCACTAGGACTAGGACTAGGGTTAGGGTGCCATGCCAATGACTGCATGTTGTCTGTCTATTGGTCTATCTCATGAAAACAACTTGTCCAGACACCTCAAAAGAATTTTGATTGGAATTTGTGCCAGCTGCATTTGAATTGAGTGTTCAAAGGTTATTGTACAATATCACAATTTTTTGGCTCTATCTAAGAATTAATACGCTTATTTTGACAAAGAATTTTACACAGATATCAAATAGAGGACCACCATGTTCACTTCTTCTCCATCCGTGGCAACTCAGACACCTAACCTAACCCTCTGGTAGCCCACCACAACCTTATTGGGTTTGCTTATACTGGCTTTCATGTACAGTTCATTATGTGATAATTGGAATCACCCATGTCAACTAGTGGTAACTTCTACTTTGTCCCAAAAATACACCTAAAATCTTTTTGAAGGGCCTCCAAAGTTTTCATTATATATTGTATATTATATAACTCTGGACTGGATGTAAATTGTAACTAACCTCGTTGGATACACACCACCATGTTCACTTCTTCTCCATCCGTGGCAACTCAGACACCTAACCTAACCCTCTGGTAGCCCACCACAACCTTATTGGGTTTGCTTATACTGGCTTTCATGTACAGTTCATTATGTGATAATTGGAATCACCCATGTCAACTAGTGGTAACTTCTACTTTGTCCCAAAAATACACCTAAAATCTTTTTGAAGGGCCTCCAAAGTTTTCATTATATATTGTATATTATATAACTCTGGACTGGATGTAAATTGTAACTAACCTCGTTGGATACACACAGCTAGTTTTCACTTTCTTCATGAGGGCTTCACTTGCTTGACCTGTTTGTAGTTGAGGTAGCGTTTTGATTGTTTTGATTGCAAGTATAAAGTACCCTCAAAACACATTAGCATTTTATCTCAGTCCATTGTGTTAACTGGTTTTTATGTATTTGTTAAGCTGAATTTTCATTGGGTTAACTGTGCCTCGTTTTAGTATCAGTTAGTATAGGTTCCCTTTAATCTAGTTGTTTAATTGTACCTGAAACTATTCTCTAATACTAATATTTCTAACAAGTCCCCAGGCACCATAGTTTTTCTCCTCATTTATCCACACTGACCTCTTTAAAAATGTTTGCATTGAGACATTACTGCAGAGAACATTTATTGATGACAGAGTTACAAGATATTACTTGCTCGGCAGACGTAAGGTTCAGTAATTCAAAGCCTTTTAGTCAGTAAATGCCCAAAGAATTCCAAGGATATTTCTTGGAGTTTTGTGCTCAGATGCCATTATAATATGCACCAAGGTGATGACTCGAACAACATATTAAATTTATTTGTATTTAGCTATGTTTCTTTTATCAGGTTTCCATCTAATTGAAAAAAATGTGCTCATTGAGATGTGGGCATAATCTTTTGTAAATGTCCTTGAAACATTCCATTCATATCAAGCTATTTAAGCATCTTTGTTTCACTGGTGAAAGATTATTGCCAAGAGATGGCCAAGAAAAGAAACCAAACTCCACGGTTTGGATTGAGTTTTAGAAATTAAGCTTAAAAAGATAGCTTTTTTAAAAGATAACTCAAATGTTATGCAATATATAGTCAACAGGAACATCATATACAGTACTGTGCAAACGTTTTAGGCAGATGTGGAAAAGATGCTGTAAACTGTATTAATAGTTAATTTTCATCAATTAAAAAATGCAATAAATGACCAGAAGAGAAATCTGAATCAAACCAGCAATTGGTGTGACCATCGTTTGCCTTCAAGTCAGTATTAATTCTTCTAGGTACACCTGAACACAGTTTTTGAAGGAACTCAGCTGGTAGGTTGTTCCAAACATCTTGGAGAACTAACCACAGATCTTCTGTGGATATAGGCTTCCTCAAATCCTTTTGTCTCTTCATGTGATCCCAGACACACTCCATGATGTTGAGATCAGGGCTCTGTGGGGCCCCATGCCATCACTTCAAGGACTTCTTGTTCTTCCTTACGCCGAAGATAGTTCTTAATGACCTTGGTTGTATGTTTGGGGTCCTTTGTCCTGTTGCAGAATAAATTTTGAGCCAATCATACACCTCCCTGATGGTATTGCATGATGGATAAGTATCTGTCTGTATTTCTCAGTACTGAGGACACCTGACCAAATCTCCATTTGTAGAAATGCAGTCCCAAACTTCACTTCACTGGTGCCTGCTGACACTCTTTATTGGTGAACAAACTTCCTTCTGCTACAGCCAAATATTTCAAATGTTGACTCATCAGTCCAGAGCACCATCTGCCATGTTTCTGCACCCAGTTCTTATGTTTTTGTGCATAGTTGAGTCTCCTGGCCTTGTTTCCATGTCAGAGGGATGGCCAACCACTGCGTCTACGATCCTACAAAATCCCTGACTTGAAGTGTACCTACAAGAATTGATGCTGGTTTGAAGGCAAAGGGTAGTAACACCAAATATTGATGTGACTTTGATTTTTCTTTTGTTTGCCCACTTTGTTAAAACTTTTTCTAAAACTTTTCCACAGTACTGTACATACACCCTAACCCCCTTAAAATGTGTTCAGCGAAAAGCTTCCAGCGTGTTTTGGTGCCTAATCCTAAACAAACTGCAACTGAAAATGAGAGTAATGATTGTCAACAACGTGATAAAGAAGCGGTACAACAAAGACACAAAGCACTTCCAAGAACAACAGGGGACATATTCTGGCATTTGATTACCACCCATTTCACCACCTATCTCTTAGGTGGTACAAAGAGTGGACTTTGTCAGTCTTTATACAACCACGCCAGCGTGCAAATTTGTCATACATACATGTTGTTTCTGCAAATAATCATATGAGACGTTTTGGGAGTTACTGTGAATCAACCTATTCTGTCACTGATGTTTAAGGATCTGCTGGGAAAATCGCCTCATACTTCTGGCAGAACTCCTCCTGGAGCTAGACGATTTCCACGATAACAGAATACAATTTAAATTCCGTGTGATCATAGTGTGTATAATTTTGACAAGCTGCTAAAGTCGTACTTTAAAGAGCAGCCTCGACTTACAAAGCAACACAGCTTCTTCTCATCGCCTAAATCTCTAGATCAGGTCTTCTGGAGACAGAGAGGAACAAGCGTAGTTGGTAGGTAAAATGGATACAGAGTAGACAAAGAACTGCTGATGGAGCAATGACTATAATCCTGAGGCGTTAACACACTAATCTTCCCATCTGAAAGGTTTGAAACATGGCAGCAGTGTTTCCTGCAGTTAAAACACAGCACCTTAAGGCACTGAACAACCAAGGTGGTTGTACATTAAAAAGGCAACAGTAAAGGTGCTGTGCTTCACAGATTCATGGGGCAGATGATATAAGTAGCCTAAGGGTTTGGTGGCTGTAAAGCTTTAGCTTGATTTTATCAACCTGTCAGTCTTTTGTTGTGCTGTTCTCGATAAGTGACAATAAAATACAGAGCAAAAACCATCCACATTTGTTATATTATTCCTAAAATTATTAAATTCTAAGACAAAAGATGAAAAAAAAAACTGACTGACATACAGTTTTCACCCTTTGGCAAATTATTAAATTATTTACTGTAAAATCCTTTGTTACCTGTGTTTGTACCTGTGTGTGTTGGAATGTGCTAATGTTTGATGTATTTGTACAGGGCCTCCTGTGGAGAGCCGAGTTCACGATCAAGGTTGGATCAAAGCGTAGAGAAGCACAGTGTTAGAAACTATCAAACATGATCAGATGATGGCTATTGATTTTTATGTTCTTATTATAATGTTCCTGCGTTTCTGTTTAGATAATGGCCCAAAACTCTGCAAGTCATCCACTAAATGCACATGGTTTCAAATAACACGGCGTTGGCATAATGTTGGAACCAGGAATAGCTGTTTTGGCTGAACCTTTCTTTCCTTTTTATATACATTTTTGTGACTGACTGAATTTTATAGTATTTCAGCTGATGGGCAGTTTTAAGGGGATTGTCCATATGTTTTATTATCTTTATTTATCTGTGCAATTTTCTGTTGCATTTAAACAATCACCATGACATCATCACACATCATCACATGACTCGTTTCCCAGCTACACAGGCTGAATGCTAAATATGTTTCAGCCAAGCGGTTAATCATATCATCGCATGTGCGGCTTCAAGCTTAGGACACTCTGCCGAGCGGCAGCTGTTTCCTCGCCTCCGTACTCCCGGGCTCAACAGGGGCAAAACATTTTTTCCTGTTTTTTCCAAAATGTTCAGAGAAGCACTCCTCAGGTGGAAGCTTGTCATTTAATCATAAGAGTCGGGGGTCTGCAGCGTGTAGCCCGCCTATTAAGGAGTAACATTTTCATTTGCACAAAGGAGAGCTTCTAGTTTATACACACGTCATGTCCCTCCAACTTACCTGCACTTTTTGCACTTACGTATTCCCTACACCGCCTGAAATCTGCTTCAATCAGAAGCACTTCACACATTCTTCGATACTCCGTCGGTTTTAAAAAAGTGACTGCATCAATATATCTAGTGCTAAAAGTATTGCACTTCCAGCTCCTGATGACCTTCCGATGGTTTGCACAGTTCGCACTTAAACCAAAGTCTATCTTCTGCAACGGTTTACGTTTAGCACAAAATTAAATTGATCTTCCGTAAGCCGATGGATCACGTTTTGGTAAATAAATCTGAACTCTTTCTCCGTTCGGAGACTGTGTGTGTTCTGTTGGCTTTGGACCTCACATGAACCTGCTGGAGAAGAACATTAAATAAAGCCGAAATGATCCCAAACTCGATGCGAAACAAAACAACACGGCGCAGACTCCCACTATTCTCCAGTTCATTCACAGAGAAATAATACGAAAAATAGTCCGTCCAACAAAATATATATAGCAGGAATAAACTTTTGCTATGCATTATTTACTCCGGGTTCACCTTGGCAGCTCGCTGCACGAGATTAAAAGAATAATTTCAAAGCTGTAAATAATCTGCGCAGGCACATACGACATCCTCTGAAGGGCAGTGAATTATTTATTGTAATCTGGCAATGCAAGGTTGTTTATCACATATTAATGTGATACATCAGGGGAGTAATTCTCCTCTGGCACACCACAAGCAGTTTCATTCACTCTGCGTCAGGGTGCATACTCCATCTATGAGGATTCATGGGGCTGTAATCTGAGCTGGGGCTAATCTACACCCGCAGCACCCTGTCAGGGACTGATGCTGATTATTTGCAAAGATTTGTGTGACAGATAAATTACTCAGGTGTTATTTCCAGGACAGATTTTGAAGCCAAGTTGCTCAGATGAGGATGAGTCCCTTTGTTCTTGTTTCTGTAAGCGGGGATGAGTTTTTTTTTTTTTACGGTATTTTGATTTGGGAATTCTGTTTGGAGACTGACATGTTCAGATGAGCTGTTACTGCGTACACTTCAACACAGCACTGACTCGCTCCATCCTATTCTAAGTGACTCCTACGATGGAACTCTTTGTGTGTTTCTAACAACCAAACTACAGCATTGTCACTAAGAACCAAACTTCATTTATAAGCCTAATTCGGAATAATCAGCAGAAGCGTTTCCAAATTCTTAAAGACATGTTAAAACATCCCCAGATGGCAACTTGAATTTGAACACATTCGAATAAATCCACAATGCTTGTACTTGGAATCAGTCGTAGGTAGACCACCCAATCTCTTGCCTGCTTCACTAATGCTCCAGAAAAATATGGGCAAACTGGTGGCAAGAACGAACTTCATTTTCTGGTGGCTGGTCCTCACTGTGCGGGCAGGCGATATGTCACCAGTTGCACAAGAGACATGGCTATAAGTTTGAAAATGAGAGATTGCCTTTAGGCTCATTAGGAACAACAGCTGGTTGGGTAATGAAGAGGAAACAGCGTGTCAAGAGGTTCCCTCAAGTTCCCAAGAGATGCATTTGCAGACTATGCGATTGAAAAGAAAGATTAATGCTGATGCATCATCACTTTACCGCACTTAAATGAGTTGACTATTCTGTGTCATTTGTTATCGATGTAATAAAAAGGTACAGCACCTATTGCTGAGATACTGCAGCCGTAACTGGGTGGGACATTAGCATCCATTACTACGATGGCTTTGAGGCACCGCAACTAAAACAAAAAACAACATCAAACTAGGGCTGGGGCGATCGTGTTGTCCAATTTGACAACACAAGCACAGCATTTAATGGTGGGGGGGGGTGGGGGGGGGTCAATGTAACACACTGATAAAACAAACAAATACAGAAATTCTGCAATAAGAACGATAATAATAGCTGCACCGCTACTGATAATAAACAGGTTCTTTACGAGTCACCACAGGAAAAAACAGGCTTGTTCCTGCTCGTCATTTAGTGTCCCCTGGAAACACTTACGTCAGAATCTTTATTTAATATATTACTATAATATATTTTTCAATTTATGCCAATTGCTGCTGCATTTTGTTGTGTTTTCTCCTTCTGCGTACCGTTTTCCGAACGGACGTCCTGTCAAAATGTACTTAAAGGAAAGTTATTTCTTAAGGTGCGATGTGATGAGCGGAGGGAATTTATGTTCCATGAGTAAATCTACATTGTCACCCCAGAAATAGTTCCCGAGCAGTTTCTTGCAGCCTGACATTTACAAGGTATGTTTCAAAGGTTTTCAAGGTTTACTGTGATACAAACACGTAAGGGACATGAAAGGGAGCGAAACCACTGAACTGCTGCTGAATCTAGTCAAGTTCTGAGGTGCAATCATGGCACGATACGAGGAAACAAAGAGACTACATGCTGCGCTATAATCTACACACAAGACATGTTAAAGCAAACAAGCGTGCAATTCAAAGTATTAATGAGTAACAATAAATATGTGTATAAATATTCAAGTGAAAAGGGTATTGCACATTCAACAAGAAGTCGAGTATGTAGTTTCTAACAGCTACTGGAACAAAGTTATTCCTGACTGCAGTTGTTCTGGATACTGTGCGAAAGCCACATCCGCACGAACCAGAATGATCTGTTTTTCCTTGGTGTCGAATTTCTCCGTAGAGCTCGATCCATTGCAAAACTGCATCTAGTTGTAGAAAGGCTGTAGTACATACCCAAGGCCTATGCGTGGTGCTGTTTATGCTACAGAACTCAGACAAAAAAGAAGAAGAAGAGGCTGTATACGAACATACATTCTGGATTACAGTCCGTAATCCTTTTTAGCTCATAGTAGTGGTGAAGTATATAGTATATACTGGACCTAGCCACCCAACAAGGGTCAATATCTGATGCAGCACCGTCACAAGCCTGTAGTCTGTCATTGATGTTGTTGTTACGACGTTGGGGGCTAGAGGGGCAAGGGGTGGGGCAATGACATCATCATGTTCGCATCAGGCGTCCATGCGAGTGAAAAATAATAAAATGCGCAGCAGGGGTGGGAGATACTGGGAATTTTGGTATCAATCCGATACCAAGTAAATACAGGGCTAGTATCGCCGATACCGATTTTTTCTTGAAACATCATTGAATAACCTCCTAATTTTCCCTTAGAGTGGTTGATTATGATAAAATACAGGATAAATATTTAGGCAAATAAGCCTATTTTTCTTAACTAATTACAATGAAACAATTTAACAGTATAAAATTTAAGTAATTCCCCAGTGCACAGTTGTTTTCCAAAAAAAGTCATTAGTGCAATACAAGAAGAAGGAACAATGTAACAAAAATATAAGTAAAACTGGGGCGCACCACGCGTTGAGGTTACAGTCCTCGCTGCAGACGGCCCCGGTTCGAATCCCACACCAGGAGTCCTTTCTTCCATGTCTCTTCCCCCCTCTCTGTCTCCCCATTTCTGGTACTTCTTTTAGTTAACTTTCAAATAAAGACTAAAATGCCTAAATAATATGAAAAAAAATAAAATAAAATAAAAAATAGAACATTGAAAACAACACAGTAACAATGGAAAATAGTCAGTACCAAAGTCAGTTAAACAAAACAAGTAAACAAAGGCAACAAAGCAATAATGAATATAAAAATTGCTCAGAGAGGGAAATGTTGGCTCATTCATTTTCCAGTGTCCAGAGTCTGCATCCTGTGTAGTTGTCTTCTCTTCCGAGTGCCAATGCTTTTCAATAACGGCATCAGCTCCAGCTGTGCGATGCTGCTGTGATGCTAGGATCCAAGTGTCAAACTCTGTCCATATCCACCTTTTACTACAGGTGGGGGTGGAGAAGCTCCTGCTGCGCACAGACTTAGAGAGAAGCTGCGCTCGCATGAACGCTTCTGGAGGTATAGAAGAGAAACTGTAACAAAAGTATCAATCTCATCACACTGGTATCGATCCGATACCGATACTGGCCTTCGTGTCGATACTGTGTCAATATTAAGATCAATGCGCCCAGCCCTACGGAGCAGGCTCCGTATTTGTCTTTTTCACCCTGTTTTTTGCAGTTTCACCCAAAAAACATATTTATGTGGACGTGGCCTCAATGTCCCTAAGGGGACGGGGGTTAAGCAGTCCATGAGCGGGGTCTTGACGAGTCTTTGATGATGCTGGCTGCCCTTTTCCTACATCTGCTGATGTGAATGTCCTAGACTGAAGGAAAGCATCTGTCCGTGATCCTCTGTGTGAACTTAACTACCCGCCGTGGAGCTTTTCTGTCTGCAACTGAGACACTTCTGTCCTACACATTTTGAGAAGCGCCCTTGATCAAGTGTTTTCTTAGGGGGTGGTAAATATGCATCCGGAGTCAGACAGTTATCTTAGCTTAGAAGAAAGACTGACAACAGGGGGATGCAAATAGCCCGGCTTTGTTTAAGATCTGTCTACATGCACTTAAAAAGCTCACTAAATAACCAATAGCTTGCAAAAATAGGCTTGTGGCTTGTGTGCTCAATAACTTCCTTCTGCTTCATTTTCCCTCTTGTATTTTAGGTCATTTGGTTCCTTCACTTGATAGAGAAATGGTAAAAACACTCACAGGATGACATTCATTCTGATTCAAGTCCCAGTTCTTTCCTCCATGACAGTGTCGGCTTGTTAGGTAATAACCTCCACGAGCTGTCAACGGGTTTTACGCAGGAACGCCGGCCAATGTTGACTTCCCACAATAGCATCAAGTTGACTAGAAGTAGATCTATCCTCCAAATGTTCAATCTCCTCTCGCAGATGCTCAATTGGACCGAAATCTTGTGACTGGCCCGTCTATTGCAGTAAGCTGAGTTTACTGTCATGTTCGTGGAGCCGTTCCTGGACGATTCTGTTCATATGGCACGGGGTATTACCCTGCTGGAAAAATCCTCTCGCTGCAGCGCTCCCCTGCTGTCAGGGATGCACCTGATTGGCAATAACACTGCTCTCCTGTGGCACTGAACCACTGCTTCTCTTTTATCGAGAGTCCAAATATGTGCCACAGACTGAGAGGAAGGGCCGTACGTCCCCGCGCCACGGCCTGGCGTGCGGCATGATTCATGCATGTGCCCGTGTGGATTTTCCTCCGTACTCTGGTGTTTCCATCAGTCTGGAACAGCAGGAACCAGGACTCGTCTGAGTTTCCAGTTGTCTGGTGTAGTGTTTCTACAACCACTGAAACAACAGAAGCAGCTGGAAGGTCATTGGGACGTGATTGGAATTTGTGACCAGGTTATCTGTTGATTTCTTGGAATCAGAGAAATTTTAATACGTGCTTCTTAGTGTTAAATTATATCCTTAAATATCCACACAAATAATAACAGTGGTGGTTTACGCGCAAGTAGGTAAAACTTTACCACACTTACAAGAGACAGCTGGCAATCTGTGCTCACTTGACACTATTTATGTCACACATGCGGCTATCAAATCTAAAATGGATTACATTATTTTTGGGCCGTCTTTGATTCATGTGCCAGCTGGTAGTTGCTGCCAGATATCAAAATTCATTGCCTGAATGGCAAACCATACCTCGGCGCTACAAAAAAAAACGGAGCACCGTTCACGGTGCGTGGATGACTTATGGCTGCGGGCTGACAAGGAAATCTATCAGCGGGATATTTGATAAAAGAGAATGTTGTCTCACCATGTGAGGAGCGGGAGGCGGCGGAAACTTTTTCAGGGCGGCTCGCACGCATTGACGCATTCGTTGGGGGAATGGGGGGAGAAAAAAAACATGCCTAAGTGAGGCACAGGAAGAGAAATGACGAAGATTGGCGGAGTAGCTCAGTGTCATCCTTTAAGGTGATTACGGCAAAGAGGATGATTAATGCCACGCTTTCCTATGTAGTGCTTCTTCATTGTTGGAAAATGTTTTTGGTCCATCTTTCTTTCTTTTCTGCCATTTAGCCCTTCTTTTACATTCGCAAGTGTCACTCAGCAAAGTGGCTCCCATTTGTAAAACTTCCGTTGTGATCAGCGTGATACCATTAAGTGTCCCATTTTCCCACTTTAATAGACAAAAAGAAACGCAAGTTGATTTGCTGGGAAACGTGATTAAATCGCACATTTTTACAAAAGCTTTTTTTTTTTTTTGCACGCGCGTTTTCGTGCGGCTTTTGAGGAAGGCGAGCTGACACCTCCTTTGTCCTATCAGCCTCGCTGCGGATCAGCAAAAGGGCTGTGGAGGTTGAGATGTCTGATGTGATGGGATTTAAGAGGCATCCAAGCACCCCTGGAGTTTACGTGTCAGAATGGATCACAATTTATTTAACAGATAAAGAACTGCTCTCAGAGAAATCGTTTACAGTCGGACTTGCTGATTGCCATACTACTCAGCAGAGTTCAGGGAGAGGCTCCAGGGCAAATGAAGGGCAGATCTGTGCGAATCCTGGCAGGAAGTTGTCATGTTTTCCCTCTGTTGATGGATGTGCTGCCACTTTTATATTGTCCCATAATGTGGGACTAAATCGCTCAACGATTACATCATTTTCACATCGGAAATTGAGGCATTGTAAAGTGTATGCACTGTGGCGACAGTCTAACATTCAGTGTGACCCCAGTATATGTGCTACTTTAGGCTGCACAAATTACTGAAGAGTGTCTCTACGTGTGACATGCTCCTAGAATTATGTACTGTATATAGATCCGGATTTTCGTATCGTGACACTGTCACGTATTAAATGGCTTAAAAGTACATGTGTTAATGGGTCGTCCGTCGAGAATAAATTATGTCCTCATGTATGGGCGGCGTGGCAGGTACAAATGTCTCCACTAACCTTTCTCATCGGCTGCTGCTGTTGGGCCCACTATTGAATTTATAATTAACTTGTGAGGAAATGTGGGCATTTTTCTATTAAAAGAGACATCTTGTCAATTACAATCCTTGCAGAGATATTCACTGAACTTCCTGTTGGAAGAAAGGTCAATAGCTGTGTGTAATGAGTAATTGACTCTAGACAGAGAGCAGCTCAGGCTCAGACTGTGGTTCTGATCAAGTAGCGAAATTTGATTTATTTCCATATCATTTTCGCTCTCATTTTCTAACGTGTTACAGAAAATCAGGCCTGATTGAAGTGCCACTGTTGGGGCCAATTCATCACCAAAAACGACTTGGGAAAATGGCGCTTAAATGGGCTGAAAGATGAAAAGAACATGGGTTTTTGAAAATGAACAATGGCACAGACAGGGACTAATGACCTGCTAGTCTGAATATCAGACTTAAACAATGGACTGCTGTTTGTGGTCGCCTGATGATGAAGCACGGCGCTAATAAAACCATCAGGAGAGCAGAGTATTAAAAAGGGTTGACATATTGTAGAAGGTATTTTTATGACCCGCTGAATGACACGTGAACATTGGGTTCCTTTGTTTCTACAAAGGCTAAATAAACCGTAAAAGAACGGCAAAACATGCACATAAATATTAATTCAAAAGTCCTTAATTTGCTTCACACTCCGGAACACCTGATGCAGTGAGACACTCCACAATTAAGTGCCATTTTTCTTCATTTCACATGCACTCTTTTGTAAACAGGGACAGCAGAGCGCTGTTCCTTGTGGCCCAGTAAAACAAACATCTCTCTGGGTAAATCAAAAAAGTTAATGTAAACTTCGAGAGCAGAATCCACATTCAAAGGCGCACGCACACACACTCACACACACACACAAATTTATGACTGAATTTATAAGCCCAAGCATGCTTTTAGATGTGGCTTTTATTTTGCTGAGGTTTATATTCAGCAAAGTAAAACATAAAAAATGAAGGCGTGATAGTCGAACAAGAAAAATAATTCATAAGAGGGTACGGGAATAAATAATGTAAAGGGTGGTGAGATTGTATTTTGGAAACTTGGTGCTCTGCTACTAGTCAAGCTGATTGAATATTTATAGAAATGTATGACTAATGACAGAGACAACGCGGTACCCACAAAAGGGTCTGATGATAGCTTTTGGGTATATGAGGCGCGGGAGAATTGCAGATATACGTGCAAACGCTGTCACACAACAAACATACACAAACGCATGGACATAAACCACACACTCTGCTGACAGTTACAGCTTTTTATAGATTTTAAACTTGATTACAAGGATATGAATCAACCTGTCGGGGAATATATATAAATATATATATATATATATATATATATTTAGAAATATATATTACCCAGCGAAAAGTTTCAAACTTCTGTGTATGATGTTGCCTCAAGGCAAGATCATTCACTTTGGCCACAAGTCCCCCAGATATCATGAAAAGACTGAGAGGAAAACTCAGGTTCTAGAGGAAAATGAAAGATTTGGCAGTTTTTCATGAACAGGCCAAGGAGTTCCCTTGGTGCTCGGAGCTATCGCTCAGACGCCACAAAGTCCCGAGCTAAGACCTTAGATGTTCCTCTCTCTGCTCAAGACAAGATATGTAAACATACTTGGCAGTGTTAATCTTGACAACTGTTTAACATGGACGCATTAGGTCTGTATGATGCTGAGCCTGCACTGTCGAAAACCTCCATGTATAATTCTCTGTGAAGTGTTACAGCTAAAACTCTAAATGCCTCTGACAGTTCCCAGCAGGTAAAAGTTTGGGGAGCTTTTGGATGTGGATTTCAACTGCTTTAGCGAAGGTGCTGGAGCTTTTCCAGACTGTACCGCGATGCAAATATCCCCATCAAAGTCCTCCACATGCGGGAACGACCACAATCCTCTGATATTCTGAAACTATACTTATTGAAATACATTAGTATTTCAACGTATTTTTATCCATGGAGATCACCCATCTTCATTATTAAGTAAACTCAACGGTAAGCCATCATTTCATTATGCATTTTCTACTTTGATGTCATATTTTGTTCTTAGCAGCAGATCCTGAGCGGGAATGGCCGCGTTGACCTGTAGCGCAACAAAGGAAGCTGAATTTAATTTTGAGCCGTGGATGTATCGGAATGTAGAAATTGCGATTGCGTCTCAGATAGGAGGGTCACCTGTGAGCGGCTTAGAGGTCCATCTCTTCCACTTCCACTTTTGTCAGTTAAAGCTGTAATTATTTTCAAACCATTTTGCTCAGATTGGTTCTCGCAAGCCATTGTCATCTTTAAGTCTATCAACATGCCGTGTGTGTGTACCCTATTGAGCAAGTTTGGTCACATTATTCTCTGGATGACATTTCCGCCGTCAAAAAATATAAAACCGACGTGTTCAGTGTTCAGTACTTGAACTATATGCTCCTGAGGTGGCTCTGAAGCCGAAATCCAGCATGAAATTCCGAAACATTCCTATTCTCAAACTGATTTGATGAGAGCCAAGTGAATGGGAAAAAAAATGGAATCTCAAAGTCAATCAAAAAAAGGGCTGAGGCGCGATGGAGAATATATTACCTTTGGAGTGGGCTGCTTGACGGTGGACTTTTTGATCAAGAGGTGTTTTTCTTCCAACTTTCCTCGGGTCGCTGTTCATTTGTAATATCAGTCAGCAGTCTCGCAATCCTCCTCACAGATTTAACACTTGTCAGCGGCAAATGTCAAGACATTCCAGCTGACCGGGGCTGTCAAAGCACTGCCTTCCGCGAGGACTCGAAAATGCCATCACACGATCAAACGGACCAGACCTAGTCCAGACGAGGGGGCCTATTTTCATAAATTATGATGCGTGAAAGAATTCTCAAATAAGAGCTTTCTTTTTTTACACGAAAGAATATGCTGCGAAACCAGGACAACACGGAATTTAAAAGCAACCAGAAGTTAGAAAACATATAAATCACTTCATCCTTACTCTACTTGCCAGGCTATTTCCAAACAGCTTTCACGGTGGGTAGTACTTCTCTGGATGCTGAAATTACTTTAAAATCAATACGTCCGTGTGCACTAAGAGCTCAAAAGCGAGATACAACCCGCCGGCTCCCTCTCGAACATGCAAATACACTTACACGTGCAAGGCGCGGGGTGATTCCTCATGGACTTTTTGCTCTTTTGCTGTCACCAGTTTTCCGCTGCGCAATTCAACGGAAATACTAAATGACCCTAATGATGGTACACAAGAATGTAGAGGTAGATGTCTGACATTCCTCCCCAAGCGCCTGCCTCCTTTGCAGAGCCATCAATGCCGTATCAGTAAGGCCTCATTAGAGCCGGAATCCGACTGTAGAGGGGGAATTTTTGCAACATTAACTTTAACATTGCCAATCCAGTAAATAATGTTCTAGTTATGGGCCTGATCACCTGCTGGAGAGAGAGCAGGAGGATACTAAAAACGGAATCCGTGTACGTGTTTTGTTCAAAGCTTCTTTTTTTTCTTTTTTGCCATACCGAGAGGCAATTTAAGAGAAGTGCAATGATTCTAAAATTGCCTTTTAGGTTGAATCATGTAACATTTTTGTCTGTTCCGTGAAAATTGTGATGTATTGAGGGTCCGCGCCCTGAAATACTGTAATGTACACCGCAATGGACAAATAATTGTGGCAATCATGCTTCGGAACTCTGCCTTCTACCTAACAATTCAGCCATAATTTATAACTTGTTTCAGAGTAAAAACAATGTCCCCTTCTCTCTATGTCTCTATAAAATAACACAGACAAGTAATTCTGGCTGTAGTCAATGTCGGGCCAGTGTTTTTGGGAAGAAAGTCACTACCGCATAAAAAGTGATGCATCACAATAGGAGGTTAAATATTTTACACGTGTGAGGACAATATCACTTCCGTAAAACAGGGGTCTGCAATGTTTTTCAGGCCAAGGACCCTGATGAGAGATTAAGTAGGGACCCCTACCTACTATAGGTGTTCTATATTAAACTGGGACTATAAACATACATTAGTATTATCCTTTTGCATTCATTATTAACCTCCTGAGACCCAAGCATTTGGTAGGAATGCATCTTAATTTCTGATGAGAGATGAGATTAAGATCTTCAGGTATTTGGGATGAGTGCGACATAAGAAGTGTAAAAAAATAAGCATCATGTTCAAACACAAGGATTATTTTACTGTATTTTACAATTTAAGTCACCAATGACAACTGAAATATAAAATTGGAAACGATGAAATCCCATTGTTCTCAAACGAGTACTTGGGGATTTGTGAAATTTTCATGTCTTATCAAACTAGAATAGTTAAGAGGAATGTATAAAGATTTTACTGACCCTTGGCTTAAAGTGTCCCCATATGAAGACAACAGGTCAACAGGCTACTGAAATAATACACTGATTCAAATATTATAATTTTTTATTTCAAACATGTGCAACAGTAGAGGGGCCGTGCCGGAAAATTGTGGGGGAAAATGAAAAACAAATGTATGAAAATGTCCAATCAACCAAAGATTCCTGCAGTACCTTCACACACCCCTAGGTGTCGCAGACCCCCCATTGAAGACCTATGCCATAAAATGAAAGAAATGTGGTGACGGGGGAACTTGGGTGGGGTGCTGCACCTATTTTCTGGTGTCAGTCCAGAGTCCACGTCTGTTGGTGTGGGGGTTTTAAGTCTATAGCAGTGTCAAAGTCTGAAAGTCTGAAAGTGCCAGAACAATTTAAACTACTATATATTTTCTAACAGAAAATCATTTTCAGTGACAGATTTTCATTCTGTCACTAAACAACTGCTCTTTATAAAACTACTGTATATTCACATTAGTTCTGCAACAACACTCCAGTGTGATTGATGACATGATGTGTAAATAGGCGGATTTGGTGGAAAATGTCAGCGCAACGCAATGTTTATGCTCTTCCCCAACTCTGCCAGCCACCCCTTCCCCTCCCCCAAGTCACACGAATGAATTTAGTTGTCAAAAAGGATGTCTAATAAAACTGACGCCTTGTAAAAATAAAACAGTCACAGAAACACAATCACTATACACATGAATATGAAGGGGAAAAAAAACATCCATTGGGCTATCTTAGCTTAAAACCACATACTTAACAGCAGTATAGATATTTGGATAATTACAGTGAGTTTTGTCTTGGCTGGTGGTCACTGCATCGGAAACATAGATTTATCTGTTGTGTTTCAGACAAGAGCTCAATGAAGACCAACTGAAGCTAATGCTAATGGCTACTGTTGCTGTTTGCACCCCCTCCAGCTACAGAAAAATGAATGAACGGATGAATTAATTAGTCATTGATGTAAAAATGTTACGCAACACTATGGTAATTGATAGCACGACATTTAACTTTTGGGGGTGAATTGTTTAAATAAGGCAGGTAGGGTTTCTTAATCCATTCAAGAAAATGTTTGAACAATAACTCCCATTACATTCACTGCTTGCGCACCCACTGCATACATTGAGCCACTGAACGACCTTCACGCTGTTACTTGCATTAATGAAAAAACTAACCAAGTTAAAAATGGAGTGTCAACCTCAAAAATATAACAGCTTCATTATTTCCATATGAATGTAATTTTTAGAAGTATTTCAAGTGAATACTGAAAAATGTATCCTGTGTGTGTTAATGTGAACACTGGAAACTAACACTAACCCGAACCGGTCAGGAGCTGATTGTTGTAGACTGTTCTATGGTTCTAGGTCTGTCTAGATTTTGCTCTTAGATTAGTTGAATCCAAGTTGTACATTCACATAAACAGAACCTCTCTTATTTTAAGGCTTAAAAAAATATCCACCCTTAGCCTAGAAGCCAGAGCAACTTCCTAGTCTACACATATTTTTGGTGGTGGAAACTTATGCTCTGGCCAAGGTCTGCGGGGGCAACCATCTGAGCACGCTGGGTTGGATTTGCTTAAAACTAAATGGCTGCCACTGGAGAACAGGGCTGTTTATTTCCACTGTTGTAAAAGACACTAACAATGAAATAACTGTAACAGCATTATTCACTTCATGTCACATATTGAATTGCTAGGACTGGTTGTAGGACTACTGTTCGAAGAATCTCAGTGACCTAGAGATTTGTGGATTCAGAATTTAGAGTTTATTGCAACAAAACTAAGCAACAGTTTAAACCGCACACGTAGTTGTACTCCCTAATGACATATGTTGATGTAAACAGTGATATTATCCCTTGAACACCTTGAATCGACAATTACTTTTTTAATTTTTTTTTCCTTCTCTGAATCAGTTAAAACATGCCCCACAATGAAATCCCAACAGACAGTGACCAGAATGACATTCTGATAAGGACCGAGTCCAACGACGTCATGCTAATCCACCCTTCCACCGGGCTAACTCTGAAAGAGAATGTTTCCATGGTAACAGTCTGTGAAATTTGATAACTAATTCTATTAGTCAAAATATTAACATACCAAAATTTACCAATTTACTCAAAAAGAAAAAAAAAATGTCCTAAAGCAACCCACTGACAAAATTAAAATAGCCAGAAAAATAATAAATACTACCGCCTGAAGTTCTCAGTGCCCATCTTTTGGATGTCAAAGTCAGTGGCAGCATTGGCAGCATCCCTAATCACTTTTCTCCTGTCCACGATTTATTCCCCAAAACTGAGGCAACTGCGCACCATATCTCTCCAAAGCACTCCTTTTTAATCTTTTTCCATAATTTGATATTTTTTTAATGAATTTGATGCTACTTTTGAAGGTGCTATAAACACAAATAGATTGCAAATTTTCATTGCACCGTTACATCCGTCACTAATTTTCTCTATAAAATGTCCTTAGCAAACACAGTTTGCCACAGCCACATTATATTTGTAGCTTCTATTTGTAGCTTCTAAATGTATTTAATATATTAAAGGTTCATTTAGAGTATTGCGGGACACAGACACCGTAACCTACGTAGATTGCGCCGGTGCGAGCTATTTATACTTGTGCACTCATTAGTCTGGCTCGCCTTGTAAAAATACCACCCAGACGCTAGTGGGTGCTGTGTCTTTTTTGTCAAATTTCATACAAACCTTTGTACCTCCGAATCTCCTCCTGCGTCAGTCTAAACCAAGGGTCTTTCAGTGTTTTTCAGGCCAAGGACCCCAAACTGATGGAGCGATTATTGGATTATTATATGTGTTCATGTTAATGTGTAGTTCAAGAAATTAAAATTTGTAGGGGGAAATTTAAAAAGTATATAAAAATGTCTAATCAACCACAGATTTTGCGACCCTCCCCCCTCCCCTGGCAGTGCCTTCGCGGACCCCCTAAGGGTCACGTACCCCCTGTTGAAGACCTGTGGTCTAAACCGCCTATAAAAGCGCCAAGACACAAACAGACAAACCCGACTAATAGTTTGATCCAAGCCTCAGTCAAAGTCTATTATTTTCTAAAGTGGCCCTCGGGTGCATGTTACCACTGTATTGCCACTGTACTATTAATACTTAATTAGGTGATGCTCTCACAGCAGTGCGCGTATTTGATTTTAAAAGGTGGTCTTACCGTAAACTTCAAGGTCAGTGGGATTCCTAATGAGGTTTTAATTTCAGCAGTGAACAAATTCTCAGTACACACGCTGTGATCTTATTTTAGCCTTGTCTGAATCAATATTGTGGAGAGGCAATTATAGATATTATTTCAAGACATCCTGCGACCAGACAGCAAATCCATGGGTCAGTTGTCAAAATACAGAGGGGTAAGGAATTACTTCCAGGGACAAAATACAGGTGACTAAGCCAGGACTGCAGTGAGCATGCCTGGACCTGAAAGCTTAAAATAGAGCCAGAAGTTATTTATTTTATCTTCCAAAAGGTGCCTTCCTGTCTCCTTCTTCTCCTCCCGTTTCATCTCTTCCTCTTTTTCCTTCTGTCTATCTTTCGATCTTTGTGCTGAGTTGGCTAAAGTGGAGTTAACGAGGATAAGTGGACCACACACGGGCGAAATAGTTCAATAAAGAAAGCTAGAGCAGATGTTAATGATTATGGATTTACAAGGATGGGGAAGAATGCATAATGACTTCTCACCTGGATATACAGCTTCACTGTGTTACCTTTACTTCCACTGAGAGAAATTTCTCTTTCTTTTCTTTTTGTTTTTTTTTTGTTTTTTGAGACAACAATTTAATTAATTGGACTATTTTCAGAAAGCAGGCTCTCTGAATATCACCAAACGGTTTAAGAGTCACAGTTTCTCACTGAGCTTCATATCATCGCCCGTTGTGCCGTGAGAGAATCTTGCAAACAATACGCAAACTTTCATCACTTCATATTTGGTAATTTCTTCCCCTTTCCAATCTGGGTGCCAACACATTATAGAATACTATCAGTTCCACTACCTTCCCTCATATTAATTTTTCCCCTGGTTGGTTTTATTTCCTTTGCCTCACCCCTAACTCTTACTCTCCCACATTAAAGCTGCATACCAATCATCCCAGGTTTAATACCCCGCTGAGATTAGCAGGTACAATATTATGGAAGACATCCGCACTATTCTAGCACAATGGCCGGCAACACATCCAAACTTGCATATGCTCGTCGTTTATAAAGGAATTAGAAGATTGGCGTAACCGTGTGATCTTAAACTACGGTACCCCCACGGATTATTAAAGGGTGCGTATGCAGATATGGATAAAACCAAAATACTAAGAATCCATTTTTTGATGGTAAAGGTTATACTTTTATGGGGTGCGGTATAGGAATCACAGAGGTCCAACCTCTCCACAGTTGAGCTACTTATTAAGTAACAAAACAGGTCATTGATTTTACGGCTTTGTCCAGGAATTTTACGGGACATAAGTGACTCTCATAAGATTTCACTACGCATCATTAAATCAGAGATGTAGATGATCCCCCAAACATTTTCCCCACTGTAATGACGGCAAGTCCTCATCACTGGCCCCAAAGCAGGTATACACGGATCAGAGAGGACGAATCAAGGTCGATCTGGTGCTTTCTACTCCCGAGCACACCACAGTCACGACCGCGGTGACACGGATTTTAATAGCGGATGCCTTAATTATGGCGCCATAACAAAAACTGCTTCCTTTTCGGGCGCAAAAAGATCAAATGCGGCGATTCCACTCGAGCTGCATGAGTGAAGAACAGGACACACGTGCCACCCCCCGTTTTTAAAAAATGAATTTCATAATACATGAAAAGGCTTTTAAAGGCGTGCATAGCTTAATGGATGGCCTTCTTATGAGACAGTTTCAGTGAAGTGCAAAACTGTTGCTTGATCCCTAAGAGTACTGGTAGACATGCAAATGGTGCCATCTGTCCACTTTGGAATTAATATACTAATATGGGAACAAAATTAGGCTCCGTATTATTGATGAGGTGGCCTATTTCTACCGAGTTTTATTTTATTTTTTTTAGACAGATGCAAGGACCTGTTATGTGTAAAATTTAAAAGTTCATGTTCATTTCAAATACATGCTATGTAGTTGCTGACATAAATTCCTTCTTAATATGCTTTTCTTGCAAAAAGTGCAGTGAAGAAAAATAAAGAGGAATAAAAAAAAATACATTTCTTCTCTCTTTTTTTTTTCTCCCATTGATTTTAACTACCATGTAACGCTTATGAAACTGGGGCATTTGAGGTAACACGCGGATCTGTTTCACACAGTCCTTCTGTGAGGGAGAAACGGCAAACTTACTGTACCAGCGCGTGCACGGAGACGGATATGGGTTGATTGCTGGAGTCGCTGGAGGACGTTTGCCGTAACGAGATGAAACATTGCATGAAAGCCGCACTGAAGGCAGAGGAAAAAACGTGCAACGCTTCAACCCCCGTGATCCCTACACCTGCTGACGGCTCAAATCTCTTTCAAGGTTACTTTATTTTCTGTCACCTTTCTTCTTGGACAAAGGACGAGTTTAACCCTCCAAATGTCACCGGAGTGTCACGTGCCTGTACCATTTTCTGGGACCAATTTGCAGATAGTATAATGTACCCTGAATTCATTCCCAGTATTCATAACAGTATGTAACTGTCCTTCAACTGTGAAGAAAATAAAGCACCATCAGATTAAACTATGAAGTTATTCACTAAACTATTTGAATCTAAAGAGTTGTGATATTGATATTTTAATGCTGAGTAAATTCTAGCTATAATATACTTTAACTATTATATTACACAGATCCGCCAGAACATTAAAACCACTGTCAGGAGAAGTAAATAACTTTGACCATCTTGTAACAACTTATGGACCTGGCATTCATGTGGATGTTACTTAGACTTGTGCAACCTACCTAGACCTGGGATGCACTGAGACAAGCCCCGATCCAGAGCACCAAGTCACGCAATATTCGAAAAATCCCTATAATCTGGGGCCCACTTAATGTCGTCGGCTTGGAGAAAGGGTGGAGCCAGTCATTCTCAGGAATGACTGGTTTGGCCTTAAAGTGGGTAAAGCCAGGGGGCGGTGTCTCGACTTTAGAGCTGATTTTAGAGCTTGTGACCTCCATTGCCCACTATTGTTAGAGTTCTAGACAGCACTTTTAAAAGGCTTGAGGAGGAGAATGACACGACACGGCAACTTATTTTAAGGTCATATTACATAAGAAAAATAAAGAAGGATAAATGCACAAACAATGTGCATTTTAAAGAGCCTGGAATATTTCATTCATACAGCTTTTTCTTCATACGACAGATGGTGTAACCCCCTCTTCCTTGACTCACGCAAAATGCATCATTGCATAACAACTCCCCCCCCACAGCACCCCCAAGGCGACGGCTGTTGGTGGATGTACAACATACAGTAGTTTGATGTTACACAACATTCTTCTCATAAAACGGCTGACTGACGTATAGAAACGCTACAAAGAAGTCACTGATTTCACGTCCATCCACCGTAGGGCACGGTGAGCGGTCTGAACAGCACACGCTGTAGGAGCTTAAAATGGTAATGGCCGTACCAAGAGACCACGCAATTTCTGTAAGTACTATACAATAGAAATGGTATTACCCAAGAATGTATGACATGACCATGCGGTGAAAAACTTTGAGAGAAGTGCCAAAAAATAACTTAAGAGTTTCAAGGAACAAATAGCAGCGCAATTACTGAACCACCGGGCTGCTGGGATGATTAGAACTTCTGCACAATAAATCAATTTTCAGCTTGAGACTGGCATAAAATATGCAAATCTATTGTAAAATGGCAGGAAATTGGTTTTGAATGGCCAGAACGCCCCTAGGGTAGGACCCCTAGAAACCCCTTCTAAGGCTACGCACTTTTTGACCTTATTAAAAACGACGGGGGTGGGAGGGTGATACGGGCAGAGCTGCAAATGAATACGAAAACACGATCAAGCGAGCAACATAGAATTATCTTTGCAGCAGCTGGGACAAAATTGCATCTGTAAATAGCCTGCGCATGTGAAGAAGACTCTGTCCAGATACCGAATATGACCCAGAGGGGACATACACGAGATGGGGAAATATTGTCTGGCTTTGCTGTGGCTTTCGCAGCCGCTTGGTACGGAAACAGGAACAAGTGAACAAAAAGTGGAGAACGCAATAATAAAGTCGTTTCATTCTGACACTTGATTGTTTAGGCTGCAGGCTGGAAAAATGGAAAGTGCTGCCATGAAACCGGAGCATTAAACTGTATTCCCTTTTAAATTCACACTGTTCGTATGCGCGAAACATATATTTAGTGTGGTGAGTATTAATGGATAAAAACATTTCAGTTTTAGATTTTACATTCGAGCCATTTGAACTTCCCAAATTACTGCCTTCTTTGTTTTTCAGTCGGACCACACAGTGCACTCAGCTAAAGCCTTTATCCGGATAAAAATGTGTGGTTAACCAGTCATAGTCTATTCATTATTTCCCTGTTTTTGTCAATTACTTTGATTTAGGCCTTTGCTTGATGAGGTGCTCTCTTGTCCAAAGGGATTACATGTCTGGCTGGTGTTGCCAGTGGCTACACTGGTGTGGTAGGAGTGGCAGAGCGCTTACTCAGTGTAACTGCGAGATAGCATCTAAATGTTTGTCAGATCCATTGCCTCCTGTTTAGGGCTGCCATTACTTTTATTCTGTCAGGTTTGTCACTTCAGATGGGGAACTGCATCAGCTCACTGTTGTCCCCTAAAGCAGAATGAGCACAGGAGGCAGTGTTCTCCTTAAGAAACAGCCAGTGCTTTAGATAGGGAGTCTGGGCAATGTATCTCATGGCCGCATTTAATTAGAAAGAAAAAAATTCATTGCATGTGATAATGCAAAAATGCACAATTTGTGAAATTAAATGTTTAGGATGTTGTCTTTTTCACAATGGCAGCACTTAAAAGTGCCTTACTTTTGGTTCAGATGCAACGCCCCATGGGGTAGCTTCTGTAAGCATGTTTTCCATCTCTTTACTGACTAAATAAAACCCAATATGCTGTTGACTTTGTTGCCTCCAGGCGTTGCAAAGTTGCTCCTAAACTATTAGTCATCAGGACGCAGTAATGAGACTAAAAATCTGCTCTAATAGATGCATCGGATAAACAATCACGAGAATTCTCACAGGATTTCCAATGGTTTATACGGTGAGCCTGAAAACATGATAAAATATTGTCTTGCCTCAGTAAGTATGGTCTGCTTTTTTGCTTAATTACTAAATTGTACTAAACTGTGATAGTTTCTGTGATAGTCTAGGCCAGGGGTGCACAATATGTTGATCGTGATCGACTGGTAGATCTTGAAGGTAGTGCAGGCAGTCATTTATCTGTTGCACGTCCAGAATAGACAGGGAGACAAAGATAGACCTTGCTAGTAAAAGGTTGGAACCCCTTTTGCCTACAGAACTGCCATAATTCTTCATGGCATACTTTCAACAAGGTGTTGGAAACATTCCTCGAAGGTTTTGGTTCATATTGACCAGGATGGATCCATGCTTTCATGTTGTTTACACCAAATGTTGCAGATGAAATCGAGACTTGTCAGACCAGGCAACGTTTTTCCAATCTTCTATTGTTCAGTTTTAGTGAGCCTGTGTGAGTCTCAGTTTCCTGTTCTTAGCTGACAGGAGTAGCACCCGGTGTGGTCTTCTGCTGCTGTAGCCCATCTTCAAGGTTCAACGTGTTGTGCGTTCAGAGATGGTATTCTGCATTCCTTGGTTATAACGAGTGGTTATTTGAGTTACTGTTGCCTTTCTATCATCTCCAACCAGTCTGTCCATTCTCCTCTGACCTCTCACATCAACTGGATATTTTCTCTTTTTCGGACCATTCTCTGTAAACTCTGAGATTTGCTGTGCGTGAAAATCCCAGTAGATCAGCAGTTTCTGAAATACTTAGACCAGCCCGTCTGGCACCAACAACCATACCACGTTCAAAGTCATTTAAATCCCCTTTCTTCCCCATTCTGATGAGGTAAGGGCTGATTAGCTATTACATACACACACACATATATGCATATATATGCATACGTACATACATACACATACACACACACACACACACACACACACACACACATATATACAAACACGTCGCCACTTCCCTGCATTGACCAAACTGATGTTATTTTCCCAGGGATACAGGCAGCGCCATTTTGCAAATTTGCAGCCAGTGCCTGTGCAGTACGCTCCAAGAGTGGAGTCACACAGACCAGCATGACCCGACCACACTTCCACTAGACTCACTCGCATTTCCCTTTAATTAATACTACGCTCTGCTCTGACCTCCACCAGTTATAAGGGAATGCTGGATTATACACATTTTATTTATTTTCATGGTCCTATGGCAGCACTTTACAGTGCAGTGGGCATGGCAAGTGATAGTTGCCATTATGTCACATGCCGTTTCAAAAGCGTCAAATAACTAACTAAACCGAAATTTATCAAAAAAAAATTGACACTTGAAAATGCATTAGTATTATTAACTACCTAAAACAGACAGACAGACAGACAGAAAGCTTCATTGAAAGAAAGAAAAAATGTGATGTGCATTTTAGTTTCAAGTCCCGTCCACTAACATGGTGGTGGAGCTTATGATCTATACTGCAGTCAAAAACCAGGGGAGATCTACTTGCTTTGATTTTTGAGAAGCTGTTCCGCTGTCCATCTTTGTACTGTCTATGTCTACCGGCCACCTTGCTATTTCTAGAGTCAAGGCCTTTGAATCCATCCACTCCAGTGAGGTGACTGATCCATGTGGCACTGAGACATGAATGGTTTCTCTCGTTGAAAAAGCAATCAGTCCACTGAGGGGCGGCTAATTAGCCAATCAGTTCCAGGGGCGGGACTAACGCTGTCGTCAAGCTCAGTCAGGCAGAGATATTTGTATAGTATAGATTTGCTAGGGAAAAATTGATTCCACCTCACCGTGGCAAAGGGTTAGAGTAGAGGCCGCGTCAGGCTGACGGTGGAAACAATGTTGACTAATCTGTCAAATCTTGCATTTAAGTAAGTCTTGCCATTCACTGCACTTCTGCCATGCTATCTTGCCATCATCTATGCTGGACCAATTCAACTTGTGGAGACAAATGTGACACCTCCCACATATCTCAGACCTCACTCAGCACTTTAAAAGTTTAAAATAGAGAAGCTAAAATTCTTCTTTTTTAGCAATAAGTTACAGTTGCTCAGAGAAATACAAACACAGAGAGAGTCCCTTGTGTGAGGTCCTGATTGGTTCATTCATCACTCATGAGTCCTGTTATTTTATCGATTTCAGGGCACTGTCATCTGGAGCCTTTTACAACCATTTACTTGTGTTAGATGGAGGTGCAACAGGGAGGAGGCGATGCTGGAAGTGTATATAGAGCAACATCCATTATGAAAGAAAATTGGACTACTTTTGTAGTGAATTCCATTCTATTTGTTTTAAATCATACTGAAATGCTTGAAAGTAAATCCTATGTTTTTGCTCATTTTAAATATTCAGTTGAAAGAGAGAAAAAAATTTACCTACACAGCGATTGTGGCCATTTACAATTTGAAATCCTTTACCTGCAATAAGGAACTAAATGTTAAAACGTTGAGTTAGTGTTGATCTCAAACATCTCAAGCATCCAGAAGGCTGCCACGAATAGTATATAACGGATTCATTCGGATTCATGGTCCTTTTTATAAATACGTCTGCTGCTCGTCCCTGCACGGTTAGTAATTCTAAATGTATCATCTGTCAATAATGTGCGTAACATTCCTGATACCAGCTCAAGGAGTGCTGGTACTTGCATGAACTCGATATTCATTTTGCCCGTCAGTGAGGTATTTCGGTATTCATCACGGAGCGCACAGCGTCTCGCTGGACCCAGAGAAGGAGCAAGCAGGTGGGATGTATGGTAGATGGGAGCCTCAGTCAAAAAAATTTCTTAATATACTGAGGGACACAGGTGTTGGATGTCTTAAAGCCACATCTGTTTCTGGGACAGTATCATTTTGTATTTTAACCGTTTCTTGATGGTTTTTACCAACTAAAAACTACTACATACTTGCAGCAGATGCACAACAAGTAGTTATTAAAAATAGACATAGCTTATTAAAGTCTAAGTGGTTAAAGCACGAGTTAACTGAATGAAAATGAACGTGAAAGAGCCTCACATCATCTGTTTCAGTCGTTCATGAAATGACTGCGGTCAACAGTCAAACAGTAACACTGATCAATGTGCACAACAGTTCACTGTGTTTCACGATGTAAAATTATTAGGAAATTATGCCGAGCTGCTAAGAATGAGCCACCTACACTTTTACACGGATCAAGCCGGTCAGATACAACTTTGCATAGCACCTGTTCTGCTGCAGATGCTGGAATACATGAATATTGCGCATCAGTATGTCTCCAAAGTTCGTAGTGTTTTTTTTTAGTTCATTTTGGTGCTGTGTTAAGACTGTAAACATGTCCCATCCATGGGACCATTTTAGATTCATTTAAATGAATTAAGAAAAATATTAAAAAATATTGTGCGTTTACATCGTGCGACACCATCCAGACAACGAGACGTTTTACCGGCGAGGTCGGTTCAACTTTGTGTTTTGTTTTGTTTTTCTGATGTGACACCTAAGTGTTCCTGTTCCTGTGAGTCTTTTTGCTTCACCTACTTGAACCAATCTGCGGCCACAACTTTTACACTTCCTAAGCACGATGTTTTAGCAACACACACACACACGCGCGCACGGGCGTTGCACGGTGACAAACATAAGTCACGTCGCTAACAAATGGACAGCTCCTGCCCTATAAGTGCACCATTCTCTCTTGTCTGTTGCTGCTGTACTTAGAGTTTTTCCAGAAAATAGAAGAAATGCCAGTGAACACGATGTCTCTGTACACACTGTACAGTAATGTTTTAAAGACGACTGTGCACAAGCTCTGAGTTAAGGAAGCAAACAGTGTCTTGGCGTGGCAGCTCTTCCCCTTTTTTCTTATGGGGTACAAGTCAATTATATGTATAATACAATAAGTAGGTTAGGAAATTGATTTATTGATTGTATAGACATATATTTCAATTCCTGACATGCACGATCCTAAAGCTAATGCGATATTTATAATGATGCGCTGAATTCACTCCATGAAACGGGGATATTTTTAGTTTTAAAAGATGTGTCTCCAAGAAAACAGCTGTACAACAACTCACCTTCCTGTGACAGAAAACTTCCTGTTATTAATGTTAACGCATATTAATTTACCTTATCAATCCATCCTGTGTTTGTAATATATATTTACCGGTGTCTCTATTTCTTGTACATTTGTTCTTGTACATATCTTGTATTTGCTTTCCTCTACGCGCGCTATTTTATTTCACTGGATTTTTAATTATATTTGATTTTGTTTATTCATTTAACTATCTTTACCTGTTTTTCTTTTTACTTGCGGTTCTTAAGAGGGTTTTTCTTTTATGTGCAACTGAGCCACTCTGACCAGTAGTGATGGGAATTCTCGCTCTTTTCGAAGAGATGGTTCTTTTGGTTCAGCTCACTAAAAAGAGCCGGCTCCTTCGGCTCTCAGCTGGCTCTTCACTATTTTTTTGTTGTTGTTTAAATTAATTTATTACCAAATTATGTGCATGGAATGTACTGGAACTGCATTACATCAATTGTTTATTCTTTAAACGTCTTCATTTAAATCCTCATTGAACTGCTGCAAAAAAAAGGGTCTTGAGGGCGTAAAATTTGATCACTAAGGTTTCAGACAGTGTTACAAAATATTTTCAACTTATTGTCAGTATTTTAACGTAGCACAGATAATGTGTACGGCACTTTCATATACATACATAACCTTAGTGTTTGATACCTGGAGTGAAACGTGACACAGCCTTGGCAGCTCTGTGAACTGTGAGCTTTGAGTTAATTAAAATGTTTCCTTTTATTATTCATATAAAATATAGTTTTGTTAAACAAAAAACAAGCAAACAAAAAAAACAGTGGGAGATAAGGAAGTAAACAATTGAAGGCAATTCACGCCTTACTAGCACGGCCACTGTAAATTAATTTAGTCTGTCTCAGTCGTCAAGACTTTGTTAAGAGCTCACTCGTAAAAATGATTTATCCCCAGAGCCGTCATAAAATATCCACGGCAGTAAACTAATAATATTAAACTGAATTTTAAAGAACAATGAAGAGAGGTGGAGATAATGGGAGGGAAGGAGAGATGGGGAAATGAAGTTAACAATCCCTGCATAGAAGTAAATTGACTTCGGCGGCAAAAGGCAAAATTGTCGTATGAACAGGAAAACATGCAGATGAAATAGCGTGGAAGCTGGATGTAAGGGAAATGATTGCTTTCATTTATGAATTCATTTGCATCTTCTTAAGCTAAGTACAGATACGTCTCAGTATCATTTTTTTTTTAAATATTCATTGGTAAACATGCAGTTTTTATTTTTTTGCATATGCTGCATAAGTAAAATCATTAAACAACCTATGGGCAATTACTTATGTATTCCTAAAAATCAGTCAGGATCCATCCAGTCTGCAAGCCACTAACTCCCATTTAACACAAACCAATCAAGATTTGTGCTACAGCTGTGTTTCTTTCATTCATTTATTTATTTATATTTTAATGTGGTTTTAGATGTGTAAAACTTTGGCTAATAACTCCTTTCATGACATGCGTGTTTACACTTTTGCTGACTGAACACACGGCAGCACGGTTAATTAATGCGATGCTGTCCGGCACGCAGCTCAACTTTCTGACCAAGAAGCGGAGTTAAAAATCATCGGCTTAATCCGCTCCTTTCGACTGCGTTACCGTACAGTGACCATGTAACTCTGACGGAGATCAAACCTGACATGATGTGCATTTAATTGGCTGTGCGGCACAGTTTCCCACTGGAGCAAAGTTTTACCAGACCTAAGTGATGCTGCAGAGAAGCAGGAGAGCTTTAAAGATCTGAAATTCCTTCTTCTTCTTCTTTTTTTTTTTTTAATAAATAGGATTTCAAATACGAACACATCTCAACACTTGAAATGATAAATGGCGTTTCAGCGAGCAGTGTCCAAAAGGTTTGACAGATTCGCCGGGCCGACGCGATATTATATAATTTGAGTTTTATTTCGCACAAACTCACCCTCAGCCGCGCTGCATCTCAAGATAGAGCACATGCCTCAGCAAGCACAGGCCCGACACGGGAAGAGGCAAAAAGGGGCCTCACACTGTTCAACCTGCCGTGCGATGGCTGTGACATCACACGGCCACCACTCTAATCTACTGGCACCGTGGTGACGCAATGTGACTGGTAGAAAGACACATAAAGCCGGATAGCTGCCCTCGCTAACCCACAGCTACTTCACAGAGGAGCGAGGGAAGTTAGTGAGGCACCCGATATACACAGATCATACAGATTATACGGACCAGAGATGAGGTCATCCTTGACTGGAGGTAAAGGGTCATTGTTGCGCCGCTGGATGGGAGCTGCGTGCACAGTGGTGTTGCTGTGAGTGTGCTCAAGAAAAGACTCGCCGCAATACTGATGGCCGACTACGTAGTGGCCTGGGCAGAGTTACAGTCAGAGCCCTGGTCAAAAGCTGTGCAGCCAAACAGGAATGGATTTTTGTAACGAATGAGAGCACAGATCAGAATGGGGCTAATGCTAAGACGACATTATTATTAGAAATATAGTTCTTAAGAATAAAATAAATGGTGTTTCATTACTTGTTTATTTAAAAAAAATGTTTTTTTTACTGAAATGTACCCATCTGTTCACTTTCTCCGTCTTATTTCCATGTATGCTTACTCACGTCGGATTAGCCTCATTCCTGCTGCGTTTCCCTTCCAAAATAAAAGTGATATTTCTGAAATTTCGGTAAAGCCCAGTTGCAATAAAAAAATAAAGGCAAATGTGAAAATAGTGTTTCCATTGCACTTTTGCGATAAACTCTCGTAAAAAATGCTTTAGCTATATTTTTCGAAATGTAAGCATTTCCTTTGTTGCGATATTTCGGTTTTGCGCGTTTCCGGGGTTAATGGAAACGCAGCAATCGACGGATATAGCCGGCAGAAACAGCCCAATTTCCGGGCGGAATATTTATTTAAGAGAAAACAAATGTCAGGCTGATTCTCTGTGAAATCCATCTGTGCGCGTGATGCAATGAATGTGAAAACGGGTCAAGATTTAGGAATGTACCTCTAGTCTTAGGTTAGAAGTCATACGATGCTGTGATCTCTGCGGGGATGGTAGACGCGCAGTACGCACGTGTAGGACAAGGCAGTGGAAGGGTTCTCTGTCTGCCCTCCTTGCTCCGCTGAGCTGAGTCCAATTTGCCCTTCTTTGAATATTTGCCGTGGGAATGATGCCGCTGCGGCTGGTGGCCCCCCCACCCCCCCGCCCTCGTCCTATACGGAGAGGTGAGTACACCTTTGACTGGCAGCGGCGATGACTGAGCCGCGATTGACATCCCCATCCTTAGAACTCACCTGCTGGCACGGCTTTCCTGATAGCCCTGTGGTAATTGACATATCCCTTTGTTAATTATCAAGGTGATGTGACACATGTACTCATAGAGATCAGTGAATCTGCTTTGCAGACACATTCCCTGCTCAGCATGTCAGCAAGGTGTCCTTTGAAAGCCAGCCTCTGTCTCTGCTGATTAAAGATCCTATCATGCTACATCTTCCAGGGCCAATAATTAAAACAGAAACATAAAGCGGCTTCTAATGAACTGTCGCTCGGTGATTATTTCATCAATAAATACATAACTTTCACATCTGTGTTTGACAGTAAGTTAATGCCTTGCTTGCACTTTAGGGATGTAGAAATTATTCTGAGAGGGAAGTAAGTTATCAAGAGCAAGAATGTTAATTGTAATGGAGACCTGCCTGTATGTGGGTTGTAGTCAGGTGTATCATCACACAAATCACAGTGTGTGCAAAATGCACACAGGAGTTTTTCTTTCAACTTCACATTCATATCAGTCATTCATCTCTCCATCAGCTGCTGTAAAATTCTTACTGCTGTATGTTGCAGCTGCATTTCAAGGCAAAAACAAAACAACCCTACTCAATTGGTAGGTGTGTCCCATGCATGTGGTTTTAGCTATACCCTATTCCATAGGGTACAACTAAAACCACATGCTAAGTATAGCTATTCTATATAAGTAGATTAGCTTTGTGGATTCTGTAAGCTGCCAGCTCACCGCCACTGTTCTGCCTTTGCAATATTTGAATTTACATCTGTGCTGCCGACATACTACAAGTATTAAACTCATGGAGGTAGAAAAGGTCTTTTTCGCTCCTATGAGCTAACATGGGCTTAAAGGGTTAAATGTACAATTGGCTTGTTGCATGGGAGCAGTGAAGCCGCTTCCTGTTAATAATTCCATACAAACCAGGGATTGTACTGACTGGTCAACTTTACCGCTGTGCCTTGAGCAGGAAGTCGACTAGTCGCCGATCATGTGCCAATAACAACACTGACGCCTCCGAGAAGACAGATGAGGAGCTCGGTGGGTCGTTGCAGCGAACTAGTGGCGTTGAGATACTTAATTTAAGATGAAGCCCATTCTACCGTGACATGTAGAATATGTAAGTCAGACAGAAGTACTACTGCAATGCACACTCAACTGAAAAGGCAACAGAGGAACGGTCCAAATCCTCTCAACGACACTCAATTAACGACTTCACCAAACGGCCTGCGGCACCAGAGAGATTGAGGCAGCAAATCAACAACTTGATGGTGAATTGCATTGTCTAACATTATTAGACCTTTAGCTGCTGTTCGTGGAAAGGCTTCGGGTTGATAAGCTCATGTGTTTATATTCAGTTCTGTTGTGTTCTATTAGCGTTGTTGCTGTGGTTGTAGAGCTTGTGTTTTTTTTTGTTTTCTTTGCAGAGCAAGAGCTGCATATTAGAAGTGTCAGATTGACGGTGTTTTGACTTGGACGGTGTTCAAGCTTCAGTTACCTTGCAGAAAAGCCTCTGTAGGCTCTTTGTGTGAAACGACACAATATGTGTTCAGGTTAAGAATATAGGCCCCTTCACGGTTTGTAAACAATGTGATGTTTTTTTGAGGGGCGGGGCTTAACTGGATGCAACATATCTCAAACACTATAGCTTGTAAACGGCAGTTAGCATATTTCAATGGACTGTTTTGGCAAGAATGGACGAGGGAAATGCATATTTTAGAGAATATACTAATAAGCTTACTCCCCCGAGACTGCGAGTTATTTTAAAAAGTTGACTCTGACTGATGGGATGCATCCACTAAATAATGATCAACTTAACTTAGTGTAACCCATAACGTTATTCAGGCTTAAACTGATGACGCATTACATATTAATCTGACCTGATATGAAGTGTGTGCGTTGTTGATTGTCTCATTCCAATCCTTTCTTTCAATTGCCAAAGCCAAACCAAAGTTTTCTACGACTGGCAGCGGCTGGTATGTGAAAAAATTTCAAGTTAGTGTTTTTGATTTTTTTGGTTTTAGCAGTCAACAAAGCAGCAAAACGACATTTTCATCGTTGAAAGTGACATTTCTCGTCCCCAAGCGGCCTATAGATTTCATTGTTGCAAAGCATTATTTTCTACAGTGTTGATATGCGCGACGTCATATATGGTTCTAGTCAACATCAACCTGACTTTCGCCACCACATTAGTTGACTTTAAAAAGCCAGAAGTCGTTCAACCCCTCCAAACTCATTCCAAAGGTTCACTTTTGGATTTATCATCGGTGGAGCAAACTGTACAGAAACCTTTCAGCTAACCATTATTAATTTAGAGTGATTTGTAGTGTCGGCCTCAATGCACTACACGTGCTTCTTTAACCCCCATAAAGGTGGCGGTGAGGACAGCCTCCAACGGATGACGCACTGCCTGTCTGATGCATCACTGTTGACACTGAGCAAGGGGCAGGGGAGACAGCAGATAGGTCACCAGTCAATCACACAGCTGATTCATGAGAACACAGAACCATTCATTTTCACATTTACAGCTATGAGGACTATAGCATATTTAGTTAATGGATGATGTGGAGAATGTGGAGATGAACCAAAAAAAAAGGGAAAACTGCCAAAATTTCAACATAAAACTCTGAACCGGCCAGCAGGTCGCAATATTTCTAGCTGAGAGATGACAATGCTAACCCCCGCACTGTGATTGCATCCAAATCTATCAAATCAGCTGAATTTTCAGCCATTGAAGATGCTACTCAGTGAAGTATGCTAATTACAAGTTTTAATTAACTAGTGGCTGTTGTGTTTGGGGTTCAACATATTCCTCCATAAAACCATGGACTTTGCAGTCCTCACATCACTGACATTAAACAGTGATTAAAATGAAACAGAATAGTGAAGAAGACGCCCTTGGAAATGTTCAATTATTAATCTTTGTGTTATATAAAATGCTAAAGCTACTTTCATAGTGAGGTTTTAGTTCAAATGTCCTGTAAATTTAATTCTCGGATCCAGTGCAACAAAATGATTCAGTTTGCAGAACAAGCTCATTGTTGTACCTGACGGTGTTTGCTCAGCAGCTTATGGCACCTTGCTGAAATGAGAAACTTTCTGGACTGCCATTTGAGTAGGCTGTGTAATTCCTGGTTTGTATGTCAAACATCCAAATTGAATTATATTCATTTGAAAGTCAAGACCACTCTTAGCAGTAATGACAGTGTCAAATTGATGCCTGAGTGGCAGCCGTTCCTGGCTCGAAATATAAATTTTCATGTTTTGGTACGTAAGAAATGCTAATGATGTGGCCATGGTTAAACGAATGGGAATTTTATGCTTGACATTTCATTCAGCGAGAGAGTGCATTATACACAAAACTGCTCGTAACTAATAATTTTCAATCCGGGCTTGAGCATGAATACGGTGTCCCTGCCAGCCAGTCTATTATATGCAGCATTGTCTCTCATTCTGTATTTAAAGTTAGGCTGACATGCCTAATTCAACGGAAGTCATGGTACGTGGTAATAACATGCCGGAGAGCGGACTGGTGGACCAGTGGCTGAGCTGGTGTCAGACAGAATGAGTTCCTTTCCTAATTAAGATCATTTTGTTCCCATGTCCCATCATATTGTTCTGGAGTTTTAACACGTCTGCGTAAGAAGGTCACTGGCCTGCCCGGCGCTGGCTTATATTTTAGGGCACCGCGGAGCCCGAGGCGTACAGCTAAACGCCACGAGTTTGTCTCTTCCACTAATGGCGGCAAGTCACATGAATTTTCAACCGAGGCTTCTTGTCTCTGTCTATTTCTGGGCCCAGACTCCGTGTGGAACACATGCGTAACCAGCAATAACCACAAAGGTGTTACTCACGTATTTCCAGCGACAGATTGAATGGCTGACAATATTTGTAAGCGAAGACCAAAATAGGACACAAAATATGTTTTTGTGATTACGCAGTGACACTGTCATGCTTATACTTTTACTAAGGGGATATCAGCAAGAACATTGATGTATGCACAGTAAGAATTTATTTAATAATGAGTCTCATATTTGGAAGCGACTAATGGTAACACAGAGGGGGGGCGAGCTCTATTGTATTTCCTATTGTAGTCATGGTGATATATCCATCAATTAAAATCTGCGTATCTTGTTTGCGCAGCTCGAACGCCACAGAAAGGAAGCCAAATGGGGCGAACACGGCGAAAAAGAAAGAAAGAAAACGGGAGCCTGCGTAGCTGGCTCCAGTGTGTACGCTCTAAGGCCAACATGGTGCCGCAGTAAGGAGGGAAGAGATAAGGGCTGTGGTGTTTTCACACGGCTGAGGGCTGTGAGAAGGCTCAGGAGTGATATGTGGTGACAGCACAGTGCCACGCTGTTGACACAGCCTGCATCTCCTGGGTACTGAGGGCGGGATCGCCGCAGGCTTGATTATTTACAGGCCTGCGTGCCTTCAAAAAATTTTCTACGAGGAGGACACTCTGAGAAACCCTCCTTTGCAAGGCCTTTTAATTGGATCAGAGCGATCATTTATTAATGGGACTGACTATATGCAAGTCTAGTTTTTTCATGCCCCATGATTATTAATGCGTGCCGGATCAAAAGACTGATATGACCTGTATGATATTCTGTGCCAGCCTGAAAGAGGAATACATTTCCATCACCAAACTGCAGCGGGTGGAAGGGAGGGTCTGCAGTTCACGCAGTCAGGGAGAGCTTAAGATTTTTTTTTTTTTTTTTTAGGAGTATGTTGACCGTGTAAGACATGCATGGTAATTTCACTGAAATCCCCTAAAATATTGACTTACAATGACTTGCATCATACAGTGAGTTCGAAATGGAGGTTTAGACGGATGCTCATCTATGCAGCCTACTACGAGATTGTTTCAAGGAATGGTTGCTTGAATTGTTCTGAGAAAATTCACCATGAAAGACAATGACAATCAAGGGCTGTGTGCTTTTGATTGCATGCCCTCAGTTGTCAAGCTTGATATGATGAGCCGATCATTATTCTCGGAATCATTTTTGTCGCTTGAGTTCAAAATGTTGTTTTAGAGAATAATGAACCTAAATATAATGTAGAATAAAACAACAAACAAAAAAATAAATTAATTCTGACATTAAAGTAAACTTCAACACTACTGTAATTATTCAATCAGACGTTTATCTCCTCCTTTAAAACTACTTCAAAATTCCTTTCGGATTCTCGCTGGCACACTCACTCACGCTCAAACATTCAGGAACCCGAGCAAGAGTACACTTGAAACATTTAACGGATGCCTGATGCGAGCAAGCAAAAATACAGCAATAAAATCCTTCCTGTGAACATCCACGCTTTAGCTGACATTCACCGGCTCAGCTGTGTCGACGTGAAACCGCATCTCTAGATGAGCCCTCCAACAGAAGCCCCGCTAGTCACATGACCGTCATTGTCGCTCCTCGCAGCCAAATGCGACATGACATTCTCTTGACTGCTTACTTCTTCGGCTTAATTATTTACAACCTGTGTGGAAAAGTGTGCCAGCGTGGAATTTAATTGTCAAAGCCTCATTATGCTAAAGGGCATTTTCTTGTCACTCACTGGGCTAAATTGTCTGAGCATCTTCCTCAGGGACATCATCGACATGAGAATATTTCATATTGGAAGAAAGAAAATTAAACAAAGATGATCAAAGGATGACTATGACTTCATTTTTATATTTCATATATATATAAATATATATATATATATATATATATGTAACTCAGTCATCCTGGAGTGCATCATCTGAAAAAGCATGAAAAACTGCTGCTGTATGCACAGCACGCTGAGGCTTATTGACCAAGCATTTCCACTTGGCACAGAAATGCGTCAGTGTCAAACAGAAAGCAACAAGGCGACAGCTTCCAGCCATGTGCTGTCCCTGTTAGTTAAAAATGAAGAGTGGATTGAGACTGCCACTAGCCCTCTTTAGAATGCCACTGAGGATGAAAACACCATACGTCAATCACTTTTATGAAAGATGCATTAGGGTGACAGCTACAACTTAAAAACGAAAAAGCAAGCACTCATCATTGAAAAGCAAACCATTTGTGTAAGCTGTGCTACATCAAGGTATTACGGTCTAACGTGCAGTGAGGAATGCATCTGTATATTTCCGCGCTCCTGTCCTGGAGCTAACCTTTTGTCACCAAATACAAGCTTGGCACAAACACATGTTTATATGTCCCTTACTCTTCCGTCCCTCTTTTTTTCGTAACAAAGCTTGAAAGATTTTTTTTTTTTTTGAACCCTAAAGTTCAACATGATTGTTTGATGTGACAGATGTGAGAATGGGAGTGGGTGGACTTGACTGATGTCCGGCTCTCAGCCCCGCGCTATGATTGAGACTGGAATTACAGCCGCTGTGAAGAAAGAAGCCGTGCTGGCTTTTGACTGATGTGCTTTAGGTGGTTCGTGTGTGCATGCCCGTGTTTGTTTATCTTGGCGCGGACACCACTTTAAGAATTATCACATGCAAATGCGTTTGTCATCTAAATTGTCCGTGGTATCCCGTGGAGCCGAAGCAAGAAGCCCGTTCTGATGCAGACGTATCAATAGACGATAACCGATTTTAAAACGTGCTCCCGTTTCATTTGCACATTCCCACCAGGGAGCTGTATTGAGCGACAAATTGAAATAATCAAGAGTACAACATTAATACACAGTGACTGGTGGTCCTCCGTGTAGCAAGACCTTAATGTGCTAATGAGTTCAAACAGGCAGTTTAACACGAGACTGTCAATCAAGCCTTTGGCATTTTGGCATCTGACAGTCGGGTCATGTGTTCCTCTGAGGGACACGAGCACTTTACCCACATTATGCTTGGCTTGTTGCGTCGAGCCCCAGAAGACAAAACACAAAAATTAACAGCCACGACATGCATGTTAATGTCCACTGAGGCTAATCAATTTGTTTTCATTGGTTGTGCGTAATCTGTTTACAACCAGGCTGCATCATTGATACATCCAGTCCAATTGTGTTCAGGCATTATCACCACTATGTGAAGTGATGAGTTTATCCGGCTCTGATCTGCAGTAATTGCACTGACTTATACCAGCTGACTCAGTGTCATTTTTGGTACCTTTAGAAGTGGAAGAAGCAGACTACAATCACCTAAATGCGTTCATTCGCTGGCTCCTTTTATACATAAATGCATTAAATCAATGAGTAGTTCTCAATAAACTCTTCACGTCGGTAGAAAATTAAATTACTGTAATTACCTTGAGCATCTATAACTAATGCACGGTCATTTGACTTTACAGTTGACTTTAATGCAAAATATTTCTCGGTCTGCTGAAGGGGAGCCGCGAAAGAAAAGAGGAGGTTTATCCCAAAAAGAAAAATTTAAACACTCGTATTTTGAGCAATATTTCATGAATAATATCCTGCATTTTTCTTGAGAATTACCTTTGAAAATGTCTGCCAAAGTTGAAGCGCATGACGTAACATCACTGAAGTTTCTCCAACAACACAGAGAATCCGGGTTTTAAAACACTATACGTCTGGGAGAAGACGGCGCTGCAGTATTTTTAGAAGCAGGCAATTATATAGTGAGTGTTGGGTGATCCTGGAATAGTCTTCTGTGTCCCTTAATTCCGTGTCAAAATCACCTTCTCCACGTGTATGTGTACGCACAGAGGCAGCCGTTTTGACGTACCACCTACGCTGGAAGCAGTATTTTATGAACATCAGGAAGAATTCAAGCGCCAGCTGCGGAAAGACAAAGACACATTTGGTTGCTCAGCACTCTTTTTTTGTAAAAAAATAATCTTCTAAATGGAGGCGTCTTGTGCACAAAAAGGACGCACCTGGGCAGAAGCTTGCGGTTTCTGAACAGCACAAAAAATGTCACGTGCCACCCGCTGATCGCGCAAAGGGACCCAAATCGAGCACACCCAGGATGCACAATGACCAACAGTTGCATGCTGAGTCGGACTAAATCGTAAATGCTAAAAATGGTCACAGTGGACTCAACACCTGTGTTCCACATTCCGCTTCTTCTGCGTGCTTTGACTTCTACCTTCGGGTGGCGTGCGCGCCGGCTTTGTTATTGACAACCTTTGTTGTAGCTGCAAACTCAGTGTTTAAACATCTTGAAGTAATTTACGGAGTGGCTGAATGGACTGATTACAGACTGAGAACAAAGCGGGGAAGGTTTACAGAACGATGCTCAGACAGGTGATAGCAAATACAACCTGTGTGGCTTTGTGATGCTTTATCTGTAAATTGAGGGGAGGGGGGCTTTTTGATTTATTCAGCACAATGTTGAAACATAATGCCTATGAGCACCCAGTGCTGTGGTTTTGTTCCCTCGCTTAATTTTGGCCAGGCTATTCAGAGAAACGTTGATGTATATTCATATTGGACGTCTCTCTCCAGGGAAGGAATTAATTATTGGTTTGGGCATCAGGGTCCAGTACAGTTATCGCATGGAATGTTGTGGTGATTTACATGCACTTTATTATGTCGTCTACAGGTGTTCCTTAATGAAATTTAATTAACCAACCTCCTCTACTTGTATCTGGCAGCTATTTTTACACCGGTTGTTTTATTTTAACACTCTTTCCACCCCTGTAAACAACACTGGGCCAAAAGGTCAAAATCATTAGCCGCTAGCGGTTCTCGTTCCGTGAATACGCACTGCCACCGCCTGGTTTCATTTCAGTAATGAAGAAAATTAGTGTTATGTGGCCAAATCGGAATTTCTATGGCATGAAGACAAAGAAAACACAAAAAGCTTTCCACTCTATAAAGGCAGAAATAAAGAGAAGCAAAGAGAAGAAGCTAAACTAGAAGCTGCCATATTTGAATAGAAAATCAAACTATTCAAATATTTGAAGAGGAGTACAGCAGGAGGAAGAACATCCCCATCCCCTACGTGGCTGGTGTATTGGAGAAACTGAGGAGAATTTTCAGAAAACACCACATTGCAGTTTATTTCAAACCTGGTATACACTTAGGCAGAAACTGGCCCACCCCAAAGACAAAACACCCAGGCAACACCAGAGTAATGTAGTGTGTGTTGTTCGGTGCAGTGAGGAATTTACAGACTTGTACATTGGGGAAACCAAACATCCCATCCACAAACGCATCAGGGAACGACTCAATGGTCCACCTCCACTTGTGGAAAAAAGGATACTCCTTTGAAGATAGCAACGTCAAAGTCCTAGCCAGAGATTTAATCTGCCTTCAATTTAAAATACAGTTTTGGCTTCTGTCCCCAAGAAGTTTCAACACCATTCACACCTTGAGACCGGAGGCTCTCACTGACAATGGCTTCGTTAGAGCACCATTCATAGGGGAAGCAGCCTGGGAACACAGTCCCCCCTCTTAACAGGTAAGTACCCAGTCATTATGGAAATTAGTGGCACCAGTTTCTGGTGAAGCAAGTTTCTGTTGGGTTTTATCCACAGAGTTTTCCCATTTTAACCTCAACTTCCCACTAGTCTCTCCAAACTGAAGAAGCTACTTGGATTAGTGGCGAAACGTTTTCAAGAAATCCTACAAGTCCAGTTGCCTTAATCAGTATATTTTGGAGTATCATGACCTGAATGATTGAGAACTTTCCCAGACAACTGAATAACATTATATGCCGTAGCCTCACTGCTATGTGACGTGAACCTCTCCAGAATTGTAACCATACATCGTGGTCTGAGATGCATTTTTTTTTCATCCACATCTCTCAAACACAGAAAAATCTCCCCTCCTCCTCCCTTATCCCTCATCTATTCTGGTGTTTTTCTGCAATTGTAATGATTTGAGTAACTGTAAAGACATCATGTTGCCAACTACGGATCAAATGTTAATTATTAACAGAACCGATCCTTCCAATGGCTCAGGTTAATTACGTAGGCGACGACAACCAAGATTAAGTGAACCAAACTTAAGACAAGCAAATGTCCAGTACAGTCCATCACAGCTTGACGGAGCCTGCACATTCACCTGAAGAGCTGTTTCTATGCCAGTTTAGAGACACAAACTAGTTTCCCGGCAACACTGACCAACACAATACATGCCACTAATACCAGCTGAACTGGACAGTGTTTAAGAGTATCCCCACTGGGTTCAACAAACACTTCTGGTCCTTTCAAGAGCACCACTCTTACAAAAGTCCAACAAACGCAGCAACAAGTCCACTCTCCTTAAAGCCAACAAGGACCCAGCCTTGCCATAAAGTTACCGTGGCAGCCCAAGGCTTTCGTCAACGGAGGTATAAAAAAAAAAATAGCCAGTAAAATCCTAGATCGCAGGATAGCAAAGTCACTCCATCCATAATCCACCCACATCACAAATGTTTTAAAAACGATGTAACAGCCATCCATTTAATTCAGTGCATTAGTAGTGGAAAAAAGCAGGAGTTACCATAGCCACCGTGCATGCAGAAAAAAAAGTATTGATAGGGTACACTGGGGACTATTTCTCAAATAAGAAAGATATGGCTTTGGAAAAACATTCATTAATTGTGTGAAGTTTCTTTTGTACATAAACTTCAAACCACTGGACACACATAACAAATCTTCACATTGAGCACATTTTAAGATCACTCTATACTGATGCTCATGTAAGACTCTCAGACGGCTCGAAGCTCAAGGTTCAAGGTCTTTATTTGTCGCATGTTTATTGTTCAAGTACAACAGCAGTGAAATGAAACTGCAACATCTCCCGACTGTGGGGAGAAAAGCAGGCAATTGAAAGTTAAATAAAATAAGATGAGGAAAAAAGAAAAGAAAGCTATAAGGCGGCCAGTTTGCTTTTGGAGTATGTGCAACTGAATTCTCTCCCAAGATATGGGGACCCTTCCCTATTTTCCAAGAGGATTATTCATGAGTAACTCTTGATTCAAGGATATAACTGATTAATTTTACCTACTGTTTCACAGTTGCATTCACACAAAAGGAAAACGTCACGTGGCACAAAGCCTTTAGAAATGGAGAACCATCAAAACAGACTGTCATTTGGAAAGATGCGCTCACGCTTTCGTTCTCATAAATCTCTCTCCTGTATTGACTATACTGTACTAACAATAAGATTCCATTCCACTGAGTCAATTTTCAACAATTGGCATTACTTTGTCTCTGTCATATTCTTCAGCTGAGGTGAAAAATGAGAAGAATTCACAAGAAAATTGGTCAGAAGGCTAGTTATCTCGAGCCTATGAAAACAAAAAGAAGGAGCGCGACAGCACATCAATACTTTGCCTCCTCACAAGGGTCTCGGGAAAGTGACTGAAATTTTATTTTTGGAGTCACTAACTTTTGACTTGTCAGATTCGTGCAACCTGCCATCACTTCAAATGTGTCTGTGGGCCTCCACTGCTACCTTAAAACTCTGACTCAAGTCCTGTATAATTTCCCCATCTTCCCAGCTCCCTCTGTGCTAAATTGCATTGGAAGATGGATTTTTGGCATCTGAGGCTGTCAGGTCTCAGCCATGGAAGACTTTATGCACTAGTACACCCGCTATGAAAGTGAATTCTGGAGGGATGGCGGGATATAAGAGTGGTGAGTCAAGTACTGCCACTCCAGCAGGTCTTTGGGCATTTTTTCTGGCTGTGATTGTATGTATTTAACAATAATGTCAATGCTGCAGATCTCCTCTTTTCCCTTTCTCACCTTCCTTGTCTCACTAAACGTATTTCACCTACTTCACCTTGATCATACTCTCTGGTAGGTTTCATAATGATGATAGGATCTGGTCTGGCAGCAATCTGAGGACCATCTTCATCCCAGATTGAACTATTATCTTCATTTTCATTACAGTTATTACAGTGTGCATATGCATGAATTGTGGAACATATTCCACATTATAACATGGCCTGGGTGAATATGGCACCCTGACTGGCTGAGGGGTGTTCATTAGTTTTCGATAACGGGACCCCTCCAACTAAACACAGCTATCAACTGGGATGGAAATTATACTTGTCTGCTCGGGAAAAAAAGAATCAGTCTGGCATGTTGAATTTAAGAATATCCATGCTTAGAAGTGAAGATTTTCATTGTCTCCTCCATGTCACAGTCACAGCACTGACACCGCTGCGATAACAATGTGCAAATCCAAAGATGCAGTTTTTATTTATTTATTTTTTTCATTCTGGGGTTTAAAGCCTCCCCCTCCTCCTTCTCTCGCCCCCCCCTTCCACCTTCCATCTCCTCCTCCGTGCTATTTGTGCAAACAAGTCTCTTCACATCTGTGCGCATTCAAATCTGAGGTGGCAAACCTCATCTGGTGAAAACACCTGTATACATTTGAAAAGAAGTGAGCCAATCCCGTTGAAAGAACGACCAAGCAAGAGGCTATCACAGCAATCAAGCTGCCAATATTTGCAGACAGAAACTTGGCAATATTAGTCCACCACAGTTTGAGGGGGAAAAAGCATGCTGTTCATACTAACGAAGCACAGAGAGAACCAAGTAAGTCCTTGAGAGGTCAGGTAGCTGGTATGCTTTATCAAAGGGGCATATGCAGTGCATGTATTAACTTGTAATCACTAATTAGGAGAAGCAAATATGGTCCATCTTATGAAATTTTTAAAATACCATACTGAGGGGCCACAGCGTTCAGGGAATGTGAGAATCGCATGAAATATTTAGACCTTATAATAACACGCCTCTTCGATTCAAGCAACAACCAAAGGGAGTCAATGACTCTCTTAGGACGGCTGGTACTGATTAAGTGCACATGATGATGATGAGGATACATTTGACTGATATTATGTTGATAAGATGATGAAACTGCGGAACATGTGTGATGTGAGACAGCTTCAATCCTCGGGCCTACAGAAAGTAATTTCTGAAGATATTAATTCCATACTAAATAAATAAAATTTAAAAAACTAATTGGTGTTAAAGAAACTGTCAGAAACTGTAACTGGTAATTCTGATTGCAAGTGTATTTTCCTAGTTATGTGAGCGCAATCTTTTTCTTACAATTGCCAATATAATATATATAATTAGCAAACTACAGTAAAATAACAAAGAAAGAAATTACATGATGCACATAGATTTTTTTATTCAATTAAATATTTTTCACACCTACGGAGGGACAAAACAGGCAGATCTATTATAATTGACTTCAGTTTAACAAACCCTATAATTATTCAACTGTATACATTTTTTTGGTGTTGCGGTATTCTCTACATTTTATCAGATGTTGAAATTCAGAGTCATAGGCAGAAAAATACCTGAGAATAGCTTAATTAATTTTCTAATCGACAGCCTACACTTACCTTTTTATATCCTGTCTAGAGGCTTTGATAGTGTAGGTCCCAAAGCTGTTGGACTGACTGCATCAAGTCAGCCACTATTATAGTTGCAAATGGGGTACCTCAAGGTTCATTGTTAGGACCGCTGTTGTTTGACTTGGTATTCAACTTCAGGCTAATGACATGGTTACTTGTCATGCAGCCACTGCTAAGACACAGGCTCTTACAAACTTCCTGTTTTTCTAGATGTTTTCCTGCTTATTCAAGTGCATGGTATTCACAAGTTCTAAGTATAGCTAGCCTCATGCCACTAATATCTTAGTATTGTTTTGGGTGAAGCTTAAAGTTGTTTTTTCTACAAAAACCATAGCCATCTATATTTTAAACCACTGGCTGGTCTCTGCTAGAGTTCTGTGTATACTTAATTCAGGGACATTTTGAACAAGAATGCATTACCTCAGCACTTACATTCTATGAGATCAATATATTATGTGGCACTGAGATTCATTAACAAACTGTAAGATCCTCACTCATCGCCACACACCATATGCTTTGGATGTTCTGTACTATTTGTCTTGGGGATTCCTCAATTGACCTTATTTTATGTATAAAGCATTTCTTCGGCTATTATCATTATGTGTGCATGAAAGAGAAAGATGCAAACCATTATGCTCTTTGCTACCTAAGGTTAGAATTTAATTTGTTAAAGGAGCTTTTGTGTACGCAGCCACCTTCTGCAAAATAAGTTAAAATTACAGTCGCTGACTTCCTCCAGGCAGATTTAAAGCTTTGCTGCAGGAACTCTGTGCATCATCATCCGTCAGTGTCAGCGTGCTTGCTGGGAGGTTTTCAATTCTTCAAATTGCTGCTTTTTTCAGTCCACTTTTAGTAGATTTCAGGGTTATATTTTTCCGTTTTATTGTAATCTTATTGTTTTATAGTGATTAACGAGAGATTGTGATACATCGCAGTCTCTGTTTTTTTTTATATTGTTTGTCAGGCGGAATCATAAAGTTTCAGACAAACAGAATAAAACAGAGAAAGATAAAGAAGAAATATATAAAATAAATGTTTGCATTGTAAATGTATCATATCTGGATGATAAATTACTTCAGTATAAATCAAAGTTTGCATAAGCGATATTTGGAAAGAGCATTTCTGCTTTCAGACTGAAGCAATAATAGATTATGTTTGCCATGAATATAATGAGGGAACATTATTAATTGTTGTATATATCAACTCAAATTCTACATTACTCATACTTATTCTGCCAAAAAATCCAGTCTTATATTTACTTGTAGTGACTACATCATCATTCAACTTGACCAGATCTTCATCTACGTTCATATTGAGGTCTGCTGTGACAGCATGTTTATTCTAGTTTAAACAAATGCACAATATTTCCCTAACCCAAAACAAAGCGCTTTGTTGTCTAACTAGAGACTATAGAGATGTCGTGCTGTCCCACGAGACAGTTCATGTATGTGGCTTTCCAAATGCAATAATACAGAGTTGTTATTATTTGATTACTGTGACCACTTCCAGGCACAGTCAGGTGAGTGTGTGCATGTGCGCACAATGAATCCAGTCTTGATCCTTTGTCTCCTCCCACCACTCAAATGCTCCTATTCCTCACTCCAGCTTGGGCTCCCTCAGCGCTCTGAGGGGTTTCTCTCCATGACACACACTAACAATGACTGATGGGTAACAAAGCTTGCTGGAAAATGTCACTTTCTATTCCACTCATGTGTGTAAAAGCATATGTGGGGGCGGGGTAATGGAAGGAGGGGTGTCAGCGAGGTCAGTATGGATGTAATATATATATGTTCGTATGAAAAAAATAGTTTTACGGAACGGTGAGGAAATAGTCATTATTGTTTTTTTTGTTGTTTTTTTTTTCAGAATTTCTATTAACCACAATACAAACAATGTTAATGATACATTGTGTCTCTTTCAGTCCATCAGCCCTAACTCTGCCTCAAAACCCTCACATTTATTTAATGCTCGGATGACTCAAAATGAGGTCAGTATACGTGTAGGGCGTTAATTGGGTTACTGATCGATACCAATGACTCAGTAATTTGAGCAGGTACTCTTTAACTCCATTGAGCAAAAAATATACAAGTGGCCATTTGTTCTATTTGTGTGACTCGTCTTTGGGACTGTCTGTATTATGTTGGTAAACAACAAATACAACAACCACCCTGCTCGGATGTAGAAAATATGGTGGATGCACAGTGTGTTTTTATTCATTTTCATTCATTCATTTTCTGTGCTGTATAATACGAACCATTCTATAGATTTGTTTTTCAGCACTGACAGAACCAAGAATTCAAACCACAAGGTACAACACACAATTGAAAAATATGTCTCTGAACAGAAAGTGAACCGCATTTCCATTAAAGTGCACATTTAGGGGCACTGGGCTGCCATTGATTGATAATGTTTCCTTATTCTAGCTAAACACGAAAAAATCAGTACCTCACTTTAATAGAGTAAAAAAGTTACGGTTACACCAATCTAACCTCGTGATATTGTTAGGCTATACAGGTGAATACGTTTTTGTATGTAATCACAAAATTTGCAAATTGCAAATTTAACTTATTTAATTCACTAAAACGAATAGCTTTAATTTGTTAAAGCTAACATAAGACTGCCAATCCACCATCCAGAGTAGGCTCCTATTTTGAGTAAAACACGCCAGTGTGCTGGAGAGACAGTTTAAAGTACTAACGCTTCACTAAGAATTTCGGTGTAGCTGGTTTCTATAGTAAACCACACATAGATGAATCCGGTGAGTCTTTGGGCACAGTTTGGAGAAAATTATTCACAAGCACACACTGAACGGCTCACGAAGGAGAAGTCCTCTCGCACTAAAATGTGTGAAACATCGCTCTTGAGTTGCTTGACCCTTCGAGCTCAACTTAGCTTGCAAAGCACAAAGACAAATCACTTTCCCAAACTGACAAATACCTGTCGCAAAATGCCAGTGATACAAAGCACTTATTGCAGAGGCCATGGCAACAGGTCTAAGAAGTGGAGCCCAGGTCCTTTGCAGACTACAAACAGTTACTGGCAACAGTTGTGCCATTGCTAGGTGGTGAGTATTTCACCTTTAATTTGCTCACATGTACCTGAAAGTGGATCAAAGTAAGCTATATATTTAGCTTGTCATCTGATAGAGACCTTTTCCTTTTACTTGGGTTTCTAAATGTGTTTTGCAGAGGGGAGAAGTGTTGGTTGACATGCAGTCGCTTGTCCCGTCACTTCTTACCTACTGCTGTTGGCTAGGCTAGTTAGCTGGTGTCTTCTTGTTGGTTGCTAGTGGTAGCTGATGGCTAGCCTGCTGGACGGCCTTTTTTTCCAGTTGGACTGTTTTTCTAAATGTGTTTTGCAGAGGGGAGAAGTGTTGGTTGGCATGTGGTCGCATATCCCATCACGTCTTACCTACTGCTGTTGGCTAGGCTAGTTAGCTGGTGTCTTCTTGTTGGTTGTTAGCTGCTAGCTGACTGCTAGCCTGCACTGCAGGTCAGTTTTTCAGTTGGACTGGGCTTCTAAATGCTTTTGCCTCAGATCTTGGCACAAGGGATTGTAACATCTCATCCCGTGTAATAATCATTGGACACACAGTACAATTACTTGACTACTTAAATTCAGGCAATTTTTCATTTGGTCTAGTTTTACATTAACTATTGACGACACACATTTGTTTTTCTCCCAAAACGAGGCAAAAAAAATTTCCGCCGCAAAGTTCCCACATGTGCCTGTCTCACGTTTTCCAGTCAGATAGCAATATTCACACGCAGATGCTAGTGGTTTCGTTTATTATAGAAGAAAATCCTAGCAGAGTGACATACGTTCCAGTGGGGTTACCATGTGTAATGCTGTGCACCATTAACTGTAAAACCTGTCAGGTCATGGGTGCGAAACACATTAATGTGCTACCCTTGACATATTTTCTGACTGCTCAGTTAATTTGTGCAAGGATACAGTTAGTCATTTTCCAATTTTATTGTACAAATGATCAGACATCTGAAAAGGTCAGACAAGTTCTAGGCCTCTGACATACAGTATACTGTATATCCCATTAGTGGTAATTTTCTATACAGTACATTTAAAAGTCAAAAAGTCACCCACTAATGGCAGAATACAATTTTTCAGTGATACCTGAACTGCACTATCATCAGAGCTCATTTCCATACATTGTGGGGAACATAAATTCCTGACACAAACTGGTCCAATCCTTATATAACAATAATCTAAATGGCGTTTCCTATATGCATCTCTTTTCCCCATGCGCATGGCAAGACGTGACACTGTTATAGAGCACAGTGAATTAGAAAAAAAAGATAGGTTAAGTTGCTGCACAATTAAGTACGTTTAAACTGGTATTTGAAGATTCATTCAACGGGAAATACAGAGGTATTATTCACCTAGACAATGATCTTCAAACTCAAGGATATTTTCAGATAAGCTTTCTGTCAAAGACTGAGCGCGATTATTGAAACGTTCCATTTAATAATAATGCATATTATACACATAATATGCGCAGTTATTTGTCAGAGGCATTACAAAACCATTATAGGCTTTCAGGAGCACATTTTTCATTAAAAAAGGGGACTGACATTTGTCCCCAGTCAGAGTAGTTGAAGGCTGGCAACACTGGAACAAATACCAATAAAATAGCTTTTGGTTTTATTAAATTTAAGTCCCAAACACAACATTCCCAACGTTCGCCACTCTCCCACTTAAGCGCCGGAGACAGGTTTTACCTTCTTTGAAGTTATAAAAGTTATAAAATAAGAACATTTCATGTTCCCCTCATCCTCCACTTGCTCATTTGCAGAGAAAAAATGTCACAGTTTGATACTGTTTAGCAGCCTTGGCTTTATCATCAGCCACATTCAGTGAGGCTGGATTTACAATCAGGGTGTCTTGGTGTGCACCCAGGGGTCGGCCATGTCACTGTGCCTTTGTGTGTGTGGATAGGAAAGACGGAAATTAATCAAGAAAAATGAATACTCCACAAGAAGAGGAAATGTCTTGGCTTGATGTAGCCTTTGTATCTGCTCTATCCACATGCATATCCAAGGTCAACACTAAACTCTGCGTATGTTCAGGGCGGTTTTGTATTACAGTGAAAAGGCAAGGAGTTCATCAGTGGTGAAATGAGGTAGACATACACAGAGATAACCTGTAAAATACACATTACTGGTAGCAAAAGTGTCATGGACCAACTGTTTAATTGGAATTTTCATACAGGCCCTGCTTGCTTGTTAATTACAGACAATTAGTAAATTCAATAGCTTGATGAGCTGGTCAGCTTCGCTACAGATACGCCTGTTCCTGGCTCACTGAAAACGGTGCAGCCCAGCTGTATTCACGCCGCCTGTCAGCTCTTAAATCAAGAGACTCCCCAGTATTGGTAGTCTTACAGGGCCACCGGGGTGATTTCAAAAGCATCGGTCTCCACAGTGGTTATCTCGAACCAGTGAAGCAGAGAAAGAGAGAAAGGTTTCAATTCGATCTCTGCTCACCTAGAACTCCAATTTTAGTTCTGTATGGAAATGGGCCGATTTTTTTTTTCCTTAATCTGGCTTTACCATATAGCGTATGTATTTGTTATTTAATTCCCCCATTATAAGACTTTCATTGACTTAACGAGTCATTTTGATAAAATATTTGAGTTAGATGATTAACCGCAGGTTGAATCTGGCAAAATAATTATCATCTGTTTTTTGATGAAGCAAAACTAAGCTTTGAGTATTTATTTATTTCAGTATTTAGGGCAATTTTATATGTCACATAAATGCTGCACTTCTCACTCTGTACAGCGACCTGCAAGGACTACCCCTCGCATTTATATGTCAGAGAGCCCAGCTATGCTCATGCAGAATTTATTCTATAATTCATGTGAATATGTTAGCCGGACAATATTTGCCTGGCCTCTGGCCTTGCCTGCTGCAGTGCTCTGTTCTCAGCGGAGAAGGAACCAGGAGCTGATGATGTTTGCCTAATAGCATGCCCACGGCATAGAACAGATTAAGCACGGTGCCAAACCAAAACACCATGCAGGCATTTTGCTTCCATGGAAAAGTTAACTTAAGTTTTGTTAAACAGAGATCAGAGGCTGTTAAATTTTACACAGCCTCGTATAATGGCGATGCATTGTTCACTGCAAACAGTGCACGGACAACATCTGGTGTTTGTGAATAAATCCATTTTAGGAGGCAGTGAAAGACTTTGCAGTTTGAAATTTCCTGCAGTAGAGTAAGTGCATGACTTGAGCCCAAACTGCTGAATGTGTTTTTTTTTTTTTTTTTTTTGTTGCTTAGACTTAGAAAAAAAGAAACTCCAAGAGTGCAAGGTGCGGATAGGTCGTCATAGGTTCCTTCCAGGTTTTAAGAATAATCCCAGTAGGATTAGTTTAGCTTTCATGAGATGCTTTCACTTCACTTTCTTGCCTCTGTTTCAAAGAGGATTACATGCCAAAGACATTAAAGCCATGAAATACACTTTTTTGGGGTAAAAGTGACTTCTACCAAAGTTAGTCTTTATCATAAAAATAACTTATGAAAACAGCAGCATAGCATAAGATCCATGTTTAGAGGTATTAGCAGGAACCGTTGACTACATCTACAGATCTGCCTAACTACAGACCGCCTCCTGCAGCGTCGCAACGCAGTGGTGTCAGAACGCGGCTTTCCAAACGCAATTAAAGAGTTGTTATTGTTTGATGACAACTTTGAAGCGTAAGTCGTGCTGCAAATTTCCTACACTCATCTAAATTATCTGTGACTCTAAAAAAAAAAAAAGTAAAAAAAAGACGTCAATGTTCTGCTTTTGTACATCAACTGCAGTACTCGATTATGAAAATGGTTTTCTGGTCGTACTTGAATATAATTCATTTACACTTAAATTACCCAAATTTCCATTCTGTAAAATCTCTGACAGCTGCTGCTTTGCATTATAACTAGTAGCCCCACTGAGCGGCAAGCATTTTCCAACAATCACGTATAGAAAAAAAAGCAGCACAGAATTTCACAGAACGTGGTTTAGATGAGAGGCTGCTTGGATCAAAAACATCTGTTAATTTAGAATTATATTTTGATCTTCGCCCTGTCTGCCCGCGTCGGTTAAATTAATAATTTATGCCTCTAAAGTTTCTAATAGTTAGAGTTCCTGTGGCTATCTTTGGATGTGAAAGCTTGGCCACGCCATCAGCACACATCAGCAGGAGGTTACACAATTATACAAGCGTCTTATTTACAGAATTGGGGAAAAATGTAACTAATGTGCCTGAGCCGTGTGCGTGTCATCTGCGTGGTCATCAATAGTTCTCATTAAAATGTAAGTACTGTGAGAGATAATGACCAGCTCTCCTTCAAGAAACATGGAGATGACCTCAAATATACCCAGATTTTAATGAACGCGCCGTATGGTCAACACTATACATAGTTAAAGAGGTGTCCTGCAGTCAGTCTGAGAACAGCACAGAGAAAGATCGTCTAGGTGACTGGCAACAGCGAGGCTTTCTGGAGTTCAGTGACGATGGTGTGTTGTTGTTTTATTTTTTGTTGTTTTTTTTTTTTCTTTGCCATTTCTCTCCAATCTCTTGATCTCAATCATGCAAATTATTCATTCACACTATTAAAGTTAAGTGGAGAAGATGAGCAAAAAAGCAAGGGATTTGATCTGTCACGCTTGAGAGAGCGGGCGAGCGAGGCACTCGCCGAGACAGAAGGAGGGAATACAAACTAGCTCGCTATGTTTTCGGACATGGTGGCCGACAAGAAATGGGTGTTAGTATGCGTGTCGACCGGGAACACACTGCCACAACCTAATGAAAACTGGCCGAGCATAAAGACACGGTGACAAATTAAATGGGCCATCGAAAGCCCTGCTCATGTTAGAAAGACAGAGCAAAGCGTTTCCAGATGGAATTAGAATCATTGCACTTAATCTGTAACTGTCACCTAAACCACATTTCTTGTTAGACAACTGCACGCAAACATGTTTCATGACTGGAATGCGGAGATTTGAAGGAATAACAGCATATGTAGGGGCAGTGAAGGCGGAGGGGGCCATGCTGAATCATTTCAACTGACAGGCAGCTGGATAGATCGATACCTCGGTAGGAACTGACCTGGGCTAACCCAGCCCATGTATTATTAATGATTAAAATACTCTATATTAACACTGTGAGGTGAAATGTGACCATAAACTGCAGATGTTCCAAAATCATATCTAATGCAATAAGGAAACTAAAAAGGACAGTTGTGTTTATTCAACGGGAAAAACAAAGTGGAGTCAAACGGAGCTAATGCAGAGTATTCCCCATTAGAAGTTAGTGACTGCAGCAAAGCAAACTGCCTCTAGTTTTAAGTAATCTAAGGATGTTTAAGCTAATCTACAGTCTGAAGATAATGGTGAATCAAACTAAAGGAAGCAATTCCAACCTCACTTGTGTAGCACATTTTTACTGTGGCAGTTTACAAAGACCTTTTCCTTAATTCTCGTCCCTCTTTCACCCGTTCCACAAACACACAGCCGGGGCTCCCATTCAAGGCAGACGATAATTAGCGTATTTATTCAATAGTTACAGGTCGTACATGACACAAAAGCATAAATGTTAATGCATGCATGATTACCTTTCAGCTGGCAACAATTTATTTAACCCCAACTGATGCGATGAGTGACAAATCCTGCGGTTGCCTGTTTGAGACGGGTCAAATCATTGGCATGCATCGAGCAGAAACTACTAAAATTGGTTTAAGAACTGTTCAACACATTATTAAAAACTGGAAGGACAGTGGGAAACCATCGTCTTCCAAGAGGAAATGTGGTCGAGAAAGAAAATCCTGATCGATTGTGATCGGCGATCGCTTAAACACTTTGATTGGTGAAATCAAATCGAAGAGAAACAACAGCAGGGCTGTGTTTAATAGTGAAGCTGAGAGCATTTCCACACGTGCAACGTGAAGGGAACTCAAGGAATTGGGACTGAACAGCTGGGTAGCCTCAAGAAAACCACTAATCAGTGAGGCTAACCGGGAAAAAAAGGTTTCAATTTGCTAGGGAGCAAAATCTACTGTACAAGCCTGTGTGGGCAGTGCTTTGATCTGGTGTTGTAAGCAGTTGGACAGGTCTCGGTACAGAAACATTATGCCCAAATGGTTGAATTTTATGACAGACAGACAGACAGACAGATAGATAGATAGATAGATAGATAGATAGATAGATAGATAGATAGATAGATAGATAGATAGATAGATAGATAGATATATCTTTTTTATGGTGTACACACTTCTACTGACTTGTATCTCAGAATGGGATTAGATAATGGAGGGCCACATAACCTCCACTTTAACGACTATCTTCATCGTCACACACTATGAATTTTCCATTTTAACAGAGCAACAGATGGTCAGCATGTCATTGTCAGATACCTTCTCTCTTTTCTCGTCCATGACACGTGTCGCATGACTGAACGGACGGAGGGACGAGATGGATTGGTGGGCGGGCTGGCGGGTGTGCGGTGAGGTTGGATGAACAGACTCCACCGGTGACACTCATTTTGCCATTCAGGCGGGGTGACGCGGTTCGAAAATAAGTGGGCAGTGTAAAAAGAAAGCGACAGCATCAAATGACCAATCCTCTCCTCCTATTCCAATATATGTGTTTCTAAGGGATGAGTGAAAAGAGAGCGGAGTGCCGGTGACAGCCAAGAAATGATTTCTTAAATAGAATCCAGGAATGATGGTACACATCGCTAGCTGTGCAGGGACCGGTCACGGCTGAGGCTGTGTCCTGCTTGGGTTAAAAATATACGGTTATTATTGATTGTCGCATAAAAAGTGAATACAATAAGGCATGTTTTTTTAATAAGACGGGGGCCAGTGTGTTTGACGGGATCAGTTAGGTCTCAATGCAAAGATATACGACGAAGGGCTTCCTGGAGAGATGTTACTGACAGCAGCTTTTAGCTTAATCAGACAGCATAAGCACCATAAAAATGGATTGCAAATGATTTCCCCGGTAATAAACGACCGATGTGAAAACAGCACAATAATTCATGTGCTCTGCAATGTGCTGACGGTAGCCATAAGTCATGGCTATGTGTCATTCACACAGCATGTTAGTATCTTGTAGTTCAATGTCTGCTCGGTGCAAATATTTTTTCCTCTTTACGGGGTTTTAATTTATCACCCTGGACTCGACTCGCACACGAGGAATGAAGCCCCGAGGATGAGAGTGCTACGTACGTATTTTTAGATATTTCCATTTCTCTAGCATTGCAGTCATTGGATTAACAATAACACATATTTATACGGCCTTGTTTGCGAAGGATTCCAATCAAGTGCTGCTGACTCGACTTCAGGACTAATTGTTAACATTAAAACATAATTAAAAAGTGACGATCAAGCACAAGACACAAACAAACTCTGCCTTGCTAATTCAAAAATTTGAACAATAATTTAATCCCCGAAGAACAGCAGAGTATATATGACTGTTTTAGGGCAAAGTTACTAATGAGCGCGCTTGTATTGCTTTGCATTTATATACGGACATACTGTAGAACACTAATTAAGAGCAAGCTGAAGGTGGTGGAATTTTTTAGGGAAAGCGCAGAATTTCTCAAAGTGCCACTTAAATAAATTTAGAACAGCGTTAGTATGTCTAAACACTCTATTTATTTCATAAGCAGTTAACAAGCTTTGTGTATAAATTCCCATCTTGGAGAGGACAAGATTTTCATTGGTTCCTCCGCGGAGGGAAGATGTCTCCCCGCACATTAGCAAGTGAGGTCGCCCGGCCCCTGTTGCATACCGCCTTCACTCTATCAATACATATTCATCAGCATCAGAGAGCCATTCATTTGCCAGATTGGAAAATGGGCAGTGAAGAGAGCTTGACATTCACTTTGTGCTGAATTGTTCTCACTTGACACCTAACTTGCTGATTGATGAGAAATGTTATGGCCTGGAGGAAAAGCAAAGTGAAAGATGAATGGGCGTGAAGCGGGAGCCCTCGTCACATCTCAGAACCACAACTCTTTATTAATATTTTGTTTGGGCCTGCACCTATCCATCCCAGTTTAGGTTACACAAGTAGGATTGGATCTGTCATATCGGGTATTTACCTGCATTTGTCTCGTGGTTCCGCGGTGTGTGTGGCTATGTGTGTGTGTGTGTGTCTTTGCCCGCGCTGAACCAGTGTATTTAAAATATTCTCTTGTGCCTATATTAACGCCATGGAAGACACAACGCGATGTGTTTTTCTATGAGTGCGCTGCAGTAGATAAAACCTAAAAAGTATTTCTCAGAATTAGAAAAAAAGCACCACTTTTTATAACTGTGTAATTGATCCTGCACAGATTTATGTGTTCATGTGTGTTTTTTTTCTGTTTTCTCTTCTGCTCTTTCAACTAACACGTTTGCCTCTAATTCTTCAGCACATTTTATTACAATACAGACGCACTGAGAAACAATGCTACCGTGGCTGAACACCCAAATAACTTTGAAAAAACTGACTTTATAACAAAGAAAGAGACGCACTTATACGAGAGCGTACAATGACCTTGCACATGCTCTGGTGCGTAGTTAAATAAAAGTGTGTTGAGTGTGATGGCCCAGTTTGTCTGAGCAGTGATAGTAAATCATTGCTATTCTTCTCAAGGCTTAATGTCGATTTTCTTTTACTCCCCCACACTGATCTGACCTAAGTAAGCTGCGCCCGCACCATTGTGATCCCTTTTCCAGGTAATTTGTGTGAAGCATGAAATAATGCAATGATTGGACAACTTTCAAGAGGAATTTTTCTGATAGTAAGCCGCCACTCCTTTTTCAGAATCGCATTACAAATCCTAAAAGTATTTCTCTAACTTGCCCGTTTCTATTAGGCTCCTTTCACTTCTTTGAGACGTGCGTAGGTTAAAAAAAAAAAAAAAAAAAAAAAAAAATTGGATTCACTTCACGAGAATACTTTGCAAAAAGTAAACCCTGTATGCGTTGAATCGTCTTTTCTTTTTTTTCTTTTTTTGAATTGCTAATTAAACCTTCAATTTGCCATGCCTACGGTTTAATTAAAATCCATCATATGCCAACACATCAGCAGTAAAAAAAAAAAAAAAAAATCAAACATTCGCTGTGGGCTCAATGCTTGCTCTGTTGTTTTCTGATCAAAAACAGCTCCATTATTCTTGCCCGAGATGCACTGGAGAGAATCATGTTGTTGTAGGTTGCTACAAATCACCACAAACGACCCAGTCGGCGCATTCACATGCGAAAATTTGACAGCTCAATGAGTATAATGTGAAAGGGGTAAAATATAAAAGCGGGCGTCTATTACTATCGGGGGACATGTTCCTTCCCTTCATTTTTAATTTCACGGGCATTTTCTGAACTTTCAAGGGTGTTTTTTTCCCCTGGCACCCCTGTTAATTTCTGACCCTGCCAATAAAATCCAAATTGTGATTCATCCCGCCTTTCTCAGCGCCACAACGCGCTCTACTGTCAGACTCTTTCAAGCCCCCATGCCAAGATTTAAGCCTTGGAAAAGGTCAAGTGTCTGGATCATTGTCTGCGTCAGCATATTGATAGAGCAGAATAATTGACAGCTTGATCAATTCATGCTTAGATTAAATTTTGAGTGATAGCAATTACCCGTACAGGTTTATTTTTATCGGGCGACTGTTTTGGTGTCATAATGTCTTTATTTTTTAGGTTGAGGCTGGGGATTTTTTAGACGCTGGAGCCCATTATCTCACAGTGGTGGCGTTTGGGATATGACATTCCAAAAGGTCATTGTAAGCTTTACAGTCAGTGGGGTGGCGTAGCGGTAAGGATCTGTCCTATAATCAACCCCGTAACTAGCCCGGCTAAAGCGTTCCCGAGAAGGACCCTGAATCCCTCCCAACTACGTGGGCACGGCCTTGTGTCTGACCGCGCATTCAGAACTCTACGGGACGGGAGCAAATTTCACGAGACGAACCTACAAAAAATAGAAAGCAGAAAGAGGTCACTTTCACGGGCGACAGCAAGAACTGTTCTTGTTCCTCGCAAACACTTCAATCAGGTCAAAGCAAAGTTTCACTTGAAATTATCCTTGGGGCACAAGTTCATTGAGGTTTCTGAAGTGGAACCCTGCCATTTCAGAAACCTCAATGGCCACTCGTTATTATTTGTCATACCAAAAAAGGAATATATATATATATATACATACGTGTGCGTGTGTGTGTGCAACCTTTAGCTTTGATTACAGCACACATTCGCTTTAGCATTGTTTTGATAAGCTTCTGCAATGTCACAAGACGTATTTCCATCCAGTATTGCATTAATTTTCTATGTACTATGTGCAGTTGACCAATTTACAAGTGAGTATTTAAACAGTGGCGTTGTACAGTCTGATGGCTGTGGGGATAAAGGATCTCCTGAACCTCTCACTCCTGCAGCGTAGTGAGAGAAGCCTCCCACTGTCGCTGCTTCTCTGCCCCTCCAGGAAGTCACGGAGGGGGTGCCCGATGTTGTCTGCACTGTGTTGCATGTGCCGCTGTCAACAATTGTCCACAGTGAGTCCAGCTTCCTGCCAATCAGAGCCCCCTGCTCCCTGGTTATTCAGTACATTCAGGTAGTCGGCTGACCTAATCTTTTGGGCATAATTTTGTTGAACCTAGACCTGAGCTGCTGCAGGAACCCCAGATCATAGCACTGCCCTCACAGGCTGGTACAGTAGACACTAGGCATGATGGGTACATCACTTCATCTGCCTCTCTTCTTACTCTGATGCCCCATCACTCTGGAATAGGGTCTATGGTTAGCATCACTGATTAGTGATTTTCTTAAGGCTATACAGCTTCTTAAGGCTATACAGCTTTTCAGTCCCAGTCCCTTGAGTTCTCTTTGCATTGTACGTGTGGAAATGCTCTTACTTTCACTATTAAACATAGTTCCTGATTTCTGCTGCTGTTTTCCTCGAAGACGATGGTTCCCCACTATCCTTCCAGTTTTAATAATGCTTTGAACAGTTCTTAACCCAATTTTAGTAGTTTCTGTTTCAGTCTCAGATGTTTTCCTCTGCTTGATGCATGCCAATGATTTGACCATGCAGTAATTATCCAATGGGAGGCTCTACTTGCTTAAGTAAATCCAGGTGGCAACTTTTTATTTTTGGTCAGGCAGTGTATATGATAGACAGTATAAACCCAGACAGCAGAACTGCTCCTCAAAAGTGAAGGTAAAGCAAGTAGAGCTCCCCCTGTTGACTGACTGCAGTATAGGTGAAAAGCTCCAGCCTCCCTATTTAAGCGGATGGAACTTGGGCCAAACTAAAACACTAAAATACAAGTAAAATATATATATTTTTCTCTTCAAGGATGGTTTCTTTTATTTTAGCTACTTAATATAATGTTGATGTATGTATGCATGTTGTTGAGTCAATTGTTTGAATACATTTCATTTTACATCATTTGCAACGGTACAGAAACAGGATGTGACATGATCGTCAAACAAGTTGCCATGCCGACTGATCCATAAAGCGGTACTGCGGGACCGTGAGAGTTGTAAAACAAATATAATCAAAAATAAGTACAGTGCATAATACGACATGTGCTTGTAACTGGTGGAGGTAGAGCAGAGTGTAGTGTTAATTAAATGTCTGAAATGTGGTCAGTTCATTGATATAGTGCCTCCGCATGGCTACAGTCTTAGCTCCAAACTTGCAAGATGGTCCTGTATTTCTGGGAAAATAGCATAAATGCAAGGAATTCAGGAAATGTGGTCCATATTTACATACAGTCTATGCCATAGACCATAGACTCAATGGTATATATAGTTAGATTGCGTTGTTTATTCAAAGCAAGAGCAGAAAAATCTTATTTACCACAAAAAATAAAAAAAATATATTGGTGCAGTATTTTTAAATCTGTAATCTGAAGGTGTCAGGTTCCCGTTGGGTTGTTTTCGGTTCAACTCTGACTTTGTGAAGCTACTGATGTGCTGAGGGTTAGTAATGAGGAGGCTGATTGGAGAATTCAGTTATAGAATCACAGGTCACCTTGACATTGCCCATAATTCATCTAGCTGAACAGAATGAGCATCGACAGCCACCGTTTGCACCTAAACATTTACCAACTAATTAACGCTTGGGAAAAAAAAAAAAAAAAAAAAGAAGAAGAAAAAGACTCACCAAGTGACGACGCACACCAAATCCATTTCTCTGTTTCGAAGACAACTGCTTAAGTAAAATCAGTGTCAGACCTACCGTTAGTGAAGGACAGAACAAATTATAGGAATACCCTCTTTTGTCTGTGATTAGGCGATTATGAATGAATCCGCAAGAAGTCTTTTCTCAAGTTCAGTGATGACAACACAGCAATAAAGTCAAAGTAATTCAAAGCTGTACTTTATTATTTTCTGTGGTTCTGTTGTATTATTAATGTCCCTATGGTCAGAATTACTGCAGGAATGAATCGAGTTAAGAGAACGGAAGCGGCTTAATGGGCTGAGCATTGTGGTATGCTAATGTATATACAGTGAGAATGTAAGCTAATAATATATAAGCACGCATTTGAATTTGAACTAAAACTGCCGCTGCTGTAGAAATCCACTTGAGACTGATAATGAATGTGTGGGTAGGCCTCAATGAGTTAGTTAGATGTGTTTAAGATAATATTTATACGCTTGGTGAAAAACTGAGATGAATCAGTGAAAATTGGTGTGCAACAAATTCCACATTAGATGTTTGCCATGGCTCCAGGTCACATCCGCAGAAGCACGATGGCACAGTGCACCACGTTAACTTACAGTATGAAACGACCAAGATAACAAAATACTACCATGGCAAGAACAAAACATGAGAGATCACGAGCTTCAGGAGAAGTGCTTGGAGAGGTGAGGAACTATCAGATCACAGTTCTTGTATATTCACAGTGCTTCCACTACAACAAATGCAGAAGCGCAAGAAACCACGTCCTTCGTCGAAATGCGCACACAAATTGGTGTTTTCCCATTTTTATTACCAGTAATAAAAAATTGATCGCTGAATTTCGCCGTTATCTCAAAGGAATCAATACGGATAGGAATTCCTCACCATTTGGCTTCAGCTGCCCAGTTTAGCCTGGAGCTCTGACCTTGTGAGACAGTTAACACAGTACTGATGGAAGGTATCACCTTGGAAAAAGATTAAATTATGCAAATGATTAACAGTGATATTAGGATTCAACAATGTTTGTCTCAGAATATTTTAGGCCTCATTATGTTAAGCTATACAAAAAAGCAGAAACAAAATTGGACTCTGGACTTGAAGGGTTTTTTAAAGATGTTTTAGTCATGGAAAGTCCGGCTCTTTTCAGAGAGCCGTCTCTTTTGAATCAGCTCCCAAATGGCTCTTGATTTTGTTTCGCTCGGATTATGAATGGTTCGTGTGTTGGTAGACACTTTTTTGCTGTAGCCTTATTTTTCAGGATTTTATTGTCACAATAAAATATAGTTACTATAGTTTAACACTTTAAAAGCAGCTGAACTGAACCGTAGGAAACAAATCAAGTAAATACAGGCCAAAGTCCGAACCTTTTGACACTTTAGAGCAATGTTTCTCAATTTTTCTCAATTTCTCAATTCTCACTGCCCTGCATGTTTTCAATATTTTCCTCCTCCACCACACCTGATTCAAATTATCAGATCATCATCAAGCTCTGCAGTGGCCTGATAAGGAGCCATTAAGAAACACGGCTTTAGATAAACGTCTTAAGTGCAGGTTGGCATCAGAAATACCAGAAGCCTGAACTTAAACCGTTCCCCACCTCCTCCCTACCTTTTTTTTTTAACACAATGGTATGAATTTTGAAACTGATAACTTTTTGTTTCCAAATGCCGATACCAATACCGATAACTGAGAACATACCTGGAGATAAGAAAGATTAATGAATAAACAGTTTTGACTCTTAAAATGAAGATATTTATTTTTTCAGATGAAAAGCTATTTGCTAAAAGATCAAGGTCAAACTAAACTACTGGTTATTTCAAATGAACATCACAAAATAAAAGCCTCTAGACCTGAAATACTTTTTATCAAGTTTAAAAGCAAATAAAGTGAAAAAGTGCATTCAACAAGTTCTAAAAAATAAATACACGGACACAAGTTATAATCAAACATTTCTATGCTAGTTCTATGCTATTTCTCCCTCCCTTTGGTATTTTCTTTAAAAATTTAAAAAACTCCCACACTACTGCCGCCATCTTGTATATTTACAAACGTATGCACATTGTGATGCATTCATTCATTCTGACGCCACTTGAACGCAACATACACTGCAGGCCATGCAGGTCTCACGTAGGAGAGGGAGCGCCTGATTAAATTGACGACTCACACCGCAGTGATGACAAAAATATATATCATACATTATCTGGTCATGATATCGGACTTATCGGAATGATGTAATCATATCCTGATATCGGGCCGATAATTATCGTACATCCCTAGAATAAACCTAGTCTGACTATTTCCAAAAATGTTTTAACGGCTGCTACTGTGACTGCAACTTTGCAAGAGTAAAACGATGAGCCATTATCACATGTTGAAACGTTTTGTGTCCAGGAGCGCAGCCACAGAGCGCACATGAGTAATACTTTGCAACTTTGAGCTCTGCAACTGTCCTTTCAAACGAGTACATGTCTCCCAAGCGAAGGACCATCAGTCAAACACATCAGAGCGAGATAGATAGCATTCTTTCAAAAGGAGCGGCGACAGGCCTTGTTTGAGGTTAGTGCAGTTTATTTGGTTGTTAAAGTTACATCTGGAGAGATCAAATTTAATTTTGAATGGCAGAATGTCAGTCCGTGCTCAAAGCTTTCGGTATAGCCCTCCGTGTAGTCGATGATGAAATGCAAACTGATGGACAGAGCAGACAGGCCATTCAGGCTCTGAGAGGGTAGATAGTGCAGCGTTTCTTGGAATAATACAATCAGCTGTATATAAATATAATGTACGTTTACTTAGAAATGGCATTTTAAGCGATTCTGCGTATTGTATAAAACCGCAGTCTTGTCTTAGCAAATCTGTATCCTCAGTACAAGAGCACACACACACACAACAATTTAACCTGCCAATGAACCGGGCGTAATAAGAAAACCACAGAGCCTTCACCCTATAAAACTGTGAATCATTTACATCAGAATAGCTTAACGGGCTCTTTTTTATCGTGGCACGTTCCTGCAGCATGTCTTCTTTTCAAAGGGTAAATGAAGTTCAGAAACACGAGCGCACAGAACGTCTGATTTGTCCTGGGTGAAAAGGATAGCGGCGGAATCTACAATGGCTCCCCGCACGGCAATCACGAATTGGCCTGAATGCGCAGGAAGCCATGCCACCATGAGTCTGGTCCAAGCGACTCTATTCAAACGACTACATCCACGTCTCCCCGCAGAAATGGCTCAAATGAGCCTGTTAGCCTTTGAATGAGTTGGAGAGGAAAACAGGACATGTCAACCAGGGAGAGATCAACAGGGAAACAAGAGGAGCATTCGTTTCCGCCTCGGGGAGTTGTACTAGCTAGTATCCGCTGCTCTCCCCTGCACTGATTTGACAGTCAATGCCGATCCCCCAAAACACTGCTACGTTTAATGAATGAAAGGAAACTTCACATAGCTTTATGTCAAATTCGTCTCTAGAAGTAGAACTCTCTCAACTACTTTGTTTCCCTCTTCTCTTTGAGGAATTTCTTTCACTCCTGCGTTTCGCTCGTCATGAAGGATAACACAGGGAGGCTTTTGTTGCGTGACAATCGGTTATTATTAGAAGCAACATCGCGGCGAGGAAGGCGTCATTGAAACGAGCAATGTCAAAATCTTAACAGTTCACTCTTTCCATCTGTGTTTTCTGAAAATACACCACTGCACGCATGATAAAACACACCGCAAAGCGAAAATAATTGCCGTTGCAGATTCATGGCAAGAATGTGATTCGCGTCCAAAACCACTTCCTTGGCAAACGTCTCGAAACGATAGTTTGCTGGCTCCCTACTGCTCTTCTCCTGGCAGCGACGCAGCGTTTTAACTCTCAGCCTCGCTGCTTTAAGCTCACTAAATCAAGGTCTCTTAGTTTTTCTGTAACCCGGTCAACAACCAAATGTTACACCCCATGAAACTCATTTCACCGCGCGTTCTATTCCCTCCCAGCGCCGTCTAATTGAGCGCCGGTGCCTTGCTCTGTTTATGGTAGAAATCTTTGTTTAACACTTGAGATTAGAATTGGATACAGTGCTACTTTGAGCGGTGGAGGTGAGTGTGCTGCTGTGAAGAAAGAGACGCCTCCTCCTCCCCAAGGGATCAACAACATTCACAGTTACCGTGGTGACCGATGAGAGACTGCTCTCCCCTTGCCACATAAACCTTATTTACTATTGCAGCTGTTCAATTTTGCAACACCAACCCCACCTTTTCTCTTATTTGGCGTTCATGCCTGAAGAACTGCACCTTGCTCCTTGTCCCTGCCCGTGAGATAAATGCATCTGAAAAGACTGCTGCAGTAAGTCTCCACGTTTCTCCAGAGATCAGCCTCTAGGTCGCAGACGATTCAAATTATGGCCTTTTAAAGCCATAATTAGAATTTAGCCGGTCAGGCCTCTACATTAGAGCATTGTTTTAGAACTTGCCATTTGGGGGGGGGATTTTATTGTTTGTTTTGGTTTGCTCCTCACAGGCTATTATTTTTCCAGGGCTTTGCGCGACCCTCTGTTTACTTTCTTGGAGAATCACGTCCATCAGCGGACAGGCGGGGAGCATCACGGGGCTCGGCCGCACATTCACGCGCAAGCCCCATGCCGGCGTGCAGAAAAAGTGAGTGCAGGCAAGCATACATTTTCATGTAGCAAACGTAAGCAGACATACAGGGAGAGGCATCCGCATGCTGACTTGCCCGCATGCACAGGCAAACAAAGCATTACTTCCCCCTTCATCCGGCCATATACGCACTCTAAAGAGAGGGGGAAGCTTGTGACGCTAAACTAATAAAGCCAGCATGGTGGCCACTGCAGGGGCTGCTGCACCGTGGTTAGTAGCCTTCTCAGCCCATACCACAATTCCTGCCTTTCTTTTTTTTTTTTTCGTGTCCTCAAGCATATCATGGACGGATTATATCGAGCACTTGTGCCTCCGTCGTGTGCAGCCGGTATCCTTCCTTCGGCATCGGTGCTATGACCTTGGAGGGCCGCTAAACCGGGTAAATGATGTGTTAATGAATCACGTGTTAATAGAGCAAATGAAGGGAAAACGGGAGTGCCGTCTTAAGCGAGGACATTTTTTTTTTTTTTTTTTACAGATGCCTGCGCAGCATGTGGTCGCTTAGGGGAAGCAGTTTGAAATGCCAAGACAATAATGCAATAAAAATTATGGCGCTTGGCATTGTTCCTGGGACAAGTCCCTCTCTCTCACATGAAACACGGAGGAATATATTTTAACAAACAAATGCCACGATTACCGATGGGAGAGCAACCCATTATGACAACATGGCTGTTACTGTGAAATATTTCCAGAATAAATCTGGGTGTTAATACAAAATTTAGCCTTTGGCCAAAAAGAACATCCCACCTTGCAGGATTCGGCATCACAACGCAGACAGGAGGCTCGCTTCGGGCTCAGACGGCTCTCGAGGTCTCGGGCAGATCGAGAATAAAGGCTGTTTTCTTTCAGTAACAAGCACAGTCAACGCTCAAATGTAAATGTGCATTATTAAAAGTGCAAAATGTTTGGAGGAGTTAGAATGAAAAGTTGATATCAATCAGCATCAATTATTTTTGTTTTGCAGCATGTGTACTCAGATTGTACCCGCCGCACCGCTTGCCATTTCTTAATGACCTGGCATGCCATTGAGTTCAATGACAAAAATGAGTTCAAAGGACCGATGTGATTTTTTTTTGTTTTTGTTTTGGGGGGAAAAAAAAGTGCAGAAAAATGAATAAAACTGTCGTTCTTCTTCAACAATTCTTATTGTAAAAATCTGTCTAATCAAAAGCAAGAGCGGACAATTGGTCATCTGGAGTCGTCTTCCGCGTTAATGATTTTCTTAAACTCTAAAGCTAAAGCTGGCTTTCTGCACGTCAGATCATCAGAGCTTGATCTTTATTAACACGAGCGGATGAAAAAGACGAGAATTGTCGCGCCCGTCAGAAGGCGCAGAAGTAAAACAAGTCGGAAAAGAAAAACTTTTGCAACACGCAGTGAATGGGAGGAATACAAACTAGCATGCAGCGCCATGTAGAGCTTAATCTAAATGGGAGGCAGTAAATGAAAGTCACCACGTTTCTTTTTTTTTTTCAACTATAAAGAAATGTTTCATTTTGAAGTTCTGAGAACTTTGAGTTGAATCACTTTCTTCCTTATGTATGAAACACTAAAAAGAACAAGTTTTTACCTGCGCTTCTGTTCCTCATGGGAGTTGTTAAACACAACTATTTGTGTGCTCTGAGCTTACAATAAAACCTAACGCTTTATTTATTTTTTTTATGACTTTGAATAAAAGTATTACGTTTTCCTTGACCTGTTCATCTCAAGCTCACATAAAACCGCCTTAGACTGACAGTGAAACCGTGCAGTCACCTTGTTTGTTTGTGTACTGCTCATCTGCTGGTGTTCTGGGTTCATTCCATGTTTGTCTGGCCAGAGTTAAATCACGTTTGAAGAATTCCACAGATGGAGAATCAATATTTATGGAAGCACGTGTTCCATTGTTGTGATACTGATTCAATTTGATGCTTTTTTTTCTCCCTCCTTCCTGACAGAAATTTCGACCAGGAAATTGATCCACTGTAGCATTATGAAAGCATTACCGACTACCTAAAATGTCGGTTAAAACACACCGATGTGGACTGTAAAATAAGAACAGATAGCAGCTTGCAGTAGACCCGCAGGAACCACTCTGCTTGTGGTTGTCATGGTTGTTACTGTTTGTGTGCAACACACAGAGAGGTGTCTTTATCACAAATTCAATATCATGGTGCGTTACTTGAACATTATTTTTGAGAATTAAATCTCTGAGTGTGTTTTGATGTGTTCATAATGCTTTCCGTTTGAGACTGACAATAACAAAACCAAAAAAAAGTGCAAATAGTTTCTTCAATAAAATATTTCTGTCAAATCAAATAAATACACAATCACAACAAGCCAAGCCATGTAATTCTAGCCCGGTATCTTTTGTGTGGTGTTCACAAAGCCTCTAAAGTCATCATTAACGGATCAAGACTGTGTGGAACCGTTGACTTTTATCAAAGAAATCCATCATTTCTAATTCAGTCATTTATCTTTTGCATTGTTATTCAACCAGGTGAGCATCATGTCCTTCCTTGCCAAAGAAATCCACCAAATGAGTTGGAAAACTATGCAGGGACATTACTTTCTGAATGGCGGACACCCAAAATAACACTTAACACGCCATACAAACACGCTCTGGGAAAGCAAGATGTACTGCATCCTATAGCAGGGGTAGGGAACATTTTTCCTATCAAGTGCCATTTCAGTTTTCGTAATATCCTCTTGACGGCCATACTAAATTACTGAACACATACTGTGTATCATACTAACCTCTAATGTGATGGCTGCAACTGTGCTTCTTTGGCAGGGTGTCAGATGGCAGATGGTAGAAATGATGATGCTACCCGCAGCTGGTTTTCTAGGTTTGGGTCCGCCAGTCAGTCTTGAGTGTAACGGAGTCTTTGCAAGAATCAGTTTTGAGAAGAACTGCTGACAGTAGCTGGTGGTGCCAAACAGAGATGGAAAGTTCGGCGCATGTCTCCTAAGAGAAAAAAAAAAAAAAAGAATCAGCAGAATGTGTATATACAGTATAAGTTTTTTATGAGAATACAGTATATGGCAGTTCAAAAGTTGGTCTGTAATCAATACACTTTGCTCTAAGAAGTCTTCGCCCAAGGTAGTGCTGGGCATGGCATGGCTTACAAAGATAGCACTTGCTCGCTCGCATCAAACTCAGGAACTCAGGAAACTCACAGAAATGGTTCGTTGGGTGGTGTTCGACCCATCCGCAACTGACTTTTTAAAGCGTACGAAAGTTGTGGCTGTGTGAAATGTAAAATGTCTGACCCGGGGTAAGATTTGTCAATGTGCTAGTGAAGAAAATTTGTAACACACAGTTAATGTTGCAAAATATTATCATCTCTAAACCTAACCAAGTAGTTTAGTAGTAGGGCTAAGCTAATCTCTTGGTTGAAAGTCACACAGTTGCATGGCGGCTGTATGGAGGGGGGTGACTCCAGGAACTCACTGTTAACCCTTCTTTAGGTGTTGTGGGCCTAGCTTAACGAAGCATCGGTGAAGGGAGGTGCCCACTCAAAAACCCCAATGATGTGCAGTATACTGCCTACAGCTGTTGGCTAGGCTAGTTAGCTGGTGTCTCCTTGTTGGTTGTTAGTGGTAGCTGATGGCTAGCCTGCTAGTCGGCCTTTTTTTCCAGTTGGACTGTTTGCAGAGGGGAGAAGTGTTGGTTGACATGTACTTGCATATCCCATCACTTCTTACCTACTGCTGTTGGCTAGGCTAGTTAGCTGGTGTCTTATTGGTTGCTAATTGGTAGCTGACTGCTAACCTGCTGGTCGATTTTTCAGTTGGACTGATTTTCTAAATGCATTTCTTTTACCTGAGATCTTGGCACAATTGTAACATCTCATCCTGTGTAATAATAAATACCCCAGACATAATGATATCATTTGTACTCAGAAGTCAGAATTTCTGAGTTCCGAGTTGGAATATTCAAACGGAATCCTCATTACCCCCAAGCCAAGGTAGTTAGAAGCTCCTGTAATGTTCCGTTTATTATGTCACACTAACAATGTGGTAAAACCTAAACAGCACGAAACGCCATCGTGGCAAACTATAATTAATAGTGTATTTTTTTCTGCATCATTTTGTAAATTTCATCACTGTAAATAATTTTAGTAAAAAACTGAGTTGGTTCGAGTCATCTGTGCGATTTACAATTTGTGTAGCTTAAATAGCCTAAATTTAGTTTGACATTATATGAATAATATCAAGAATTTAAAAAAAAAAACGTTAATTTCACTCCGCACTCAAAGAATTTAATTAGTGAACAGGTGTGACGTCATTCCCAGTGCCGACTTCCACCCTCCAAGGTAAATGGAATGAACCAGTGTAGTCAGATGGAAAATTAAGAAATAACGCAATGTTAATATCGTATTTGGACCCTAACTATTGTACGTACTAAAACAATTCACAAAGAAATCACACGCTAGGACAGTGCATTCAGAGCTATTCTATGTGCATGGAACTACAATAACCTGAAGAATAAACATGGAGACTTGAATGAAACTACTGCTTTATTCGTTGTGAGTCAAAAGCCAAACTACAGTATATTTGCCCTTTATATTGTATACGCCCTGAAACTATTGTATAAATACGATAATTATCCTATATCTGGAAACACTGCTAAGCATTGACTGAAAGTAAAAAAAACTATCCAAAAACGTTGAGACTCAAACCGCTTCTAAAAACAGCGGTCTGGTACTAACCCCAGTCCGGCATTTGACTCGCGGCTGCATCCTCCCCTCTTTTTGTGTAGGCGGATCTTGTTGCTCTTTATGTAACCTTCCCCGCCTGCGTGTTCTTAATTGAGCGCAGTTAGCATGACAAGCAGTAGTGGACATGAAAAGGGCAAGAATTATCATCTCAAAAGAGTAATTTATGTGAAACTATATTGACCTCTGACTTAAGGTACTTGCAGTTTAATTGGCATACAAAACAGCCTAATACGAACTGAGCTAGTTACTGGAAATCAGAAAATACACCGCACTGGTAAGTCGGCAAATACGGCAGAATAGAATACAATAGAAAATATTGTTACAAAACAACAAAATACAGTTTAGCAGCAATGGATTTCTGAATGTCAGTTTAAGTACTTATTGTCCAAAATTGTGTTATCATTTATTGCATCTTCTCGACTTCTCGATGAAATAACATAAATCATCATCCTAAATCACCAAACAACAGACACTGGAATTTCAAACCTTTTGCAAATTCAGCTGCTTACTCAATCTAAAAATTGCCAAACATGTCCCGAGAGAAACTCGTTATAAAGGTCCAGATCTCAGCATCACTTTAAATGAACTAGGTTTATTTCCGTAACATCTAATCCATTTGCCGCTGGAAACACAATGCACCGGTGTCTTCGAATGTTACATCAAAGTAGTTTCCCCAAAGTAATACAGCGTCTCTGTATTGCAGTCGTGCAGATTTAAATCAGCGAAGACGTATTGTTGCAGTCATCTCGGTGGGGAGCTGAGAAAATAAGAGGATACTGACCATTTTGTTCCCAATGAAGCATGATGTCGCAGAGCAATCTTTCAATTTAGACCTATGATGAGTATTAGCACTTGCTCAATACGTGTGATAAAGGCTCAGGGTCACCTTTAATGTTGCCCAACAAAGACCCTCCTTAAAGGTCCGATGAGCTATTGAAGTCAGTCCAGGACTAGAGTCCCACCACTGCAGTGAGAAATCCTTTTTATGTCAAGAAGCTTGGCCTGATTGAATTCCTTTGCGTATCAGCGAATGGATCAAGTGAGAAAGGGGAACAGATTTGTGCTTGTGATAAACTGTAGCCTCGGCTGAGCCACGGATTTACAGCAAGCCATGTTGATGAAATCCACTCCTGTAGGGTCTACTGTGGAGCTTCTTCCGTGTTTTTTAAACAGTCATGCAAAGACTCTCACACTTACAAATGACCAGCCCAAGTGTTATGAACCACAGGCATGTCAAGCACCCCTAAATTTTGTCCGAATCTATGATAAGATGCCAAAAAAGAAGTCAGCACAATAGAAGAAATCAGCGGTGTGTGTGTGGTTTAAACGTAATATTTTAACAATGACATAGCCCATCTCTATATTCATATCTTTACGTTTGTTTTGCACTTGTTGTTCCTGCCTCATTTAAATGCAATTTATTTTCTTTATTTTTTAAACCAAGCTTTGCAACACAGTAGTTTGACATTAAAGCATCCCTAAAGCTCTGACCCTAGGATCATTTCTATTTGCCACTGTGCCACCACTCAAGTCAAAAGAATTAGTTATGTTATGTACTTGAGATGCTTATTATGCTTTGAATTCATTGCTGTAATTTCATAATGAGCTTTAGGCACCGTAGATAAGACCCATGTCCTGTGGGTCCATGTATTTAAAGCTCAGATAATGTTTTACTCAAAATGGAGTATTTTCAAAATAAAAGTTAAAATACTGCATTTATTTATTAATTTATTTTTTTAGATTCCGAATATTTTTTTGTCTTAACCCTAAACAAGTTCATAGCTCATTTTCTAATCAAAGTCAGACACACAGGTAATGCATTAACTGCTCGGTGATGCCATCTCCTTTCTTTCCAAACACTGTCATACATTTTCACTGTGTGTCTGATTACCATCTCCAGAGCCAAAGTTTCCCCATTTGACTGAATTGGCTTTTTAATAGTGCCGGGGAGGTTTCAGGGTATGTTTTGGGCCATTTGCTGTGCAAGTATGTCATAGGGACATAGCCTGCAGTGAGCTGTGGCTATCAAGATGAGACTGCAGAAAAGCAATAGCACACACAATGAAACCAATAAGAATAGAAAGTACAGAGGAGCTTGATGTGCAGAAGAAAAGGTCCATTTAAAGCAGGTTGAACACGTCGGCTTTCAATCTGAAGGAGACAATTAAGGGCTGAGAGGCAATGCGGCACCGGTCCGCAGCCTAGCGGCAACACCCCTCTTTAACAGGTGGGATGTTTCAGTTGCTGTTCTGACACTTTTGATTAATAAATCTAAAATGTCACAGGCAGTTCCATGCACAGTAATGCCTCTCATTTTTTTTTTTTTACTTTATTTTTTCCCCCAACCGGGATAGTTTTGACTGCTCTTCTCGCACGGCGAATCACTATAATGACAACAACAAGAGGACTTTCCAGGATTTCATTTTAGCAGTCGCTGTACGCAGAGCGTCTGGTGCAACATTTGTTGTGTGACTGCTTCTGCTTGCGTACATATTAATGTTATTGCATGTTAGTTTTACACATGGAGGGAGGTATAGAGGAACAGAGAGCGATGTGTAAAGGCTGTATATTTTATATTTAGTAGTAGAAAAAAGCAGTTACGTGGTGGAATATCCCATGAAACTGTGATATTTCAGCTTAATAAATAGTATATAGACGTGCATATAAAAATGCAGTTAAAGAAATCCACACCGCTCCGTCTCCACGGTTATGAACCTGCCTGATCCAGTTCATAATCACGCACTGCACGCACTGTAAATTTAAATTTAATTTGTGTTATAACTGCACACCTAACATTTCGCAGTACATTTCAGAAGAGTGCCAGAGTTCAACCTCAGATCGTGTTTGACAGTTATTTTCAGGTAAGTCATCTTTCCCTGCTGCACCATCCGCCGTTGGTTCTTAGTGTTCCCTAACCTTCCAAATCCCACTTAAATCCCCAGGAAGAATATTAGCTATTGTGCCACATTTTCCACCTAGCTAGCTGGGAGCACCAGATTATCCCGTAGAGTTCACCAGACAATACATAAAAAAAAAAAAAGTTAAGAGCACTGACATGCCAGGGACACAAAATACAGTCGGGTGACTCAGTGTGAAGGTTTTAGCTTTATTACAGCTCGTCATCAGCCCGGTAGCACTGAAAATATAGGCAGGAATACACTATATTAACCCTAACCCCAACCCTTTGACTGGTAGCATTAAACCTTTCTTTCTTTCTCGCTTCCTTTTCTTCCTGCACTGGACAATTTTGAGATTTTGGTCTAGTTTCCATAAAATGTCTTCTTTCAGAACAATGGCAAGAAAACAAGTGAATTTTTTTTTCCCTATTATTTGTAGGATAATGCCTCATTGGCCTATTGAAAAATGCAAAAGTCAACTTTAAGGATCTTTAATGACTGATTCTCAGGAATGTCTTCATTTTAGCAGCACACACACACACAAATGTTACTGTTTTGTTCTAATCTAAATTCTGAAGGTTTTTCCAGAGTTGTTGTCCATATATCATTCATAGCTTGATTTATTTAAAATGTTATTTCTGAAAACACGGCTAAAATGGATTTTCTCTGGCTGTTAAGAGTATTTTCTGATTTGTGAAGCGATTACAAAAAAAAGAGAGAGAGATGCCGAAATCTCTCCCCCTGAAAATGTTTTGACTCTCGTATACAGACTGAGACAAGAATTTAGAGTCTGGCTTTATCACAATTCTGTTTTGCAAATGAGCAAATATTTAAGCAGACGCTGTCGCATTGTGTCAATGAGAGTAATCAACTGGGGGTGTTTCAACCAATTTTAACCGTAAAAAAAATGGCTTCCAATAAAAACGATATGGAATTTTACAATCCGTACTGCATCTTTCTTGGCTGTTTCGGCACTGACGCGCACACCAAACTTTTCAGTTTGAGTCATATCAAAATTCTGGAGGGCAGTTCAAACATCATTCATAGTCTGACTTACTTTATATTTTATTCCCAACAACAAGGTTAAATTGATTTTTTTTTCTTCCTGGCTATCAAGACTGTTTTCTGACACTTGTCAAAGTGTTAAACTAAAATTTGTAGTCTGGCTTTATCCGAAATTCTGTTCTGGCAGCATATGCAAATAAGCACATATTTAACCAAACAATATCTCATTTCCATGTTTCAAAATACAATTTCACAAAAACAGTCATACTAAAAAAACTACCTGTCTTGTTGAGAGTAAAACTAGAGATGTATCGTTGTGATATTAGCTACTTTTTTACATTTTTTTTTCTACATTTTTTATAGCTTTACAGGCACATGTGTCACAATACATTTTCATGGGTGCTTCCTCATACTCCGAGAAAGAAAGAACTGTCTGCTTCACTGAATCTTACACCAGGTTTTCCAGTTTTATTGTGATCTAAAATCTGAAGGGTTTTAGAGAGTGGTTTGCTCATATATCATTCAGAGCCCTGTTTACTTAACATTTTATTCCCGAAAACACGATTAGATCTTTGACCCTCGGACATAAAGGAACAGAAGGGTTGCTCTAACCAGTGTTCTGAGAATGTTCCCAGATTAGCATGTGATACCAAAAATAACACCGATTTTCACGTTCAGACGTTTTATAAAACCTTTTCTGGTGATGTCTGTTAGTTAAAACGTTCGACCCGCGTATGAATAGCATGGACGATGTAAGAAATGTTGTTGTGAAACCACTTGGTTGCCACACACACGGTCGTAAAAAGAACCTCTAACCTTTATTGGGACCATTTATACGTCCATTGACCCTGCTGATGGTATCGAACAGTAACTGTCCTGGATTTACAGCGCCTGCCCGGCCTGCGCTCGCTCACAGGAAAAATGTAGGAAATAGATTTCCAAGACTTTTATTTGATCAGCATGGTTTGTTTTCTTAACGGCTTAAGCCAGTAAATCTGTAATGTAGTATTAACCCCGGGATGACAGTATGCCACATGAAAGGGAATTCCAGTCAAATATTAGGAGAGAACAGCTGGGACACATATATATTTTTTAATCTGTCTATGAACATACGCTACCAGTCAGGGGTTTGGACACACGTTCTCATTGAACTGAATATGAAGGTGTATCCAGCTTTTGACTGCTAGCGCACTGTATAGATAGTCTGGAGCATCATCCTTGAAATCCAGATGGGTGAAAAATACTCTGCTGATACAACGTGTTGAACATTCTCTTCCTGGCTATTGAAAACCAAGTTACTGTAAAGGCACACAGACTCAATGCAGAACAGCGAAACAGACCTCGCGCACGAAAACCTCAAACTTTAAAACGAAATCATCTTCAAAATTCAGCGGTCTTTATTAAACTCTTTTGTTAATTTGCCTCGCCGAAAATGTCATCCAGTTTTCCACGGCACGGACTCATTATGTTCAATCACTGCTGAGGTAATTGCAGAACATAAGCAAATACAGATGACCTACAGTGTGTTGTTCGTGGCATTTTGAAGCGTCGTACACAGGAAAAAAGAAAATATGAAATAGTGCTTTAGTGCTGGCATGCCGTTTTACAGTGCCGCGTTTAGTCTAGCGCGCTAATGATATTTATGTTGTCTGACGCACGGTGTCACACGGAAAGCCACGCGCAACTATTTTTTTTACCTTTGATCAGAGGATTTTTGTGTTCCAGCGGTGCTTGTTTATTTATGACCGGCACGACAGCTACGCGCAGAAAAGCCCTTTCACTTTTACTTCAATCATACATTGACAACTTAAATTGAGAACATTCACGAGAATGTAAAAATACGATCATTCACTTCTTAATTACTCCATTGTCCTGTTCCCTGTTTAAAGGAGAAGGGGAAAGGCAGTCCGTCTGAATTAAAGCTTCGATGACATAAAAATAAATAGCTTTCAGTGTCTAGACAAAGAATACACTATCCTGTTACACGGCAGACTCTTGCCACTGTTTCTGGTGTTTTTTTTATTTTTTTATTCCTGACTGTCTGAGTTACTCTCAGTTCACTTAACAGTGATAGAGATCAATGAAACACGCAGAAATATAGCCATCACCGGTGACGCGTTTCAGGCTGCTGCCAGGATGTTTTTTTGCCAAGACACAATTTTGTAAGCAAACGTTGAACAAAAGAAGGAACCCTAACTCAGGAGTCTTTCAACGTTTTTCAGGTCAAGGACCCCCAAACTGATAAGAGATTAAGTAGGGACCCCCTACCAACTACATGTGTTCTATATTAAACTCTGCCTATCGTGCTATTTATAAATAAACACTATTATATAAAGATATATATATATGAAATTGAAAGATAAATAAAATGTAACAAAGCAATTCATTGTGGCTTCTCCTCTGCTAATATTGCTTCTGGATTTCAGGTGGGGAACCTGTGCGGCCTCCTGATTGGCTCAGCAGCGACAGGGGTGGGGCCAACTGTGTACAGACAGTGTCTTCTGCCTCCATTTATCCCTTTACTAAAAATATGTTGGACTCGTGTTTATTTGTATTTAAAGAAATTTAAATTTGTGGGAAAAATAAGAATTAAAAAAATATACATAAAATTGTCTAATCAACCAAAGATTTTGCGACCCCACTGCAGTACCTCTGTGCACCCCGTAGGGGTCGTGGATCCCCTGTTGAAGACTTGTGCCCTAACTCATTAACACTGACAAATAAGACTGTTACCCTATAATTGTTTCCCCCAGTAAAGGCAGTTGGAGTAGTTTCACATGCAAGATTTAAAATAATAATAATAATAATAATAATAATAATAATATCAGAGCTAAGACCAGAGAGGAAGAGTAATTGTCATTTATATATGTGGTTAAAAAAAATGTTTATACAGTATAGCTGTTGAATTAGGGATGCGGGACTAAAACATTAATGCAAAAATACCGCTTGAGAAAGTAAAGTTGTGAAAACACGCTACATCCCTGGTGGCACCTCAGTCCTCTTTCACACCATCACCATGGGGTCCGCCAGCACCGAAACATCTGCATAGCCTGAAAACTCCTCAAAAGGAACTACAGATGGTCTCGGGGCAATACCAGGAAGCACAATCAGAAGCTGATGCTTTGTTCGCACCCGCGGCGTGGTGCTGTACGGGGGAGGAGGGGGGGGCCCTGCCTCTGAGCTCACATGAAGCCGTGTCACATCACAGTAGGCTCCGGGATCCTCCGGGCCCTAATTGGGAAAGTGAGAAATAAATTTCCCAGCTCTGACCTGTCTAGGATTTGTAGCCTTTTCAAAGTGACAACAGTTCTCGTTACATATAAAGATTTCATCTCTTTGTAACGGCAGAGAGTCTTCCCCACAATGGACCCGTTTCCTTTCAAATCGAACAATCTATAATTTAATTGCTATCATTTATTCTGGCAGAATAACTAGGCAGCGTGTGTCATCTTTTCCCCCCTCCCTCGCCTTCAATTCATGTTTGATGATTTGCCAGTGTGAATTCTGTCTCATCAGAGGATATGAGTTGCAGAATGTGAGATAAATATGACCATTGTCAACTGAAACCAAATGTTATCCGTCCCCTCGGTATGTTCTTTGTCAAAGAATAACCGTGAAAATCAATGAATAACATTCTCACCGGGATGAAAACTCAATTTTAGTTATCGTATACAATGCCACTGGCAGAAAATGAGTCATCACATTGCAATTTCATGCTGCCTAGATGTCATGCACCCTTCTGGAGAGCTCATGTTTGTTGGGACTTGAATCACGATAGAGCACATATCCTTCTGTCTGCGTTATCTGCGGGTAAAGGCAACAAAGGGAACGGAGGCAGACAGAGAGGCATTAAATTTAAATCACCTTTCTATATTCCGGTGGATTTCGTTGTGATCCCGTTCTTTTTTCACGTTGCGTCTGTCCCGTGTAGTGGTTTAACTAAGTGATTATTTATGAAATGCAACAACACAATCTTTCCTGGAGCTCTGCAGGACACCCTGTCATGAAATTATCAGGAGCATGAGACAGTGAACTAAAAAATGCTCGCTGCCAGGGACTATCATAGTCACTGGCTGAAAATGCACCATGCTCTGTCATGCAGATAATCATCCTTCTGCCACGGGGAATCTCGGGCCTACATGGTGGTGGGTGTCAGGGGGCTAACGGGCGTTTGGACTCCCCTCCATGTCCTCCCCTGCCAACAGACCTGTCAGAGGCCCGGCGCAATCCTAGTCCTCCGGTGTGACAAGAGTGACCCGGAGCCTGTGATCCCTACTCCCTTGCATCGGCGGCACTCGCGGGCCTAATCTGAAAGCGGCATCGCTGTGGCAGAGTTCGGCGCCACTGGAGGCCGCGGCGAGAGGACAGGTCATTACTGCAGCGCCCTTCAAAGAGAGCTCCTCACTGCGCCGCTGCCTTTCTCCACTCGATCACACTTGGCACTGGGCGCTTCTCATGCCTGCTGAGCATTTTTACTGACACTTTACACTCCGACGGGGGGCCGAGGGGGGCCTGGTACGGCCAGACTTCTGCTCCCCGGAAGCCCAGCCCTCCCACTTTTAATAAATGCGTATTCACAGCGTCAGACGCACTAATTACTGTATTTAAGGACAATCCGTTATACAGTGGGAGGTCCACGGTACTGTCACTTGAGGAGAAGGAGAAGAAGAAGAAAAAAAAACATCTCTTAGTGTTGGGTTGGTGATGCCATCCTTGGATTTCACTGCTTTACATTCTACATTTGTACCTAATAATATTTCAAAGAACAAGACAGCAAACGCAGAGTTTTTTTTTTTTTTTTTTTAATTCCCTCGACCGACCCCCCCCCACCTCCCCGCCTCCCACATCCACCACCCCACACCACCACCCTTTCAACCCCCGCCCCCCTCGCTCTCGTCTCCTTTGGATTCTAAGAGGCATGAAGTCGGCTGGGTTTGTCAGTAATGGTTGATAACTAATTCATTGGTGCTCTCTCTTTTTCAGAACCCAGTGGTTTTCATCTTATTTCCCACTTTAGAAGTTTCACTTTTAATCTTTTACTTAGTCGGCCTGTGTGGATGTCGAGTCCCATGCTGGGTGTTTTATATATCTTTGCCAACAATAAAACTGCCTTCATGAACTCGCTGCATCTTTCCACTTATCATCCCCGAGCGGGAGAATGCAAATGCTCGAAAACTTTAAATAATGGAGGGGCAAAAAAAAAAAAGTTTCAAATGTACGTGTGTTTGTGTGTTTAGATTAGCGCCTAATTAGTATGTAATCTTTTGTAAGTTTAACATGAGAAAGGCGAGTCACTTCCACGTTTCCGAGCGGCGCTGCGCTGCGCATAATTTTTCATATCAGAGAACAATATCAGCCGTAACTGCAGGCTATCTGACTGGAGAGCCACCCCGGGCAAGTGTTTTTCAGACTGCAGGCAATATCTATCACAATCAAAGCCTTTTTTATGCAAATGTGTGCTGACTGACTCTTTTAGAAGTAGAAAAGCTTTTGTATTTCCAATTGAGAATCACTCTCATTAGGAAGTGGAAATCCCTCTCGCAAATGAGCTGCAAAAGCAACTTGAAACTCCCTTATCCGTGTGCGCATCATGGCTGCGCCACATCTGCTCATCCGAAGCCCACGCGGCGAGAACCGACACCGGAGAAGAGAGGCTCGATTTGACCTCTGCGAGGAACCGAAGCGAAGGAGGCACGAACGCGGCTTTGCGGCGCGTCGGCGGCAACGCTGGTCAACGCAGATGGCGGTGTCACTTTTTTTTTTCTGATGTCTGATGCCCTCCCAGTGGATGTTGTGATCATCGCTACGTTCGGGAAGTCAGGAAGCGTCAGAGCAGCGGGACGGAGATTTCTCGCGCGTCCCCGCTTAAGCACGGGGGTCTGTCGGCGACGGCGCGGGAACATCCCTCCCGGCCCTGTCACATTACATCTGTGCCCATGAACGCCGCAAAACACCGTTGAAAAGCACATATTGTTGGAGGCCAGCTTCTGTACTGTTGCGGCAAAGCCTTTGTCAGCAACTGAGCGTTAAAAAAAAAAAGCAAAGAAAAAAGAAGGAGGGGGAGCTTTGCACAGATTGCTGAAGCTGAAGCAAAAACAAACAAAAAAAAAAAGACCACTGTGAAAGTGACAATAAGAATTTGTACGTTGAACAGATATTAATTGACAAATCTGTGGTGGACTGTTAAATGCATTATGCAATAAACTATTGCCCTCTGTTGGGCATCGGTGCTATCTACATTGGCTTTGGCATGCACTGAGGAGGTTATCAGAGGGGAAGGACTCAGAGAACGGCGTCTCTTCGCTCCATTTTATGCTGAAAAATGACCTATACACATGGGATATTCTTCACTGTTTATATAAAAGCGAACATGATGACTTTGATGTGCACGCGCCTGTACTTTCTTTATTAGTACATTCTCTGTGTATTTTTCTGTCCAGGACAACGGTGTTGCCGGAACGCCACACCTTCCGCTTTTTATGTAGTTTTACGTGGATAATTGGATAACACAGGTTTATCCTCAGCCAGCACTTTGTATGAGCAATCCAATTTCACATCCTCCTGAAGGGAAACCATTATTCTTAACCGGGGCTTGATACTCCGGTCACCCTTGCGCAGAAATGCAGCACAAGGTTCTCCTCAAATCCTATCAGCTTCTAACCTTGTTACCAACCAATCTGTATTATTGTGCTATAATTCCATATTTTGCTCTGTCCTCACCGTGGCACCAGCGTTTGAAGAGATAAAGCCTCAGCTGCCATTTTGTTGACAACAATGCCTTGGTGGACTGTTTGTCTTCCATCTATGAACATTGGCACGTTCCAGTGCACTGTTCAAACCAGCATCCCTGGCGGATATTTAACTATTTCACGCTCTGTTCCAGGGAAGGGTTGTGTGTATGTCTTTCTAGTCGATGTTAATGTACAGGAAACGTCATATATTAATTACTGGTTGTGTAATCTACCCAAGATTTATCAGCAGGCTGGCTACTGGCCTGGTTTCATTCGACAGATTCTACAGAATTTAATGCATTATTTAGCCTACTTGAGAATATTTGAGAATATAGTAGTGTATGATAGCAAATATATAATAGTAAATGTGACCGAAATAGTATGAAATAATAACATATAATTAAATGGAAAATGCTGATTCTTTTCCCAAATTTGGCAAACTAAAAAGGCCAAGGATTTTATTTAGTACGTTCTGACATTATACACGTTCTGCAAATTTCCTTTTTGGCATTTTCTTTTTTTACACCAAGTACTATGAACGACACTGCCATCGCTCAGTAACACTGAATGAAATCCCAATCATTGGCGCATTTAAAATACCACTTCTTAACAACAACAACAAAAAAAAATGCATTTGTTTCATTTTCTTTGGTGCTTTGTGATCAGATCCCCTGCATTACTTCTGCAAATGTGCGATGTCGCATTCCAGTGCCAAGCTAACATGGTGCCAATTAAACTCCTCTAATAATGACTTATTTTTAATGTGTAACTGGAAATGGGAGACTAGCCCCGTCAGCTATCGCAACACTTCATTGTTCTTACTTGTTTGCTGATAGCACAGTAGGTGTTGTGCAGTATGACACTTGCTCATCTTTCAGAAGCATATTGTGAGAAAAAAACAATACTTGCGAATGTTTGTGTCCGATGAAAACTTGATATTTGTGTTGCCAGGTGGGAAATGGACAAAATTAGGTTTTGAAAATAAATTTTGACAGTGCATTTAAAATCAAAGCTATTTTATGTGGCAACTATCAAATATATTTGCCCTTTAATATCACGTGATAATTATCGTATAAATACGATAATTAACATAGATCTGGCACCACTGATCTGTGGCGTCTTGAAGAATGGATACTGGAGAAGCAGTCAAAGAAATCTGTTTCATCCAACACTGGGACCAACTATTCAAATAACATTGTGGCTTATTCTTTCCAAGAGGGAGATGGAAAAATATCAACTTCACATTTGAGAAGGAGCTGAGATGTGGTTATCCTAGCATCCTGTAGCATGAAGTCTTGGAGAAGCTAGGTGCAGGGATGAGCTTTGTTTTAATGTACACATCGGTCTTCGGTTGTAAACGGTGTTGCTGGTAATGAGAACCGAGTCTGTGACCCAGCTAGAACTGGGTCGCATCCCGCCTCAGCCACTGTTGCTTTTCTTCTTGACCCCTGTCGGTTTATCAGCTGAGCTAAATTGTATATGAAACTGAGGAAACAAGCAGATGTTTCCATATTGGCTCATAAGGTCCCCCAGGCCCTATCTCCACAATGTCTCGGAGACTTCGGGGATCACAGCACAGACACGCCGTACAATATCATGAACAGCACGGAATAAATACACAAAACAATGGCTTGCATATCTTCAGAGGAAGATGTAACGAGACCTGGTGCGGTTCAAGAAAGACTGGAGACATCTGCGTCCCTCCGAGATTTAAATGTGTGTTGTTAGGCCTTTTATTTTTAGACCCACACCTCCCAGTGGGGGTTGTAAGCGTGTAACATTGTGTTTGTGTGTACATGCAACCAAATAACTCACTGTCAAGCGCAACCACTCTGACTGCTGCCTGAATAATCCAAACACCTGATTTTACCTTTTTTTTTTATTTTTATTATTAACATTTCTACCACTCCAGTCGGGGAAAAAGCACATTCCCCGGGGACTTATTATGCCGTTGGCTTGTAAGCAACTGTTTGGGAAATTAAGGCATTTCAAAGAACACGAAGCCATGATTTGTTTACAAGTTGCTCTTGTCCTACATGTACTGCAAAAACAAACATTACTTTATAATAGATCATTTGGGTGTGTGGAGGAGGAGGGCACAATGTCAGTAATATGCGGCTGTACGACCATAAGACAAAGAATATTAAATCCAAATGAGTTCATACATATACATATAGAGCCCATGTTGATTCGCAATAAAATGACTTTAGTTATGCTGTAATTACCTGTGCTACATTGGTATTTGAGCGCGACACACGAATGCCTCTCACCATGATGTCGGTAGCTAAATAGCGTAGGAAGGTTATTTGTTAAAATTCAATTTCAAATGAGAGTGCTCTCCCTCCTCTGCTGCATATCCATATTTCCTCTATTATACTCTTTTCCATCGTCATCTTCTTTTCTATTTTCACACTGTATTAACCAAATCTATTCAGCGCAAAGTTCCCGCAATAGTTCCCCGGCGCTCATCAAGGCCACGGCATTACGGTCTTCAAAAGTTGATTTCTGTCTGCCTGCCTGCCTGCAGCTTCCGCCGCAAGTCGACATCGGCGTGAAGGGCCGCATACCTCAACACAAATACTGGGTAAACACTGACAGAGCCGGTGAGGGAACGATAGAGAGCCGACGAGCTTTGCGTTGCCGACATGCCTCCGGTCTGGCAGTTAATAGGGCGAACTTCAGCCGGTGATGCTTACTGCAAGTGAAGAACGCCCATAATGAATCCTCGCGATCCAGTGTGCAACCTTAGTCATGTATAAAGCAGAGCATTAAATAAAACATTTTTTTTTTGTTCACTTATATTATTACTGCTACTGATGGCACTACTGATAAAGCACACGGTGCAGTGACGGCATAAAGATAGAGGTAAACACCATAGGTGATACATAGCAGTGAGATATATTATTGTTGAGTGTTACTGGCGTCTTCAGCGCGATGATGAAGTTACACCGTGAGTTTTTCTTTCTTTCCTTCTTTCTTTCTTACAGCGTAGTAATAGATTAAAAAGATCTTAGCATGTAAGCCTTTTTATTTGCAAAGTATTACTTCCCAAAAGCACCACAGGGCATGCTGCTGCCGTGAGCGTCTAACAGTGTCATATTTCACAGCACGATGAGGCATTTTCAGCCATATAAATACTATTTTTAATATCCCACTTGAGACTGTTGTTCTCTCTCCCCCCACCCCACCCCACCCCACCGCCACGTGTTGCCGGATAAAATGATAAATTGATACATGCTCTTTATTAGGTCTGTGTTGACTCATTAATTCTGGAGGCGTACATACGTGCGCTCCATCTTTCCTTTCACGTGAAGCTTATTCGCACTTGGATGCAAAGCGGAAAACTTCCTCGCTATGCTGTCGTCCAAAGTACCACGGTAGTAACTGTGCGTCATTATTGATTTTGCTGCCATTCTGCCCCCCTCCGCCCCCGCTACTGTGCACTGGGACATGTCAAACAGAACAAACACGCAGAGAAGCCTCCGCGCGCATTAAAGGTGGCACCTACTGTATAACCTTGTAATATAAACCTATAATCCTGGTAAACGATGCCACGCGAGCCATTAACATTTGCCCATTAACATTTTACAAGAGCTCTCATCAAATATTCATGATGATATACATGGCATGGCTGCTACCGCCTGTAAATTTTATTTATTTATTTTTTTTGTTTTGACACAGCTCGGTGGCAATGTCTGGGGTCGGGAATTGTGAGGAGCTGGGAGCATGACGCCTCAAACCCGGCGCAAAGTCAGGAGACGTTGACAGATGGATCGGTGTACACATAAAAATGGGCATCGCACAAATCTGCATGCATACAGTGCTCCTAACTAGCACTGTACACACAGAGACATGTTCACATTGCTATGTCTCTACCAAAAAAATAAATAAATAAACAACAAAAAAAAAAACAATACCCCGAGCTGTATAAAAGGCAACAACTACACCACACAATAGTCACATTCAATTCAATTTTTTTATTGTGACCATGGCTCATTGATAGATTTTTTTTTAAAACATTTATTTTCATTCATTATGTCTGATAACAGAGCAGTTTGGAAGTGTCGAGCAATCTGCTGCTGAAAATACCTCACCCAAAACATATTTTATACACATTCTCCACCAATTAATATCCAGCAAAGCTGCAGTCTTTTTCATATCTGATGAAAACTCGGGGTGGTTACCAATTAGTCTGCTGTTAATTATCTCCTTCTCCTTTGATCTCGACTATGACTGCTCTGTCAGACGCACTCATTTATTCATCTCCTTTGCTTGGTGAGATGGACTTTTTGGAGATTGCACAGATTGACGCACATTAAAAATGGCTTCAGAGGCAAGCTGGAGTCTTGTGAGAGAGCACACATGGCCTTTGCTTTTTTTTTTTCTTCTCTCTCTTCCCTTGTATATCTGTAAGGTTTCTCGCATCTCAAGCTCCCCGCTGTGTAAAGCCCAGACTGTTGAAGCATTACGAATACATATTTCTGTCTTTGGATGTCTTTGCTTTAGAAAAACATTATGCTTACGTCGTCCTTTAAACTACAAGCAAACTATTCGTAATCCGTCCGGCTACTATTTTTATTCTCTGCCTACCTACTGTACTTCTTCCCATGACATGAAATCTAACAAGCCTCTCAGAGAGCAGGAAAGGAGATGAATATTTAAGCGCCGTGGCACCTCCGTTTGTGTCAGAAGATGATATTCTTATAGGTCTCCTTCTCCTGCACAGTGGACACTAAGTTGAATTCGTTTGACGCCCGGGATTAGCATTAGCGTCAACACATATGACAACCTGGACCAGCTGCCACCAGGCAACGAGAACTAGCATGAAAGGAGGAGAGAGAAGAAAAAAAAGAGGGAAGGAGCCTGCTTTGTAGTACAGTATGGCTTTACTGAAACATTGTGGCTTTTTTTTCTTTTTTTTGGTGTAGTTTTTTGTTGAAGTTGCCAGGACTTTTCGGGGAGCTTATTTTGAAATGCTAAAGCATATCTCACTCATTATTGATACCCTTGCTTTCACTGACACCTTTATTCACACTAAAACACGTTTCTGCTTGCTGTGACTTGGCAGGCGGCCCGGATTTATCACTGGCACTGACCCAAACGAGTATGCAGATGAGGTACGGCTCAGAGAAAGACCTCTTTGACTTACCGTACGCACGGCAAAATGCCACCGTGCGCCAGTTTCCAATGAGCTGTGAACGCTGATGATCAAAGATTGCGACTTCTCCGCACACCGTATGGGTTTCAGTCAACGTTTGGGGGAGGGGGCAGGGGAGAGGGGTGCATGAGGACGGCGGCAGAAAACGAGATGGAAATCTGTGTCCCTCAAGCCCCGTCTTTGAGTCCCTCCAGTGAAGAATACCACTCAAGGGTAAAGGATAATCTCCAACTGAGAGACGCTTCCCTTAGCTTGGCCCAAGCCTCAGCTGTTGAAAAGAAACAGCCGTCTGATCACAGTACAACAGGTTAAACAGATTAAGGACAGCTAAGTGAGCACTGAGACACAGTCGCAAATTAAAGACCACTCCATTCAATTTGAAATGGACGCACAGCGGAAAACACATAACGTACTGTTAACGCAAACAAGCCCGGGGAAAATGGTTTTGCAGGAATTGCGACTGTCAAAGAAGCCCAGTGGTTTTAATTAGGCAGATAGTTTTAAGAGAGAAAATTAATGAAAACATAATCATTGTTGCTGCCATGCTAATCTGCTCTTCTTCTTTTTTCTTCTCTTTTTTTTTTGTTATGTGTTCATGAAGTGGAACAATTACGGTTTGATTGCTTTTAGAATGAGCCATATCTCTGAGGTAAGCTTGCTGTCAGACCTGTGGCAGTGATTTAATTTCACTCAGCTAATCAATCTGTTATGCTTTTCACATTTTTTGGTGGAAGCGCAGGCCTGTTTTCCACTCCGTGAAGGAAAGGAGAGGCAAAAAAAAAAAGAAAAAAAATTACACACGAGCGTTCATATGAAGTTTTCTCAGGTTTACGGCTCTAATAAGTGCATGTCATACAAATGTGCGCTAATTATTTTTAAATCCCCCTCGCTTCCTCTCCGAACTGTAAAGGGATGCTCATTTCTGCGCTGTCTACTTGGAGAAGGATGTCATTGCTAATGTATGGTCTGGAATAAGCAGACTCACCGCACGTCCTCCTGGGACAGGGCTAATTACGTGTTCAGAATCTGCAGCATGGCTCTCTGGGCTTTTATGCCTCTGTCACTTCTCATCCACTCAATTGGATTGGATATATCCCAAGAACAACCTACAGCCTTGATTCCCTCTGCAAAAACAGGTCACAGTGAGTTCGGAGTGCGCGGAGCAAGTATAATTATTGGGGTACGGACATCCCCACCCCGCCGTCGCCTCATTGCACACAGGCACACCCACATACATAACTATATCTAAGAAGATTGGGAGTGTTAGAAACTGGGTAGTCTTAGGCTTTGGGATTAGGATTTGTGGATCAGCTGGGATCAGCTGCATATTGTAATCTTATTGACATGAGGAATCGCTATGATATTCTAAACCAGAAATACAATAATCTGCATTAGTCCAAGAGACGGAAGCAACGTAGTTTCCCTTTGTGAGATTATTTCATCTTGTTAAATTGGTACCTCCTGGTGCGAGCGGCTTAAAAAGTAGGAGTTCTGATAGTCATCCTCTCTGCCATTCAGGAACAAGTCTGAATTTTCTGAGTTTTATTCTAAAACCAAAAAGAGTATTACCTTGTGATGAACTGCACTTGACACTTTAAAAACCCAACTGAAAACCGTAACTTTCTTTTTCTATGTGCACCATTTTATTCCTCTCTAATCTTGAAAAGTAAACTATAGTCCTGAAGGGTGGAAAACAAGCCCATTGACAACCTCCAAGCCTCGGGGGATGCAGTTGAACGCATGCTTGGTTTGTTGTATTCGCATGTAGGCCCTCCCAATTCCCTTGTCTGCGTGTGTCTCTGTCTTCTGTCTGAGGGGCAGTGGATCAGAACCCTCTATACATGCAGTACACAGTTAGCAGGTCGTTCTTCTGGAGCCCCACATGGCTGTCAGAGAGTCGGGCCTGCCGATTTATCATAGTCTCTGAATTTTGTATTTCAGGCTTGTGAGGGCAAAAGTTGATGCTGACGTTGTGAGTGACAAGCTGCTTTACCGTACGGAAATTCCAACCGGACTGTTCCATATTCATGAACCGATTTAAATTCTGGCACTGTACATGGGTTCCTACAAGATACTGAGGAAGACAGTCAGTGTATCCTATTCAAATCTCATACGGCTGTCTTAGCTGAACATCGTATCCCGTGCACGTGAGGGGTGGGGGTACGCTGAGACGTAAGGATGTTGCTCGTTTCTTCAACTTTCAAAGGTTATTTCAACACCGGTAGCAAATCGGTTTCAGATATTGTTTGGAGCGCTCACGTGCGTGCCGCATACCGAGGTCCCTGTGCTGAACAGTTTCAGTGTTTTGACACGGACCTTGATAAAAAAAAAAAAAAAAAAAAGAGAGTGCGGTTTTTGGAGATATCTGATCAAAAAGAAGTTTAAAAAGACTGAAACGATTCTGGGCACATCACAGCAGCTCAACACAACATGAATGTGGGCAGAGTGGATAACGGATAATAATAATAAATTGATGGAAGTATTAAATACCAAGCAGGGCTGTGCACTTACTTTTTTAGGTGGCAGCGCTGGTGCTAGCAAGTTCAAAAATTTTGTGGCAATCTAGAGCCCTTAGCCCCGTCAGTCTGGCTCACTCTGTAACAACGCCACCTGGACACTAGCTGATGCTGTGTCTTTTTTGCCAGTGGGATTCATTTTTGTTTCTACTTCCTGCTTCACTTTCAACAATGGCAACTGAAACTTTTGCCAAAATTTCACCAAACACAAGTCCTGCAAATGTTTTTAACTCCAAACCTCCTCGGTTAATCTTTCCTCGATGGGTTCCTTCTATTCCTTCTGAATACATTTGAAAAGCGTAGATAGAGAAGCAGCCAGAAATACTAAAGCGGAAAGACGCAACAATCAAGCAGACCAATCACAGCTCCTGCGCTCTGGGTAGCTGCAGCACGTAGTTTCTGGGGTTTCTGGGGAGATGCACGGCAGTCGGTACGTTTACATGCACATGAAAAAAGAACAAATTATTGCCTCAATCTGACTTTAACTGGACAACTTGGAAATGCAATTGGAAATTGATTTTCCCTGGTGTGTACACGCCTTAATCAGACTTTAACCACGTCTGACCGAAGTGGTCAAAGACAACATGTGTGCACATGCTCCATAACTGCTGCGCTGGTGTATGAGCCCGTAACAAAAACATCCAAGAAAGCCGATCGAAGAAGAAGAAGGAGGTCGAATAACCACCTGAGGTATAGTGTACACCTTTTCTGCACCAGAAGTGGCACGCGCATTACGTATGAGATTAAAAAACCTGTACTATTATCCATCTTGTTGTTTTTTGAAATGCCAGTCTGCCACATTAGATTTAAGTTGACGAAATAGTTCAACCGGAAAGGGGGCTGGATTAACCCGCTGAAAAGACACATATCGCCACCTAGTGTCAGGATGAGGACATGTTCCCGTCAGTCATTCGATTTTCTCAACTGCATGTAAACTGGGACAAGGACCACATTCAGAGAGTAGAATTTTAAGCATAGCTTGATTAAGCTATGGCGTTAGCGTCTGCGCACTGTCTGCGTAGGGTCTGCATTGTTGCCATAGTGTAAACCGCCTATCAAAGTCATCCATTTATTAATCAAATGCATTTTTATTATAAAAGTGAACTCCCTAAGGGTTACAGAAAGCAAGCCCAGTTGCTTCTTCTGAAGAAAATCCCAAAAAACTGAGAAAAAAATACAAAAAAAAAAAAAAAATGTAGGTGTTGTGTTACAACATGTTGTGCCCACAGTTCACAGAGTTTGGCTGTGAATGTTTACCAAAACATTTGTTCATCATGTTGTGCCATGTGCCCTAAAGCCAAGGGAGTGATAATCAGAGCACAGACCTGTTGTTTGTATGTTTTATTGACTTGCTCCAGGGTCTTCAGCGGGGTCTCGCGCTCCCGCACCCGCAGGACTAATCGCAGGCAGGTCCCAAACCTGTGAGGCAGGAGCACACAAAGAGCAACGTAATAAACAAGTTCAAGGGACGACTCTCTTTTGAAAGACATGCATGAGTCACCTCCCCAGGCCAAATATGATGTGTCTGCTGCCACATGAATTACATTACAGAAATCTATGGGAGAGAGAGAGAGCGACAGCCCGAGTCCAGGGTAAACTTCGACATTATGTTTCCAGGGAAAATTACATTTTACGGTGCAGCTGTACTGTGAGACCTCTCTCTTCTCATACGACACAGTTCTTCAGAAGAAATGCATTCAGTTTTTTTTTTTAGAATTTCCTTCCAGGGTGAACAAAAGCAAGTTATGTTCGCACAGCAGGAAAATGCGTTACTTCAAATCTAATATTTCAGGGTCGTTGTGCAACAGGTAGGATCTAGCTGTGCAATTTCTTGACGCATTTATGCCAACGCACAGATTATTAATCCATTCTTAATGTTTCCTCTAGATGCTACAGAGTGCGTTTTTGATTCTTATTTGCTGTCAGCTCGAGTGGTGACGCAGCTTACAGAACCGCACTTTACATCTAAGGCGGATGAGTGATCCCGATATTATTTTCTTAACTGCTGCTGTCGTTGCTACAGTATGTTGCTGTTTATGCACCACGCAACAGGGAAAAACACAGAGTCCAATCACACTCAGCTCTGAGTCACGTAAATGCAGCTCTACATGTAAAAGCTGCCTTTATTTAGAGAAACTGCTTTACCTAATTTCCCTACGGGAATGAATAAAGTAATCTATGTATCTGTCTCTATCTTTAGGGTGGGTACAGCCAAACAAATATAAATAATAGCTCTGACTGGACTGTAAGTGGCAACAATTTTTCAGTAGAATCGCCCAAAATCTATTCTACATGATTTGACTGCCCAAATAAACTGAACTGATGACAAATGCAGGGTGGTTACAGAACCCTAAGTAAGTACTATTTTTATTTCATTTTTCAAGTACTGCACCATTAGACAAGCATCAACTTCAGCAGAAATATCCAGTGATTTCACTTTGTGCTTATGCAACGGAGTCACAGTTTAAGAAAAATTCTCATGTTGAACCAGACATTTGTTTTATGTTTTCTGTTTGGCTTTATTGTCAAAAAATACTTTTTAGGGATTTGTATAATTGTAATATTGCAACACTGTGAGGGACCACGTGTAAAACATGGCTGCAAGGCCCAGTGGTGAAGTGGTGGTACCTGTCAACCTCCCTGTGTGTGGGTTAATTTGTAGGTGTGTAAAATTTTGCATCAATTAACTGTGAGGTTGCACAATCAGCTGAACATAGCGATGGGATTTATGACTCTTTTAAGGGAGTCGGATCTTGTGGATCTGTTCCTTTCAAAGAGACTTTCAAAAGGCCGGCTCATTTTGATATTTATTCCTTTTTGAGATGCCTGTCGGAGGGTAACTCAACATATATATTCTATTGGTGGGATATCTGAGTTTGAATTATCCTGAAACATTGATTTCAGACAGGTTATTTATTTATCTGTGGAAAATTCTATCAAAACTTTTGCGATGACAGGTTAACTGTTTAGATCATACATCACATCCGGCACACCACATCCAGCCCACAGGACAATTGTATCCAGCCTGATTTTATCTATCAGGTATCATCTAACAGGTATTTTGCATGCACACCATTGATACTACCAATCCTATACTACACTGCAATAGCTGAATTTTTGGCATCAGAGAGGTACCTCAATCAGCTCCCCCTCCCAATTTTGTTGACAAACCTATAACAGTGCTGGAGTACAGCAGCATGGCACTCTGAAGCTACATCACTCCATACCAGGATGCGTAAAGCCCGTAGGCCATGTATGACCCTTTGGATTTTTTGATCTGGCCCGCCGAACTCATCCAAATTATATTAATAAATTAAATTTTATTATATTTAAAATAGTGCTGTCAAACAACTAAAAATTTCAATAAGATTAATCAAAGGTTTGCTGTAGATTAATTTCGATTAATCGTTATCAAATCAAATTTCATTCATTTCTAATCTAAAGAAAGTGTATATAAAGAGTATATATATATATTATATATTCTTCGTTTCCTACCTGAATATGAGTCAAGTAACACACTACTGAGATTTTCTTATGTCTTTCAGTATGATCCAGACAAAGAAAATACAATAATTTACATGCAACTAGAAAGTCCTTCAACCAATCAGAGCCACTTTGTTATGAACAAATTCACTTTCACAAGAGTCAAATGATTAGTATGACTACATCGCTGTTACTCTTCTGTCCATCGCCGCATTAAGTCCGACCAAATGATTTGACTGGCCTGCAGATCCTTGCAGGACTGTAATCAGTTCTCAAGTCGGGCAGGCTTCCATGCCAGAAAATATGTATAAATAGCGTGCCACCTCCAACATGTTTTGTAATCCAATACCTATCTACTTTCACCAGACACAGCCCTTGGCAATATTTGGGATATCTTCTACACACCACACTTTTGTAGTCGAGTATTTATTGAAATGTTAAAACCTTCACCTCTTGGTTGATTCCCTTTGCGCTTTCTAATAGTTCAGCCTATACAAAGATAATCCCATCATAATGAAGCTCCCAGTCTTCGGTATAAATTTCTCCACAATAATTGTTTTAGGGTCACTTGGGGATGGGTACTTAATTCCTTGAAGCTTTCCCAATTTAGAGAGAGATTACTTAATTTCCCCTCATGAATGAAACACACAAAGATGTGCACATCATGCAGACATCGTCCATGGATAATGTTGTTCCCCCCTCGCTCAGACGTTGTCTTCAGTCAGACGGATCATTGACAGATCCGGGGACAAACAGGTTAGGAGTGTGGTTGGATGGCACAACTAAATCATTGGCTTTAACATACGTGTGTGAGCTTGCATAATATCGCTCCCAGAGACCATTTACAATCTGACAAGCAGTAATGAATGCCAGTAGACTTATTGCCCTGGAAGATAAACTTTAATCAGGCTCCTTTGCCTTTTCTTCTGTTTGAGTATGCCTCGGCATATCCTGTGTTGTATGCTCCACAGTGAAGGCAAATAGCAAATGGGAATTTTTTTTACGGTTTTTCATTTAAATGTGAAGGCCTTCGCTAATATATCCACCATCATGAAATTGCAAGGACTGACCCTCCCATAAATCTCTGTTTGATTCATTTTAACCGCAGACTGTTGTTCCATTAACTGAAGCACATGAGCTGCACTTTTAAACCTGCTGGATGCCTGGTAATTTCTGTCTGCGAATATCAAGACTCAGTCAAGTCCTCTTGGATGTTTTGGTGACGTACCACGTGAGACTGTGAATGTTTTCATAGCACTGCAAATGATATTCATCATTCAAAAGCAATACAATATCAGCGTGCGATTATGAAAAGATTCGGCGGTTCACTAACACCTGAAGGACGAGAGACATTCTTTTAAGGGCAACATTCTAGTCAGCAGAGACAGATGGTTTGAACAAGGACATCTACATAAAATTGGACGAACCTTCTCTGTACAGGGGAGTGGGACCAAGGTATAATTTGCCATCCATTTACAACACAGTCGTAACATCTGTCCCCAAAAAGTTTCGACGCCCCCTTCACACCATGAGCCTGGACTCTGGGGTCATTAACAGTTCCTCAGAGTATCATTCACTGGGGGAAGGAAACTGGATCAAAATGAGTTCCTCCAATTGCAGGCGAGTAGCAAGTCGTTAATAGACCCTGGTTGTGTGAGTTTAAGGCAGTCAGCTTCCCCAAATTGCTGACATTCTTTTAGGGTTTGGGCGAGGGTTAGCAGAGACAATTTCTTTTTGCCTCTGCTTTGTGTGTTGGATGAACTGTATGGACGGACCGTTATAATATGGCATCCTTCTGTGTAAAGCTATAGGAATAAATGGGATGCAACACATCTTTTTAACACACAGACGTTGTCACGGTTAAGATGTGCGTTACATGCCTTCACTGCGTACATTCTTCTAATCTTTCTGCCAGTCTGCGGGAGACGTGATATGCATCTGCATGGCAATGATTATTTTTTTAAATTGATTCCACAAATTCTTTGGAGAACTCAATTCATTTGTCTTTTTAATAATGCAAAATTTAATAATGAATCCAATTTGCTTCTCCTCAGTGGCCCCCTGGATTATCCTAGGATGCAGAATACCATTCTGGCATCTAAATGTCTTCAATACAAGATTAACAATTGACAAAGGGTTGCGGGTTGCGGGGTGATTATTGGCTGCAGGCGGAGATTAAAGCAAAGCAGCAGCACAGCTGACAGTTTGGTTATCTCTTTTGGACTAAATGAAAATCATGGCCTGAATCCATCAAAGGAGATTAGGAAAATATGAGCCCATTACTGGTGTCCTCTCACAGGTTGGTGTGTCTGTACATGTCTGTCTTTTCGTGGCCTTCGATCGGGAGCCAAATCTGTTGATTCACCTCTGCCGCTCAGTGAAGTAGACGTCTCCTCCCACCGATGTCAGCAACCTCATTTGTTTATGCACTCGAGAGCCGCTGCTTTAATTTCCCTCCGAACGCAGCTGCGTTGGCTAAAAAGAGGAAACTCGCTTCACCCCTGAAATAATGAGCTAGTTAAGATGCTGCATAGCACTCCATACGGCCCGTAACAGGTAGTATAATGAGACTTGGATGTAAAGGCGCCAACTGTAAAGAATTTTCACCTGAAAGACTGTGGCGGGTTTCTTTGTAAAAGTAGTTAAAGACCTGGCAAATCTCGCTGCACTGACTAGACTGCCCCTTCTAGTCATTAGCACCCAAGAGGACTGCGGCCCTGCGATGTATTTCGCCCGCTGAGTGACAAAATCACAGCTGACATTGGGAGTGTCAAGGGCACATTTCCCTCAACTAAAGGGGAGATCCGCAGGGAAAGGAGAGTGAGCGTTTGTGTCAGGGAAAACGACAGTGTTTTATGAATTTCTTGGCCACTCACATCTTTCAGCAGTAGTTAGGGCTCCATCACCCCCCCCCCACCCGAGTCCCCTCCTCCGCTCTTACTAGGGGGACTGCGAGACGTGTGTTATATGTTAAATCTATGGTCTTGAGGCAGTGTGAATCTACAAGCGGGCCTGTTGTCAAAACCAATTTTGTATATCACAGCGGGCTGCCGTGCATTATCATAACACTAGCTCAGCAACTAAAGCTTTGAATTCATAATCAAACAAAGGTGGGCAGGACAGTGTGTCCCAAGGTTGCCATTCTGATATGAATGAATAGAAAGTGACAGAGGAAAGTTATGATTTACATCACGGGAAGGGACAGGATGTCTGTGAAAACTCAAAATACAGTATACCCCGTGCCCTGGAAGATCAGCGCCGACAGAGAAACACTGTGCGGTGATTCAAGTGAGTTCAGTGCTGCTGAAGGTGAGGATGTGGTTTGGAGTCAGTGAAAAACATAAAAATAAAAATGAGTACTGTGCCAGTTCATACATTTTCATACATTTCTAAAACTGGCGAAAAAATGTAAATTAATCTGCGCTGCTAATGTATTTCAAAACACCTGTTTCATGAAATAAACATAACCAGCTTAAGATTCTCAAAGTGAATGTTTTGAGATCTCAAGGGGATAATTTAATTGTGTGATATTGCTGTAACAGTCGACTGTTTTGTGTTTTCAACATTAACAACTGTCAGGATTTTTTAGTTTTTGTGAACAGGCAACAGCTTTGTGATCACAAAATAACTTGTTCTCGCTCTTCTGTGTAAATGAGACAAATGCACAAAGAAAAACAGTTTCAGCCCTAGGTTTAGGTCTAGCTTCGGACAAAGTCACCGCATTATTTTCTTATGAATTAAAACACGCGGTTCTCCGAATTACTTACCCTGCATTTCTAAAATATACACATCCAGAGGCAAATCCCTGTGGGAAATACATCACGTTGCATTTTGTAATCATATAGTCCTATTCCAGTCGTTCACCACTCAAAAAGTGGCGTTTTTCTGCATGTAAATGCCATGTCTATAGCATTCAAAGCCACGTGAAACCAGACAAAACATGCACCTGCAAAGTGCTTTTGACAATGATGAGTCAGACGTGGTTACAGCCAGCATATGGGCTTGTAGAAGCACTTACCGGCTTCTTAGTAGCATGCTGAGATTCTCCATCATCCTCCACCAGGAAGTTGCATCTTCCGACCTGCGATGGCGACACCCCGATCAGACTAATTAACAACAGTGAGGATTGGTTTGTATAATTATTCTGCGCCTTGGAGCCTGCCTTTTTGAGACATGCGTGTCTAATGATAAAACAGTGCCAAATGCCAGTTGTTGGTTAAGTACTCTCTCTAAGGCCAAGCCTGTCATTAGTACACGAGGAACCCTCTGATGTGAGAAAATGCGAGGTAAGAATCATGTACTGCAGTGTGATAAACAAAGAGCGGGTCAAAGGCTGAGCAGCAGCCACAGAGAACAGTTCATAACACGGTTTATGTCAGAGGGCTGCGTCCCGGCGTATATTGGCCTCATTAACAAAGCCAGTTTTAATGATGTGTGAGACATTTTGTTTTTATTAGCCTTTATAATAACCAGTCTTTGTAACCCACATAGAAGTTTCTCTCATAATAAAAGCTGAGCAAAGTCTAAATTGAACTGATGTTCAAGGAGCTGCTATGACTAGTCCAGAGACAAAATTTCGACCAAGATTATATCTGGGATTGTCAGCATTGTTGGAGCACCACTCTTTATCCGTGCACAATGAAAAACAATTCTGCAGAAGGCAAGAAAGTTTACGAACAAAAAAAAAGGAGCTGAGATACATGTTGAGTGTTGCCTGATATCAAAATGGGTGTTTAGTCATTATGCAAACAGTATGTTGCGCTGTATGATTAAGTGTTATGAATAATTTGCCTTTACACTCTCCTCGGTTAACCCATTACGGGGCTAAGATAACTGGCACTCCACGGCAAACCATAAATTATTTGAGACCTGGGCAATGAGGTGGAAATGCCTGAAAGAGTGAGCGCATCAGCTGTGAAGAAATAAACTCCCACTACATCTGTAAAATGTGATATCCTTCAGCACGGCCTTCTGTCTGAGCAACACAGACACATTGAATGCCAGCGTTTGGACACACGCTACTGAATAGTTGTCAATAATTTATCAGCTACTGCTGTTAAGATTTTCCGTACTCGCGAGTTGTTGTACTAATAAGACTTCATCTTGGCTGTTCTGTATCACAACATTAGCGTCTAGATACCAAATACACCCGTTCAATTGCTTGTTAACACAAATAGCTAATCAGCCAATCACATGGCTGCAATTCAATGCATTTAGGCATGTAGAGGAGATCAAGACAACTTGCTGGGGAATGGTCTGAGTATTTCAGAAACTGCTAATCTATTGGGATTTATACGCACAACCATCTCTAGGGTTTACAGAGAATGGTCCGAAAAAGAGAAAATATCCAGTGAGCGGCAGTTGTGTGGACGAAAATGCCTTGTTGATGTGAGAGGAGAATGGGCAGACTGGTTGGAAATGATAGAAAGGCAACATTAACTCAAATAACCACTGGTTAAAACCAAGGAATGCAGAATACTATCTCTGAACACACAACACGTTGAACCTTGAAGAAGATGGGCTACAGCAGCAGAAGACCACACCAGGTGCCACTCCTGTCAGCTAAGAACAGGAAAATGAGACAGCAGTTCACATAGGCTCACCACAACTGGACATTAGGAGGTTGGAAAAACAGTGCTTGGTCTGATGAGTCGTGATTTCAGCTTGTTTGGAAAGCATGGATCCATCCTGCCTTGTATCAGTGGTTCAGGTGGTGGTGGTGTGATGGTGCGGGGGATATTTTCTTGGCACAGTCTACCTGAGTATTGTTGCTGACCATGTCCATCCCTTTATGACCACAGTATACCATCTTCTGATGGCTACTTTCAGCAGGATAATGCACCATGTCACAAAGCTTATATCATCTCAAACTGGTTTCTTGAACATGACAATGAGTTCACTGTACTCCAGTGGCCTCCACAGTCACCAGATCTTAGTCCAATAGAAGAACCTTTGGGATGTGGTGGAACGGGAGATTGGCATCATAGATGTGCAGCCGACAAATCTGCAGCAACTGTGTGATGCTATCATGTCAATGTGGACCAAAAACTCTGAGGATTGTTTCCAACTCCTTGTTGAAAGTATGCCACAAAGAAGTAAGGCAGTTCTGAAGGCAAAAGGGTTCCAACCTTTTACTAGCAAGGCGTACCTAATAAAGTGGCCGGTAGGTGTAAGTGTGTATTTTGAAGCAGAGAATTACATTTATTTAAAACTGGAACAAAACTACACGTTGAAACTGAACGTGCCATTGAAGATGTTTACATACAAGGAAAATTTGACAGCAGATAGGTTAAAATATGTTTTTTTATGGTAATGCAGGAAGAGGATATGTGCTGAGGTGTGTGAAGAGGCACCTTCGCAATTCCCCAGAACTGTGGGGGTCTGAAATAATGGGTCCTTGGCGGCCCCTACACTCCATCTCTGCACTCCTGCAGATCGACACATAAATGCCATTGGACAGCTAATACTTATTATGCTCAGATGGTTTTGGAAATGAGACCCTGGCTGTTTTCTCAATTTGAAGCCTTAAGGCAGTGATTTAAAGAGATAAAGGCGCTAAATTCAGACACAAAAGTGCAGTCCTATCTATCATTGACATGACCTTGGCTCGGGAAGCAAACTGAGACGTGAATGTAGAGGGGCATTTCAAAGTTAACTGGGCCGATGATACAAAGGCAGAGAGGGCCGTCTCTCTCTCTAACGACTGAATCTGTACCGCTAATGAGGTCACTTGAGTATACCTGTCGGCGCAGAATCATAACCACATATGGATAAATGCACAGCCTTATACGCATGCTGTCACTGACTGTAAAAAATCCAGACTATGAGACATGGACTAAGGCAAGCAAACAAGATAAAAAACTAAGAAAAAAAAAAAAAAAAAAAAAAAAAAATCCTTTGAACTGCTTTGATAGATATAATTAAGATTAGCCCTTTCCTGGGGTTAATATCTAATAAACCCCATCTGTGATTTGAGCACATTTTTTCTTTAATGACACACACGCACACTATTGGAAGAGTTTAACCTCCACGAGAAAGAACCCAGGACAGAGAAGCACACTGAATATTATACATCATTAATTAGGCTTAATGATTCAGATGATAGCGGTACGGTCTGCGGATGTGACAGAACTGCAGGATTTTGGACGCAAGGCAACTTCAAGTTCAGACAGTAAAATGCTTAACAGGCACTTTGCTGAAAGTTCCTATTTAGAATATGTTATTTCAGATACTTTCAAGAAATATTACAGAAAGCATGTACTTAATTCTACTAACAATAGTGATGAAGTAATAGAGCCAAGGCAAAAGTATGTGCCTGCCCTTTCCAAATATGAACACCTTGCATGGATTTGTTAACAGGCACCTCTACTGGAATTACGGAGAGGCCGCAAATTACCGTCACAATAGCAAAACAATTTAAATGGCAGTATCTAATTGGCTCAATTGGCCAGACCTTGCACGGCACACTTTAGCAATTTAACAGCGGAGCTCCAAGTGAGCCAGTGATATTTATTCACTTCCCTTCTATTGTCTATCAACCTCCGTGTCTCTGTCAGCTGTCCTTTCCTTGACATCAGCGGCAGCCATCTCACACAAAGATCTGATTAGACGGTCTGTGCCAAATAAAAGAGCGGCAACCTTGGGCGGGCTGTCAGACGGGCACGTTACAGGACAGATCAGGTGAATATTATAGCGCGTCTCGATGCAAGAGAACAGACCACACGGAACATACGGAAACATAGAAAATATAGAAAATCTGCTTTTGTCTAGATTTGTGTTTAGAATTTGAGCAACTAGTATCAACTCCCAGCCGAGTGGGATTAAAACATTAACCGACAGTGAAACGAGTTACAAAATTAACAAATAAACTGTTTAAGCAAGAATTTGGACACAAACAGTCAACCAAATGTTTACAAAAAGCTGTTCTGGGTACTATTTATGTCCTCAGTTAAATATTAAAACTACAGAACAGGTGAAGGCTGCAATTCAGACTCAACATTGGTATTTCTACACTAAAAATATTACATTTTAACAACTGTTTTGGAGGCACAAGGGAAACCTACAGAGTATTAAGAAGGTGGTCATAATGATAAGCTTGACTGGAGTGTTATCAGAACTATTCTATCCATTGAAAAGAGGTTATGTATAATTTAAATGCTATGTCCAAGTTATGGACTGTGTCTGAAATTGCTCCCTTACATTACACTAATATAGTTTATATATATATATTATTATACACTAGTAAATGTAAATTTATACACTACATCGTGACAGAAAGTTTCTCAGTGCATCAAAGAAAAAAAAAGTTATGTCTATGGCACATGCATGTATTCCACACTGCCCCCCACCCTTTTTTTATTTAGCTTATTGGCAAACCAGATTTCCTGTGAATTTCCTAGCGGAGCGCAGTGTGGAAAAGTAGACAGTAAGCAATTAGGTAGGTGAAAATGACCAGCCAAATCTAATTTTTTTTGACATGCACAGATTGTATCTAGAATTAATTTATAAAGTCTGGACTGCAGAATAAAACATTAAGAAAAAAAAAAAAGAAAAAAATTCACACATAGTCCAGGTTTTGGTAAATATGCATCCAAACTAATTTGGAGATTTGGAGATGCTTTCAAACGCGTTTCCAGTTGGATTTCTACAGATATGCGTTATTTGCTCTAGTCACTTGTATCCGAGACAGATAAAGTGCTGGGTGGAATCCATGCTGCTACTTGTAGAGTGCTATTGAGGACCGCATGGAGAACAAGTCGGTGCACAAATTGTTTGCTAGCTCTTTGTGAAGAGGCAAAGTTGGAAGGCAACAACAAAAGAGACAAAATATGGCCGGATCATTATTGAAGTTACAGTAGCACTGACTAGGGGTTGAACCGACTGGTCGACTTTACTGCTGCGCCATGACACTTAAAGCAGGTTGTGACGATCATGTGGAAAAAAACAACTCCGATGCCTCCGAGAAGACAGGTGATGACCGGTGGGTCATTGCAGCATTCATCAAGTGTGTGGAAATACGTCATTTAAGATGATGCCTGTTCTACAGTCACATGCAGAATATGTATGTCAGTCCTGAAATACCACAAAGAGTATACTGCAATGCACTCATATGAAAAGGCAACAGAGGAATCGTTCAAATCCTATCAACAGCAGTTCGTTTACAACTTCACCTCTGGTAACAGAGAAGGAGGAGGAGGGCGTACATCAGTAATTTACTTGTAAATTTCATTGTCTAAAGTTATTAGGACTTTAGCTGCTATACATGGAAAAGGATGCAGCCGCAATTTTATCCTGGCTACACTATCCTTTCTTACGACACGCTGTGAAGCATTATTGAATGCTACTGACAGTGCCGACTTTAAACATATCTGCAGCGCTAAGTATTCATAACCGCGTGTGTTCAGTGTTGTGTTCTATTATTTGACACTGTTGCTGTGGTCTGGCGGTGTTTATGGTGTTGACGTGGGCTACGGCCGACAGTAGCTCCCGTTCGTTTGCTTTCTAACTCCACCCCAGCAGCCAAATTAATTCAAAGAAAGTTCATCGAGAACCAGATAAAAGTGGCTGGTGTTTGCAGCCCGCAGAGAGAGAGAGAGGTATGACAACAATCTCAGGTCTGTACATTAACAGCCAATTAGCATCATTTGCTCAGCTAAGCAACAAATTCGATCTTCTCACTTCTTTCGCTACCTCCAAGTCAGACACTATTTCAAGGAGAATTGGCCACATTTTGATTCTGCCTCCACCACCCATCCTTTCCTTGAGACCCTCCTGCTCCCTCAAGACTCCAGACAGTTAAAATTTGTGGGTTCTTTTTACCAATTCAATTTCCTCTGATTTTATTCGGGAATAGTTGGGCCACAGCGTTGGGCTGTGAAATATCGACAGAGCTTTGGGAAGAGGAACTTTCTCGGATTCCACTGTTGTTCTGTTAACTCACGCTACAGGTTAATTCAGTACAAGGTGTTGCACAGATTGCATTACTCAAAAACAAAGCTAAATCATATTTTCTCATCTGCGTCGCCTTGTATGTGACGGTTCACTTGCGCATCTTTTCTGGTTCTGTCCTGAACTGCACAATTTTTAAGCCAACTATATTTGAGCAGAGTCATTCAGCCTAACCATGACCTGATCATCTTCGGGTGCTCTGCCGAGACTTCTGATCTTCTGCACAACACGTAGGTTGCTCTGCACCTAGGGATGGTGGTGGCTGAGAAACTTATTCTCCTAAGCTGGAAATCTACCACTCCACCGACCTTTACTCACTGGCTCAGCGAGATGCTATTCAAATGGAAAGAGTGAGCCTGCACGAACCTAAGAAACAGAACAGACTTGAGAGAATTTGGGTTCCTGGCCCGGTGTCAGATGTAATGTAACTTGTTACATTGCTTTACTTTAACTAGTGCAACTAGGTCTTTTCTGTAAGTCTATTTATGGAGAGTTACATAGATATGTAAAGTTAAAAACTGCAAATAAAATATTTCAAAAAAGTATAAAAAAAAGTCGATCAACACCTAACACTGACACCCACGTCAATACCACAGCAAGTCATATGGAGAGGTTGGAACTGTCTCGACCATAGAATTGGCTTGAACTGGCTAATCCAATCCAATCGAAAAACTTGAAAATATCACAGAATATTCAAAAGAAAGGGCTTTCTCCTTATCCAAAGCAAAACACACTAATAAACAACACTCGAACCTGAATGTGTCTATACAAAAGAAATGTAGCCAGTGTGATCAAAATAGTGTGTAATGCAGATCCAGCTCTTAGGCAGACAAAACAAGTGCTTAATAGCTAAATTTACACCCAATCTTACCCAACAATCTCACAGATGTGGTTGTCGGGCAAACTGCGGGGGAGCTTCCAGTCGCCCCGGAGTGACAGCAGTACGCCGTTTAAAAGGGAACCCTCGACCAATCAATCCTTACAGGGGCGTGGCAATCGGTCTCCAGAGGAAAATCTACTGCACCCGGGAGCTCGCAAATCAGGAAGCCCAGCGGCCATAACGAGAAAGTACGTGTCGCTTAATGCTGGCTCCAGTTTCCTTATTACCTCCTCACAGACACCACTCCACAGCACAATCATTAAGGTAATCGCTCAGCATATCCTATTCTTTACTGTCAAAATGCACCTCAAAAAATGATTATCTACACGTTATCTATAGGGGATGACTAGGATGCTACGGTGATGCTCCTGTTGGCTATTTATGGAGTTGTTGTGCTCACTAGAAAACGCGACGTACACAGAGGCACATTCACCGATGTCTCCACAATGACAGCATGTCGAGCAGTGTGCGGCACTGACAGGATAAATATAAAAAAGAAAGAAAAAAAATGACAGTATGTCATGTGCCTTGCAGCTACGCACCAGAAAACATCGCACTCGAGAACAGAGAACTGCAAAATAAATCTCTTGTTAGTATCTGTTAACCTTGCGACCCGCGAGACCTTGTCTACTCCGGGGCTGACCTGCGCGACAAATTGTTCACGGAGGTGTTTTGTTTGATGCGACGCTACGAAATGGGGAACACAATTCTTGTGAAATGGCATATTTGATAAAAGCGCCAAAAACATACACATATACATACAAATACGGCAGCTCAAGCCAGTAGGCCCCTTGCTCACAGCCCGTATCATTTAAGATGCAATCACATGCATTGTTCTCTGAGCTGCCAGCCTGCTGGATGTTCAAAATTACACCAGCCCTCACCAAGCAAATAATTACACAACAGTACAGAGGAGACCATCGGTTACTGAGCAGAGCTTCCGCAGTTTGACCATTAAGTTACTGTGTTATAGTGCGAGGGAGGAAAAACAAAAACATGCACAAATACTCATATCCTTGCTGAAGCTGAATTGATGTTCAAGGAACTGCGTTATCCACCAGATCAAATTTACAAAAAAGAACTTTGTGAAATGATGATAATGAGTGGCTTCCGCTAAAGCCAACGGCTACAGTAAAAAAAAAAAAAAAAAAAAAAAAAGAACTTGCTTAGGGACTCAAGGATGCTTTCCTCTTTGAAAACGCAGGAGCAAATGAGGGCATCTTTGGAAAGGGAAACAGGCCGACGGTGGCTGAATGGTTTCAAGAATTACCTCCTCTGAAACGCAGTAGATTTATGGACAATGGTGTCAATTAGTTCAAATATAATAATTACAGTGGCGATCGGCACTTACAGAGCGGCCTTAGACATGTCTGGAATGCACCTGAACACGGCCGATGTACAATTAAACTCGCCACTGAACCTCAGCCAGTGGTTTGACGTGAGATACATACTGCTAAAATAAATGTTCAAAAATTCAGGCTGTTATTCAGGGAATAACGTCAGCTGCAAGATTGAATTAATAATAACCTGACAAAACCACATTAACTATTTTGAGGGGCAATAGAGAGCTAATCCCAACGCTCTGCTAACATTGCCGGCATGTCCGCCTTTGGCATAATGTGTTCAGAAGCTTACATCCTGAAACTTGAAACCTGAAAATTAAATGCACAGGTCCAAACATAAATGCACAAACCTAAAATACATATCTGATTAGAAATACTGTCCATGGCATAGTAAAATAGCTGAAAATAGAAAATCACATGTTGTAGTCTTTATGCTATACACTTTATTTTTCTACATCTGGGTCAGGACAGGAATTAATACATCAATCAGGCATAACATTATGACCACCTTCCTAATATTGTGTAGACTAAAACAGACTTTAATGATCCACGAGGGGAATTGCTTGGTCTTAGTAGCTTAGTTGTTACAAAAAGATGAGCTGATGTTATACAGCTGGATAGAGTCTGGTATAAAAGATGTTCTGTGGCGTTCACTATGGGAATTGAGCTGAATCAGTCTGCTGGAGAATGAGCTCCTCTGCCCCTCTAGTGTAAGGTGTAGTGGGTGAGATGAATGGTCCATAATGGTGACTCATCGGAGAATGACCATGGGCCTCCTGAGGGTGTCTTGTATGTTGGTAATGGGGGCCTTTGGGTCCTATAGGTTGAGGGGAGGGGACTCTGTTGATCAGCCATGTTCCAGAGAATACTCCACAGATACTTGATCAGCTTTGTATCATAGGAATTTGAAGGCCAGGGCAACACCTTGTGCTGTTTTTTCATGTTTTTTTTTTGAGCTGTTCCATCAAGGACTGTCATTGCTATGGGGTGGGGTTGCCTGGTCTGGTGTAGGTGGGCGGTAAATCTCTAAGTAACATCCACACGAATGCTAGGTCCAAAAGTTCACCAGCAGAACATTGTATTGACTGAAGATGGTCAATGTTATTAACTTTCCACTCAGTGGTCATAGTGTTGTGGCTGATCAGTATGTATTGTGATAAAGTATCATTCAAACTGTAAAAAAAGAAAAACAGCAGAGAAACTGTCCAGAATTAAGCGAAATAAACAACATCAGGAGCAGGGAGGAGGTAAAAAGAGAACTACGCAGGAGACATCTAATTTTTGCTGGTACAACAGATCCGCGGTCCATTATTAACATGACTCACAACATGAGTCCGTCCACTAAATTACACCAAAGTGGTCTCTGAGGTCCCAGTGTTTGGAAACTTTGTGTCCTCACAGCAGCTCACTTGGCTGAAAGCCTACCCACAGCTGTCTAACTGGAACAGGTTGCGAGAGAGAACTGGTCTGCTAGATTTCAGGTAACCACACAAGTATCGGGGCTGCAGACGAACTGGGACAGCCTTGACTCAGCTGTTTTTACCTCTTCATCATAATCAGCCTGAACTGAGAGCAGCCCACACCGTGGATAAAAGTTTAGAGGACACATTCGTATGCAGCTGGTGTGACAAATCTGAAAGTAAATGTCTTATTAAGAAACTGAAGAAAAGTCGTTCTATTACCTCGGCGATAATGAAATGGTTTTGCTGTGAAAAATACGGGTAATCAGGACGGCCTTGATTATAAGATGGCCCCTCCTTCACTTACATATGCCCGATTTAGCGACAAGGACTTTTTGAGAAGAAGAAACACTTACACGTGTCCCTGTTGAGAAAGTTTCTTAAAATGCCATTAACCTACGAAGAGGAGAGTCATCACCGCTAAAGTCTTTTTTATTTATTTATTTTTTTATCTCGACTAAAGCGGTGACAAACATTTTCTCGGAGAGTTTGAGCTCGCAGTCTCCGTTATCCTTGGCTTTTTGACGGAGGTTCCTCGGTGTTAGTTCATGAAGTAAAGATGCCAGGAGATGCTATGGAATCGTTTTCAGAAGACATGAATTTTTTCGTGCTCTGGGGCAGAAAAGAACATGTTACATAAGCCCTCGGAAACTCCTAGAGGTAAAGTGTCTCGGAGGGAAAAAGACTTTTAGGGCTAGCTAACTAAAACAGATAAATGAAAAACTACGGCATCTAATTAGTCTCACAACCCACACGCATAAAGAAGAGGCACGTTCTGTGTGACATGAGAGTATCTACTGACTTTGTTACTGACTGTACATTCAGCTGTTGTGTTGTTCACGCTGTTATATGCATATTTTTTTTTACATTGTTCCTTTTTCTTATTTTGCACTAATTACTTTTTTCTAAAACAATTGCGCGTAGTAAAAGGGGAAATATTTAATTTTTATACTGTTAAATTGTAATTAGTTAATGGAAACAGATTTATTTGACTCAAATGTTTGTCCTGTATTTTATCATAATCATAAACTAACTAAAGGCAAAGTTACAAAGTTTTTCAATGATCTTGACATTTCAAGTAAAAAGTATCGGTATCGGCGATACTAGCACTGTGTTTACTTAGTGACAGATTGATACCAAATCCCCAGTATCGCCCACCCTTAATAAAGACTAGTATTATATTTTATATTGTTGTCTTGAGTTTATGCCATTAAAAAAAACAATGAACACATAAAGGATAAAAGTCAAAATGTTTTGACTGATCAGTCGAAACATTAAAACCACTGACAGGAAACCATATTGTGACAATTTAATGTTATGCAGAGAAACCTGGACCTTGGACCTGGCATTTGTATGGATGTTACCACCTCATAGCAATGCTATCCCCAGCAGGATGCAGTCTGACACGGACACACACACACACACAAACTTAAAAAACATGAACAGCAGCACAAGGTGTTGACCTGGCCTCCAAATACACCAGATCCCAAACTGATCAAGTATTTGTGGGATGATCCAGAGTCCTCCTCCCCTCAACCCATAGGACCCAAAGACCACCACTAACAGAAGACCCATGTCCATTCTCCGAGAGTCACAACTGTTTTGGAGACACAAGGGAGAACTACACAATACAAGGAAGGTGGTCACAATGTTAATGTCTGATCTGTGTAATTTTTTGGCCTCATCACTCTGTATCATAATGAAAAACTTTGCATTCATGAGTCCAAGTGCGGGCACATGCACAAAAGTAACATATTAAATGTCATTTCTGACACAGATGAGTCGCTACACTGGATAACCAGTCAGGGACGGCTCATCGAACATGTGAAACCAAAACGTAGGAGGGAAAGGTGTCATGTGAGAGCATTTGTCTTTGGGTTAAAACTTGGTCATTATGCGACAGCTCGCAAATGACGGAAGCAAATTTGTCACATCTGCATGGCCAGACAGTTAACCGACCTCGTGGGCAACAAGGTTTATTAAAACCGCCGCTAATATCCCTGAAATGAACTCGAGATCAGACGGGCTGATGTGAGCTGATGGCTGATGTGAACCGCGAGCCGCGCGACGCCACCGCGCCTTTAAATCTATGGTAATGTTCTGAGACTGGAGCTAATGTGAAAGATGTGTAAGTCAGTTAATTTTTAATGCCAGTTTTAGCTCGATTCTGAAGTTATCACCATCATCATCAAGCACTGGCACTTTGCTTCATTAGGCTCTTTGCAAGAATACTCAGGGTCATTTGAGATTTGCTGACATTAATGATGATCTTTTACAACGGGCCGGTTTTCCCATTTGGTAGCTTTAAAAGTTCTCCACCTTGTGTTATTTTTACATGATCTGAATGTGACATTTGAGAACACGTGTCCGTCTAATAAAAACCACACGGCCTCGTTTTATTAAGATGCACACACACGAAACCTAAACGGCCTCTTTAGCGGGGGAACAAACAGCCACGCAGAAAAGGCATGAATGATGAATGTAACGTATTCTATTGTCCTCACTCAACGAGCGTAACGTTTTCCTCATCCTTGTCTGATGAATTAGCTATTGAGGTTAATACATTTACGTCAGACAAAAACGCCGCCATTTAAACATTGACATCAAATGATGCATGCATGCCATATGCATTTTACATTATGTCTTTTCAGGAAATTTCTCATGGTTAAAAAAAAAAAGAAGAAAAGGTCTTGAGAAATTATCTTTCCTATCTCAACGTCGCGTTCCCTCTGTCTTTTTTTTTTTTTTTTTTTTGGTCAAATCCCTGTCGAAGACTTAAAACTGGATGTTGCAAGCCTTTGTCGCCGTTTCAAGTATTTGATATGTGTGACTGAAACCACAGCTTATCCTCTCCTACTGGAGCATTCAAAGCACAAGCGTGGTCTTAGCGCGCCGCGTCGTGCGCGTGTGTTTGCATGATGAAAACGGTGACAGCTAAGGAAGCGACTGCGTGAAGCTAATGCCATGCGGGGCGGGTGAAGTGCCCGTCAAGACCAGGACGCACCTCCACAAGACTGCTCGGCGAAATTACAGCCACTTTCACTTAATCGTGTAACGTATGCTTTCGAGAACGCGATGACGCATTTTCTTCCGGCTGCGTAGGGTTAATTTTACTTTTCTGGACTTCCTGTAAAATTTAAGAGGTTTCCCATTGGCTGCTGCTGTTTCCATACCAACCATAATGTGTACTGCGCTCCCTTTGATTTACATCATCATCAGCTGAAGAGAACTAAAGGCCACCTCGCGTGCTTGATGTATTGTTTCGAGGGGGGGAACACAGATGGTGTGAAATAATTGCAAGATTTTCACCAATTCGCGTGTGTTGATTTGCACATTCGCCGATTAAATGATTCTCAAAATGAATATGCAAAACATTAGCGGCACATTCATTCTCTATTCACTATCTGCACCGCTATTAATTTACAGCATAAGTGATTTGTGATGCCCAAAGAGTAAAAGGAAACATTTCCAATCATCCCTAAGGTGATAACTGTGCGGTACGAGCATACTGGAGAATTAGGCGAAACTCCAAGTCAGCTCCCCGGGGCAGGACTAATCATGTTTCTTTATTATTCCCCCAAAAGCACTGGTGTAATATAAGTTACAAAAGCCATGGTGCCTCTCTGCATGCACGCACATCACATTGTGAAATAATAATGATACAGTTTCATGAATTAGCGTCGACTTATTTTCCGGTTCTTGATGTTTTTAGCTTAATGTCAAGAACGTTGTGTTTCCCGAGCCTGTTTTCCTAAAATGAAAACTACACAAACACATCAGACGCTGCGCTATAAATGTTGTAGGTATCATGATAAAGCCCATGCTGATCTATGCTCAGTGGCTTTATTCCAATTAATGAATAATTCAGCCAGATAAATTTGCACAATGTTGCATCAGAAATATTGTAATAAAAAGGAAAATTCCTTGAAGTAGAAATAAGCCAGCCATAAATGTTTCAGTGCATTCTGGGCACTAGTTTTTTTTTTTTTTTTTTCTCCCCCAACATCCAGGCAGGGCCACCACTGACACTGTGCCTCACATTAATATCAAGCTCTGAAAATATTTGAATAATGAAAGAAACAGAGTCTTCCTTTCAAATCGTCAAAGTGAGTTTCTGTCAAGGGGGAGGCAGAGAAAGCCAGCCAGTGAGAGACAGACAGAGAACTTTGGTCAGTATCCACTCTGACAGGAATGACATTTCTATTCTTGTTTGCTTGACAGGATGCTATTGTTACCAGCTTTTCACACTGGTTAATGCACATCATTCCTATCAGAGAGCATAAGCTTGATATTTATATCAGTCAAAACAGCAGTCAGCGGCTGCGTTGACGCAAAGCGCTGTTGCGAGCGTCTCGACGAGCGCCCGTTTTCGCAGTATGACATGCAGCGTGACGATAACCTCCAACGACCGGTCACATTAAAGGACGTGGCGATGAGTCGATTTTAGGTCCGTTTAAGGAGGATGCCGCCAAAAATATGAGCCATCTCTAGACGAAAGTTCCGTAGGCCTCCCATTCTTGTGGTGACTTTGTGAACTCTTTCGAGTGGAGCCGCGCACACACTCCCACAGATTTGTGGCACATCCGCGTGTGTGTGCGCACAACACTTAGCTTGAGTGCATGGGGCCGGAGAACAAGGTGGAATGGAAAGGCAGAGGATAGCTAATGGAGCCCCTGTTCTTTAACATATTCATTTTTAAAGAGAGAGATTGCCGCCGCAGCTGCCGGTATCAAAGCCGGGGCTGCCTGAAAGCCATTACAATAACTTTACATTTTCACAGATTATTTATTAATTCTGCGACGGAGGTGCAAGAAGCCGCCTTACCTTGGAGGTGACGCCATCGCCGCGTTCCGTCTCCTGCAGGAAGATGGAGTGAAGATATGAACCTGCAAAGGCTCTTTTCACCCCGCGCCCGTTTCTAGTTGGTTTTCATTGTAGCTGCTGTCAGAAGCTGACAGGTCTGAAACACTCTAGACAACAGTGTGCCCTTTCTGATCTT